>NW_028092059.1:7776159-8976159 GCF_014824575.4 Sturnira hondurensis
GCTCAATCCACTGAGCTACGCCAGCCAGGGCCAGCCATTGTTAACACAACAAGAACAATTTGCACATTCATGTAACCTGACATCTAAGAAGAGTGGACTGGAATTTACATGTGTGAACAATGACAACTTCACTGTACTAGTCAGTGGGGGCAGTAGACACTGTTGAGTCAGTATGTGTACTGTGTGGCCATTGCATTCAAAATGACTGAGCAAGTAGAACAATAAATCTGCATCAAATTTTGCATTAAGCTTGAACATTCCTCTGTGGAAACTATTCAGATGATTCAGGAGGCCACAGTTATGGGCAACTGGTGATTGGCAGCTTCATCACAACAATACTCCTGCTCATGAATCACATCTTATGCAGTTTTTTGGCAAAACATCAAATCACCCAGATGACTCAGCCCAGATTTGGTGCCCTGTGACTTCTGGCTCTTCCCAAAACTAAAATCACCCTTGAAAGGAAAGAAATTTCAGGCCATCGATCAAATTCAGGAAAATACGACAGGGCAGCTGATGGCAATTGGGAGAACTGCATGAGGTCCCAAGGTGCCTACTTTAAAGGGAATTGAAGTATCATGGTCCTATGTACAGGTTTCTTGTATCTTGTATCTTCTTCATTAAATGTCTCTATTGTTCATATTATGTGGTTGTATACTTTCTGGACATTCTTCTTCACATAATGACTTCCCCATCATCACCCTGCCCCGTATTCAGGTCCTCTCCTTATCCCTTGACTTGAGATTATGCAAATCCTTGAGCCTTGTGAGATATATCCACAGAGGACAATTGGAGGGAAGTGGGGAGGTCACCCAAAGTTTTGTGGTATGGATGGGTGTCACTCCTATCAAGTCAATACTAGGAAGAAATGAGACAAAATGCTCTTGAACTTTAATAGCAGATTCCACTGCTCCAAGAGTCAATGGGAGAATCTCATTTCAGTGAAGGCTGACTGATAAGCCAGCGAAGACACAAATTTCATAAATACCTCATCCTCCAGGTTCACTCACCTAGCAATTCTAGGACCTTCCTCCTTCTCCCCAGAATCAGTTTACTGTCTTCTTTGAAGAAAGGGTTTCTCCCCTCTTCCCATACTTGTTCCTCTTCTTCCCTTGCCCATTAGGAAACTCGTAGTTTCCAACTGCTATGACTTGTACCACCATCACTACTAAATCTGCAGTAAACAAGAATAATGTTGCTAGAGTCAAAATTTTTGACCCTACCTAAGAGTCAACTCTGTATTGTTAGCTCTTCATAGGAGTTGCAATGGGCAGTAAGGAGAGCTTGCAGAAGATTTTTATTTAGGCTGGATTTATTGTGTTATGTTTTAAGTATAAATGCCTTTGGTCATAACAAGCCTCTAGATTACCATAGTATCTTACACTCATCATCATATGATTATGTTATCTGTTCAGCACCGTAAGGCACTTGTATTTTCCTACTGTTTTATTCTAGAGTGAAAATTTTCTTTACAGTGAATATTTGAGGCCTGTGGCACAGCACACCCATTGACCACTTTTATTCATGATTGAACTAATGAGCCCAGGGACTGAGAAAAACAAATAGAACAAGAACAATTTGTGATTTAGTGGTTGCCCTTTACTATTAGAGAATCTTTAAAACTCAGCTTGTCTATCTTTAGAGACAATTTTCCTCCCTGGCAATAGCTCCCTGATGGGGGCTATTGCTTCCCGTCAGCAAATGCTACTCGAAGCACAGTGCTTTGCCTGAGAAAGACAGCTTCTGCACTATAAGGATTATCTCAGCACAAAGATCCTGAAATCTGTTCCTTCAGTTCTCTCTCAAGATGGACCAACTTCAGACTCTCCTCTAGCATCTCTAGTCCATTCTGCCCTCCCTCTACTGGAGCCCATTGCAAGTGGCTGAAAACAAAACTTTTTGCTTTTGACACTTTAAGATGATCTCTGCATCTCTAGCCACCTCTCCTGGCAGACAGAAACCGTGCTGCTTTCACAGCTGAATGTCATCTTGGTCCCTTTCTAGCTTTGATGCTATAGTCTGGGGAGCCCTCTGCAGTTTAGACCCCACTCTCCTCAGGGAGAACCCATCTGCTGAAATATCATTCTGGAACTTCAGCTGCCTTCCATGGGATCCAGCCAAACCTCTTGCACCTTCTCCACACTCCCTACCATTTATGTTGTGGTGAAGTGGTTTCTTCTGTCTGTCCGTGGTTATAAAGCTTCTCTCCAGCTAGTGTTCAGTTGGTTATTCAGGATGATTTTTCTCCAATTTAGTTGTAATTCCAGATTGGTCCTGAGAGGAGGCTAGTGTAGCTTCCACTTACCCCTCCACCATCTTGGATCTACTAAACATGTGCTCTTTTGAATACATTGTTATAGCAGGTTGTGTTATTTAAAAATTTTTAGTATATATAATTAGTGATTACTATTCTCTATTTTTAACTGAGTCATATTATTCCCACATACCTCATCACACCTAAAAACGCTCATAAGCATACACCAAAAAATCATATAATAAAATCAGAAATTAATTTTATTCCTAAAAGTCAAAGATCTTAATCAAAAGTTTGACCAACCCTTATTGATCAGCTGTGCCTTACTCAGGCATTATTGGGAACCACCCTGCCTGGCTTCAAAAGCTGTAACCCCCTATGGCTAAGGCTGAGTTAGTGGCCTTCAGACCATAAGCCACTAAGGAGACAAAGCTTATCTCCCTGGCAGGAGCACTGCTTCTGCTCCTTTTACTTCACCCTGCCTGGCCCCCAAAGCTTGATTGGTTAGCCAATGATGGGTAAGATTCCTCAAGAGAGGAATACCCTAAGACAGGCACGATCACAGGGAGGCCCCAGGGAAGGATTTGGGGGGCTATGGAGAAAGGAGGTGATGGACCCTGGCCCCTTGCCTTTGACATAGCCTGAGTCCTCATTCTGTCTGGGAGTAGTCTCCCAATCTCTTGGCTGCCTTACTTCCCCTGCTTGACTCAAGCCTCAAACAATGCCTTAGGTCTGAAACAATGCCGGTGGTGGGTGCAGCCCTGTGCTGGAAAGGGTGGGTTCCCTAGGGCAATCAGGCCTAAGAAAGAATATATAAAATCCTGTGAAACCTGCTTTGTTTAGAATGTTCTCCTCTTTGTCTAGAATGGCAGCCCGGGGAGTCCTGTAGGCAGAGCCTCCCAACAAGGCACTTGTTCTTTTCTAACAGAAGCTGTACTCACATCAAATTTCTTCCATCTTTTGGACAAAGAATTATATTATAATTAAAAAGGAAGGAAAATTCAAGACCTCCCCTTCTAGAGTAATCAATCAGACTTAATTTAAAGGTAGGTACTTTTCATTTTAGGGTTTTTTTAGGAGGAAAGAAGTAGGTCATTAATTTTGACAGCTTGTAGTAGAAGTAAATACAGAAACAAAGTTCTCCGTACATTGTTTCACTTCTTTGTTTAAATTTCATTGTAAAGTTGAACTTTTGTGAAGTGTTTAAATCAGCAATTCAGCTAGCCAGAAAGATCTATTTGCTATTTTTTCTTCTGCCTACTTAAAATCAAATGCCAATTAGCTAACTTTGGATTATTTACATTCTAAATTATTGCTCAAAAATTCTGTGTTCTAGCTTTGAGGAGTCCTTTTAAATATTTTTTTTAAAAAAACATCTTTAGTATAACATTGAGTGTTCTTACTATAGTAAAGATGTACAAAAAAAGGTCAGTTGCTTCAGAGAGATCTCCCCTCATTAAAACGGATTAACTCAGGTTTAGAAACACATTAGTCATTCTCCTTGGGCTCCTGGAAGACAGGAACTACATCTTAAATGACATTGATTTAGAAAGCACTATGCCAACTTCTTAATTTACCATCTGAGGATATGTCCTCTGGAACTGGTCACCAGGAGACCCAGGCACAAATCAGAAAGATGTTAATGACCCTGGAACTAGTAGGGAAAACAGTCCTGGTTAGTCTAATGTGTGCAAATTAATCTAAACTATGAAAATTAATCTAAAGCAGTGCTTCTCAATCTTTAACTTGTGTTAGAATGACCTAGAGGGCTTGTTAAAACACAGATTATTGGCCCCACTCTTGCATTTCCAAATAAGTGGGTCTGTAATAGGATCTAAGCATTTGCATTTTTACAGCTTCTCAGGTCATGCTGAGAAGTGGGTCCCAGGCCCATAGTTACAGAAACTACATGAATCATCCTTGTCATTAATGAATATATTTGTCTGTATAACTAGTATTGGTGTTTAGAATTAAAGTCCATACTCCCCTTCAATTCACAAATTTTTACCCTCCAGATTATTTTTATCAGTCATGGGACAGCTATACCTCACGTTATAGCTGAGGTATACTATATACCTTTTTTTATATACATTAAAAAATGTAGACTTCCGCCAAGATGGAGGCATAGGTGGAAACACTGTGCCTTCTCCCACAACCAAGTTTGAACACAACAAAGGTTTGGAGAACTAGGACACACCCAAAGACCAGAAAACGGAATTATACGAAAGTCCAACAACTACCAACCGTTCAATGGGGAGAGGCGGAGCCAGCAGCGGAGCTGCTGTTGGGCAGGACAGATTCCCCTGACCTAGGCGCGCAGGCAGCCCGGAACCAGTCGGGGTGTGGGGCAGACTGACCGAGGTCACACATTCGCGAACAGTGAGATGGACCACGCAGGCCCCAGGGGGCGAACCCAGTGGTGGAGGGCTCACGGCGGTGGCACACTCGCGTGCAGTGGATCGAAATGTGTGGGCCTGGTGACGATGGTAGCTGCGGCACGGAGGCCGTGGCGGTGTGCGGCAGAGGGAAGCCATTGTCCCTCTTTGACCCCGCCCCCACATACAACATCACAACCCAGTGACTTAGTTGCCCTGCTCTAGTGAACACCTTAGGGCTCCGATCCTGCTACAGAACAGGCACGAACAGCCCAAAAGATGGCGCAAGAAGAACTCAAAGTCCCAGAGCCAATAACTCTAAGCGACCGAGAAATTGCCAGCCTCTCAGAAGCACAATTCAGGACACTATTTATCAGGATGCTCACAGAACTGGTAGATTATAGTCACAAATTAGAGGAACATAGTCACAAATTAGAGGAACATATGAAGGCTAAACTAATTGAAATGAAGGGAGATGCACAGGAAACCAATAGTGATGGAAAGGAAACAGGGACTCAAATCAATGGAATGGACCAGAAGGAAGAACAAAACATCCCACCAGAAAGGAATGAAGAAACAAGAATTCAAAAAAATGAGGAGAGGCTTAGGAACCTCCAGGACATCTTAAAACGTTCCAACATCCGGATTATAGGGGTAACAGAAGGGGGAAAGAAACAGCCACGAGTGGAAAACTTATTTAAACAAATAATAAAGGAGAACTTCCCCAGTCTGGCAAAGGAAATAGACTTCCAGGAAATCCAGGAAGCTCAGAGAGTGCCAAAGAAGTTGGACCCAAGAAGGAACACACCAAGGCACATCATAATTACATTAGCCAAGACCAAAATGAAGGAGAGAATCCTAGAAGCAGCAAGGGATAAGGGGACAGTCACCTACAAAGGAGTACCCATCAGACTGTCAGCGGATTTCTCAAAAGAGACCTTACAGGCAAGAAGGGGCTGGAAAGAAGTATTCCAAGTCATGAAATCCAAAGACCTACAGCCAAGATTGCTTTATCCAGCAAAACTTTCATTTAGAATGGAAGGACAGATAAAGTGCTTCTCAGATAAGGTCAAGTTCAAGGAGTTCATCATCACCAAGCCCTTATTATATGAAATGCTAAAGGGACTTATATAAGAAAAAGAAGATGAAAAATATGAACAGTGAAAGGACAGCAAACACACAGTTATTAACAACCACACCTAAAACAAAAGCAAACCAAGAGGACAGCTAGATCAGGAGTGGAACCATAGAAATGAAGAACACATGGAGGGTTAGCAACAGGGGAGTGGGAGGAGGAGAAGGGGGGAGAAGGTACAGAAAATAGCATAGACAGTAGGTAGAAAATAGATAGGGGGAGGGCAAGAATAGTAGGGGAAATATAGAATCTAAAGAACTTGAGACACGTGGTCATAAACTAAAAGGGGGGAATGGTGGAGGAGGGAGTGTGCAGGGTGGAGGGAAATGAAGGGGAGGAATAGAACAACTGTAATGGTATAATCAATAAAATATATTTAAAAAAATATTAACAGTGAAAGGACAGCAAACACACAGTTATTAACAACTTCACCTAAAACAAAAGCAGACCAAGAGGACAGCTAGATCAGGAGTGGAACCATAGAAATGAAGAACACATGGAGGGTTAGAAACAGGGGGGTGGGAGGGGGAGAAGGAGGGAGAAGGCACAGAAAATAGCATAGATGGTAGGTAGAAAATAGATAGGGGGGCGAGAATAGTGGGGGAAATATAGAATCTAAAGAACTTGAGACACGTGGTTATAAACTAAGAGGGGGAGAATGGTGGGGGAGGGAGTGTGCGGGTGGAGGGGAATGAAGGGGGGAATAGAACAACTGTAATTGTATAATCAATAAAATATATTAAAAAAAGAAAAAAATGTAATGTATACTACTTGTGCTTTACATTAGAACCTTCCTAATGAAACTTGGAAATAAGCTGTTCTCTCATTTTATTTTTTAATGTAATCTTTATTGTATTTTTTCCATTATCATTTAGTCTCCTTATAACCCCTCCCCCACCACATGTTATTCTCTCATTTTAAAAGAATGTTTATAATAGGCCTTTTAAAACTTCCACTTCTGCAGGTTGTTAATTCCACTCATTAAACAATAATTATTGTTAGCTTCTACTTCAGTCAACACGTCACTGGCTTCAAGGTCTGAAAATGCCGCTTGATTCAGTAAAAATTCCACTCATCTAAAGATAACAAAAAACTTGATTTACAGAAACCTTGACCACGAGTTTATTTTCCACACAATAAGAAATCCAAATGAAAGCAGTCCAGAGCGGCCACAGCTTTTCGAGTATCCTGTCAATGACTCTGACTCTTGCCTTACGCTCTGCCATCACTTGCATGTTGGCTGTAGTCTTCTTGCTTATTGTCTCATTGTAAAAAGATGGATGTTGCATCCTCAGCCTCATGCCATTATTCCAGGCAGAAAGAATAACAAAGTAGGGAAGAAAGGAGAGTAACTATATTAGAAACTGAAAAGTCTGGCGTAAAACCCAATTTAAATTCCGTTGGCTGGCACTATAAAAAATGACCCCCTCTGCTTGTTTGGAAGGGTGATAATTTTTTGCTGAATGCATAACTGTTCCTCTCTCCATAAAATTGGCATTCCATTTGTAAAAATGAGGTATGCTCCCTAATGTGTGCTCCACTGTATGAATATCACATCCCCACCCAAGACCCCAGCTCTTACTGCAGTAAAGGATGGCGGAACAGTCCTGAGACTCTTCAACCTAGGTACAGGATCACCAGACCAGGTCAGAAAGAAAGAAAAAAAGCACCCTTTTCTTCTTTTGTAAGAAAGGCAACTTCCACCAAATCATAAGCATGAAATATCAGTGTTACCAGTAATGCTCAAAGTGATAGCGGTTTGTGAACACATCTATGAACAAGAGTATTCTCATCAAATATTCATATAGCAGCCCAACGGCCCACCCTGCATGAGTGAACATGACTCCAGGAGGGGTGTTTCAGTCATTCCCATAACATATTGTGTGTCAAGGCATTGGACTGGCTAATAAAGGGTTGCCAGACTGAATAAGACATCATCCCTACCTTAAGGAACTTAGAGACTAATTTGTGAATGACTACAGTAGGGAGAAAGAGAGAATGACACATTGGATCTCATTCTTTTTACATCCACCTCTTCTCCCACACCATAGAGATGCTGATCTCTGTATAAAGGAATCAAAAGATGACAGAACTATATATATACAATGGAATATTATCCAGCCATAGAAAAGAATAAAATCTCGCCATTTGGAACAACATGAATAGACATAGAAGGTACTATGCTAAGTGGAATAAATCAGACAGAGAAAGGCATGCCATATGATTTAACTTATATATGGAATCTAAAAAACAAAATACATGAGCAAACAAAGCAGAAACAAAGTCATAGATACAGAAAACAGACGGATGGTTGCCAGATGGGAAAGGAGTGGGGGGAGGAGCTAGAGGACAAGTATAAAAAGGCAAAGGGATTAAAATGTAAAAATTGGTAGTTACAGAATAGTCACAGGGATGTAAAGTACAGTGTAGGGAATATAGTCAATAATATTGTAATAACTATGATGGTGTCGGGTGGCTACTAGACTTATTGAGGGTGATCATTTTGTAAAATATATAAATGTCTAATCACTATGTCACACACCCAAAACTAATATAATATTGTATGGCAACTATAATAAAAAAGTAAACTTTTAAAAAAACTATTGAAACAAACAAAAAAAGGAAGTGATTCAACTAAGTCATGGTGAAACAAAATTCCTGGCTCACAGAAACAGAGAGCCACTGTCCAATTATTGTGTCTCCTCTGTTTCCAAAAAAACTATCCCCCAAACCCAATCTGCCACAGCAGCTAAAGGTGCAAGCCCTGTGGTTCATGGCCAGCTCTTACACTTGCATGAACCTTAGGCAAGCGCTTACCCTCTCTGCACCTTAGTCTCTTCATCAGAATCTAAGAGGGATAATAACAGAATTGATCTCATAGATTCTGCCATAAGTTTCAAATATATAAACACACTTAGACCTGAGCTTGACAGAGAAGCCCCAGGGGAATATCGGCTGGTACTCGTGAACATCACCATGTGTCAGAAGCTAGTAGTTTCATCCCACACAGCACTCTACACTCATATTCTGCCTCATGTAGTGCCTAGACCTTTTTCATAAAAGCCCCCCAAATTTTTGCTCAAGAATTTTCACCATGGAAGGATCTGTTTCACATCCTAAGGCCTGTGTCTAGACTCAGTCTCAATGGCATCAAAGCTTTTGTTTTCCGGGGTAGACAGCCAAGGGATGAGCATATTTTCACAACAAAAGAGTTGGCAGGACCCAAGAAAAACAGTTCCTCTCTTTAGGGAACAGCCACAGACAAAAAGCAACTGAAGTAGAAAGTTGATTTCATTAGAATTCTTTCTACCACCTGAGTTCATTTCTCCATGTGCTTATTAAACCAGGCAAAAAATAAGCCACAGAGGAGCCGGGCTGACAGAAATTTAAACATAAAAACTATTATTTTACCTTTAAACTAGCAACTAAAAGACCCCTAACAGGCTGTCCTAAGTAGACCTGGCATTCGCAGCGAGAGGCTGGGGATGTGGCTACATCCTGCAGAAGGTGGAGGTGAGACTGCTAGCCTCATCAACCCTTGCTAGACCATACCAGACAGGCCCAGCACTCATCAGCTCACTCACAGACATCACCAGCTCTCGGAGGAGGAACAAGTTCCACAGTCCAGGGCAGCCCAAGATGAAAACAAACTATTTTCTGTTATATTAAACATATAAAAGAGTGCCTTCCAGATGGCGTTCCATGCAGTATGTCAGTCCTTTCCTGTCACCTTCCTGAGGCCAGAGCTGTGTTCTCCTCTTCTCTCTCTCTTTCTAACACCACAGTTCTAGCCCTGCATCTCGAACATTGTGGGTATTCAATAAATGTTTGCTATACGTGTAAATGGTGGGTAATCCAAAGGCCACCTTGGGTGTTATACCTGCTGGCTGGTTGTCTCTGAATGAGATCTTCCCTACTGCAGTCCATTCCAAAACAGGATTAGACACAGCCTCCACAGGCACACTGCAGGACAACAGCCAAGAGAATCTTGGCCCTCATTTCAGCAATTGGAGTCACGGGGATCTTGCCTTGGAAGCTGACAGAGAAGCTATACCAAAAATGGAGCCAGCACGTTGCCCTCAAGGATGCAGGAGGAAGGAGTGCCAGGTTGGCTCAGGTGTTTGGATCCCTTCAATTCATCCCCTCCTTGATTTGTCAGGTTAATCACAGCTGCGTAAATCCTACTAAAATTGGGAAATCAAACCACTGAAACACTGCTCCATTATCCCATTAGGTATACATCCTATTCTTATTTCCATTCCAGCAGGCAGCCAGAAGTGCTCATTTGCCACCTACAGAAGTATGGATGGAGGCCTGGACACTCGTCTCAATTCTCTCCCTTACCTTGAGAACGATGGCAAAACTGCCATTCCCAGCTATCGCCATGATAAAGTTCCAGCTACCGAGGATTCAGTGGCTCGCCTCCTCCCAAAATTAGGACAGAGGTCTTCGTCAATACTAAACACTTTATATTCACTTAGGCACATATCTTTCGGCACTTCTGCACTTCATGGTGTCTTCAACACAGCTGTTTGTGCCAAGATGGACATTTGACACCTGACAATTATATAATTTTATTAACCAATATCATTCCCCATAAATTCAATTCAAAAAATAGGAGAAAGGGATCCAAAAGTACAAAATTCCAGTTACAAAGTAAATAAGTCATGATGTGATGTAATAGTGACTAAAATTGAAAATACTGTATTGCATACATGAAAGTTGCTAAGATTACATCTTAAAAGTTCCTATCCCAAGAAAAAAATTTCCACTATTTTTGGTGACAAGATGTGCACTAGATTTACTGTGGTAACTATTTCCCAATACATACAAATATTGAATAATTACATTGCACACCTAGAACTAATATAATATTATATTGTATGTCCATTGAAAATGAAAGAGAAAAATCATTCAAAACTTGCAACTTGAGCAAAAATACATTCTAACTATATTTTAGTTCTCAATCTTATTTAAAGAGTTTGACTCTCAATTAGAGAAGATGCTTTATAGACAGGGTTTATATAAGAAAGAAAAACAGGTATTCCAAACAGTGCAACAGTTCTTAAAGAATGAGCTGACTCCATATCAAAATATTGAAGAATGATCACACATAGACATGTGTTTTAAAGTGTATTTAAATATGTTGTGTAAGTCACCATGTGTCCTTTTGTATGACTCTTCACATTGAGCTGACTCTGTTGATTCACTGACCACCTACCCACTGAGTCTAGTCATGTCAGATGGCAGACCAGCCGTTGTGATTCTACATGTGGTCGTTCTCCTGGCGGAGAAACCCACTTGGATGACGGGGTCATAGGACAGCCTTGATTATCTGCGGCCTTTGTCAGGATGCTATTGATCTAAAGCAGTGGTTTGTAACCATTTTCATCTCATGGCACACATAAACTAATCACTGAAATTCTGCAGCACACCAAAAAATATACAGGGTTTGGCCCAAGTAAGGCCTGCTTGAGTGTGGTTGGTAGGCTAATAATATGACTGTAATAACTTATAGTTTTAATTTGAACATTTTACTAGGATTTCACATGGTGTGCTTGAGTGTGATATTGTTGTTACAGAATTACATGCTTATGATTTTGTAATAACAACGGGGAGTTATTTGTGCTGGGCCCCTGTGTGTGTGTGTGTGTATAAACATATATTTTTTTCCAATCTGACAAAAAATGGGTAGAATTTTTATTCATTTACACCAGAAGGCTATTGTTGTTTTAGCTGTTGTCATTTTCTTATTTGACAATCTAAGGGAAAGAGGTCGATGTCCCTGACTAAATGGTCAAATATTACATTTTAAATGTTCTTACAGCACAGCAGTGTACCACTATACACAGTTGAAAACTGCTGGTTTAGAGTTTCTAGACCATTTTTGCTGTATCATCCAGATTCAATGAGGTGGATTTGTCTTCCTCTCCATAAGACAGAGAACCAGGAATTCAGTGCTTATGGAAGAATTTTTCAGAGACTTAGCCCTCTTACAGAAATGGATAATTTATGTTTTGCCCTGTGCAGAAAAGATAGTCCTGAGCCAACTAGTCCAAATATATTAGGCTATAATCTAGAATTTGAAAAGAGTGGCAACTTTAATGAACTTTTATAGAAGATGATGAGGACTGGCTAGGAGTATGCACAATATGCCTACTAGTGACCACTTGTCACGCAAATGCATAGTAACTCAGAATCTCTCTCCAACATAATAATCCATCTATCACCTATATTGGAAACCTATAGCCCTGGCTCATCTGGTTCAATGGATTGAGCACTGTCCTGTGAACCAAAGGGTCACCAGTTAAATTCCTAGTCAAGGCACATGCTTGGGTTATGGGCCAAGTCCCCAATAGGAGGTGTGAGACAGGCAACCACACACTGATGTTTCTCTCCCTCTCTTTCTCCCTCCCTTCTCTTCTGTCTAAAAATATATAAATAAAATATTTTTAAAAATACCATAAATTGAGTATCCATTGTTAGGGACTGAATGTTTGTGTCCTGCCCCCCAAAATATCTTGTGTTGAAGTCATAATCTCCACTGTGATGGTATTTGGAGGTGGGGTCGTGGGGAGGTAATTAAGTTCAAATTAGGCCTACACGTAGTTCTCATGACGATAATAGAATCCTTAACATGGTGGAGATGAAGAGATATGAGATCTCTCTCTGTGTGTCTCCCTCTCTCTGCCTCTTTCTCTCTCTCTCCATTAGCATGCCAAGGAAAGTTCATGTGCATACACAGCAAGAAGGAAGTTGTCTGCAAGCCAGGAAGTGAGACCTCACCAGAACTGAATCTATTGACACCTTGATCTTGGACTTCCAGCCTCCAGAACTGTGAGAAATAAATCTGTTGTTTAAGCAACCCAGTCTATGGTCTTTTGCTATAGCAGCCCAAATGNTCTCTTCTGTCTAAAAATAAATAAATAAAATATTTTTAAAAATACCGTAAATCGAGTATCCATTATAGGGACTGAATGTTTGTGTCCTGCCCCCCAAAATATCTTATGTTGAAGTCATAATCTCCACTGTGATGGTATTTGGAGGTGGGGTCATGGGGAGGTAATTAAGTTCAAATTAGGCCTACACGTAGTTCTCATGACGATAATAGAATCCTTAACATGGTGGAGATGAAGAGATATGAGATCTCTCTCTGTGTGTCTCCCTCTCTCTGCCTCTTTCTCTCTCTCTCCATTAGCATGCCAAGGAAAGTTCATGTGCATACACAGCAAGAAGGAAGTTGTCTGCAAGCCAGGAAGTGAGACCTCACCAGAACTGAATCTATTGACACCTTGATCTTGGACTTCCAGCCTCCAGAACTGTGAGAAATAAATCTGTTGTTTAAGCAACCCAGTCTATGGTCTTTTGCTATAGCAGCCCAAATGGACTAAGACACCTACTATGGGACAAAAGTAATCCTAAACATGGGAACTACAAAGGTGAACAAAACAGAGTTCTGCTCTCATGGAAGTTAGATTCTAGTGAAATCATTTATCCTATCCTATGAGCGTCTGGAGGATACAAATTCTATGGAAATCATCTTTGTATTTCTAGCACTTAGCATAGTATCTGATATAATGTGAAAGTTTAATAAGTGGAATTAAATATAATCAAATCTAATCTGATCTAATTTTCTGAGAGTAAGAGCTCACCAAACTTGGTAGTTATTTTTCTATCTTATGAAAGGCTCGTATTGTTCTCTGTGTCTTTAAATTTAATGTGAATGATATAACAACCTTTTTTGCATTATGCCTCAACTGCACATAGACAATCTTATTTCCCAAAGAGAATTTTACTTCTTTGCCAGAAGCAGGCTTCACTTCAGAAAACTGAATTTTAAGAGATTATATAAAGGATTCCAAAACAATTTTTAAATATGGCATGTTTATATATAGCAAACTTGGATACTAAGAAAAAGTTCCAAAATACACAATGGAAACGAAGATCAAGATATGTAACAAGAGAATTTCATCCAATCATAACATAAAAGGAATAAATACTAAATATCCACAAACTGTATGTAAACGTTCTGGATGTATATGTATGGATGGATATTAATCATGTTGTCTTGTTTCTATGACATCACCCACTACTGGAACTTAATATTTAAAATGCTGTTTTTATATTTTCAGTTCATAGATATTTTTAATCCAGAAAATTTAATTCAGCAAGTATTTGAATGCCTACTTTGTGGCAGGCATTGAGCTAGGGACACCAAATGGTATAGGATAGAGCATCACCCAATTTTCACGCTAATATTTCCCCTGAAAAAAACAGAAACAGATATACATTCTCTTTTTAAATCTGCTTCCACAAACTAGACTTTTCATGGCTTAGAGGAAGAAAGTTGCCATATAATTCTCAATTCTCACTTCCCTGTCACTCCTAAAAGGAAATTGTTTTCCTGAAACGGTAAAAGAAAAGCACTGTGCATCCATGAAATCTGATAGTTTGTTCTGGTATGTCATTGTCTAGAGCTAACAACTACACAGTTTGCCTGTGGAACTTAAAAAATGGTGCCTGGTGAAGTGGAAGAGGAAAGGAAGTTACTGGTTACCACACCCTCCTGCCTTTTCTAGGCTTTCAGGCTACTCCCCAGGAGGGGAATAAAGATGAACTTTTTCTTATTCCTGGAAGCTTTACATGGAACCACTTATCCATGCTTTCATAAATAAAGGAAAGTGCAGTTTTAACATTATTAGTGCTGTTATTCTTAAAGTTCACCTCAAAAAAAGCAAAAGTGGTACCTTGAGGAGAGGTGAAAAACTTTCCAGAGGTGACACAACATTAAACGTCTAATTGACAAACTTTAATCTATAGTAGATCATCCAGATCTTCCAAAGATGTGAATAAATGTCTTCAGAAATGTCTGCTTCACACAGATAACTAGGTAGTCATGGCAGCATTAAAGCCTACCGCTCTGGGAGAAGACTGAAATGTTGCGTGGAGTTGATTTTAAGTTTCTTTAATTGATGTAATAATCAGGGAAAGGATAAATGGAGAGGACATATGCATCAGAAAAACAGAATCCTGCATCTCAATAAACTCTAAGACACAGATGTCTGTTTACCTGAGCCTTTGATGGCTTGTCCAGTTTGTATCCTCTCAGAAACACAACAGACAGTGAGCGTCATTCATGCCCTCTGGACAATTGCCAGCCATCTCTAAAGACCCTCATTATAGGAAGCTAAGCCTATGGACAAAACAAAAGCAAATGGTATTTGATTAAATGGTTTAAAAAAACTAAAGGTGGTTTTTCCATTGCATGATTTTTCCTCCCTAAATGTACAGCTTCTTTTGGATGAAGTTATGTTACATAAGTGTACTTGCAGAGAGAGGGTAATTTGCTGGCCCCAAAGGAGTTCTTGGAATACTGAGAGAATACGTTATGAGATGGACCCCAAAAGAGGAGCATCTGGTTGCCCAGGGTGTAATGCTTACTGCAGAGAAACTACCTTAATAGCTTTAACAGAGACCAAATGTGTCCACTTCAATCCAGTATTTTATCACCCACCAAGGGAATTTATCATGGTGAAGGGAGAAAGGGGAGGGTGAAGTCATTTTAGCAGGGCACGGTTCATAACTTTTATTAAGACCAACAGGTCAGGATCTTTAATAGCTGTAGGATGGAAAGTTAAAGTCATTGTTACCCAGCTATATAAAGAATGAAAACTGAGAAAGGAGAAAAATAGTCTCTCCAAAGGCTAGAGAGAGAGGAGAGATTATATTTAAAAGGCAATTTGAAAAATTAAAAAGGAAAGTTGTATGTTGTTTTTTTTTATTGAAATGTACTTGGAGAAAAAAATTGTTACTAAAATTTTCAGAGCTGTACAACATTCTGACCCTGATAAATTTGAAATATTCTTACTCTCACTCCAAGGAAATAAATTGAAGACTCCAGTGTTAGGAGAAGTAGCATGTACTAAAAGTGAAATAATAGGCTTGTTCATGATTGAAACACAACTATCAAACACACTGGTTTGCTGAATTAACAACAAACAGTTGTTAATTCACACACATGTCCATTAAAAATTACATGCATATTAAAAAATTATTTTACTTAAATAATAATAAGCATCCATGTGACTTGGATAATGAGTATTTCAGTACACTGTAAAGGTACATCTCTCTCTCTCTGAAGTCAGAGGAACACCATACATGAAAATCAATGAAATGGTCCTGACTGTTGTGGCTGAGTGGGCTGGGCATCCTCCCTGCAAAGTGGAAAAGCCACTGGTTCAATTCCTGGTCAGGGCACGTGACTGGGCTGTGGGATTGAGGACAAGAGGCAACCAATCGATGTTTCTCTCTTACATCAGTGTTTTTCTCCCTCTCTTCCTTCCTCCTTCCCCTTTCTCTAATAAAGAAATAAATATTTTTTCTTAAAAATCAGTGTATTGAATTCTGGTGAAATATAATCTCAAAGGGAAATTCAGGTACTCCCTGAAGGGTCTACAGAATCAACTAAATCATTGGCATTTTACCTTTGTAAAATGACATAAAACACAAATCTACCTCCAGTTCTGAAGACATTGGCCAATGTCCTAGCATCAACAGAATCCTCTTGCTTCAGCAAATTAATCTGAACTTGAATGTGAAATTTAAGCATACTAACCACTGCTTTCTCCTTTTTACATCCTTATGTGGCTTGGTTTTTTTAATTTTTTTTCAGTGTTTTATCAGACGTTTTATTGTTTTGGGGGTAGAAATTCCTTTTTCTTCTTTTAGATTATATTTTATTGATTATACTATTTCAGTTGTCCTGATTTTCCCCCTTTGCCCTCCATCCAGCCAAAACCCTCCACTCCCTCAGGCAATCTGCCCACATTGTTCATGTCCATGGGTCATGTATATGAGTTCTTTGGCTACTCCATTTCCTACACTGTACGTTATATCTCCATAGTTATTCTGTAACTACCTATTTGTATTTCTTAATCTCACCTCTTCACACATTTCCCCATACTCTCCATTCTGGCAACCATCAAAATGCTCTCTGTATACATGATTCTCTCTGTTCTTCTTGTTTGCTTAGTTTATTTATTAGATTCAATTGTTGATAGATTTGTGGGTTTTGCCACTTTATTTCATAGTTTCGATCTTTTTTATTTTCTTAAATAAGTCTCTTTAACATTTTGTGTAACAATGATTTGGTGATGATGAACTCATTTAGTTTTTTTTCTTGTCTGGGAAACTACTGCTCTTCGATTCTAGCTTTGATGGATAATCTTGTCTGTAGCTCCCTGCTTTTCATGACTTTGAATATTTCTTCTCAATCCTTTCTAGTCTGCAAAGTTTCTTTTGAGAAATCAGCTGACAATCTTATGGGGACTCTCCTATAGGTAACTAACTATTTTTTTCTTGCTGCTTTTAAGATTCTCTCTTTATGTTTAACCTTTGGAATTTTAATTATGATGTGTCTTGAAATGGGCTTCTTTGCATCCATCTTGTCTGGGATTCTGTGTTTTCTGAATTTGTGTGTCTACTTCCTTTGTCAAATTAGGGAAGTTTTCTTTCATTATTTTTTCAAATAGATTTTCAATTTTTTACTCTTTATCTTCTCTTTCTGGCACCCCTATGATGTGAATGTTGGAACACTTGAACCTGGGGCTGCTTATACTGTCCTTTTGGGGGAGGGGGGATTCTTTTCTTTTCTTGTTGTTCTGATTGGTTGTTTTTTGCTTCCTGATGTTCCAAATCATTGATTTGATTCTCAGCTTCATACACTCTACTGTTGTTTCCCTGTAAATTGTTCCTTATTTCAGTTAGTGTATCCTTTGTTTCCAACTGGGTCTTTTTAATATTGTTCAGGTCCTCACTAATTTCATTGAGCATCCATATAAGCAGTGTTTTGAACTCTGCATCTGATAAATTGCTTATCTCCATTTTGTTTAGCTCTTTTTCTGGAGTTTTGATCTGTCCTTTCATTTGAGCCATGTTTCTTTGTTTCTTTATTTTGGCAGCCTCCCTGTACTTGGTATTATGTATTAAGTAGAGCTGCTGTGACTTCATGTCTTGGTAATGTGGCCTAATGTAGTACAATTCAGTGGCATAACCACCCCTGTCACCTAAGCTGGGTACTTGAAGTGTGCCCTTTGTGTGGGCTGAGTACAGCCTGCTCTTGTAGTTGAGCCTTGGTTGCTCCTGACAGATCAATATGAGGGATTTATCCAGGCCAGTCAACTTCAAGGATTGGCTGTGACCAATTATCTCCAATCTCCCCCCTTGACAGAGGATGAGCTACTCAGGGACAGGGTGGTGGTACCTCTGATGTGGTCTGTAGCTATCCACTAGGTACACAGTACACAGGCTCTGGGGGTTCTAGTGCAGGCTAAGGTCAACCTCCACCCGTATTTTTCCCTGGGCCACTATGCCTGAGCTATAAAGCAATTTGAGACAGCTGCTATTTGTGGTGGGCTTAGAGATCCCCAGGTGAAGCCAAGCTTTGAATGTAGGCTGGCTGCTGCCAGTGCTGGGCCTTGGGCTCATTGAGACCCGTTGTTGCTTATTTGGTGAGATTTAGGAAGTTGTGAAGCATGTGCCAAGACCAGCCATTCATATAGAAAAGCAACTCGGGTAGGCCCGTAACCTGGATGGGGCAGAGACTTTGGGGATCTCCAAGGTGGGTCAAACAGTGTTAGCCAGGTTGATGGAGTCTCAGATATGGCACCAGTTTTCCAGCTCTACAGGGAGAGGGTTTAGAAAAGGGATGATGGCCTCTGTTCTCCTTGATACCAGACACTTCAATTTCTCCCTCTATGCCACTGGTGCCTTTCAAGCTGTTACCCTGGTGCTGGAGCTCAGAGGGAGTGAGTCTGAGTAGGTGAGTCTATGTGTGGATTCTTTGAGAGGAACTTTTTGGGGATCCAGAAGTTTCTTCCACTGACTCAATCCCCACTCATCTTTGCAGCCTGAAGTTGTGGAAACTTATCTTCCTGGCACTAGAACCCTGGGCTTGGGCGGTGAGGCGGGGGGGGTCTTACATGGGGCTGGGACTCCTCTCTACTGAGATATCCCTCCCAACCTTTTATCCACCCTATGTTGGTTGGGGGCCAGCCCATTTGCATCTGTTCCCCTCCTACAAGTCCAGATGGATGTGGTGTCTTTAATTCCATAGTTGTCAGACATCCATTCAACTCAAATTCTGATGGTAGTTGTTCTATATTTTAGCTGTAATTTTGATGTGGTTGTGCAAAGAAGAGAGCATGTCTGCCTACACTGCCATCTTGACCAGAAGTCTTATGTGATTTGTTTTTAACTGCTCAGAGAAGTCATTGGATGTCTTTTGGGCACAATTTCATATACTTCAATTTAAATAATGTTGTATAAATAGAGTAATTAAAAGTAAATAAGAAGCCCTGGCTGGTGTAGCTCAGTGGATTGAGCTACACCAATCCAGCAGGCCTGGGAGCCAACCCAGCAGGCCTGGGAGCCAAGAGATCGCAGTTCAATTCCCATTCAGAGCACATGCCTGGGTTGCAGGCCAGTTCCCAGCAGGGGACACACGAGAAGCAACCATACATTGATATTTCTCACCCTCTCTCTTTCCCTTCTCTTCTAAAGATAAATAAATAAAAATTTTTANATTAAAAGTAAATAAGAAGCCCTGGCTGGTGTAGCTCAGTGGATTGAGCGCAGGCCTGGGAGCCAAGAGATCGCAGTTCAATTCCCATTCAGAGCACATGCCTGGGTTGCAGGCCAGTTCCCAGCAGGGGACACACGAGAAGCAACCATACATTGATATTTCTCACCCTCTCTCTTTCCCTTCTCTTCTAAAGATAAATAAATAAAAATTTTTAAAAAGTAAATAAAGTCTGGCATATGAGCAAAACTGAGGTTTCTATCTTATTCCATCTTGCAAACTATTCTATTTGGATATAATTGCATGCATTCAATTTAAAGCAGAAACAGCTTTATTGTTTCCCCTGTTGCCATCCTACCACTCTTATAGTGAAAAAGCTAACTGCCATCTTCATCAGCACATCACAGCACTCAAACAACCCAAAGCTTAATTCAGATGATTGATTGAGCCACCAAAGGCATCAAAGTCCTATAATTGAGCTGTCTGAACAATAACAAAAGCCCACAAAGATGTATTAGGGAAAGAACTCAGACCTATTTCATCAAAAATAAACACTGGTTAATTGGGACCACCAGCCTTCTGGCCTTTATCTCACCCTCTCACCTCCTATGTCAACCATTAGGAAATCCTATCTCTGCGTTGGCCTGGCAGAATTTTTTTGATTTAATAAAGGGTGAACACCTGGACCAGTATACCCTGCAAATACTCTGTATATACTCTGTATACCTTTTATTATTGAGCACATAACCTCTAACCTCTTTTGACTCTGGCAGCTGCCTTCGTTGTCCGCATTAAACCTGCATCTGTTAAATAACAATTCAACAATGCTCTCTGACCTCTACCACATCTGAATTTTTTTCTGGATCATCATGCAGGGAAGGCACTGCACATGCTGACTATAATTCCAGGTCCCTCCAAAGCTGATGCCTGCTACCTGGGCTGATTGCAGTTGTATGAACTGCTGCCCAACATCCACTCACTTCCACCCACTGCTCCCCTCCTCTTCACTGAGCTGCCAGTCATGAGTCAGAACTCTTTTAGCACCTGCATGTTTCTATTTATTATTAAGTAATCACAGTGAATGTTGCTTTTGTTAAAATAAAGTCAGTCTTAGCCACACAGTTACAACTGGGTTTTGATGGTGCATTTTCATCTAAAAATGACAGACAGTCCCTGAAGGATGTTCTTATCACCTTGGAAGGGGCATATGTAAAGACCTGGGGTGACAGAAATGTTTTATAACTTGATTAGAGTGGTCAATATATACCATATTTTTCAAACCATAAGATGCACCTAGGTTTTAGAGGAGGAAAATAGGAAAACAATTTTGAAGCAAAAAATGTGGCAAAATATTTAATAACATAATATTTCACCAATATAAATGGAAACAGAACTCGACAGCAGCATTAACAACCATCGTTCCTCACAAATTTGTGGGGGGATGTCTTATAGTCCAAAAAATATGGTACATTTGTCAACAAACCCTACTTTAAACTGAGGTATTTTATTGTATAAAAGTATAACCCGAAAGCTGATTGTAAAAAGATAGCTATAGATAAAGACAGACAGACAGACAGACAGAGAAGAAAATGAAGCATCAGCTAACTGCAAAACAAATACGTCCAAGTGACAGACCGCTCACAATTTTCTAACTTTACACCCAGAAACAGATTCCCTTAACTAAATAAAATTTGAAAGTTTCGCTTTATTTAGAAATTGTTAATGTGAAATTCTAAAAGGCCAAAATTGTCATCTAAGCTCTGCAAAGTGTGCGATCAAACAGCATGAATTATTACCTTGACACAACTACAGGAAAAGCAAGCAGCCTGATATCCCCTGTATACACACTGCTGGCGGCAAGGAACTTGGTTTCAACAGAGAATTTCTGAGAATCAGCTTCCTCCACAACTCTTTGTGTCTAGAGAGGTATTCCAAACCTAGGGGTAGGAACTTAAAGACATGTGGAGAAAATTCTCTAATATAATATTTATAGAGGAAAATAACATTTGTTTTCTTCACCATGCAAGAATACCTTGAAGGTGAGAGCCAAGCTCAGCTGCTAATTGTAAGTCAAAACAACCCTTTCATTTTAACCTAACAAAGAAGAGAAAGGGGAAGGGACAAGGTTACAAGGTGGTGTTCTTACCAAGTGGGAATACTAAAAGGAATGCCATTGTTGATGAAATGTGCAAGGAATATAAATCACATAGATTACAAGTAACAGGACACACAATAAGTACATTACGAAAGTGTAATTTTTCTTTGACACGGTTGAATTGTTCAATACAAACCCTGAGAAAGACATATAAACAAGGAAAAACTAAATATCTGGAATAAGGTACAAATTCTCGATATCAGATGTTACAGAAGAAAAGAAAAATACAATAAAATATTCTGTGTATTATCAAACCTTGATTATCCAAATTAGCAGTATGTAGAAATAAACAGATCCCAAAATAATTAGTAATTAAGAGAGAACATATTTCATTTCAGAGAACAGTCTCACACACACATTTTTGTTGTCCTAGTCTTTACACTCTTTACATGCTTTTGTTCTTAATATGGATTCCAGCTGAAAGCTGGAGTGGAAGAAGCAAGGCAACAAAAGATGTGCATACGTATTCCATGAGAATTTTCACCGTAATTTTAGGGTGGCTGTTGATGAATGACTTTATATTTTTTGCCTCTTTTGCTCAATCTTGAATCTGATCTCAAAAGCTAAGCAGGGTTGGGGCCTGTGGCCCTGGTTACTACTTGGAGGGTGACAAATGACTTTAAAGTAGCTCAAAGAGAGAAAAATCATTCCTTGAAAATGATGCTTCTTCGCTCATGTGAGCTAATATGTTACAACATTTATTTCAATTTAACAAGCTGGCAGCTTTCCAGCTGTACCTTAGGAGGCATTTCTGAGTCAATTGTACTAAGTCTTCTTCAAGGCATTTCTTGACCATTCAAGGCATTGCCACCTAACCAATCAAGTCAAGAAAATCAGTCTAAAACAAGTACATGTGTTCTTGTGTTAGCTCTTAAGAATGTCATGAAATAGGTGTTATATCATCACATATCAGATGAAGGAACTGTGGTCTACAAAGGATAATTAGTAGACACAATGTCACTTAGCTAATAAATGACGGAGCCAGAATTCAAACTCAGGTCTGTCTGAAACCTAAGTCCACACAACTACAGAGAACAGAATACTGGTACCCAATAGGTTACCCATACAACTGGGACATTAACAACACTAAAAGCTGAAATCTTGCATTCATTGAGAAGAAATTATTGCATTTTTTTTTCACTCTGAGAAGCCAGGAAGTAAAAGTGGTTGAGAATGCAGACTATGTAGCCAGAGCATCGGCTTTCAAATTCCACCTCTATTACTTAACAGTTGTGTAACCTTGAGCAAGTTGCTTAACCTCTCTGTGCTTTGATTTCACTATCTGTAAAACAGGCATAATGATGCCGCTTAACAGATAAGGTTTATATAAGGGTTACATTGATGCATAATGTTGGTATTATGAGGATCTTTTTTAAGTCTTTGTCTTTTCAAGATGCATACTGAATTACTCAGAGAAAATGTTTGTGATATTAAGGCAGTGGGGTTGAATGACTACATAGCAAACAAAACTGGCCATGAAGAAATACTAGTTAAAAATGAATCGTGAATATACGGAACTCATATACTCTACATACACAGGTACTCCTGTTTGTGTCTGGCATTTTCCATAATAAAGAGTTTTTCAGATATTTTATGTTAAACATTTTAAATTACACCGGGCGCTAAATTATAGTGAGCACCACATAACAGTTAATATTGTTACAGCAATGGTTGCATTTTCAAAGCACTTACATGGATTTATTATTTATATTTACATTTAGCCTCCCTTTATTTCTAGCATATAAGAAACAATAAGAAATATGTTTTCTACATCTACACTGGCTTGGAAGACACGTGAGGCTGTCCAAGGAGCTGTTATCAAAGAAAATGGAAGACTAAGCCATCATTCAGGTAAGTGTTAAGGTAAAGAATCTGACTTAGTGTACAGGTCCCAGAAGTAAAAAAATTAAGTTCACGAGGAAAAAACCTTAAAACTGAGGCATAGAGACATAACCTGAAGTGACATAATGTAATTGAAAGAGAATAAGATATAGTGTTAAATAACAATGATAATAATAATAATAACACACATATTGAGGAGGTATCCATGAAATACTGTCACAAGAGGTTTTACATTTATTATATCACTTAATCCTCTCAACCACTGAACCTGTGAAGTAGAAATGATAATCATTACTTCCATTTTATAGGTATGAAAATTTAGGCTAAAAAAACTTAGGCCTGTCACGTGAGACTGAGTCAGATACTATATTCTTCTTCCCCCAACCTGAGGACTCCAAAGTCTTTACCAGGGTGACAGGCAAACGACAAATAAATAACATGCTCATCATCACTCACTCAACCAACTAATTAAAGCAGAAACTGACATACCCAAGCTGGCTGTCTGATTCCACAGAGTGTCACTGACAACCACATCACTATAGAAGACCTGGGTTCAGGTCCTGACTCCACCTAGGCTTATCATCCTGTACAACTCACCCAATGAAGCATGTACCAGCTCCTAGTGCCCACAGCATCAACGATGAGACATGAGACAAATTCACACGGACTACTGAGTCCTGTGAAGGAAAAGGGATGGCACAGCTACTCCCTCAAGGGTTGGAGCACCTCAGAACGGCCTGGCAACTCTCTCAAGGGGAGAGCACCCTGACCCTTGCCTAGACAGGCTTTTATTGGGTTTAATTTGTGCAGTAGTTCAGGTAAAGCTCATTGATCATTGTCAGGCAGTAAGCATCAAACAGTAGATAGCACACAAAAAACTATTAGGGCTTCTTCTGAGTCAGAGTCTATCAGCTACAAGGCTACAAAACTTTGGGAAACAAACTCATTTCCTGCGCAGGCTTTTATCATTTAACTAAGAGCATTCTTGGCAAAGCTGGCTTCACAGGATTTTACATATTTTTTCTCAGGCCTGATCACCTGGGGGGCCCACCCTTTCCAGCACAGGGCTGCACGACCCTCTGTCATTGTTTCAGGCTTAAGTCAGACAGAGGAGGTAGATAGCCAAGGAATTAGGAGAAATGAGGACTCAGGCTTTGTCAAAGCTGAGGGGCAAGGGTCCCTCACCCCCTTTCTCTATAGTCCCCCAAGTCCTTCCCTGGGGCCTCCATGTGATCGTGTCTATCATAGGTTGTTCCCCCTTGGGGAATCTTACCTATCATTGGCTAACTGATCAAGCACTGGGGACCAGTTATGAAAAAGGAGCAGAAGTGGCACTCCTGCCAGGGAGATAAGCTTTGTCTCCTTAGTGGCTTATGGTCCGAAGGTCGCTCACTCAGCCTTAGCCATGGGGGCGGGGGGGGGGATGGTTACAGCTCCTAAAACCAGGCAGCGTGGTTCCAAACAACCCAATTTATAGCCTGTCCTGAATCACATCCATTGCTTCTCCTTTCCTGGCTTTTTGACACAAGCTACAGACGGCACCCTTTTGCAGACCTCAGTAGCCCTAGGTTTTAACAGTCATGATGAGGAAGAAAAGATCTCAGTAAACTCAAGATCACCATGTAGTTGTTGGATATTGCAGTGATTGCTTGTTAACACAAGCTAAAGCAGTGGCTGTTGATCCTAACTGCAGATTAGATTTACCAGGGGGGCTTTATAAAATTACCAGTGCCCAACATCATTCCCAGACCAATTAAGTCAGAATTTCCAGGAATAAAGTCTAGGCATTAGAAGGTTTTTATAGTTCCCTGTAAGATTCTATTGAATCCAGTGTTGAGAGCTGCTGAGCTAAATGATGGGAGAGACCTATAGTTGAGTATAAGGATTCAATAGAAGCCAAATAACCTGAATAATGAAGTAAACACTTCAAAACAATGCTTCCCCATAAACTATACTCTACTTCTGCTTATTTCAAAAATCCTAATTCCAAGATGAAATACATTAGTATACTCTTCATAAATTTATAATTTCTGTGTATACATATATGTGTACATACATATACACAAACATGTATATGATAAGTATGCCCATGTGGGTACATTATTTTTACCTTACTGCTGATCTATGTTCCACACAAGTTTTTAGATAAAATTAACATCAAAATGTCAGTAGTACTTCCATTCTGCAACCATACACACACACACACCTGCTAGTGCTCTGTAAGTCTGACATCTCACCTTTGCACCTTTCTAAGATTGAAGAGTATAAGAATTTCTTTGAGCTGCTGACAAATGAAAATATCTTGACTCTAGTTTTAGTTGCCAGTCTAAACAAAGGAAATAAATGCCTTAAACTCTACTAGTTTCCTATTGTCCTTTAAATTGGAACATTTTAATTTTTATAGCAACTTCTCCTGGATTTTTATATAGGCAGATTTAATAAATTTTCATGTGTCATACAAGAATTTAATGTGCACAACAGAAAGAAAAAAGGCAATAGTATTGTGATATTTAAAATAAATTGAACATTCTTCCTACATTTTTCTGGATGACTTACCTCCATAAATTACACTATGCCGTTTGTTTTCCCCAACTGTTTCTATATGGTACAATAATTACATGCTTCATTGATTTCAAAAGGGTTATTGAAAGGTTAGGGGAATGGAGAAAATATAAGAAAATGTAAAGGAAAAGCTGCAGTTTGGTCTCTATTGGTTCATAAATAAAAATAAGTGAACAGAAATTCCAGGGAAAAGAAAGAAGACATCATGATTCTGTTCAGGTAACATTTTGCACAGAGCTCTATGTTAGAAGACATACATCTAAGCCACCTTGAAAACAGCATAATTTTTTCATGTCTGTTTTTTCTTACATAAGCAATAGAGAATCACAAAATGATATTAGGAAAATGTGCTTGAATTTCATTCTTGTAGCATATAAGAACAGATGGGCAATTTATAAAATGAAAATTAAAAATAAATCCTCTGGCCAGAATGGTGGCATGGGTAGATATACTTCACTTCCTCTCACAACCAAAAGGATAACAATCAACTTAAAAACAAGAAACCAACCAGAATGGCCAGGAGATCAAACTGTACAAAAGTCCAACAACCAAGTAGTTAAACATTCATCCAGACTGCTAGGAGGGGAGGAAACAGGCAATGGGGGTGGAGAGAGTGGGCAGCAAGGTGGTGGCTGGTGGGCTAGGTGGGCAAGGCAGCAGCTGATGGACAGGGCAGTTCCACATTTCCATGTGGATAATGGGGAGGAGCAACAGGGAAGTGAGACAGACCATGAAACCCAGGGTTCCAACACAGGGAAATAGAGCCTCAAAACCTCTGGCCATAAAAACCTGTGGGGGTTGTGGCAGCAAGAGAAATTCCCAGTCTCATAAGAAAGTCCCTTGGAGGGACCCACAGGGTCCTAGAACTTACACAAACCCATCCACCCAGGAATTAGCACCAGAAAGGCGTAATTCTCTTATGGGTGGTGAAAGAAGTGACTGAAGGTGGACAAGAGCCAAGCAAGTGATATTGTTCCCTCTCTGACCCATCTCTCACATATAGCACCACAATACAGTGACTTGGGTTGCCCCGCCCTGGTGAATACCTAAGGCTCCACCCCTTATAATTTAAGAGGTGCACCAAGATAAAGAAATATGTCCCAAATGAAAGAACAGATTGAAACTCCAGAAAAAGAACTAAGCAATGAGAAGATAGCCAACCTATCAGATGGAGAGTTCAAAACACTGGTAATCAGCATGCTCACAAAATGGTTGAGTACGTATGTGACATAGAGGAAGAAGTGAAGGCTACACAAAGTGAAATACAGACAAACATACAGGAAACCAACAGTAAAGGGAAGGAACCGGGACTCAAATCGATGATTTGGAACAAAAGGAAGAAATAAACAACTGGAACAAAATGAAGAATCAAGAATTCAAAAAAATGAGGAGAAGCTCCTTAGGAAATGCTGGGACAACTATAAATGTTCTAACATTCAAATGATAGGGATGCCAGACAAAGAAGATGAAGAGCAAAAAATGAAAACTTATTTGAAAAAATATTGAAGGAGAACTTCCTCAATCTGGCAAAGGAAATACACTTCCAGGAAGTCCGGAAAGCTCAGAGAGTCACAAAAAAGTTGGGTCCAATGGGGAACACACCAAGATACATCATAATTAAATTATCCAAGATTAAAGACAAGGAGAGAATCTTAAAAACAGCAAGAGAAAAGGAGAGAGTTGCCTATAAAGGAGTGTCCATAAGACTACCAGCTGATTTCTGAAAAGAAACTTTACAGGTAAGAAGGGTCTGGAAAGAAGTGTTTAAAATCGTGAAAGGCAAGGACCTACATCCAAGATGGACTCTGTCCAACAAACCTATCATTTAGAATGGAAAGGCAGATAAAGTGCTTCCCAGATAAGGTCAAGTTAAAGGAATTCATCACCACCAAGACTTTATATGAAATGTTAAAGGGATTTACCTAAGAAATAGAAGATCCAAACTATGAACAGTAAAATGACAACAAACTCACATGTATCAACAACTGAACCTGAAAAGCAAAAACAAATGAAGCAACCAACTAGAACAGAAACAGAATCCCAGAAATAGAGATCACACGGAGGGGTAGGGGAGAGAGGAGAATGGGGAAAAGGGTACAGGGAATAAGAAGCATAATTGGTAGGTAGAAAATAGACAGGGGGGGGGTTAAGAATAGTATAGAAAATAGAGAAGCCAAAGAATTCATATGTATGACCCATGGACATGAACTAAGGGGGAGAATGCTGGAGGTAGGGGAGATGGAGAGCGGAGGAGGATAAAGGAGAGAAAAGAAATAGGACAACTGTAATAACATAATCAATAAAATATACAAAAATGAAAAAATAAAAATAGCCCTGGCTGGTGTGTCTCAGTGAATTGAGTGTCGGCCTGCAAACCAAAGGGTTGCCAGTTCGATTCCCAGTCAGGGCACATGCCTGGATTGCCAGTTCCCTAGAAGGGAGCATGTAAGTGGTAACCACACATTGCTGTTTCTTTCCCTCTCTTTCTCCAGCCTGTCCCCTCTCTCTAAAAATAGATAAAATATTTCTTAAATAAATTAAAAATAACAATAAATAAGATTGCATGGTCTGTCCTCATGCACCAGTGAGTAATTTAAACCTGAACACCTCCTTTATCATAGATTTGGTTTTGTCTTAATAACTTACATATTTAAAGGTGAGAATATGATAAAGCTTATCTAATACAAAAGCCATTAGGTGCCAACCAAATCTCGACAGTCAATATAAATAGATTTGGCTTCTAAATCGCCTTCTGACCTCCCTTGGTCAGGCAAGGGATGGATGCTGCTGTGTGCTTCCTTATATTCCACACATGCTAGCTTTTTCAAGGTTGCCCTTGATGTTTTTCTCCTGTATCAAAACATGCCACATGGAAGGAGGGGCAAATGAAAAAGTAGAGGAAAACGCAGCATAATTTGCCCCGACTTCAGTTCCTCTTTTAAGATCCCTGTATACTACAAATGCATGTATGCTGAATTTCTAAATAGTCAGGGCAAGATCAAATGATCTTGATCGATCATTTCCCTGATCGATCAAGAACTAAAGTTATCTCATTGCCAAACAAAAGGTTTCCACACTGAAGTGTGAGAGCTTGTTGCTCAAGCAGCCTGTTGCCAGAAGGATACATAGCATTTCCAACAGAAAATTGGTTTTAGGAACTCACCCAATAGTCCAGACACAAAATAAACTTCCCTGGCTCTCAACTACAGGCTAAGGCCAGAGGGATTCACCTCTGGTCATTTCAATGGAGACTTGAATTGCCTTCAAGTTTAAGAACTCAAACTAACTAAACCAGATTATGTCTCAAATGCCAGAACTGGCATTGTTTTCTGGGGCATTTTTATTTCTTCAGCGATTTTATTCCACAGAATTGTTCATGACTACATAGAACAATCCTTAATTAAGCCCCAGTAGAACTGAACTTAAGCAATCACTTGAGAAAATATATTCCACCATTTTTCAAGAATGTAGCTTGCCACTCTTGGACATGAGTCGTTTAGCTCTATTAAATACATATACAAGTTTCCAAAAAGTTCTGTGCCATTTTTTGCCTCATGAAAGCAAAACACATGTGTCCTTGATAGTTCGCATTTCAATATAAATAGAGAATTCATGATTTGATGATGTTTTCAAAGATGGACTCTAAAATTTATTTTTGTTTAAAATTGCACTGCCAGATGTGAATTTCACAATCATTGAACTTACTCTTCTCATTTTACTGATCAGAAAAAAGGAGACCCAAAGAGGCCAGCTGATTTGTTCATATCTTGCAACTGTCTGGGGTAGAACAATGACCAAAATCTAGCTTTCTTACTTCCTTCAAAGGAACAAAGCAAGTACATGAAAAAAAAAAAAAAATAGGAGGCTTCAAGACTTCAGATTCTCCCAGGGAAGATGACATGTTCTTGTAGATGACCCCTAGGGGCCTGTCACAAGCTGCCAAAGAGATCAGTCACTTTTCCAACTAAATGGAAGGAGGTAACTTAAAAATGAAATAATCATGAGAGATCCCTATTCTAGCCCCAGGCCCCCATAGAAATGTTAAGGTTGTTTGTTTGTTTGTTTGTTTGTTTTATAGGCATATAATACTTGAAAGAAAACCTGACAGGTTTCACTTTTCTTTCATACTGTAATATGAGTAAAATGCAAAGTGCTAGATATTCACACGCAGTGGTGAGCTGGCACTGGCTCCCAACAGCTCCAAGAAGCTGTTCTGGACATCTCTGCCCAACTCTGTGGTTTCTGTAGCTAAGAAACCTGATAGTTGATTCAGAGTAAACCAATGTAGGGTGACATGGGAAGGCATGAGGACAGGCTTGTTTAGGTTCTACCAATTACTTGGAACAAAAAAATAAAAGATCACACAGAAACTGGCCCAGAGCTCTGGTGGAATTCCATGTACCCTGGAAACTAGCCCTGAGTAGCTAAACTCCTCGCAAAGACATAGGAAAGGACACCCGACTTTGGAGTGAAGTTTAGGAAAGCCTCAAGCTCTATGCCAGGCACTGAGACTACAGCACAGCCAATGTGCCAGTACCAACAAAGCAGTAATAGTGACCCAGGGCGGCCAAGGCTGCACTGGGCAGGGGATGCTTGGGCTCAGTGTCCCTAAGTACAGCCCTAAAAGAAGGGTGACTGAGGCAGCCTCATAGCTACCAGATGGGAGTAAGAAAGCCAGTGAGGAATATGTGGGAAAGAACAACTGGTAGGATCAGCTAGAAAAAATAACACATCTGGACCCATGGGCTGGTGTCATCAGGAGATACATCTTGTCCAGTGGAGCATAAAGGATGAGAAAAACACCAAATGAAAGCTGCTGCTTTGGTTGATTCATCCCAAGCCTGTCCTCTAACAACCAAATTTCATTTCATCCAAAGGCTTAATAACAGAGCAAACAGCTGCATCAGAAAATGTGCACATCCACCACACACTAGGGGTCACTAGTCACAGAAACTATTTATGTGTGGGATAATCACCAGGCTCACAGCATGTTATTGACAATATTAAATGAGGTCCATTATTTCACTCTAGCAAAGAATAGACAGGATTTGTAATTAGCAGAGTCCCAATAAATTTTGTACTACAACCTTAATTGGTGTTTATGTGGAGGATAGCACATTTAGGGACCATTCAGTATCATTATATTCCACAAGGGCTTCTTTATGATCTTTATCCACACACCCCAATGGGTAAAGGTGATAGGAACCTATTGAACCTGACAATGGGCCATTCGTTATCCCTCGGTAAACATAACTGGTCTTGCATTAATTAAAGACACAGTGTGTGAGTTATCTAGCATCCAAGTCTGTGGCCAAACCATCCCATTATTGTCCTAATGCAACTGTGGCTCTACAAAACTCAGAGGATGAACACAAACAAGAATAGGTTAAAATCATAACTGCTATTCAAACTGAGTTTCCAACTGGACCAGAGAATTATAATAGACACATACATGTGTGTAATAAATTTGAATAGTCAATTTCATTCATGTAACCAAATATTTCTTTTCTTATAACCCAATTCCTGAGGTATGAATAAAAGCTTTAACTGAAAATAAGATTTGTTTATCTTTTCATTATTCACATCTTTGGCTCCATTTATATCATTGGAGGTTAATGAAAATATTTAAGACAGGAAACATTTTAAAATTTTATGAGGCTTATTGGTCCAGTGTTTATAAAAAAGTATTATCTAATACATTTTGTGTTGGGTTAATGGTGAAATATTTTGGCGTGAAGAACAAAAGGATTTTTGCCTAGGGCTTTTCTAATTTGCAAAATGAACTAAACACTAAAGCCCAACATTCTCCTATTCCACTACCCCATAATAGGCTCAATCCGCCAATAAAGAGTATCCAGCTGGGTGCATGGATTGGGGTTCAACCTTAATTTATTCATTTTGAATCCTTCCAATTAATCTCCTCAGCTCAATAATTTCCAACTCTTATTTCATTTTGTCCCAGATAGACCCAGAGTAAATGACCATTTTGGAAAAAAAGTGGTTATTCTACCAGTCAATCAAAAAATGTCCACTAAAAGATAAAATGCGAGCAGATTTGGATATGGAAATGTACTCAATTCCAAGAGAATTTGTTGTGTCCTGCAGCATTTGGCCTTTCATCTGTGCCCCATCGAGGCAGTGTCAGTCACCCAGCCATTGAATATAACATCAAGTTCTCAAACTATTTGCAAATACACTAGAGTTCATTAGGGTAGATTTTTTAAAGAGTTTTTATTTTATTATCTTTTAAATAATATATGTACACTATAGACACTCCAGAAAGATTATTCAAGATAAGAAGAGCAAATCACCTTTCCTGTGTATTTTTAAGAGAGATTTTGTGAACATTTTGCTCTGAAATTCTCAGTCCTTTCTCCATGTATGTGTTAAATATTCTAGAGATCTCAGGGTCAAAATATTTTGTCAACATTACTTGCTTTAGCCACAAGAATCTATTTAGCTCCATCACACAATGACCACCTCTGTCTGTTCCAGAAAGTTTTTTGAGTTCAGAATCCTAAGTTCTGAGGTCACGACCTTTGAGGCTTCTCATGCCCCGCAACTGTCACTAAATTTCTTGCCTGGATTCTGACCACTTTACTTCTCGCCCCTCTCTAGGCTTCTAGCCAAAATTTTGTTTCTACCTGTGAGAACTGTGGAACTTGCCCTTTTCCCTGGCCCTGCCGGGCCTTTTAGGTACCAGCCTCTGCCTCAGTTCCACTCTCCCTTCTGATCTTCAACCTCCAGACTTACCAGGGCTTCCTACATTTTCTTTCATTCCACCTGAATATTTTTGTCTCTTGCTAGAGCTCCTAACTTTGTTAGTTAAAACATTCTTGGTTAAGACTAACAAAGTTTTCTTCGTTGGACCTTCCTTAGGGTCTACCTAATCTTCTGACATCAGCCCTTTTGGTCTGTCATATTCCTCCTCTAAAACAAATCATCTTCTGACTCTTTGAGCGTGTAGACAGTCCTTACAGGCTCTGTTTATTCAGCAAACTAAGTCTGAGAAGAATTTTTACCCCCTTCCTTCCAAGATTAGAATGAAATCATTTGTGTAGAGCAGTATTTTAAAGCAATTGCCTGCACAATCAATTATGTAAAACTTTATGCAATTGTAAAACAAGCATAATTTTCATTCCTGGAAAGCAATGCACGAGCATACACAGCTTATAATGTTCAATCCAGACAGGAAAGAATGCCATACATTTAACAAGTGCAGGGAGTTGTGGTAATATCCTTAATCTTATTGCAATTCACTGGACTTGGACACCAACTTGTAATTTTCAACAGGACATTCTCTACTCTGTTCTGACATTAACACTGCCAGTCCTATATTCTTATGCTGAGTCCATGCCCCAATTGCTCTCCAAATTCTAATACTAACAAGTGCTGTTATGGAAGAAGTTTTCATTTTTGTTTTAAATAACAAAGACATATATAACCTAACCTAACCATTACTACCTGGAAATTTTTATTGCTTTATCCTGGTTGCATATTGCCACTTTAAATTGACAATATATAGTTGTGAAAATTCTAAGTTCAAAATCTGGACTGGTTTATTCTCTGACACCGAAGTCATCCACTCTGCTACATTATGCAGAATGCCCAAAGCAGCAACTGGGCAAGAGAAAAGAGAGCAGGAAACCTCTAACTGAGAGGAAAAAGGAAGGTACAGGCAGACTGAACACCAGCTCCCATTTTCCTGTTTAAGAAATTGTTGCAGTGATTCTCTCCTCTCTCGTACCTCAGGTCTTCTCCCCTTAAGGGATCACTTTCATCCGCCTGCAACTTGAGACACACAATGATGATTTCAGCCTCCCTTCTCCGTAAAACAACTCTCCACTTTCACAACAAATACCCAACATACACACTCACTCACACACAGACTTGGATAAAAACAATCGGGACAGGAGATGACGTAGAATTTTTTCTCTGCTCCTATGCTACCTTTCCAGGAGACAAAATATAAAACAAGTTGGGAAAGCACATCAGAGGAAAGGAATCCAAATGGCATTTGGGAGAACTCTATCCTCACTTCCTAATATAATCTCAAAGGGAGAATAGGTTCCTGAGATAATTTCTCCAGAAGCATGAAGGTGATTTTTGACAGAGAAGGTTGCCGACTGCTTCTCTGGTGAGCAGTAGGCCTGTACAATGCCTAGCAGGGCATGGGAAAAGGGTCCACAGGGGGGAAGGAGAACGGACAGGTTAGGCAGGACCAGGTGAACCTCAGCATCGCCTCTGATTTTCTAAGCAGTAAGTCTGGCAGAGTAGGGGGTGCTCAGTTTCTTGTGAACCTAGAGTAGGCACTTGAACACCTACTGCATCTGGGGAGATGATTCAGCTTGCTAGCCCCAAAGAGGACAGCCAGAAGAATGAAGAAAACCACACTGGAGAAAATTTGAAAGGACAGGAAGGGAAGGGAAGTTGCCTCCATAGGACCCTCTGAAATATGGTTTAAAGGGCACCAGCTGGACATCACAGGCCATCTACTATGACACACAAAAGAGGCAATGTTGGATGTCATCCATGTCTCGAGACTCAATCATGGACCTCAGTTGTTGGGCTGCAGTAGTATCTGGGTGAGACATGAGATTAAGGAGAAGACCAGCTGTATGTTGCCACAAGACACACCATCCACATAGGCAAACTCCCTCTCCCTTCCAGGGCCAGGTGACAGACACTTGAGCCCCATGAAACAGAAGCAGAACTGTGATAGGGAAAGAAAAGACTGGGAGAGGGAGCTGTGAACAGCCACATGAAAAGATGGTAATATGTGAATGTTGACTGAAATCTTTTACACAAAAGAAACATTTAAAATGTAGTGGGCAAGAATGCGAAAATGTAATACAATTGTTTTCCACTGCACAGTGAGAATAGTGGCTTTAAAAGAAATTTAGTTCTGACTTCCGCCAAGATGGAGGCATAGGTGGAAACACTGTGCCTTCTCCCACAACCAAGTTTGAATACAACAAAGGTTTGGAGAAATAGGACACACCCAAAGACCAGAAAACGGAATTATACGGAAGTCCGACAACTACGAACCATTCAACGGGGACGGTAAGAGAGGCAGAGCCAGCAGCAGAGCTGGGTCGGGCAGGACAGATCCCCCAACCTAGGCACACAGGCAGCCCGGAACCAGTCAGGGTGTGGGGCAGACTGACCGCGGTCGCACATTTGCGCCCAGTGAGACGGACCACGCAGGCCCCAGGGGGCGAACCCAGTGGTGGAGGGCTGACGGCGGTGGCACACTCAAGTGCAGTGGAACGAAATGCGTGGGCCTGGTGACAGTGGTGGCTGTGGTGCCAGTGGGGGTCGCGGCAGCAGGTGGCAGAGGGAAGCCATTGTCCCTCTTTGACCCCGCCCCCATATACAACATCACAACCCAGCGACTTCGTTGCCCTGCTCTAGTGAACACTTTAGGGCTCTGATCCTGCTATGGAACAGGCACGAACAGCCCAAAAGATGGCGCAAGAAGAACTCAAAGCCCCAGAGCCAATAACTCTAAGCAACCGAGAAATTGCCAGCCTCTCAGAAGCACAATTCAAGACACTATTTATCAGGATGCTCACAGAACTGATAGATTATAGTCACAAATTAGAGGAACATAGTCACAAATTAGAGGAACATATGAAGGCTAAACTAATTGAAATGAAGGGAGATGCACAGGAAACCAATAGTGATGGAAAGGAAACTGGGACTCAAATCAATGGAATGGACCAGAAGGAAGAACAAAACATCCCACCAGAAAGGAATGAAGAAATGAGAATTCAAAAAAATGAGGAGAGGCTTAGGAACCTCCAGGACATCTTTAAACGTTCCAACATCCGGATTATAGGGGTACCAGAAGGGGGAAAGAAACAGCCACGAGTGGAAAACTTATTTGAACAAATAATAAAGGAGAACTTCCCCAGTCTGGCAAAGGAAATAGACTTCCAGGAAATCCAGGAAGCTCAGAGAGTGCCAAAGAAGTTGGACCCAAGAAGGAACACACCAAGGCACATCATAATTACATTAGCCAAGACTAAAATGAAGGAGAGAATCCTAGAAGCAGCAAGGGATAAGGGGACAGTCACCTACAAAGGAGTACCCATCAGACTGTCAGCGGATTTCTCAAAAGAGACCTTACAGGCAAGAAGGGGCTGGAAAGAAGTATTCCAAGTCATGAAATCCAAAGACCTACAGCCAAGATTGCTTTATCCAGCAAAACTTTCATTTAGAATGGAAGGACAGATAAAGTGCTTCTCAGATAAGGTCAAGTTCAAGGAGTTCATCATCACCAAGCCCTTATTATATGAAATGCTAAAGGGACTTATATAAGAAAAAGAAGATGAAAACTATGAACAGTGAAAGGACAGTAAACACACAGTTATTAACAACCACACCTAAAACAAAAGCAAACCAAGAGGCCAGCTAGATCAGGAGTGGAACCATAGACATGAAGATCACATGGAGGGTTAGCAACAGCGGAGTGGGAGGAGGAGAAGGGGGGAGATGGTAGGTAGAAAATAGATAGCAGGGAGGGTGAGAATAGTGGGGGAAATGTAGAACCTAAAGAACTTGAGACACGTGGTTATAAACTAAGGGGGAGAGAATGGTGGGGGAGGGAGTGTGCAGGTGGAGGGGAATGAAGGGGGGAATAGAACAACTGTAATGGTATAATCAATAAAATATATTTAAAAAAAATAAAAAATAAAAGAAATTTAGTTCTATTAATGACATAGAGCTTTGTTTTTCCTCCCATCTGATTTTAATCATTTATCTAACTTCCGATGCCATGTATTCATAGGAACCAGAAGGAACAGGGCTGATGCAAATGAAAAGGTCTGAGAAATTAGATAATGAATAGCATGAGGTCACAAAGACCATATCAGGCAAAGGGAATTAGCCTGATTTAAGACTAATTTTCTAGTTTAAGGAGAGGCCAAAAGCAAGTTCTTTTCTACCTAGGCAAGTGTATCATCACACAGAAACACAGACTTAGAGAACATAATAAAAGGACCAGCAGTGTTTAGTGCCTCCTCTCAACTTCTAAATCCAATGGGAAGAAAAGGAAGTACCTCTAGCCAAAGACGGGAGACTCATCTTTCCCAGCAACCTAGGCAGGGCATAATGATGGTTGAGAAGTCAAGTTGGGGGAGTAGGCAGCTTGGCAGCCTCGGTTCTCGGGAAACTGGGTTTATAATCAGCCCAGCCAAAGAGAAGCTTTTCGTCAATAGAACCCAGCAGATGCAATGTAGCGGCATTAGTCAAGGGTGCATCCTACTGTCTAATGCTACTCACATAGAGAGAGCTTCCGGCTTCTCTGACAATAAGGCAGCTGAGTTTAGTCTGACTTACCAGGAGTGTCCAGACAGGCAAGGGGCATTCCAGGTACACGAGGGAAACCAGCTTTCCTAAGCACATTGGGGATGATCAGGGAGACAGAAACTCAAGTTTCTTTAGGGGTTGGGGAGGGACAGGGCCTTTTAAAATGCATGATGAAAAGCCAATCATACAATTTTGCTTCAAAAATCAAAGTAAATATTTTAAGCAACTTGCGCCAACCAACTTTATGTTTAAGATCCATGGGCTTCTGAAATTGTAAGGTAAGGGGTGATCTGGAAACCAAAGAAAGAAAATCTCAATTCTTAGTAGAAATTTCTTAGGCTTTCTTAGAAAGCCTTTCTTAGAAAGGCTTTGGCCCCATGGAGGATTGTCTAAGAGGTCCCTCACCAAGAGTCCTTGCACTGCCCAATTTCTGCCTAATTTCTTCATTTCTTTTCACTTTTTTTCTGCATGTACAACTATCATAGTACCAAAGTACTAGTGAGGAAATGGGGTTGTTTGTGCTAACAGATGTTTATGTACAGGAAGAAAACTGTTTTAAAATTCCTTTATTTATAAAAATATTTCTGCCACTAACAAACCCCAGTTTATACATCGAAATGCAAATGATAACTTTCAGTCAAGTGTGTGGTCTGAACAAAGAAGAAGAGGCTGTATAGATACTGGCAAGCCAAACAAATATCTACAGATCATCTTAATATACAGAGATATACAGAGATAATCTTAATATTTATGTTATTTATATGGCTCCCCAATTATAATTAATAAGGGTTGAAAAATACAGAATAATTGAATCCTGTTCTAAAATGACTTAGAGTCTTAATGTCTATTGCAACTTGCCAAAATTTCTCAGAAGATATTTAACAATGCTCCCACTTGGCCTCATTTAATTTTGTGTAAATGCATCTACCATCACAATTATAACTCTAAAAGTATTGCCTAGTAAACATTTTATCAGCTAGAGGTTTTAGCACTCCCCTAACCACTGACACAAAGCCATGTTCCTCAAGTTGGATAGAAGAAAAATTTCCATATATATCCACAGTTTTAACAAATGTGGGTAGTTTATCTTGAGTAATTTTGAATGTAAGCTTCTGAATACTAATGTTGAGAGGCCTCTGAAGAACCTTAGTTATTGAGCTTTTAGGATTGAGATTCAACCTGCTGTTTTGTGACACCAGTCTTTGACTCAATAGATGACTCAGCTAATGTACATGGAGAAGCTACTTTGAAATTGGATAAAAAGGATGTCAGTTAGAAATGAGATGTATTTCCCATCTATACTTAATAGCTTTAAAAAATAATGAAACCTCCCACTTCCTGACACACACATAAAAACATCAATAATTGTCTTCCTTTATGTCAGTTTGCCTTTTAGGATTTAAAATTATTTGAACCCCCTTACAGTGTTAACTTAGAGAAAAATGGAAAGGGGGAATTATGGCTTTCTTTAAAAGATCACACCTTTCTCTGCCCTGCACTGGATTATTAGAGCTGATTTCAAAGATAAGTAAATGGTACTTGAGCAGACTGATGGCCATATAGCTGCAAATCATCTTCTGTCTTTAAAATCAGAAAAAAGAGAAAGATAATGGTTCATTAGAAAAGCACTAAAATAAAATAAAAATGTATTCATATTGAAGTGTTTGTAAAATCATTTTCAGAAATAACTGGCAAAATAATGCCTCTAAATGTTTAAGCCAAATTAAATTGCTTACAAATGATCGGGAATCATGGTTGCCATGGTTTCAAGTGCCCAGAAAGTGGTGTATGGACTGAATGCTGCCTTGCAACAAAAATACCTGTGTATTAAGTACAAGCCACCAGAAAATCTAATAATAGTGTTCTCAGGCATTTTAAATCTTTCAAAAATAAGAATAAGAATGATTAATAATAATTTTTGAAATTTCAGCTCACCTGACTCTATGATAATGATGAAGAAAGTTACAGTCAGCCTTTGTTCCTACAGGAATTCTTAATGTTCAATAAGAAGCCCTTGATTTTATTAGTTGTTTAAAGTCACTTTCCAAAAGAATCTGAAACTTCATGGTGGATTTAAGTTTTAATTTTTTTTTTCACCAAAGAAGATCTCTGTTTTCCTCTATTTCCTCCATCCCATTCCAATATGGAGTTTTGGGGACTTGAAATCAGTTGATCAGTCAACATGTTTTAAGCAACACTATGTCAGTCACTATTCAGACACTGAGTTTTCAAAGATAAATAAGACACAGTCTCTTCCCTTATAGAAGAAATTGGTTTTTCAATCCTGTGTTTAGACAACAAACGGTTATATCTAATGTGCTGTAATAAAACAGAAGCAAAAATAGGAAGAACATAGACAAAGGAAAGAGGCACAACCTTTAGCCTGGAAGAGCCAGAAATCTTCCCGAGGTTTATCCTTGAGCTGTGTGTCTGTCGGTCAGTAGTGGGAATCAGCCAAGTGCAAGGAGAGCAGACAAGAATTCCAGTTAGAGAACAGCGGTCCTGACCTAGGATGTCTAAGGAAGTATTACACAGTATGTCATAATGTGTCAGCCACGTTTAGGACTGGGCTTTATTTTGGAGGTAATATGGAACTCCTGAAGGGTTTTAAGAGGGAGAGTCACATGGTCTAATTTGTTCTGTAGATAGATGACTTTGGAAGATCAGTTTGAAAGGAACAAAGTTGGAAATCAGGAGGCCACTAGGAGGCTATTAGTGATAGTTAATTTTATGTATCAACTTGGCTGGGCCATGAGGTTCCCACATGGTTGGTCAAACATTATTCTGGGTGTTTCTCTGAGCATATTTTTGGATGAGATTAACATTTAAATAAGTGGACTTGAGTAAGACAGGTTACTCTTCACAATGTGGGTAGGCTTCATCAATTGAAAGCCTGAATAGAATAAAAAGACAAACTCTTCCTTGAGTAGGAGAGAATTATTCAGTTAACTGCCTTTGAACTTCACCTGCAACAATGGTTCTTCCTGCCTAACAGCATTGGAACTAAAACATTGGCTCTTCCTTGGTGTCCCACACCACCAGCCCACCTTGCTGACTTTAGGCTTACCAGTCTCACATAATCACATAATCACATTAGCCAATTCCTTATAATAAATCTATCTATATATCTATCTATCCAATCATCTGTCTTCCTCCTAATAGAGATGGATGAATGGAAGGTAAACAGATGATAGATAAATAGAATAGATTTATATATTATATAACCAACGGTATATAGAGATATATAAAATTGGTTATGTTTCTCTGGAAAATCCTAATACTACTACTGTTGTGGCCCAAAACATGGGTAGTGAGGGCTCAAACTGGAATAGTGATAATAAAAGTGGGAGTAAATATGATTTTTTTAAAAATCAGTAATGCTAGTGATTAAAATGGAGACAAGTAAGAGAAGGATAAGAGTCAAAAATCACCAGCTGGCTCAAGTGCCTAGCCGAGTGACTGCACCACCAACTGCAGTAGCAACCCTGTGGGTGAAGGGCCAGGCAGGACTGGTGCAGGAGTTAGCATGATACCTGTTATGTTTCAGGCCCTTGAGTATCACAGTTGTAAATAGGAATCTATAGCTCAGAGGAGACACTGACACCAGAACTGCATATTTGGAAGACATTCTCTATCCTTTAGAAATACAAACATGAGACTAAATAAGATCACCCAGGGAAAGGATGAAGGAAACGAATGACAGTAAACCAGAGGCAGAACTTTGGGAAACACCCATGTTTAATGGCTGGGCAAAGAAAGTAGAACACAGAGAGGCTTATTGCAGAAATGTCAGGAAATGCAAAGAGTTAGATTTTACCCAACTTGCAAGTTAACAAGTTAGCCTACCACAGTTGCATGGGTGCTGGCAGAAGATACAAGACTTGCTGGGCCAAAGATAAAAGACTTTAGTATTGACAGTAATAGCAAGAGCCAAAATGTCAGCATTTTCTTGCAGTGGCCCCCCACTTGCCAATTCCCACAGGGTGGTGCAATACCTCATCTCTTTTTTCCACCCTACATAAAGGGTCAGATAAAGGAAACAGCCTGGTAGACTTGTGAGGAAAAGTCATTATATACAGTGAAACTAGAAAAATTGACCAAAGGGAATAAGCCCACTCCATGGTGGCGTTAGTCACTTCCTTACACAGATCAGAGCCATAACATCCACCCATCAACGTGGACTTGCTATACATCAGTCATCTAGGCAGGCTACCACTGGGCCTAGATAATGGAGACAAATGCAAATCACACCATAATCGGAAGGCACCCTAGATTTAGTTCTAGCAGCACCAAGAAACAGGGAGAAAACCTAACCAGAAATTAAAACCCTTATTTTCATCATTTACTCACTTACAGTATCACCAAGCCACAAGTTCAACAACATATTCTCAGCATAAAACAAACAAATGATCCAATACCTATGTTGAGGAAATCTAGTCATCAGGCATTCTGAGTTCAGTGGTGCAAATAACTGCTGTGTTGAGAACTGGCATACCCTTTTTTAGGCAAGCAGTTCTCTGGAAAAGTACTTACAAACTTGTTTGGGGACTTCAAGCATGTTTTAACCTCTTAAGTACCTTTAATTACTTGAGCATATGTGTTTTGTAGTCACTGAAGAAGTTAGAATCTCTGCACAGAGGTTTATGAATTTGAGGCACCTCAAAGAACTTACCTCTTTGTAAAATATGGCACCTCAATGGAGATCTATGAGCAGCTCTTTAAAAAAGAGATGCCTAGGAGGAAAAAAACTGTGGGCCATAAAAATACATATTTTGTATATTAATTATATATGTATTTAATTTTATAAATTATAAGTCTTATTAAAGATCATCATTAAGACAAAAAGTCACTCAAATACCATTTGAATTGGTTTTTACAAGTATATGGTAGACAGAGAGATCACTCACAGTTTCATGTGGCCTGTGAAAGAACTAAACCAGTCACACAAATCAATTTTAATCATAGTTTCTGTCACCCAACACTTCGATTACTGGATTTTTAAACTCTCACAAGACTTTCATGATCTTTTTATCCCCATGCTTGGCAATGGATTTCCTCATCTCTCGAAACCCAGAGCTGGATCCATGTGCCCTGACGTCACACCCCCTTTGACACTCCCCTCCCTCGCAGACCTTGTCACTCTCTCCAGAAGTGGTCATAAGTCATAAATGACTCTATGGCAATTTATTTGCTCAAGCATTCATCTCCCCAACAGTTTTCCCTGCAGGCTGGGACTCTGTCTTACACATCTTTGAAGGGGATGTGAGAGCAGGTGCGGAATCATCTTCAAAGCTAACAAGGCAAGGAAAGAAATTCCAGTGAAAAAGAGCACTGCCATCAGAAAGGCAGCTCTTAATGAGGTGTTTCCTCCAACAGTCCTCACTGCTCTCTCTTGTCCTCCCTCCCAAACCTGTCTGGTTCTTTTCATTGTTGCTGTTAATTCATTTGGAATTAAATATCTCCTAACTACCAAGCAAACAAGTAATAGGTCCCATAACTGTATCCCAAGAAAAATATCTTAGAAGCTCAGGAATAGAACTAGCCACTTTGAAAATATGGTGAGACCACTAATTAACTCAGTGATACAGGTGACTGGACATTCTGGGCCCCAGAATTGGTCGCTACTCCAGACATCCCAAAATCAGGGAGGGAGCCTTCTTCTTTGTGTCTCAATGCAACTTCAGAGGCTTTGAGACAGGTGTGCAAAATCCAACAACCCACAGAGTCACAAGGGGCTGCTAATAGGCTGGAGATGGAGACAGAAAAATCTTAGAAGTCATTAAGGTCTTTGTGAATCAAGAAAGAAAAAACATTTATCAAATTCTTACTATCAGGACTTCCGCCAAGATGGAGGCATAGGTGGAAACACTGTGCCTTCTCCCACAACCAAGTTTGGATACAACAAAAGTTTTGGAGAACTAAGACACACCCAGAGACCAGAAAACCGAATTATACGGAAGGCCGACAGCTACGAACCGTTCAACGGGGAAGGTAAGAGAGGCAGAGCCAGCAGCAGAACAAGGTCGGGAAGGACAGACATAGGAGCGCAGGCAGCCCAGACCTAGACGGGGTGTGGGGCAGACTGACCAAGGTCGCACATTCACACGCAATGAGACGGACCATGCAGGCCCCAGGGGGCGAACCCAGTGGTGGAGGGCTGACAGCGGTGGCACACTCGCGTGCAGTGGAGCGGGGCGCGTGGCCCTGGTGACGGTGGTGGCTGCGGTGCTGGTGGGGGTCGTGGAGGCGGGCGCCAGAAGGAAGCCATTGTCCCTCTTTGACCCCGCCCCCACATACAACGTCACAACCCAGCGACTGAGTTGCCCTGCTCTGGTGAAAACCTAGGGCTCCGTTCCTGCTACTTAACAGGCAGGAACAGCCCAAAAGATGGTGCAAGAACTCAAAGTGCCAGAGCCAATAACTCTAAGTGACCAACAGATTACCAGCCTCTCAGAAGCCCAATTTAAAACACTATTTATCAGGATGCTCACAGAATTGGTAGAGTACAGTCACAAATTAGGGGAACTTAGTCACAAATTAGAGGAACATATGAAGGCTAAACTAATTGAAATGAAGGGAGATGTCCAGGAAACCAATAGTGATGGAAAGGAAAATGGGACTGAAATCAAGGGAGTGGACCAGAACGAAGAACGAAACACCCAACCAGAAAATAGTAAAGAAACAAGAATTCAAAAAAATGAGGAGAGGCTTAGGAACCTCCAGGACATCTTTAAACATTCCAACATCCAGATTATAGGGGTACCAGAAGGGGGAAAGAAACAGCCACGAGTGGAAAATGTATTTGAACAAATAATAAAGGAGAACTTCCCCAGTCTGGCAAAGGAAATAGACTTCCAGGAAATCCAGGAAGCTCAGAGAGTCCCAAAGAAGTTGGACCCAAGAAGGAACACACCAAGGCACATCATCATTACATTAGCCAAGACTAAAATGAAGGAGAGAATCCTAGAAGCAGCAAGGGATAAGGGGACAGTCACCTACAAAGGAGTACCCATCAGACTGTCAGCGGATTTCTCAAAAGAGACCTTACAGGCAAGAAGGGGCTGGAAAGAAGTATTCCAAGTCATGAAATCCAAAGACCTACAGCCAAGATTGCTTTATCCAGCAAAACTTTCATTTAGAATGGAAGGACAGATAAAGTGCTTCTCAGACAAGGTCAAGTTCAAGGAGTTCATCATCAACAAGCCCTTATTATATGAAATGCTAAAGGGACTTATATAAGAAAGAGATGATGAAAAATATCAACAGTGAAAGGACAGCAAACACACATTTATTAACAACCACACCTAAAACAAAAGCAAACCAAGAGGACAGCTAGATCAGGAGTGGAACCATAGAAATGAAGAACACATGGAGGGTTAGGAACAGGGGGGTGGGAGGAGGAGAAGGGGGGAGAAGGCACAGAAAATAGCATAGATGGTAGGTAGAAAATAGATAGGGGGGAGGGCGAGAATAGTGGGGGAAATATAGAATCTAAAGAAGTTGAGACATGTGGTTATAAACTAAGGGGGAAGAAGGGTGGGGGAGGGAGTGTGCGGGTGGAGGGGATTGAAGGGGGAATAGAACAACTGTAATGGTATAATCAATAAACTATGTTAAAAAAAATTCTTACTATCATTTCTTACCAATCATTCAATTCTTATTAATATATATCAATTCTTACTAAAAATTCAATTGGATGCACCTAGGGATCTAAAAAAATAAAAGTCGAAGTGCTTGCTAGTGAAGAGTTGAAATGTAAAACAAGACTTTATGACACAAACAACAGTACCAAGCAGTACATAACCAGCTAAAACTGAATAGAGTGAATGTAGTATGTAGGGAGGCCATGTGTCCTGGTTTATCTAGAACTGTTCTGGTTTACGCTCTCTGTCCCTGTTGGTGTGATCAATCATAGGGTCCAGTGTGACTCAGAATAAAGGGTTTTTCCTCTTTGGAGTAATGAGGTGCACTGTTAATTTTTTACTAGGATAGAAGAAGAAGTAAGCCATCATTTTTGCCTTTGGAAATGACACCTAGTAATCAGACATTGTAGAAATTTGCCTGAGTTTTGTTTTGTTTTATTTTGTCTTTTGGCTGTGGATCAACTGCTACAATCTGGTTACTAATGACTGGTTACTTTGGTTTTGTAAATATAGCCCAGTCTTTTGGGAAAAGCCCAAAATGTATCTCAAAGCAAAAGTAGAGATAAAGAACAGGAGAATTTTACCTTTTAGTTTATTCTTTTCTGTAATGTTTTAATTTTTGCATGTGAATATACTGTCTTCATGGTAAAAGTAATAACATTTTTTATGGTGTGACTTATCTTTATAATGAAAATATTTTTAAAGCAAGGAAAGAAGGAGGAGTGAGTACAAACTGTACAAACGTTGACTTGCTGTTAACATCTCTTTCACCAAAAAAGGCCAAAGTCTGCATATAAGAATGTCTGCAAAGACAAACGCATTCTGAATGGAGTTTTAAAGGTACTGACAAACCTGCGGTTATAACACATAGCAACATATGCTGCTATAGTGGAAGTGTTTTTATAGACTGTTTGTTGTTGTTTTACATTCACTTTAAAGCCCCAAGGAAAGTAGGGGGAGGGATTAAAGATTCATACTAAGTTTTACAAGCCTGGGCAGTGAAGAAAAACTCCAGAGTGTAATGAGGTGTTAAATAAAATTGAATTGGCTGAACTTTCTCCCCATTGTCGTGACAGTCTTTACACTTCTCACAATGTGGAGACAATCACGTGTTAACCCAGCTTGGAAAGGTAAGTGTGCAACTCACCAGCAGCAGTGTGGATTTAGCATGTGCTGGGTGGGCCACAAAACTCTTGTTCCAATCAGTTCTGGCTTTAATCTTTACACAAACGCATACATGTAAGAATGAAGAAGCAAGATAGAAATTAATGGTGAAACAATTCCAAATGCAGATATTTTCATTTTCTCCCTCATTATTGAAGTTTTTCTGCAGGTATAATCATAAGAGGACCCCAAAAGAAGAATAAAATGGTTATGGCTCTTTTCAAATATGACAAAGAAGCCAGTCTCTTAAGCACTTTAGATACAGGCTTAAAATGGATGCATAATTTTTTGTGCAAAATCATTTACCTGTTTTGCTATGTAAGTTGGTTTATCTCAGCAGGCTTCTCCCTGCCCATTACATAGTTGTCTTATCACCTTATAAGTTTATGATTTATGGAGAGGTCTACAATTATATCTGAAATAGTAGTCATCTCTCTTGCCTAGGATGATTCCAGTTTGTTCCAAGTCAGATTGTTAAAGACAAAACACCATTCACATTCTCATGAGATGTAGCCTAATACCTTTAAAAATCTGCAAATCTGTGAATACAACTATACAATAAAGTTTCTCTCCTACTGAAAAATGAGAATAGAAAATTTTAAGCAGCCTGAAATTATTTCTGTGGGTGTGAGAGGAAACAGGAATTGTTTAAACTTCTGGTTTGATCACCAATACATTTCTAGTCAAAATTTTTTCCAAAAAAGTAAGTTTTTAAATGGCTGTTTAGTAGTACCTTGTTTGTTTAAAATAGCAGAAACCAGTAAATCAAGCAAGTAAATACAAAACTGGTTGTTGAGGCTATAATCAGCGTGGCTCAGCTGGTTGGGCGTCGCCCACAAAGCAAAAAGCTGCCAGTTTGATTCTCAGTATTTTCTCTAATTTTTAAGTGACTTTATAGTGAGTAGAGATGTATACACCCCTGGGTTGGGATATTTACAAGAGGCAACTATAAGTGTTTCTCTCTAACATCAATGTTTCTCTCCTCCTTTCACCCCTTCCCCTCTCTCTAAAATATAAATAAATAAAAATTTTAAACCTGGTTTTGGGGGAAGACCAGTAAAACAGATGAATTTTGGTAAGCTTAATTTTAAAAAAACACACAAGGACTTCTGGCAAGATGAAGGTGCAGGTGGAAACACTGTACCTTCTCCCACAACCAAGTTTGAATACAACAAAGGTTTAGTAAACAAAGACGCAGCCAATGAACAGAAAATTGAACTATATGGAAGTCCAACAACAACGAACCGTTCAACTGGCGGAGACAGCAGCAGAGCAGGATCTGGTAGGAAAGATCCCCTGACCCAAGCCCACAGGCAGCCAGAATAGCAGGGCGGACCCAATGAGGGTACGGGGCAGGCTGACGGCGGTCACATATTCACGCATAGTGGGATGGACCACTGGGCCCCAGCGGTGGGAGGCAGCAGAGGGGACTGCCATTGCTTTCCTTTGACCCCACCCCCACATACAGCGTCACAACCCAGCAACTGAGTTGCCCTGCCCTGGTGAACACTTAGGGCTCTGCTCCTCATATGTAACAGGCATGAACAGTCCAAAATATGGCTCAAGAAGAACTCAAAGCCCCAGAGTTGATAACTCTAAGCAAAAAAGAAATAGCAAACCTCTCAGATGCACAGTTCAAAATACTGGTCATCAGGATGCTCACAGAACTGGTTGATTATAGTCACAAATTAGAGGAACGTATGGAGGCTAACCTGACTGAAATGAAAGGAAATGCACAGGAAACCAATAGTGATGGAAAAGAAACTGGGACTCAAATCAATGGAGTGGACCAGAAGGAAGAACGAAACACCCAACCAGAAAAGAATGAAGAAACAAGAATTCAAAAAAATGAGGAGAGGCTTAGGAACCTCCAGGACATCTTTAAACATTCCAACATCCAAATTATAGGGGTACCAGAAGGGGAAAAAAACAGCCATGAGTGGAAAACTTATTTGAACAAATAATAAAGGAGAATTTCCCCAGTCTGGCAAAGGAAATAGACTTCCTGGAAGTCCAGGAAGCTCAGAGAGTCCCAAAGAAGTTGGACCCAAGAAGGAACACACCAAGGCACATCATCATTACATTAGCCAAGACTAAAATGAAGGAGAGAATCCTAGAAGCAGCAAGGGATAAGGGGACAGTCATCTACAAAGGAGTTCCCAACAGACTGTCAGCGGATTTCTCAAAAGAGACTTTACAGGCAAGAAGGAGCTGGAAAGAAGTATTCTAAGTCATGAAATCCAAAGACTTCATCCAACATTGCTTTATCCAGCAAAGCTTTCATTTAGAATGGAAAGGCAGATAAAGTGCTTCTCAGATAAGGTCAAGTTCAAGGAGTTCATCATCACCAAGCCCTTATTATATGAAATGTTAAAGGGACTTATATAAGAAAAAGAAGATGAAAAATATGAACAGTGAAAGGACAGCAAACTCACAGTTATTAACAACCACACCTAAAACAAAAGCAGACCAAGAGGACAGCTAGATCAGGAGCAGAACCACAGAAATGGAGAACACATGGAGGGTTAGCAACAGGGGAGTGGGAGGAGGAGAAGGGAGGAGAAGATGCAGAAAATAGCATAAACAGTAGGTAGGAAATAGATAGGGGGGAGGGCAAGAATAGTAGGGGAAATATAGAATCTAAAGAACTTGAGACACGTAGTCATAAACTAAGGGGGGAATGATGGGGGAGGGGGTGTGCAGGATGGAGGGGAATGAAGGGGGAGAATAGAACAACTGTAATGGCATAATCAATAAAATATATTTAACAAAGAAAGGCAAAAAATAAAAATATAAATATAATTAAAAACACACAAATAACCACATTAGAATATGATCAAGAGAGAGAATATAAGATGCATATAAAGAATGTTATTTTTCTTTTAAGATAATATGGTACAACATTATACCAGTAAAATTGAAAATCTGGATAACTGGTGCTCCCTAGAAAAATATAAATTAACAAAATTGACTCAAGAAGACAGTAAACCTAGATGAATTAATAACCATGGAAGAAATTTTTTACAGTAAAAAAAATCTGTCCTATAATAAAGGTACTAGCAAGAGATGCTTTTATAGGAAAGCATTACCAAATCCTCAAGGCACAAATAATCTCTATGTTATATGAACCAAGTAACGTTTTTTACAAGAATGGTCAACATTAGAAAATCAACAAATGCAACTCACTACACTAAGAGATAAAAGGAGAAAAAAAAACAAGAGTTTATTTAAAATTATTTGATAAATTTAATGTTAAATCTCCACTTTTTAAAAAAGTCTTACTAAGCAATGAATAGAAGAAAATTGCTTTGATTTGATTAATAACTTCTACCAGCAGCCTGTAGAAAACCTTTACCTTAATGATGAAACTTAGGAAACATTCACAAAAAGTTAAGAACAAGGCAAGTACTTCCACCACTCACATTCTATTCTTCTGCATTGTTTCTAATTAAACTTTCCAAGGTTAATGACTTGTCCTGAGTCTTGACAATGAGTCCTTTGAGAGCTTAGTGACTTATATGATTAAAGGCATACAGCCTAAGTAATAACAACCACAGATGGCCCTGGCTGGTGTAGCTCAGTGGATTGAGCATGAGCCTGCGAACCAGACGATCGTGGTTTGATTCCCAGTCAGGGCACATACCTGGGTTGCAGGCCAGTTCCCAGCAGGGGACTCACAAGAAGCAACCATACATTGTAATTTCTCTCCTTCTATCCTTCCTTTCCCTTCTAAAAGATAAATAAATAAAAATCTTTAAAAAATAAAATTAAAAAAAAGACCACAGATGGAGAAATTAGTTACAAAATGCAAACAAGTATATTTTTAAAAGAAGTATTCAAAATTTAGCATCTAAACCTTTTGAGGATTGTTTTCTTTTTATAAGCCTGCTAAAGAAGCTCTATCTACTCTAAATACAATTTTCTGCTATAAAGCCACTTAAAAATTAGAGAAAATACATCTTCTTACATATGCCGCTTGACAGGAATATGAGTCATATGATAATCAGTACAGTAAGAAGCATTTTAATGCCTCAAGTTTTATAGCAGCTCAGCTTAACTGCAGCATAAATTCCTCTCAACAGACCTGATTCCGGGGGAATGTGTTACAGTAAGTGAATGGATCGTTAGCTCCACAGGCACCATGACTTCCATGGGGTGGTTTTCATTGCTAACAGAGGATGCTGACTGCATTCATTTTTAATAAAAGTCTATGACTTGTGTACGAGTAGGAGAGCATTTTTTCGGTACATCAATTTCATCTTTTTAAGATCCAGGCAAAAAACTATAGCTTAGAAGAAAGGCAACTAGAGTGTTTTGGGTTTTTGTGACATAGCACCTCTAAAATAAGTATTACAATAAGAAATACACAGAAAAATACAGCAATAGTGGATTCTAACCCAATATATAAAATACCTATGAGCCAATACAGGAACACTGGTATAAATTAATTATTGAATAAATAAGTGAGAGGAAAAAAGACAAATCTGCCCTGCAGAAGAATCCCAAATGCAGTGACCTGCATACTGCAATGTTTCTGAGTACCCCACTGTAATTCCATGGAGTGCGTAGACGCTCCACTCTCAGGAAAATGGAGCATAACCCATACCCAGTAAGTACGAGCTATGCAAAGTGACTACCTTTCACCAAGCACAGGAAGAAAAGGGACTTGGTGGGTTAGAGCAACTCACAAAGGAGAAGTCTGATAAACACTACTTTAGCCAGGTAACCAAAGTCAAGATTAACAATGACAAGTTATGTTGACAGCCTATACCCATCATGACAGGACATGATGAAAATGTCACTTCACCTGTGTGGTCTTCCTTTCAAAACCCTCCTATACCCCTGATCTAATCATAAAAAAATATCAGATAAGTTCCAATTGAGGGACATTTCACAAAATATCACACCAATATTCTTCAAAACTATCAAGATCATTAAAAATTAGGAAAGTTTATAAAATTGTGAGAGCCAAGAGGAGCCTAAAAAGATGTGATATGTAATGTGGTATGCTGGATTGGGTCCTAGAATAGAAGAAAAACATTAGATGAAAACTAAGGAGATCTGAATTAGTGGGAGTAACATCCCATTAATGTGGGATGTTAATAACAGGGCAAGACTGGGTGCGGAGAAATGGAAACTCTACTCACTGTGCAATTTTTCTGTAAATCTAAAACTATTTTTAAAATAAAGTTTTATTTAAAGTTAACCACACAAGGGAAATACAGAGAAGGCTGGTCTGCCTTATTATTTCTTTAATAAAACTCAGCAAGTGAAATAAAAGAGCCTTGACACTCACAAAAATTTTTTATTTAATTAATTTATTTACTTTTAGAAACAGGGGAAGGAGGGGAGAGAGAGAGAGAGAAACATCAATCTGAGAGAAAAATGTCAACCAGTTTCCTCTTCTGTGCACCCTGACCATGGACCAAACCTGCTACCCTGGCTTGTGCCCTGACCGGGAATCACACTGGTGACCTTTCACTTTGTGGGACAATGCCCAACCAACTAAGCCACACTGGTCAGGGCACAAATTTAACATGTGTTAGAGACCTTGATTAATAAATTATCAAGGTATAGAACTTTAAATCGGAGACATTTTTCCATTGTCTTCTGGCTTACAGCATTGCTATTGCAATTTTGATGTCATTCTAATTTCTAAAACTTTCATTTCTCTCTAAATATTAGTAGAGTGATCTCATTATTGCTGGTGTCCTGAGGTTTCATTATGATGTGCCATTTTGCTAGGAATTTTATGGATCCATCAAGAGAAAAATTCATCCCCTTCCATTCAAGGTAATTTTTGTTACATTATTGTGGTGTTTTTTGTCCCCCTTAATTTTCTTTGTTTTCTCTACCTAAAACTTCTATTATTTTGGATTTTCTGACTTGTTGCCTTAATCTTCTTATTTCTCTCATGCTTCATTTTGTTTTCTCCACTTTCTGAGAAAATTTCCCCAGCAGACAGTTTTGCCATTCTTTTGAGTTTCCCCAAGAACACTTTTTGTTCTGTTTAATTTTGTTTTTATTGTTTCTTTATTTTAAAGTAATTATTCTATTCTTACTTTCTGTATGGTATCTTCTGTCCTCTGATATTTTGATTGATAATTTTTATAAAGTTATCTTATCCCTGAATAGTCTGATGTCTTACATTAATTTGCATCTCTCTGTCTTTCATGCAGAAGGTTCTCCTCTAATGTCTGGTAATTGTCCACCACTGCCTGCACATTTTTAAGAATGGAGTGTTAAAAGTTGATTAGAAGCTGAAATATTATTCCAACTTAAAAAAGGAAATCTTGTCACATGTTACAACATAGCTGATAGTTGAAGACATTATGAGGAAGTGAAATATGCCAGTCAGAAAGACAAATACTATGTGATTACACTTATATGAGGTACCTAAAGTAGTCAAACTCACAGAAACAGCAGAATGATGTTACCAGGGGTTGAGAAGAGAGAGAAATGGAGAGTTGTTGTTCAATGCATATAGAGTTTCATTTTTTTAATATTTTATTTATTTATTTTCAGAAAGAGGGGAAGGGAAGGAGAGAGGGAGAGAAATATCAATGTGTGGTTGCCTCTCATGTGTCCCCCACTGGGAACTGGCCTGCAACCCAGGCATGTGCCCTGACTGGGAATTGAACCGTGATCCTTTGCTTCACAGGCCTGTGCTCAATCCACTGAGCTACACCAGCCAGGGCTAGAGTTTCATTTTTGAAAAATGAAAATGTTCTAGAGATCCATTGTACAGTATAAATGTACTTAATGCTACTAAGTTATACACTTAAAATGCTTAAGATGGTAAATTTTATGTTAAATTTCCTTTAAAATAATTCTTTTAAGTGTAGCTTAGAAACACTGAGCACAAAGATGGAGCTGGTTTGATATGGCCTTCAGCTCCAAGTAATGAGGCAAGTTTTTTCAGTGAAGAATTCCAGGTGTTAATGTGATCCAATCTTTTCTGTTAGAGAGCTATGGGTTATGCAGGTTCTCCAGAGAATGATTCCCCCATATTCCTCTCCTAAAGGTCATGGGCCAGGCTGCTAGCTCTCTTGAAAATGCATAGAGAAAGACAGTCAGTGACTTTAGCATTGAGTATACAAACTTCAGCTCTTTCCTTCCACTTTCAGTCTGGTCCTCTGTCTTCCATTGTGTTTGGGATCCTCCAGTGACTTTCCGCATTACCATCTCCAGAGAATGTATCTTCAGTCTTCCAGGATGTAGGACGAGAGAGCCATTATACAGCTCTGTGTAGCTGAGACATGAATCTGGGGAATTTACGGCTTCAAAATCAGACTACTTTCCCTGCACTTACACAAGTGTCAGCTCTAACTTTAGAGCCCTGGAGATTCAACAGAGTAAATCAATTTGTTACTCAACTTTCTCCATTGCGAACGTGGGATTCAGTTACCTTAGATCTGCTTAATCAGTTACCACTTTCAAATCTACTTACCAATTTACCAATTTTGTTGCTCATTTTCTTTTTCTCTTGTCCTCACGTGTTTTTCTTTTTTAAAAAGTGTCTGTTATTTTAAAGGGGGGTTTGGAGTTTAACAAGAGAGTGGTATGTACTGCATATACTTAATCCACCATTTTTGCCCAGAGAAAGTAGCTTTTTTCTATAGCTATAAATTTAACTTCCTATGTTGGAGATGATGCAGTGAAAGAATAGATATAGATTAACCTAAGCCAAATTTGGAGCCTGACTCTTCCTTGTTGTGTCACTGTAAGTTAACTAACTTTTCTTATTTTGTTTTTCTGTTTTTAAAATGAAGGTGCTAAGACATGGGCTTATTTTGAGAATAATATAAAAATATGAAAGGTATATGTAAAGCTTGTGTGAAACATAAGTTGTTTAATAAATATTAATTTCCCCTCCTCATCTAAGATTAGTTGTTCAATTTACCATCTACTAGCATATGTAACATTCTGGTAATTACCTAGTTCTGATTTCAGTGTTTACAGCAATGTCTCAGATCACACACCAGCCATTCTCTCTGATCTGTTCTTGCCTCCCCCTGATTATGACATTCAGTATCAGCCGAGTGCTATGTCATTTAGTAAAAATAAGTGTGAATTTTAAATTTTTTAATAAAAATTAATACACTTTCAGTTTTTTAATCAAATCTGCTTTTACCTTACTATGACATTGATATTTTCAAATTTTCCCTTACAATGTAAAATCACTTTGGTTAGCTATCAAGACCTGGAAGACCATGTAGAACTTTAACCATCTGAAACCATAGTTTTGTTTATTTCCTTGGAGGTGGAGAGCACCTGGTTACTGCCTTCCATATAATTACATTTTCTCCCAACCCACTCAGTGATGACATACCAAAAGCATCTGCAGCAAAAGCATGCCAACATCTTACAATGAACTGGATCTATGCATTGCTCCAATCCAAAGAGTAAAAAAAGAAAAAAAACCAGTGGCTTACAAACGTTATTAATTAAATTCACAAATATTGCTTGAGCACCTGCTATATTTCAGAAATTGTCCTAGACACTTGGAATATAGGGATCAAAGGAATATGCCAGTCAGAAAGACAAATACTATATGATTACACTTATATGAGGTATCTAAAGTAGTCAAACTCACAGAAACTGCAGAATGATGTTACCAGGGGTTGAGAAGAGAGAGAAGTGGAGAGTTGTTGTTCAATGCATATAGAGTTTCATTTTTTTTTAATATTTTATTTATTTATTTTCAGAAAGAGGGGAAGGGAAGGAGAGAGGGAGAAAAATGAAGAACCCTTGAGGATGTATAGAAAGGGAACCCTTGTACACTGTTGGTGAGGTTGTAAATGGGTACAGCCACTATGGAAAACAGTATGGAGGTTTTTCAAAAAAATTTAAAATGGGATTCAGGTAAGATGGTGGTATCAATAAACACAGTACTCAGAACCTCCCACAACCACATCAAAACCACAACTAAGCTACAGAACAGACATCATCCCAAACCACCTGAAATCTAGCTAAATGAAAGTCCCACAACTAAGGATTTAAGAAGCCACATTCAGACTGGTCAGAAGGGTAAGACCCCAAACAGGCTGGTCCAACACCCATGTGTGGTGGCTAAAATCAGAAAGAGTATCTCATCTGCAAAGGTCATTCCTGAGGTCCCAGCTCCACACCCAGAACCACCACCCCAAGTTTCCAGAGCAGAGAAGAGAAATCCCCATAACTGCTGGCTGAGAAAACAAGTGAGGATTGCGGTTGGGACAGAGAGCTACTGGAGTCCCAAGTGTTCCTCTTAAAAGGCCCATGTGAATCTACTCAGACTCACTTACTCTGAGTTCCAGAGCTGGGGGAGCAGCTTAAAAGATGACAGGAACAAATGGGGGAGAACTGAACTGTCCAGCTTCAGGACCAGAGCCAGAGGGGCAGATTTCTCCCAGACAGAAGTGCTGACAGAGGCCATTGTTCATTTTCTGAGTTCTGTACCCACAGATTCAGCAGGTAGGCACCATATATGAGTCTTCAACAATCTGGCTAACACAGTTTGCCTTGCCCTGGTTATTCACTGAGATACCACCCCACCCAAATTCTTGGCCCAACCAAGCCATTTCCAATGGCTTTTCCATGCAAACCACCTGACTCGGCTCATGGTGCAGACTTTTCTAAAGTCTCCCAAAGGTTCACAAACTGCAAATAAGAGCATCTGGCCTTGGAGTGCCCTGTACCTCTTGGTAAGTTGCCCCAGGCCTGGAACTAGCTGAGGCTGACCTTGGTTTGCAACTCAGCCTCTCCCAGACACCTTCAATGCAACACAAATAGTAGCCATCTCCAGATCATTTTGTAGCTCATGTTGGGTGGCCCCAGACAGGACACAAGCAGCAGCTGACCTTGGCCTGCACCTCCTGGGAGACCCCAGAGCCAGTGCACCCAAAGAATAGCTTCTGACTGTATCAAAACACCAACTAGACACCTCCACAATCAACACACTCCAGAAATAAACTGAACAGGCACCAGGACCTGGCTGAAGGGAAACCTGCTCCTGGGGGTTGACCACTGCACAGCAGATCCTCTACTATGGTCATTGCCGTTTATCCCAGCCAATGGGCCTAATGGTAAATGACTTCCAGTGACAGCAATCCATGATCAACTACAACAAGAGGGTATACACAATCCACCTGATGAATGCCCAGCTTGGGTGACTGAGGAGGTTATACCTCTGAGCCCTACAGGACACTTACTACCTTAAGCAACTCTACCAAGTCTGGGAGACATAGCATATCTACTTAATACATAGAAAGTAACACAGGGAAGCAACTGAAATGAGGAGACAAAAAAACATGCCCCAAATGAAAGAACAGAATAAAACTCAAAAAAAAAAGCTAAACACAATGAAGACAAGCAATCTACTAATGCAGAGTTCAAAACATTGGATATAAGGATGCGTGGTGATCTCAGTGATAACTTTAACAAAGAGAGAGGAAACATAGATATTAAAATAGAAAACATTTGTTAAAAAAGAACCAGTCAGAAATAAACAGTACACTAACTTAAATGAAGAATATATTAGAGGGAATAAACAGCAGAGTACATGAAGCAGAGCATCAGATCAGCAATTTGGAAGATAAGCAAAAAATCCACAATCAGAACAGCAAAAACTGACAAAGAATCTAAACAAATGAGGACAGTTCAAGGAACCTCTGGGACAGCTTCAAGCATACCAACATTCTCATCATGTGGGTGCCAAAAGTGGAAGAAAGAGAGCAAGGAATTGAAAACCATTTTGAAAAAATAATGACTGCAAACTTCCCTAATCTGGTGAAGAAAGATATATACAAGTCCAGGAAAAACAAAGAGTCCCAAACAAGATGAACACAAAGAGAACCACACCAAGATACATCTTAATTAAAAATGGCAAAGGTTAAAGACAAAAAGAGAATCTTAAAAGCAGCAAGAGAAAAGCAGTTAGTTACCTACAAGGGAGTGCCCATAAGATAGTCAGCTGATTTCTCAACGGAAACTTTCAAGCCAGAAGGAATTGGCAAGAAATATTCAAAGTAATGAAAAGCAAGGACGTACAACCAAGATTACTCTATCCAGCAAAGCTATCATTTAGAATCAAAGGATAAGTAAAGAGCTTCCCAGACAAGAAAAAGCCAAAGAAGTTCAACACCACCAAACCAGCATTACAAGAAATGTTAAAGGATCTTCTTTAAGATGAAGGAAAAAAGATAAAAATATGAACAATAAAATATCTATCATCCATATGTTCATTGCACCATTATTTATAATAGCAAAAGTATGGAAAAATAGGTGTCTAATCATAGAGGAATTGATAAAGAAGAGGTGGTGTATGTATGCACATTGAAGTATTATTCACCCATAAAAAGAATGAAATCTTGCCATTTGTGACACATGGATGAACCTAGGAGGTATTAAGGTAAATGAAATAAATCAAACAAAGAAAGACAAATACCATACAATTTCCCTTATATGTGAAATCTAAAATAGAAAAAAAAACTAATAAAACAATACAGAAACAGACACAAAGATACAGAAAACAAACTGATAGTTGTCAGAGGGGAGGGAGGTGAGTAGATGAGTGAAAAGTGTGGAGTAGAATAAGATGCATGAACATCCAGTTATTTTTAAAAACTCAGTCACGAGGATAGAATATATAGCATAGGAGGAAATGTCAATATTATCATAATAACTTTGTATGGCGACAGATAGTTACTAGAGTTATTGTGATGATCACATCACAAAGAATATATATGTTGAATCGCTATATTGTACACCTGAAACTAATGTGATATTTATGTCAACTACACTTTAATTTAAAAAATAAATAGTAAATAAAAACTCTTGTCTTCATGGAGCTTATGTTCTAATGGGAGATATAAACAATAAAAATAAGTCAATTATAAAGTGTATTTTTAATAGAACAGGGAAAGGAAGATCAAGAGAACTACTGGGAGAGGAGTTATGATTTAAATTGACTGAACATTTCTGATGTACTCAACTGATCACCACTGAAGTGGTTATATTCGTTTGGTTGTAAGTAACAAGACAAATCTAAACAGAAGATGAATGTATTAAGTGGATATCAGGGAACACAAAATTGACAGTAAGACTGGAGAAACAAGCTGGAACAAGGTAAAAAATCAGAGCTGGTCCAAAACAAGTGGAATTAATCAATGTTCTTCTCACAATACCACCACTGGAATGAATGACCTACTACCTTTCTACATTAGTCCAATCCATTTTGAAGAGCTGACTATTCTAGCTAGAGTCACATGCCCACTCCTAGGGAGTAAGAAATCCCTCAAATTAGAAAACTTCTAGCAAATGAGAGAATCTTTAAAATGAAGCTAGCTACATACTGTACGATTCTATCTATATTATGAAAAAAAGCAAAAACAAAACTATGGGCACAGAAAAGATCAAAGGATTGTCAGGGATTGGTGGAAGGAGAGAAGAAGGGATAAATAAGAGAAACAAGTAGAATTTTGGGGACAGTGAAACTACTCTGCATTATAGCATGATCATAGATACATGTCATTTCACATGCTCCCACAGCCACAGAACATGCAATACCAAAAATGAATCCTTCTGTAAACTGTGAACTTTGGGTAATTGCAATGTGTCAATGTAGGTTCATCAACTATAACAAATCTATCACTTCTGGTGGAGAATGCTGATCGTGGGAGAGGCACGTGTTAATTTTGCTGTAAACCTAAAACTGCTCTTAAAAAATAGTCTTAATTTAAAAAATAAAGGAAATTAATGTGTTTAAGCCAAAATAGGGGCAATGAGTGATAAGCAAGCAAAACACAAAAATATCCACAACCACAAATGCCAGCTCCAGAATTTCCACATAGAAGGTATTTAGAGATAATAATCTGATTGAAAAGTATTTTTCTTAATGCTGCATTTTGACAGCAATTACAGTTTTGACTTAGACTGTATTTTTATTTGCACAGTTTCAAACGGTTGCTGAAGATTATTGGCTATATTAAACCTCTCCAAAGACACACTGATTTCTATTGCAGTTTGCTTCACCTTATTCTAAAATCCCCAATAAGATTTCACTACATTGACCTTTAGGGATAGACAACAAAGTATATCCTAGGTTGAAATAAACAATTATCTACCAATTGGATTAGTCTTCACATATTTTTAAATACACAGGGAAGAAAATTCCAGAATCCCTTTGACCAAAGGGGATTCTGAGCTATGGAAATAGCAACATGAATTTGAATCCCCCCAAGTTGGCACATGAAAACAGACAAAACAGCCATGCAGCAGCAACAAAAAGCCACGGACAATATTTACAACAAAATAACTATTTTCAAAGTGGTCTGCAATGCTTATATTATTATTATTATTATCATCACCATTATCGTTATCATTATTATTATTTATTCTTAGCTGATTCTGTGTGTAACAGAGGATAAAACAAACGGGCAATGATAGAATATTATAACTTTTTTCTCTCCTATACTTGACGATTGTGATTCCCAATGTTAAAGAAGATTCAGATTTAATTTATGAGAACATAAGTAAAAACCTTGTATTCCTGAATCTGAATTGGAAGTATCAGTACGAAATCATGGAGGTTTTATCTCCAAGGTTTCTTGGGAAAATGGCTAATATCAGATTAGAAACAGGAAGTACACCAGGTGAGTCTGGACAAGTTGTCACACCAGACGGTAAGGAAGCCATCAACGACTAATAGAATCATTTTCAAAGAACTTGGAAGGCAACTTGAAGGAGACTCTACTAGCAAAAAGAAGGGTGCTATATAAGTATTGAGTGACTAAATGTACCAAATTTCCATATTCATATGGATATATTTCTGGGCTTTTAATTTTATTCCAAAGTTCTGTCTATTCTTCTACCAACAGCACTTTGTTTCAATTAGTATAATTAATAGTAAATTTTAAATAACTAACTCTTAATATTTAGTAGGAGGACTGCTGTCCTTATTCTTCTTCAAAATGTTTTTAGCTCAGGATCTCAAGTTTCATGAAGAAAAACTCTCTTGATATATTCATTTGAATGCCAGTGTTTATACACTAATTTAGGGACAGTTGCCATATTGTATGGAGTAACCTCATCTGTGAAAACAAACTGCTCCCCATTTATTTAGATTTTCTCTCATAGTTTCCAGTAAAATTTTATAATTTTAGAAATAAGGTCATGCACATTTTTATTAAATTTAGTCCTAGATTCCTTATCATTTTTTGTCACTGTAAATGGGAGCTCTATTCTAATTATATTTGCCAATTGCTTTTTGTCTCTAAATAAAATGCCATTAAGTGTTTTATAATTTTATTTTATCTAGAAGCTTCTTTATTGGTTCTGATTCTCTTGGATTGTCTACATAGACAATCACATAACCTGTGATTGCCAACCACCTTTTTCTTGCTTTCTGAGCTTAATACCTGTTCTATTTCTTTCTAACAGCAAGCAATAAATAGCAGGAGCCTCAGGGTCATGTTCACAGCAGTCACTGTTATCATATTACACAAGTTAATGGTAATACCTCTGTCATGGAGCTTTCCATGACTTCATATTTTATTTACATATGGATAAGATCCTGTATGAAATGTATATACAATCAGATTTAAGGATAAGGTCAAGTTGGAATTCTGTAAAATATATATAAGCAGCCTGTCTTTGTCTAAATGTCAAAACCAAACATCTAGCACTGATATCTGGAAGTGCTTGAACGAACTGTTTGACACCTAAAAATAAACTATTGGTAGATCACAGTTCTTCTGACATGAACTGCAATTTGTCACTTAGTGTAAAAGTTTTCAAATATATGGTTCGTTGACATATAAAAGAGAACATTCTCAAATCATCCTAAATAAACCCCAAATAAACATGTCTGCCAAGCAGAGTGCAGTCTGTTTTCTTTTCAAATGTACCACCACTAAGCAGAGTGCTTGCTGTGAGTCTGACACATGTCCTTTAGCAGCTTAGGAAGAGCTCCTTGTCTGCAGTTACATTTTATCCAGTGTTAATGCATTTTATTCCTGGAGTAAAATCATCTTAGACGTGATGAATTCAGTCAAGATAAACACTTGCAAATTTTGTTGGCTGATATTTTATTTAGTATTTTTATACCTACGTTCATGAATTTCCTTCCCTGTATTGTGCATGTACATTTTTTAAATCAAAGTTATACAAGTATCATAAAATGAATTTAATAATAGCGAATTACCTTTTGTTCATTGTAATAATTTTTATACAAGTAATCTGTTTTGCAAACACAGTTAGAATTGACCTTACACCATCTGGGCCTGTATTTTATGACTTTGTTATATAAGGTGATTTCATCTTCCTCATTGTTATTAATTACTGTTGGTCCGTTCTAGTATTCTCTTTCTTCTTTAATCCAATTTTAAAATGTGTTCTTAGAAAATTGTTTCTTTACTATAAAATTTCAAATGTATTGGTACAAAATTGGTCGTGTTCATCTCACACCGGTGGAAAACCCTCCAGCACCAGTGGTTAAACCTCCTCTTTTCCCCTCTGATGAATGCCATTCTATTCCACATTCTCTCTTCTGAGTAACACTCACAATTTAGTCATTCTTAGTAAAGTTAGGGGACAATTAAATTGTTTGAGTCTTTCTCCGAAAATGTCTTTATTTCACCTTTTCTCTTTTGAATGAAACTTTAGCCTGATAAAGAATTTGAGTTGATAGTTTCTCTCAGCACTTTAAATATACGGTTTCACTGTCCTTTGGCTTCTATTTCAGTTAATGTGAAATCTGTTCACCAGTCTATTGCTTCTTTATATGTAATCTTTTTCTTTCAGGTTGCTTTGCCAATTTTACTCTTTGTCTTTGGCAACGTGCACTTTTACACTATTATCTCTAGATAAAAGAGAAATTTATAAAATTAGAAAAATAGCAAAACTATATTCAGCTAAAACAAAGGTGGAAATTTTTTCCAGAACTGAAAAAAAACATATTTCCTTAGAGCGAAGAAATATAACAAGCAGAATAATTAAAAATAAACCTACTATATAAAATATCCAAAAATGCATATGTAAAGATAAACAGAAATAACAAAAGAATTTAGCAAAGTCACAAGATACAAGATCAATATTTCTATGTGAGCAATAAATTTCTACATAAACATTAAATGATACAAAAATAACTGTTTAAAAATGTAATTTACACTAGCATCAGAAAATATCAAATACCTATAAATCAATTTAACAGAAAAGATGAGCAAGACATTCATGCAAAAAAGTGCTGTGTGGCCCTGGCTGATGTGGCTCAGTGGATTAAGCACGGGCCTATGAAACGGAGGGTCACCGGTTTGATTCCCAGTCAGGGCACATGCCTGAGTTGTAGGCCAGGTCCCTGGTGGGGGACACATGGGAGGCAGTCACACATTGATGTTTCTCCTCCACTCTTTTTCCTTCCCTTCCCCCTCTCTAAAAATAAATAAATAAAAATTTTTTAAAAGTACTGGATTCATGGTTTAGAAGATTTGGCATTGTCTTCAAATTAATCTGTAGATTCAAAGTAGCCCTAACCAAAGTGCTAGCAATTAAGTGTAAGATAGGGAAAAATTTAAATGGCTGAGATCATGTAAGAAGAGAAACAAAGTTGAAGGACTTCACTAACAGATATCGAGATGTATTACAAAGCTATGAAAATTAAAATATATTATTGGTACAAGAATAGAGAAATAGGCCAATGGGAAAAACTGAGTCCATAAATAGACCTAGCACTTACAGTCCCCTAAATTATGATAAAGGTGTCACTACAACACTGGGCAAAAGAGTGCTCTTATCCATAGTAAGTGATCCTAGACCATCTGGGAAGGGAAATGTTGATCTGTACCTCAAACCATATATATAGAAACATTTATTCCAAACAAATCACAGGCCTGAATGAGAAAAGCAAAACATTAAACCTCCCAGAAAATTACATGGGGGGCTGTGTTCTTGATCCTAGGTTAGGCAAAGATTTTTTTTAAAGAAACACAAAAAACCACTAACTATAAAAGAAATGATTAATAAACTAGACTTTGTTTAACTAGATTTCATTTAATTTTATAATTACTGTTAATTAAAAGGCACCATTAAAAAGGTGAAAAGACCACAAAACTTGGGGACTAATTATTGCTATTATTACTACTGTTGCTTTGTCTATATCAGGCTCTATTTCTCATTTTCTACTTTACATAAATAAATTCCTAGTAGTAGCAAAAGACTATTTATATATATATATAAACATAGATATAAAAGTTGTGTGCAAAACCTGCAAATGCTCTAGAGTCTAGATGGGCAAAGGCGTTGAAAGAGTTTTCAAAAAACATTCACCGTAGCCAAATGCAGCCTCTCACAACAACACTAGCTGGTACATTAATACAGATGGATTCCTAGAACACTCACCTAGTGGAGAAGCCCGTACTACAAGGGTCCCACCCTCCAGAAGATAATTCTGGGTTTGAGTCCTCCTCGTATGTATCTGAGACTGCAGTTTCTTACTCTAAGCCAATTCTTGGAAATTTACCTCTACTTATACAACCTCTAGAAGGAAACTAATTACAAAGCTAGACATCTCACCATGGCATGTGTAGCTCAGTTGGTTGGAGCATCATTTTGTAAACTGAAAAATCATGGGTTCAGGTCTCAGTCAGAGTATATCCCTAGACTGCAGGTTCCATCCTTGGTCAAGGTAAATAAAAAGAAAACCAATCAATGTTTCTCTTTCACATCAATATTTCTCTCTCTCTCTCTCTCTCTCTCTCTCTCTTTCCCCCTTCCCCTCTCTCCAAAATCAATAATCATGTCCTTTGATGAAGAAAAAAAATTTTTAATTAAAAAGCTGGACATCTCTGCAAAAGAGGTTGAAATCCAATGTCCATTAGCAAAGAGAAATCAGGAGCCAGTTCAACATGGAATCACTGTCAAGGGCTCCCCGGAAGACAGAGCAGCAATTTCCCCACTTCTATCCAGAATACCATCAAATGAGGGGTGAAGGGAGGGAGAAAGAAAGAAAAAAAAGCTTGAGTGTAATAATTGCTTTTTCCTATAGTGCAGGAAAGGAACATGGAATATGTTTAGATTTGCTTTTCACTCTGAGCAGAAGGTCCTGGCAATAAACATTTGGAAGCCTATCCACTATAAATGGTCTGGTTTCTTCCCTCCCGTTTCATGAGGCCGTGGTGATACTATACACTTGGAATTCCTCCTTTCATCTGCTTCCTTTCCACTGACAGTTCATAAAGGATGGGCCACACTGGGAATGAAAGCTAAGCAGTCATTTCTTAACATGCCAAGAGAATTAGGCTCTGCATACCTAGGAGTAGATACTAGAGGTTTTTTCCCCCAGTTGTCGTCTCTTTGCTGGCGCCACACCCAAATTCACTCGTGGTCCTGTAAGACCTGATCTAATAATTTGAAAAGACCTGGGGGAAAGGTCCAATCACTGCCTGTAAACATAACACATATGGCCTTTTTCGCTTTTGTTATTCTCAATAAAAAGAGATGCCATTTATTGGTTTTATACAGGGGGGGCCAAATTCTGTTTGTGCACATTCCTGACATATATTCTTACTTACTCTCCCCAAAATAGTTTAGATATTACTGCCTCTGCTCTACATTGAAGAAAACGAAAGCCAAAAACTTCGACAAATTTGTACCTCATCCCTCCTAAAAAGACACAGAAACAAAACTAGAACATTGGCTCTATCTGAGCCCACATTCTTAACCACTATTTACCTACTGTTTCCCTAGCTTATTTCTGTATGAGAAGCAAGTGGTATGCAATTGAAATTATTCACTGGGATAACATTTTATTATATTAACTGAGGAAAATATTTTTCACCATTCCTTGACCCTTCACCCCTCTCTGCATCCAGATCTCTGAAAGACTTTGGGCATGTTCATGCCATAAGCAATCATCATGGAAGATTACGTGGTAGGCCCGCCCACCACACCAGAGAAACATCACAGGCCTCCGGGAGAGAGATCAGATGTTGCACTATTTCCTTTAAAAGGTGGTCTGTGGCCCTGGCAGGGTTGCTCAGGTGGTTGGAGCCACGTGCAACCAATGGGTGTTTCTCTGGTGCATCAATGTTTCTCTCCTTCTTTTTCTCCCTCCCTTCCCCTCTCTCCAAAAAATAAATAAATAAAATCTTTTAAAAAACATATCCTCAGACGAAGATTAAAAAATAAAGGTGCCCTGTGTTTATCCCTCTCCTCTGAGTATGTCCCAATGCCTACAGATTTAGAAAGGAATTTGAAAGAACAAAGTACCTGTGCCTTTGTCCCCAGTTGGAGCTTCAGGAAGCAGCAAGTGTCCTAGAGAAGTCCCGCAGGGCTATTTATAAGAAGCACGGTGAAGGGGAAGTAGAGCTGAAATGTCTAAGCAGGCAGGACAAGAGAGCCAGAGGCCAATAGGAAAACTTCTGGAGGCATCCTCCATTCTAAGAGAAGTTTGGCAACCCTAGGGAGAAAAGAACTGGAGAGGCTAGATAATCCCCAGATAATCCCCAGACAACATGGCTGTCATCTGCAGAACAAACGGACAGGTAGACTGAGAGCCAAGAACCAGCCCCTACCTCCCCGTCACCACCTCCCACTCCCTGGCTTTCACTCAGCAATGCTGCTGCACTTGGACCCTGCTATGCAGATGGGAGTGGGAAAGCCCAGGTTTAATTAAGGTTATTTTGAATTAAGTTTTTGAGTGCACTCTGAGATTACTCTGAATGAAATAATATTTCATTTCTCGTATGTAATAGAATTAAAAACTTAAAAATAAGTTAAATTATAGGGTGGTAGGGGAATAAAATAAATTTTCCCTCTAGCCTTCTGAGTTCTTAGTCAAGGCCCCTGTAACAAGAAAAAGACAAACATAAGTTTATTAATATGAATACTTCATGTATACATGGCAGATAAACAGTGAAAAATGAGTAATTCCTCAAGGTAGTTTAGGATTCGGGCTTAAATATCACCTTAGTAGGAAAAGGGGAAAGGGGACGTAGCCCTCTTAGGGGAAAGCAAATGATTTCCTAAAAAGATGATTGGGCCCTTTGAAAAACAGAACTGATAGTTTGTGGAAATTTTTGTCTGTTTGTGATGTCTGCTTCTAGTCTCCTCTCCTGTGACAGGAGTCAACCTTCCGTGGTTGATGAAACAAACTCCTGGGAAGGGATTTATGACAACTGAGTTCCTTTCAGAGGATCTGTCTTTAAGGAGGTAAGGAGACTTCAGAGAAGGCTCCTCCCTGCATTTGATGTCTTTCAAACATCTACACCTCAAAATAACCAACCTACCAAAGCTGCATAGTTTCGGGTGGAATGTCTTAAACTTCTACAGTCGTATTTTGAAGTGGCAGATTCTGCTGCTCTTCAGGGGAAAGGTGGTTCTTTCTTGCTGTACCTGACTTTGTAACCAAGAAATATACATCAGCCATAAATAATCATAAACTCAATCATAACTACAAGTTGTGAAAAATAGTGTCTGTGCTTTTGTGTTTTTACTTTTAATGGAAATTTTCAAACACTCATCAAAGTAGAACAAATAATATCATGAAACCTAATTCCAGCAATAATCAACATGGTGTCAATCTTATCTCATCTATTATCATATACACATACACTTTCTTAATTGTGAAATGATTTTTAATGAATTACAGGCATCAATAATTTTATACAAAAATTTTTCTATACATACCTTTAATAAGATTTAGAAGGAACTCTTCAGCATTACCAAGATATCATTAGCATACCAAATTAAATTAGTAATAGTTCCCTAACATATTTAGTGCCTGTTCAAATTTCCCTAGGTGTCCCACAAACAACTTTTTAAAATATATTTTATTGATTATGCTATCACAGTTGTCTCATTTCCTTTCTCCCCTATATTCCCCTCCATCCTGCATCCTCCCTCCCACCAGCATTCTCCCACCTGAGTTCATGTCCATGGATCGTACATATAAGTTCTTCAGCTTCTCCATCTCCCATATTATTCTTAACCTCCCCCTGTCTATTTTGTACCTACCATTTATGCTTCTTATTCCCTGTACCCTTTTCCCCATTCTCTTCCCTCCTCATTCCCACTGATAACCCCCCATGTGATCTCCATTTCTGTGGTTCTGTTCCTGTTCTAGTTGATAGCTTAGTTTGCTTCTGTTATTGTTATTTTTTTTAGGTTCAGTTGTTGATAGTTGTGAGTTTGTTGTCATTTTACTGTTCATAGTTTTGATCATCTTCTTTTTCTTAGGTAAGTCCCTTTAACATTTCATATAATAAGAGCTTGGTGATGATGAACCCCTTTAACTTGACCTGATCTAGGAAACAATTTATCTGCCCTTCCATTCTAAATGAGAGCTTTGCTGGATAGAGTAATCTTGGATGTATGTCCTTGCCTTTCATGATTTTAAATACTTCTTTCCAGACCCTTCTTGTTTGTAAGGTGTCTTTGAGAAATCAGCAGACAGTCTTATCGGCACTCCTTTGTAGGTAACTCTCTCATTTTGTCTTGCTGCTTTTATGATTTTCTCCTTATCTTTAATCTTGGGTAATGTAATTATAGCATGCTTTGGTGTGTGCTTCCTTGGGTCCAACTTCATTGGGACTCTCTGAGCTTCTTGGATTTCCTGGAAGCCTATTTCCCTTGCCAGACTGGGGAAGTTCTCTTTCATTATTTCTTCAGATAAGTTTTCAATTTCTTGCTCTTCCTCCTCTCCTTCTGGCACTCCTGTGATTCAGATGTTGGAATGTTTAAAGTTCTCCCAAAGGTTCCTAAGCCTCTTTTCATTTTTTTGAATTTTGTTTCTTCATTCTGTTCCAGTTGAATGTTTATTTCTTCCTTCTGCTCCAAACTGTCGATTTGGGTCCCAGTTTCCTTCCCTTCACTGTTGGTTCGCTGTACATGTTCCTTTATTTCACTTTGCATAACCTTCACTTCCTTCTCTACTTTGCAACCAGACACAAGCATTTTTGTGAGCATCCTGATTACCAGTGTTTTGAACTGTGCATCTGATAGGCTGGCTATGTCTTCATCACTTAGTTTTATTTTTGGAGCTTTGATCTGTGCTTTCATTTGAGCCGTAGTTTTTTTGTCTTGGCACACCTGTTGCATAGCAAGGGGCAGAGCCCTAGGTATTCACCAGGCGGGCAACCCACATGTCAGCATTGTGTCACTGTATATGGGATAGGGGTCCTAAGGGGAATAGGGTTGCTTGCTTGGCTCTTGGTCGGCTTTCTTTAACTTTCCCTGCTACCCACAAGCAAAGTAGGCCCTTCCATTGCTGATTCTCAAGTGGGCAGGCTCGTGCATATTCCAGGACCCTGTGAGTGTCTCCAGTGAACTTTCCTGTGAGGCTGGGAGTCTCCCCTGCCACCCCAACCCCCACAGGTTTTTACAGCCAGAGGTTTTGAGCCTTTATTTCCCCCCACTGGAACCCTGGGCTGCACAGTCTGTCTCTCCCCAGTTGTTTCTCCCAGGTTAGCCACACACAAATGTGAGACCACCTGGTCCACAAGATTACTTGTCCACCCTGCCACAAGTCCTCTCTGCCCCAGCTGCCCACCTCTGCCCCTCCTACTGAGATAGATGAATATTTCTTGTTTAACTCATTGGTTGTCAAACTTCCATACAGTTTGATTTTCTGGCAGTTCTGGTTGTTGTGTTGTTGTTGTTTTTAAATTTGTTGTTTTCCTTCTTTTGGTTGTATGAGGAGGCACAGTGTGTCTAACTACCTACACCTCCATCTTGGCCAGAAGTCTCCCAAGAAAGATTCCCCACAAACATCTTTTAAAAGTCATTTTGCTTGAATCAGGATCCAAGCAAGGTCTACGGATACTATTTAGATAATAGATCTCTCAAAACCCTCATAATACATAACAGTTTACTCTCTAAAATTTGCAATTTTTAAATGTAAAATATACGTGTAATCATGTGTGTTGACTGAGATGGGCACTGAATTCACAAGTTTACAACTCTGATCTGAATATGGGTGACAGCTGTGCTCCTGCTCCAGGACAAAGTACTTCAGAAAGGGATCTGGCGCCCTCTAGTGCTTTTCCAAATTATAACCATCTCTGATTCTCAAACCAATCAAGAAACTTAAGATAATCCTGATGTAAATTGTTCCAAGATCTGTGAACTTGGAGCTGCATATTTCTAATATCACACCATTCACCTATGAGAAAGGGATTATGTTCTTCTTTGTAATAGTGAAAAGTAACAGATAGTTGGTAAATGCCAAGGTCAGAGTCAATTCCTCATGATATTTTCTATCATAGAAGATGTGATTCAAAGTAACACTACCATCATTTACATCAGACTGTCCCATGCTGGTTTCAAAATAACCCGGTTGTTTTAATAATTCCTTTATTTCAAACTATAATTGGGAAGCGGCTATACAGAAGTTTCTCAAAAAGCAATTTGATGTCTTATAGTTGCTTTTGTCATAGCATAGGATGAAAGAAATAACAGGACAGGTAAGACAAAAAAATTAAAAACATGCATGCAGATTATAACAACCCTTAAGACTGAGACATGGCACCAGGTGGCAAGAAAAGGGAGGCATAAATACTCTTGTATAATCAACAGGCACTAAATTAATATATTTGAAAATAATAATTGATTATACAAAGTGTTATAATTGGTATAAAAAAGAGAAAGCAAAGGCAAGAGAAGATACACATAATCAATCAAGACTTGTTTGCCTTGAATAATTTTTATATATATAAGTATATAAACATGCATCTTTTCCTACTAAAATGTTAAGCTATAAAGATATGTTTGTTTATTTATGTTTAATAAACAATTGGCATTGCTCTGACACAGCCATTTTTGTAAAGAAATGCACCCCTGAAAGAGGTAAAGCTGAATTAAAGTAAAAAGCAGCAAGGTAGAAATGATACCCCATCTCCCTAATACCAAATGGTCATCCCAAAGTCCCTCACACAGAAATCTTCAGGGTACCAATAACTTAGCTATTCAAGACTGGTCTCCTATACATGTGAGAAATCTTTTCAACTGCAATCAAGAGAATGCCAAATTTAGGAGAACATTGTCACCTTTGAAACCTTCAATTAAAGCTAAGGTTCAACAGCAAAACCTATTATAGTCTTGATTAAACACGAATTCAGTCTTTAGCTCACCTCAAACCTCACTTGACTGTGGGCAGTGTTGATTTACTCCTGGCTCTCCAATAAAGCCTCAGGTTTTGTTCTAGGCATGATATAAATAGGATTTACTGGTAACCGTTTTTAGTATTTACATCACTATCTATCAGGGTGACCTTTGCTACAACTAGACAGCTCAGATCTTGAGAAATGTACTAGTGTCAGATTGTTTTATTTTTGCAATTATACGTTAGGGGGATGAGAGCAGAAATAGTACATATTCCCCCTGCAAATCATTCTGAGGCCAGAATGAGGAATTTTCTTCACATCTGGGCCCAATAGAGAGACCACAGGAGCGGGGCTGGTGGAAGGCTGCCTGAGAGAGGCAAGGGTCACCTGGACACTCACACCTCTGGATTACCCTACCAATCTGTGCCATACGCCGCCACCACCCCACCCCAGCTACAGGCAGTGACAAGGAAGAGACCCCTTCTGTACCAGCCCAGTGGTGCAAGCTAACACTTTGGAAACTAGGAGAGACTGGTTCTCCCACAGGTCTTACAAAAGGATAATCTCTGGCTCATGCTCTCTGGCCATGAACGCTTCCTACAGAAATAACTGTATATTCACAGTACATTCTTATTATTCACGGTAGTTTTGTCCTATAAAGTGGCCATGAATGCTGACTTAGCTGATAATACTGAGCCATTGCTCCTAGAAGAAATACAAAGCTTAGCTTCCCTCTGGTCACAGTATTTTTGTCACTCCATCAATACATAACCTGTTTTATGTGTATTTCTGCTTAATGATGCCTTGCTTGATAGCTATTGCTGATTCATTAACATTGAACTCGTCCAACAGCGCTACAATTCACAACAGCTCGTGCCTGAATGAAGTTTGTCACCACAGGTACTTTCTCTGAGTAACATATCACAGCCTCCTCACACTTGGGAACACTGGGCATACTTCAGCACTGCACTCGGGGACCATTTTAAACGGCAAAGTCACCCCCAAAGAAGCACAGAAATGTGAGAAATATGGCACTAAATCCCACAGAAAGGACACTTGTTTGCAGTGAGAGCTGGCATAAGAAGGCAGAGCCTCACCTTGTTATACCTCGGCTGGGACTCTATTAGTCAGGAGACTCTATTTTATTTTATTTTATTTTATTTTATTTTATTTTATTTTATTTTATTTTATTTTATTTTATTTTATTTTATTTTTTTACCTCATGAGCATTTGTGGGCATGGGGGTTACAAATAAGTTTCATCAAGTAGGTGAGCCCACAAAACACAGAACTCACGAATACTGATGACCGACTGTGTATGTACGAGCAGAGAGTTCGGTCCCTAAAGATGCTTGTCACTAGGAGTTGGCCTACCTTGGCACCAGTGCTGCTGAGTGAACTCCGGGCAGGGTCCCCTTTCTTTACCTGCGGAAGACACCCCCAGATCTGGATCGCCTTGAGGGCAAGGACCGCAATTGTGAAAGGATTTCAGCGTGAGGTGGAACAAAGGCTATGAAATGGTGAGTCTCGTGCACAAGTCCTCAGAGGAACACGGAATGTGAGAACAGAGAGACTGATTTCCAGTAAATGCCTGGTCTTGACTAAAGACCCAACAAGGTAACTCTTGACCAATGAACAATCCCTGACATCCTCAAGCCAATGAACTTAGCTGCTTGGACTCTGGCAGGACTTGCCCCTGCTGTACTCCTCACCAATACAGCCTGCCCAAACCCTCAGTGGACTTGCCTGAAGCTTGCTGCGGCGTGCACTTTCACAGTGCATTTCCTCTGCTATTCCAGAATGAGCTCAATTTCTGGAAATTTGAGCTTGCCTCTGTTTACCCCTTTATTTAGAATGACACACTGAAACAACAGACCACTAGAGACAACTTATGAACCAGGGTGGGTTCCTCTAGCAAACTGAGCAGGCTTACCATGTTTCTGTCCTTCAAGTCCCTCCCTTCTGCTGAGGACGTATCCCTGGGATTTGAAAGAGAGAGAACCCTAGAAAGGAAAATAAAGCCTTCTCACAGTGGAAAAAAAAATAAGGATTATAGTCACTCAATTATATAGTTAAAAGGAATGTAGCGTATACCCCAATGTGCTGAAACAGAATAGAACAATGAAAAGGGTTTAAAGCAATTTCCCGACTGTCTGACATGGTCTGACATATCACGAACTGCAGAAGGATACCTCCACCCCATCCCCTGCCTCTGCAAAAAAATCAAGGGGGAAACTTGGAAACTACAAAATCTGAGCTTGCCTCTGAGATATAAACTGATCTGAAATGTCCTGCAAGCAGAAAATTATATACATCGAGCCAAGTGTTAACACAATAAAGCCACTGCTCACACCTCTTAGGGGACCAAGAGGTTGAGTCGCCTACTGTCTTCACCCTGGACAGAAACCGCTCCCTCTTCCCCCAGGCGTGAACAATACCAAGGCATAATTCTGATATTCCCTCCCGAAATAAATGCTGTGAACCAATGAGCCCCGCTTTAGTTAAACTTTAGCAAAGAAAATGTAAGGAATACTTTTCCAATTATGTGACCACATTTGCTCTGAACTGGGGTGCGTTGTTTCCCATGATTGACGGGAATGGTAAGGAGGGCTTCCTTTTACCACAAGGAGCCAAGCCCCAGGCTGAGGGCTTCATCTTATCCTCACAAAATCTTATACGGCCAGTTATTATTCCTAGTTCATAGATGTGGAAACTGAAAGAACAAAGTCACAAGCTAGTAAGTAGTGTTGCTAAAGTCTATGCTCTATGGCCGACACGGGCCGTGTTCCCCTGACACAGAGCTACGTATACGTAAATGATGCTTGCTAGCTTTGGGGGAGAAAAAAAAGACACTTATTCACATCGGAAAAATTGACACTTGAAACCCAAAATATAAGTTTATATATGAGAAAATACTAATCCTTTATGAGCTTAAGTAGTCTGTACCTATCACATAATATATGCTGTAAGTGGACCAAAGAGAAGGTAAGATTAAACGTTTCAGTGAAATTTCAGGGTGGGACACACTAGCCTGATAGTATAAGCTCCCTGATTACCACTAATCAGTTCAGGCAGGTGAATCTGGTAGTGATGTAAGGAATGAATTGAGAGCGTGGGGCGTGGGGCGTGGGTAGAGCGGAGCCAGGAAGGCCAGTTAGAATATTACAACAACTCAGGCTATGAGCTAATTACAGTAGTGTAGTAAGCGAATTTGGGGTGGGGTTACTATTCAACCCACTAAATCTTGGAAGGGATGACATAGGCCTGATCGAAGGCCCTGGCCATGCAAACGGAGAGAAAAGGAAGAAGTCCAGAGTGACTCCTTGTTTTCTAGTTCAAGTACCATGTTGGTGCCAACTCTGAGATGAGACATTCTAAGCAGACAGAGTTTTCTTGGGGTGTTGGTATTACCAAGTTCTTCAAATAATAACTACTCTTTTTGTACATCTATTCCTTAAGATGCTTTTTTAAAACTCACAATAACCCTGTGAAATAGGCTGCCACTAAGAATCCTGAGGCCAGAAGGGTAAAGGGACTTTCCCGGAATCATTCAGCTTGACAGAGGGGAGAGACGAGAGAGACGGAGTCGATGGGAAATGTGGAAGAGATCCCACTCGAGTGAAGCATTTTCATTTTGGTCAACCAGGTTTATACCAGGAAATGTTTCAAAAGTGACAAAATCCAGGCAGGACAGTGAAGTTCCTTAAATTACTATTTTGTGGAAACTTGACCTATTATCACTAACACGGTTTATTAAGAGAAACTCACAGAGCAAGTTAGACATTTCCTTCTCTCTACACCTTCTTACCTGTGAGTCTCCTATTGAGAAATTGAAGAAGCTTGTCTATCAAATAGAACCTTGTCTAACTGAAGAAGCTGTCAAAATCCAGCCGTCCTTAAACTTCGCATTCATCTACCAAACCAGGTGCTGAGGTGCCCACCCACTTCATCCTTCCACTGAGCTAGCTCCCATCCATCGGTTCTCAGCCCCTAGGAAGCTTCTTCTGACACTTGTTAAAGAAAACTTCTCAAGATACAGAAATAAAGTACAAAATAATTATGTAGACCTTTTGATGCCACACCGGACAAGCTCTAATAAGCCCACTTGTGGGTCACTCTTGTGGGGAATGCAACTTGCTTTCACTTAATATCACAGTTGATTAGGACAATGACATTTTATAATTCTGTGAAGTCAGAAATTTGACTCTGAAAAAAGACCAACAAATTGTGATTCTCTTTTCTGACTACAAGCAAAAACAGTCCCCTGAATCACAATTTTATAGCATTAAAGGACAATGATTAATTTTGATCCAAGGTAGCAATCTTTACCAACATGCTTTTCCCTAGTGACTTTTTAATTCCATTTCTTATGTTCTTTCTGAACCAGCTTTTCATTCTGCTAGTTAACTTCTTAATAGTAAGGTAAATAAAACTTAAACAAATGCTCATTACCTTTTTCTATGAGAATTATGCCAATAATTTGGAAATGACTAGGTAAGAATTGACTCCCCAACCCTATGCAGACTAGTGGTATAGCAAACACTACTCTAATGGCTTGTCTGCTGGTCTCTCTGCCCGACTTCGAAGACGTCAGTGAACATTTTTGTCTTATGTCCCACTGCTTCCTCCAGAACACAGCAAAATAGTTGTCCCAGAGAATGAGCTCAACAAAAATTGCTGAGTTTCTTACCAAAAGCTTCAGAGCCCCTTCCCCCACTCTGCTCCTTTGTCCGCCAAGATCTCAAACTCCCACATCTTTTTAGACCTGATAATGGCTCCCTTCACAACCTGCAGCCTCTTTGAAAAGTATCAACCTGCCTAATTAAATGACAGGTTTTTCTCTCAATGGCAGACACACAACAGGGTTTAGGCCTGACAACAAGTTGGGACTCATATCATCTGTCTCGACATGAATAACCTCCCAAAATAAATTTTAATAAAAATTAGCATCACTGCTTTGAAAAAAGACAGTTTTTATAAAAGATAGAAACTGGTAACACAACTAGCATATTATAAGAAGAGTACCATTAAACAAATTCTAAAGTGGACAACAGTATGTAAGAATACCTGAAATACATAATCTTCTCAAGCAGAAGATGCTGTACCTGTACCTTTAAATCAATTAGTGTTCAATTTTTATCAGATCGTGGAATGAGACAGTATTCTGATCCAGCTCTTTGTTGAGAAACTATCCTATTGGTATTAAATACCCATAAATAATGAACGTCTTGGTAGGTACCGAAGATAACTCTGCCAGTTATTAATTTTTTGACTAAGCTTTAAAGTCATCTTGTGCATACTCTATAAAAATAGCCCTAGGCCCTTTAAAGATTTTTCCTTTGTAGCTGACAGGATGTTAGGCTTTCCCAGTAGAGGGCACCAGAGGGACACTGCAAGAGGAAAGAGTCTCGCTCTTGCTTCAGTGTGTTCAACTGGCAGGCTACCCCAGGTCCAGCTCCCTGAGTATCCAGCTCCCTCAGCACAGGCCGCTTCTCCACCATCAGGCCCATGAATCACCGGCAGCTCCTCCAGTGGGCAGCCCCTAGTACATGGGGCCTCCCCACCACTTGGAGCCTGTAGTGCATAGTGGCCTGTATCACCCAGCCACCAGCCACTTCATCCCTTCAGCAACCTCTTCAATGGTTCTGTAATGGAGTGTCCTTCCTTGTGAGATACTCCGGGGAAGAGAGTCTTCCACCACCCTAGAGGATGGATTTCCAGCAAGATGCCCTTGAGCAAGCCCTCCAGCAAGGGCAGGCTTCCAGTTCTAGGGATGGTGGGGAGGGAGCTGGGGAGTTCTTTCTTGGGCACGCTATCTAAACTGCTCCTTATATCTTTTATCCTTGTATTTTTTAGAGTTTTCTTTTTTCTTCATAGTCAATCCCTCATTATTCCAATCTCCTGTTATAGTTAACAATTCTTTATATTATGCGTTCCCTATTCAAATTACTGTCTTCTCCCTCCTGATTGGACCCAGACTGAGACAAAGTCCTTGAAGTAAAACAACAATGAAACCTCCTTTTTATCTTGAAGATACTTTATTGGGTTGCTTGATATAAACAGCCATTTCCCGTGATAAGTATTTGTTTATTCATACAGAAATGAAATGTCATATTTAAAGAAATTGAAATTAGTTACATATTTTGGATTTAGACGGATGAGAAAAAAATGAAAGCACACAGAGATTAATCTTTTCTACTGATATAAACAACTCCAATCATCATAAGCATGATTGTCTACTCGGAGCTATGTGAGACGTAGTCATCTTATTAATTCTAGATGGCTCTCTTGCAGGGGCCCAGCTACTTAAGATTGGCTTCACCCAAAGTGAAATTCAGGGTAGTCCTGGACAACTTCATGACTTACAAGCCCTGGCTTCTCTTATTCCCTAAAGAATTTTCATATCCTGTCATCTTTAAGGTAACACTTCTCAATTGTTTCAGTAGAATTGTAGGAAACTAGCTCTATTAAAGGGAGAAGCACAGTAGAGTCATTGAGAGTACAGGCGCGTTACATTACATCGGTGTGCTTTGGTTCCCTCATCTGTGAAAAGGGCAGAAAACCAGCACCTGCCCCACAGGACTGCTATCAGAACCGAACAAAAAAAGATATGAAAGGCTCTTAAAATTATGCCTGGCAAGTAGCATTTGTTATTCCTTTTGTATTAATGTCTCCTTTTATTTATTTTCTTAATTTTTATGTATTGATTTTAGAGAGAAAAATGAAGGAGAGAGGGAGACAGAAACATCGATTTGTTGTCCCACTTATCCACGCACTCACTGGTTGATTGTGAGTGCCCTGACTAAGGATCAAACCTACAACCTTTGCATAGGGGATGACGCTTTAACCAACTGAGCTACCCAGCCAGGGCAATTTTTCTTAGTTCCATACGTGAAAATTGTGACGCTTTAAAATTTTTCAATTACAGTTCACTTTCAGTATTGTTTTGTATTATAGTTTAAAGTGGACATCATAGTGGTTGGACAATCACACACTTTACACAATGTCCCCCTGGATATTTCCAGTACGTGTGTCATCATCCTCATCATCCATGATCTTATTCCTCCAATGTTGTTGCTTTAACAATAGTTACAAACTAAAAAGGGGAGCAGAGAAAAAAGACACTAAGGGTAGTGTCTTCATAATTATAACAGGGGAAGAAACATTTTACCCAAGCACTTAGTTAGGCTAAATAAAAATGTCCCACCTGCCCAGTAACCTTGTGCCAGTGGGATTAAGTCAAGTCATGATTTAACCTATATTAGAAATACTTCCCAAGTAGCTTCTCAAGTGACTTCGGGCAGCATTCTTATCCTATTTGGCATAAATGAAAACTTTGTAAATGCTCAGAAATTGCCAATAACATCCTCATCATCATCTAAACCTCTCACGTATTAGAATTAAGGCTACTTCTTTTTCTCAGAATTTGAGGTTGCAGAGAAAGTGAAATTTCTTCAAAGTTTCATGAGGGTTTTTTTTTTTTTTAAGTTTTACATCTTAAATACTATCTTGGTAGTCACATAGACTGGGTTTAGCCCCAGCCCCAATCCTTGGCAGCTAGATAACCTCGGACAAGTGTTTTAGCCTCTCCAAACCCCGGTTCCTTCCCCCATCATGGAAGGACAGCAATGCCCACAACAAAGCAGGGACACAAAGATTAAATGAGATAAAGCTGGCGTTATACACGGCGCCATCCCTGCTCAGTAAGGAAAGCAACCGTCCTCACCAGCCCTGTTGCCGAGATTCTATTACCTAACTGTTTGCCTTATTAATTCCATGGCCTCTTTTTTAAACGCGTAAATGACAGAAGTCGGTCCTATAATGTCAACGTGTGTCTCGTAAAACGTAATCAGAACATCAAGGTACTTCGAGCTCAGTTGTTTACATGCCCACTTAATATTGGTTTTCTGTCTCTTTTCCTTTTCTTCCAAAACAAATGTCTCTTTTCTAAGATCGAAGTGAAGAGCATGTGAATATTTCTCAATGAACTCTTTCACAAGTTTTTCATGGTTTGGCTGAGAACCAACTAGAGCATTTCTTATGCAAATTGTGGTGATTTCACCATCTACCCTCTCCTGACATACAACATGATATTTTTTCAATGTGCTTTTATAAAAATTGCCCTTTTTCAGGTAGTGAAAAATATCTGTGTCGAGAACAACTACTTCTCCACTTCTAGGAGTCTCGGGCACTGAGCACCTGAGTGTCTCCAGAGAGTTGCCACTTCTCTGTGGGCTCCTTCTGGGGCTCTGCCTATTCCACTTCTCCCGCTCACTCATAAAACCCCTGTTCTTTTCTAAAAGAGAACTTGCTTTTAATAGCAAAGATTCTTTGAGCTTCTTGACAGCCGGAAACGATCCTTGAACAGAGATTCTTCCGCTGTCTTCCAAAGAACTGAAGCACAAAGTTGGATGTTGCCTTTTCAGGTCTCTTACCAGACGTTCCAGAAAGACTTGACTCTGAAAAATGGAGAGATCAAGTACAGCACTGACCGAGCTGAAGACCTAAAATTAAAGAGAGGGGACTTGAACCAGCACCGTGTAGTGGGGCAGACCACATAACCACATTCTTCTTCCACCACTGTCTCTACAGGGGCCCTTCCAAGGGATCCCACAGCCCCAAGGCGCCCACAGCCCCTCACTGCACTCCCCAAAGCAGAGGTAGTCAAGAATTTTTTAGAGGCAGAACGTCTTTTTGAAACAAAGTCTTAAGCAGAATCCATAGATGCGCACTGTTCTGTCTCTGCTCAGAGGATGGGGTCCCCGTACGGACCCTCTGAGTGTGAAGATGGCTGCACAGCGCCCTGGGTTTCTTACCAAATACAGTTTCAAACCAATGCTTGGAATTTTAACTTTTTCCTCTGATTTCTGCCTTTCCTGCATCTTCAAAGCTTCTTTTTAATGTTCATGCTAATTGGGTTTTTGTTTTTTCCCAAAATTAGTTTTTTAGGTCCGTACCTGACTGCATCCATGAGAGTATAAATAGACTCACTAGCACTGTGAAAGCATCAATTGGGACACACGGAAACATAAACACAGACCAGGCAGTCACAAAAAAAATGTTAAGATGCAGGTTTGGCCTTGAACCCTGACTCAGGTTAGGGAGTTGGTGCCTTCTGTCCTAGAAGTCCTGGGGTAATAGTGCTACGAGTCTCCTGGGTAGGGAACACTCTGCGGAAGAAATGGGGTCCAGGACCACCGGCGGGCCTGCAGCATCACACCTCACCTTTTCACTCAAATGAGAGACTCTGAGTTGAATGTGTCCAACCTCCTCTGCTAGATGGTGTTTCTCTTTTCTGATGACATTCTCTGCAACTAAGTGGAAACGATGCCGTCAGAAGTGTTATGGCTCGATACGCTAGTAATTATTTTTATTAATAATAATAGAGATGTTCAGCTCTGTTATTTAGAATGCCTAAGTTTTCTTCAACATTTTCCCTCTAAAGTCAACTTTTAAATAGCTTTCCCTTCTACCTGAACATATTAAAATTAATTTATACATAAATATGATCCTAGTCATACTTTTAAAAATATACATATGTATATATAAATAGAAAACAAACACCTAAAAGTTAATCAATCAGTTAACATAATCAGTCTCTGTTAATTATGGCCCTGAGGAGACATCACCGTCTTAAATCCAGGACACCACACTGCCCTGGTTCTCCTCTAATTCACTGGCTGACCTGCTCAGTCTCCTTTGCTAGTTCTCCTTCTCCTCCCACTCTCCAGATGTTGGCATGCCTGCACCTCAGGTCTCATGCCTCTTTGCTAACCTCTACCCACCCCCATGGCTTCAGATGCCATTCCTACATGCGCCACTTTCAAGGTTCTATCTCAGCCTGGACTTTTCTCCCTTCCGTCTGTGGGAATCTCTATTTCATTATTCTAATAGGTATCTTAACGACCAAAATTCAACTCTAGATAACCATCCTTTGTCTAAAAGTACTCTTCCTCCTGTGTTCCATGCCTCAGAAAATGACTCCAATCCATCAGCAAATCACGAATATCCATTAGTTCTTAATCATCTGACCCACTACCTCACTAGTCGAAACCAGCCATGACCAGTAGCTTCCCTTCTCCACATGGCTGACAGACTGACCGTCCAAGACAAGGCAGTGCCACTTTGTCTGTCCTCTGCTCAAAATGCTCCAGTGGCTTCCCTCTCACCCAGGAAAAAGAGAATCCAGACGCCTTGGCTGGACCTATAAGCTACTCAACATAAACTGGTCCCTGGGTACCCACCTAACACCTCTTATTACTCTCCCTCTCACTCATTCCAGCCCAGCCACACAGGCCTCCTTGCTGTTCTTCAAGACGGCCAGTGTGCTATCCCTTCAGAGAATTTTCCCCAGTCCTCCCCTTGGCCAAGAATGGCCTTCCTTCCCCCTTATCTGCATGAGTCATTCTCTAACTTCATTTAGCTCTCTGCTCTAATGCCACCTGAACGGAGTTGTTTTCCTACTCACGCTATCTACAGTGACATCTTCCATCACATTCTCTCCTTTTATTCCGCTTTGTATTTTTTCATAATACTCATGTTATATACTATTGTATATAAATAAATGTGGGGGCGACTTTTCCCACAAGTCCCCCCACCCGCCACAGATGAACGTAAACACTACCAAGACATGATCCGCTTGGGAAGGAGAGGTGGGCAGTTTCTCTGAGGAAAAAAAAGGCTTTGAGCAGTGTCCAGTTTATCAGGGAAAAAGGCAGCAAGCCCCTTTCCTCCAGGGGCCTTTATTGGGTTGTAATACACAGGAATACAGGGTGGCAAGGATCAAACAGTAGATAACATTTCAAAAATAGCTGAGGGATTAGTCTAAGTCAGTGTCTGTCAGGAAGGGAGTTTTACAGAAACTTTAGGGTTTCCTGCTCAGACCCTTAACATATGAATGAAAGCACTCTTATCAGAGCAGGTTTCACAGGTTTTTTAGGAATTCTCTGTGATGCCAGATCCCCCCCACCCCCACCCCACTGGGATCCACTCTGGCATGGCAAGGAGCTGCACCTCTCCCCGACAGGTATTCAGGCTTAAGGGGATTAGAGCCAGGAAGCACTTCTCCCAGAGAACATGGGGACTCGGGCTATGTCAAAGCTGGGGGGCAGGGGTCCATTGCTCACTCTTTGTTGCAGCCCCCTGAGTCCTTCCATGAAGACCTCCCAAGTGATCGAGTCTGGCTTAAATTGCCCCCTGCTGTGAGGGGTCTTACTCCTCATTGACTTCCGACCAAGCTTTGGGAGCAGGAAGAGAAAACTGAGGCAGCGTTTGCTACCAGAGACAAGCTTTGTCTCCTGTGGCTCACATTCCGGGGGTCAATAGCTCATCCTTAGCCATGGGGGATAGAGTTACAGTTCCTGAAACCAGGCAGAGCGGTCCACAACAAATAAAAATAAACAAATGGCAACATTTCATCTTTTTCATGACTAGTAGTATTCTATTGTATATATGTACTACATTTTTTTAATCCAATCATCTGTCAAAGAACACTTGGGTCTCCCTGTCTAGGGTAGCATGAAAATGCTACAATGAACATAGGAGTACATATATCTTTACAAATAAGTGTTTTCAACATTTGGGTAGATACCCAGGAGAGGGATGGCTGAGTCATAAGTAACTCTATTCTTAATTTTTGGGGCAACCTCCATACTGTTTTCCACAGTGGCTACACCAAATTATATTCCTACCAGCAGTGTACAAGGGTTCCCCTTTTTCTCCACACCCTCTCCAACACTTGTTATTTCTTGTCTTGTTGACAGTAGCCACTTGACAGGCATGAAGTGGTCTCCTCGTGGTGTGTTCTGCATTTCCCTGATAGCTAGTGATGTTACACTACACGGACGAACCTTGAGAGTATCACGCCAAGTGAAATAAGTCAGATGGAAAAGGACAAGAACCACATGATTTCACTCATATGTGGGATATAAAACAAAAAGCAATAAACAAATGACACAAATAAACAAACAAAAACTCACAGATACAGATGATAGAATGGATGTTACCAGAGAAAAAGGGTGGTTGGGGGAGGATGAAGACGGTGAAGGGGGCCAAATACAAAGTGACAAAAGGAGACTAGACTTTGGGTGGTGAGTACACAATACAGTGTACAGGTGTTATATTGTAAAGTATACCAGAAATTTACGTTATTAACCAATGTTACCAAATAATTCCATTGTTCCTCATAAAAATAAGTAAATATAAACATAAGTATATAAAATACAAATAAATAAATCACCCAAGGTATTATATATACGTTTTGTTTGTTTCTTATCTGTCCACCCCCACAGACGTATGCTTTGTGAAAGACAACATGTTGCCGATTTCACTCATTGCTATATCCTCAAGACCTGGAATGGTACCTGGCAAATAATAGGTACTCAATAAACATGTGTGAATGAATAAATAAACCCACTCCTCTCTTTCTCTTTCTGGGTGACAAATTCAACATACGAAATATTAACTTCCAAAACACTACAATCCCCTTATAATAAGAAATAATAATAAGTCCCTTCCACCATCCCGCATGAGAACGGCTTAACTGATGGTCACAGATAAGGACACTGGTGATCAATAGTCTCTTGTCTTTCTCTCTGGACCCTGTCTTCCCTCAGCTGAGCAAAGTCTCTCCTCCTCCTACGCAATATGGTACTTTCATCTCCAAGAGGCTGGTATAGAGACTCATCTTCCTCTGGCAATTTATCCCGTCAGCCACTGAGCTCTAAGGAAAGCTGCCCTCTCCGTGAATCAGGAGGAGTGATACAATCTGCAGACCCAACTTCCTCGCCTGTGTCAGAGACGGGAGTGGGAAACATACTGACGCAGCCTGATCTCAGATCCAAGCCATATTTCTCCTTTCTGGCTTCACCAGGAATCAAACCGTGGCTTGAACATTTGTTGGCTTAAACAACGGTAATGTACAATCACATTGCTGAAGCCACCTCAAAATTTCCAAAGTAGTTATCTTGTTAGTGAGATTAGAGATCATTTTGTGGGGTTTTGTTTATTTTCCATAATTTACAAATTTGCAACAATAAAATGTGTCACTTTTATCCTAATACATAGACAATTCAAAATTTAAAAAGAAGTCTTCAAGACTTTGCCAGTTACTGCTACTTTATCATGAGCCATTTTCACATATATTCTAGTTAGTGCAATATTGTGCCACTTTAAATTCAGAACAGAATGATTTTTTTAAAAGCCACTTTGAACTTTACCAATCCCATGATTCATTTTAATGATATTCAATTTTCAATTTCACTATGGAAGTTTTTATATTACAACAATTTGATTCAGAAATACCTTTTTTTTCTTTGAATGTTACCAATGCAACTCCTTTGGTTCTTGTTGGGTATATCACATCTTCAACGACTCCGCCCTCATTAATATCTTGGAAGTGAATCTTCACTAACGTGGTGAGCAACAGATCATCGAAATGGCCAGCTGGAAGACCAGCAACTACAACCGTCCTTTCTGCTTTGGATTCCTTGACATTCAAAACTGACGCCTGTAAGAGAAATAGTAGGATGTTCTTTAACATATGTAAGATTCTATTTAATATAGGCAACATCACATACCAGCAGGAGAGGCTGTTTTATCTAATAAAGGAATCAGTGCAGGTGATTAGATACTTTTAGATAGATAGACAGATAGATAGATAGATAGATGGAAAAGATACATCCTTGCCTCATATACCAATATAAACTCTATGAATTTGAGAGGTAAATGTAAAAAAAGCAAACCCTTTTTGTCTGTATGGAACACATTGGCTGATGTTTGTCTGATTTTTTAAAGGCCTAAAAATAATGGAAATCACAAAGAAAAAGATCAAGAAATACACATTTGAATTAAAATTTAAATTTTTTAAAAGCCAAGCTAACCACCAAATATGGTAGTTTGAAGATGACTGTAAGTGTTCTTGATTGTGTAGTCCAAGGTTGATAAGCCAATAAGAAACACATCCTATACTTTTTTTTTTGTGAGAATCAGGAAAAAGTCGCCATAAAACAAATAATAAAACCCTGGCAATAATACTAGGGCTGCAGTGGAGTAAATCCTGCCTTCAAGCGTATATCTGAGATGGAATTGAACCACCAGGAATATATCCTATTGCAGACCCTGCCACCATGCTGGGCACAAAACACCGCCTATAAGTAGGACCTTCCCTGGGCTCACTCTCTTTGAACTTCTTGTATTACCCAGTGAAGGGGCTTGTGTGTAAATGTCTTCATTTGTCCCCCATTCTATTTAGGGCAGTGGACACATAAGTTTTCTCAATGCTTACAGGCAGTCTATCCTGATACTACCAGAGCTCAGATATAATCTATCCCAACTTACCCCCAGGAGGGACAGGATGTCTCATGGGCCCAAGTAAGGGGGAACAGATCACAAAGACAGTTAGGGCTCTCAGGTGAAAGAACTCTGTATTCAGAGTAGGACTTTACTGGAGATAGTCAGACTACTTCTGACCTCCCAGGTGACAAAGACAGCCAAAGCACACAGTGTCCTGTCCATCCCAAGAGCACCCTAAAACTACAGTAAAAATAAACGAATGAATAAGTGCCATTAAAGGGAACAATAAGCATAGAGGAGATTTCAACAAATTTCTGCAAGACTGAAAAAACATAGCAGTGTGTGCAAGGACACGGCCCAGGGAAGGAGCTATAACCCCAAGTAAGAAAAAGGGGTTGCAGTGGAAAAGTGACAAACTTCAGGCATACCCTCAGAAGTGAAAAGGAGACAAAAATGGACAGATTAGTTGAAAAGCTGTGGCAAAGCATCAGTTCCCATCGTCTCCCCACATTCCCTTCCCTAGACATGTACATGCACACACTACAATGCAGGCAGCTGCACAACAGCCTTAGGAAAGACAACTTGAGGATTATTATGCTTTAAGAAAAAAAAACTTGAGTGAACACACGAGGGAGAATCTGACCTGCTGGTAAGGAAGGGTGTTGGAACCACAGAGCAAGTCCTCCTGCTTTACGATGTTGGGAGGGGCCCCAGCCTAAAGACCACAAGCAAACTAAAGTGTGCCATGATTTGGAGCAAATTATGGAAGAGCAAAAAAAAAAAAAAAAAGAGGGAAATCTATTTCACTACAAGAGAAAACACCAATGTCCAACAATTTGAGGATGCAAAATCACTCACAATAAAGATGCTAAAATACACAATAAATGACAGACAGGATTAGGAAGCAAAATTAATTCTGGCTTATGCAGTCACAGAAGCTTCATGAAAGACAGGCCATGTTGGCCGCAGGTTTGATCCTGTCAGGGCACTTGTGGGAGGAAAACAATTGATGTTTGTCTCTCGCATTGGTTTTTCTTCTCTCTCTCTCCCTTCCTTTCTCTTTCAGAAAAGTCAATTTAAAAGAATATATATAGCCCTGGCTGGTGTGGCTCCACTGATTAAGCTCTGGCCTGTGAACTGAAAGCTCAGGTCAGACTCTGGTCAGGGGACACGCCTGGGTTGTGGGCCGGGTCCCCAACTGGGGGTGTTCTGAGACAAGTGATGGGTGCTTCTCTCTCTCTCTCTTTCCCTCCCTTTCCTTCTCTCTAAAAATAAATTAGTAAAATATTATTTAAAAAGCATATCCTAGGGTGAGTATGTTTTATTGATAGATATGTCTTTAGATAGTATGTATTTATTAATAGATAAAAAATGTATTTTATCTATCAATAAAAAAAGAGAGAGAGGCCTGAAAACTAAGGTTGAATTTTAATTAGTGATCAAATTTGATTTTAAAAAAGTAGGTAGCTCAGTTGGTTTGAGCATCATCTCCACAGCCAGGGTTGCAGGTTGATCAGGGTACATACAACACACAAAGAATGTATAAATAAGTGGAACAACAAATCCATGTTTTTTCTCTCTCTCTCAAATCAATAAATCAATAAAGATCATTTTCAATGCAACAGGAGAGTTCACAGCAAAAGCAAAAAGGTGTAAAGAAAAACTGAGTTAACTTTTGTAAGTAAAGCATTGGTGAAAAATAAGTATCTTCACTGCTTTTGTTTACATTTTTTAAATTAAAATCAGTTCTTTATTTTCACTGACGTTGCCTTTACTGCCACCCATTAAACAAAATCGCACTTGCATCTCACAGTACTTTGGCATTTCAGAGACCCTGGCATTTCCAACCAGTAATGAAGGGCCCTGCCACCGCTTTCAAGCGCTTGATGGAGAAGACAAAGGGAAGGCCAACTCTTGAATTCGCTAACGGCTCTTGATAGCTAGCACGGGGTGAAAACACAGAGCCCTTGCTTAGAGAAAGAACTAATGCCACAAGAGAAAACCCCCACATTCCCTCTCATGGAGACCCGGCATCAATCTGGATGCCTGCCCAACTTGCGTCCTTGGCTTGAATCCTTCTTCCTGGCCCTTTTTAAAAAGAAACTGTGGCCTCCATTTCTGGTTAACTTCTTCCACTCTTGTTCACCCAAGCGGGGCGGGGGGGGGGGGGGGGGGGGGGGGGGGTGTTGTTGAGGGGAACAACAGTTAAGCCCTAACACTGACTGCGAAGCGACTCCTTGATGAAACTGCTGTGTCCCTAGCGACGGGGCACTGGGTGTGGGAGACGGTCCAGGCGTTGGGTCTCTGGATTTGCGCAGCCCGCGCAGCCCGCAGTGAATTTCAGAGACTGGGAGTCCCGGGGCAGAGAGACGTTCTCTGGAGCGTTTGCCCCCGGGGCAGACGGTTCCGCCCCTGCCACAGGCCCCTCCGCGCGCAGCCAGGGTCAGCCCCGCACCCTCGCCAGCCCCCACCGGCCCGCGTCCTTCTAGGGGGCCACAGCGACAGAGCAGGAGGACCCTGCCCTGCAAAATCAAAAGCAACTTGCCATAGTGGAGCAGAGTCTCGCCCTCGGAGGTTGGCGGCACCGGAATCTAGCTGAGCTCGCGCGGAGGGGCGGGACAAACAGGCAGGTTTTGGTTTCGTTTTTTTGTTTTGTTTTGTTTTGTTTTTGTTTTTTCCCCACTCGCTTGGAGACCTTGGAGGATTTGGGCGGCCCCTCCTCCCCCTCCGCTGGTGCGCGACCTCACAGCCTCGTGGAGAGAGCTCGGTCCGGGACCGGCTGCTGCCAGCGCCCACCCGCATGCCCTTGGTAGTTTCCCAACATTTGAAACCTCGCAAGAACTAAGACAAGATTCTCTGCCGGAAGGCGTGAATTCGGGGATTCTCCAGGGTCTGTCCTCTGCTCACTGGAATCTGATCCTCCTTCTTATGCCCTCGCGGTGTCCCCAGCTGTCTTTTCACCACACCTGTGTCTCCTCTTCCTCACCTGCCCAGCCCAGGGCTGGTCGCCAGACACAGCCAGGTGTGCAGGGCACAGATGACAGGCGCACGGTCCCTGTCTACAGGGAGCTCATCATCTTTCCCACGCCAAGCTCGGACTCCTGAGTCTGGCACCTGGGAGGACCCAGGGAATCCACACACAGCCTCAAAATCAAAGAAAGCATGAAGAAAAAGGCAAACGGTTGGCAAGTAGGAAGAAGCTCAATTTCACTCCTAAGAAATACAAATTGAAATTATGAGATCCCTTTTTTGACGATTGGATTGGCAAAAATTTAGGTGCTAATACCCAGTGTCAGCCAAAGTGTGAGGCAGCATCAAGGGCGCCACCAGCCTAGACAGGTGCAAACGTTTCCAGGATTTTGACCCCTTTCGAAATGTAAAATGAAAAAAACAAGTGTACAAATGTGCATATTCTTAGATTAGCAATTCTACTTTCGGAATTGCACTGAAGTCATCCTGCACACGTGGAGCTAAGATATTATACAGACATTTTAGTTGTGCATTGCTTGCACAACTAAAAAACACATATTATTTGTTTTAAAAACTGGGATCTTGCTTGTCTATCCCCTTGATAGCCATTAGTACTGCTCACCATGATTCCTTGTTTTTCTCCATTAGAGCACATTGCAGGAAAACCCTTCCTCACTCACTGTTTAAGGCTAGGCATGGCCATATGATTTAGGTAGCCAGTGCAATGTGAGAACTGGCTTGTCTCATATATTTGGGTGGAAGCATCTCACTGCCAGCACAAGAGTCTCAAAGGCCCTCTTCTTTGTCTTGGTGCTCATGTATTGAAGAGAATGTGCGTCACTGAGCCAACATACAGAATACAACTGCGCTAGGGAGTTACCTGGACCTGTAACAAAATTTACGTGAATGAGAAATAAAACTGAAGTTTTAAGCACTGAACTTTTTTTTTTCAACAATATTACCTAGAGTATTCTGACTAACATATTGGGTTTGGCCAAAAAGTTTGTTTGGCTTTTTCCCATAAGATGGCTCTAGTGGCGCTTAGCCAACTTTAACTTCACTCAAAACAATTTTGTTAGATTGTATTGTTACAGCTGTCACGTCAGCACGCATTTTTTAAAAATAAAAATTGGTGAATTTTTGTGTAGCTGTTTTAATATTAAAGATGGAAGAAAATAAGCAACATTTGTGGCATATTATGCTTTGTTATTTCAAGAACAGTAAAAGCACAACTGAAACACAAAAAAGTTGTGCAGTGTATGGAGAAGGTGCTGCGACTGATCGAACGTGTCAAAAGTGGTTTGAGACGTTTCATGCTGGGGATTTCCCGTGGTTTAGAGCCATCAAATCGAGACATTAATTGGGAATATTCAATGTTATACCACACAGGAGATAGCCAACCTACTCAAAATATCAAAATCAATAAAGTTTTTGGAGAAAATGAAATATGTGTCTTTTATTTTACAGAAAAAAAAGTATGGACTTTTGGTCAATCCAAGCATCACACTACAATGAAAGAACACCATAAAAATGTTTGCACATCACATATCTGATAAGGTATTTGTATCCAGAATGTACAAATAATTCTTGCAATTCAAAAATAAAACAATACAATTTTAAAATAGACAAAAACTGAATAGACGTTTAATCAGAGAAGATGCATTAATGGATAACATACTCATGACAATATGCTCAATATCATTAGTCATTAAAGAAGTGTAAATTAAAGCCACTCCACATTAAAGTAGCTGTAATAAAAAAGACAGATCACAAAAATTGTCAAGAATATGGAGAAATGAGAACTCTCATACATCATACATGGTGGGAAAGTAAAATGTTACAGTCACCCTTTAAACATTTCAGCAGTTTCTTGAAAGGTTAAGGATAAATTAACTATATGACCAAGAAGTTCACTCTTAGATACCTAACCAAGAGAAATGAAAACATGCCCCAACAAAGACTTACATGCAAATGCTCATAACATTATATTATACATAATAGTCAAGAAGTGGAAATAACCCAAATGGCCATCGATTGCTTAAAGGATAAGCCAAATGCAGTATATGTACACAGTATATACAATGTAACACTATTAAGCAATAAAAAGGGGTGAAATAGTAATACATGCTACAAGAATGAAGTTCAAAACATCATGTTACATGAAAGACCCAAAGGCCATCTATTGTACAATGCCATTTAGCCAGAAAAGTCAAGTATATGAAGAAAAAGTAGAAAAGCGGTGGCTTGGGCTGCAGGCGGGAACAAAGATGAACTCGGGGTGAACAGGAGCGCCGTAGTCCAGGCGGCATGCTCTCTAGGGAATGATGAGAGGTCTGGTATTGGTAGGGAACGCAGGTCTACGCATCTGCCATTGAACCACATGCAGAGCAACCCTTCACCATGTCTGTGCCAGCTCTTCCAACTTGTATGTGCTGACAGGGACACGCTACCTTGAAATGTGATAACTTGGCGTATTGAATATTTAAAGCAAAAGGAATATGAGAAACGGCATGTGCAAGAAGGACTGTCTGTACTTTCCCGAAACAAGTCGTAAAACCCTCCGGTGAGAAGTGCCCTCCCTTAACCCAGAGGGAGAGCGGATCTTTGTCTCCAACTACGGAGGGACACAGAGCGCAACCTGCACAAGCAGGCCTTGCTAAGTGTCCCCGAGTTCACTACACTTTGATACCCTGTCCTGTCAGTTTCCACTTTCTATGACTTCGCACTCTGCACCAACCCCAGCATGAAAACACTCAGGTTTAACCACTTATTTGGGTTTTCATTTCGTTAGGAAGGCTCTGGTGTGATATAAAATTTATCTTAAATAAGTTTGTATGCTTTTCTCCTGTTAATCTCTTTTTGTCAGTTTAATTTCCAGATCCAGCCACAGATTCTAGAACGGCTGAGGAAAACTTCTTCCTCCCCCAGAGTGCCAAAATGCACTAGAAAGAGCACGACTCCAAATGCAACCAAAATAATTCTAGCAGCTTATCACTGAAACTACATCCAAAAAATATATATATATTTTAATCCAATAGCCCCAGTCATGCGGCCTCATACCTCACTGTAGTTGTGTCTGTCTTACAGCTTAAGTAAAATCCAATTGGTCATCATTTTCCTGAATGTGTTAAATTTGTGATACCAAAAAGCAAAACCACACCAATTACCCATATCTTGATAACAATTTATTTTTATAAATGGTGACATACATTGAGAAGATTTCTAAAACTAAGATAAAAAGAAAAAATGTTAAAGGAGTAATGCCCAATGCTGAAAGGGATGAATGACACAGCCCTTCACTAGACTCTTAATAAAAGCACAGACCAATTTCTACCTCTCTAGAAAGCAATTGCAGCCACAGGTGTTAAGATCCTTAAAAGAACTGGTATCCCTTAACCTGTCAGCTTAGCTGAAATAGGGTCAGAACTGCAAATAAAGCTGTGTACACTAAGATAACACAAGGGCTTATGAATATCATAGCACATATAATGCAAAAAAGTTGGAAATAACCTTAATGACCAACAATAGGGAAATAATAACATGGGGTATAATCACAAGATGAAATGTGATATGACTGCGGGGGAAAAAAAAGATTGGAAGGAAGGACATAAAATGCTTTACCATTATCTCCAAGGGGAGAGTTTTGGTGATTTTTATTATCTTCATTATACTTTGTATATTTTTCAAGAATGAGTATCTTTTCTTTTTGAATACCAACTGGATAGCATAATATTATTCATTCTACGGTTTTGGCTTTCTGCCTTCCAAGCATATTGTAGGATTGAACATCCAAGCTCCGCTATTGTTGGCCAGAGTCATATACTTAGTTCTGGTTGAGTTATGAATGGAAAGGACATTTCTGGACCAGGAATTTCACTGCCAGTTCAAAACTCTTCAAAGTTCGTCCCTGCAGCCTGGCGTCATGACCAAGATGATGCTGCAGTTAGCCTGGCCCCTGAGTGTCTATCGTGAGCATTTTGTTTGTTGCCTATCATGGACATGCAGCCTGAGCAAGGAGTCAACTTCGGTTGTCTGGGATCTCTGAAATTTAAAGATAATTTGTCACATTGGTGGCACATAGTCTATCCTGATTGATACATAAATTAGTATTCTGAATGGGAGTATTTTAACAGCCAAAGGATGGGAATGGGGGTCACAATGTAAAATACTGCACGGCTTTGGCTTAAGAACCAATTAGGAGGTAATTAGAATAGAATTACCAGAGATTACAGCTAATGATCCATATTATATATCAGAAAAACAGTTGGTAAAACTTACACATGATAGCTTGGAAGGCAGATAATGTACCTAATTAGTTTGTGGGGTTTGGGGGTTTTTTTTTGAAAGATGTGTGAACAACAAAACTAGTTGTGTTACCAAAGTAAATGGGTTTGTTTGCCAATGTTGCATTCACCAACCGCAAGAGAACAAATGTCGGAGATTTTCGGGGTTCCAAAGATGTTACTTTATTGGCCAAGTTTAACCTGCGCAGGGGCGAACTCTCCAAAGTGTCCAGAGACACGGTGCCCGCAAGGGCTGCAAATGAGAGTCGCGCCAAACGCTTACAGGCTTAGGGTTTTAAGGAGGCGCGCAAGCAAGCTGGATACAGAAGCAGATGTGGCGGTTAGCGGTTGGCTCAGGGGCATAATAGGGTCACTGATTATTGGTGAGTTAACTCGTGCACTGGCTCGTGCTCCTTTACTTGATTGGTCAGTTAAGCTCGTGCACAGGGGCAAAATTTCCCTCCTTAGTGACTGTCCAGATGGCTATCTGCTTGACTAACCTTGTTGCTCTTACACCACATCCTGGAACACACCCTGCTCTTCGGGTGTGTCCCGGAGCCTCTTTGCGTTAGTTAGTAAAACACCTTTTGCTTCCTTACAGCTATGTTCTGGCTAGTTCCCCTTTGCCCTCAACACCTACACACATCAAAGCCCACTAAAATGCCAACAGAGTTTGCAGCAAAGAAGGTAAAGGTTTATTCAAGAAAATCATGCCAAGCCCAGAGACACAGGTGAGCTTGCCTAAGACTTGGCTCCTCAATGGCTTCCAAGGGATCGATTATAAAGGGGAAAAATCATGGGTTACAGTAGCTAAGGGAGTGGGGGTTCTGGGCTCTGCTGATTGGTCAGGGCCGGGAATAGCTGGTCATTGTGTTATTTAGTAGCAAGGAATGAGCAGCCTGAGGGGAAACAAAGGCAGGGCCCTCGCCATTACATCCTAACAAAGAATTCAATAGAAGAGGCTGGAAGCAAAGGAAGATACTCTCACTCATTGACCCAGCAGCCCTGAGCCTTGTCTGATAAGATTACCAGGCATTCTGAATGACACAAGCAAAACTGTAATGGTGCAGGAAGGTGGCGAGCCCTTGAAAGTCTGCATTTATCATCTCCACCAGCTTGGAAAAGGAAAACCTTGAGACTGTGTGTTTATCCCAAGGCCTGGAAGGGGAAAGGGCAGGAGGGTCCATAGTGCCCAAAGAAAAGGCCTATAAAGTAGCTTGGATTAACTGCCTTCCTCTTGTCACATATACAAAATGAACAAATGGAGTCTGGAGCAAGATAAGGATTCAGGCTAACAGACCCGCACACATACCTATGTTTGGGTAGTCACATCTCCCTGGGGAAAGCTGGCACCACATTTACCCGTCAATCAATATGTAAACGTCTTCACCCCCATCCACCAATATATAAGTCCTTAGAACAAAGGGCTCACTCTCGGCTTTCTTGCCACAAGGCAGAGGGTGTTTCCTGGCCCTCCAGCCCCTGGCCGCTCTCTCTGGCCAGCAGGCCTGTCGCAGTCTGGGTGCTGTCCACCTGGCCCCTGGCCACTCTGTTCTTGCTACCCTTCCTTTTGCTCTCCCATTAGAGCTCAGCACTAATAAACTTCGCCTGCACGCTAATAGGATTGCTGATCTGTAATTCTTTACTGCGTGAACAAGAAGAACCTGGTTTCTTTTGTAACAATTGTTACCAGGTCCAAATGTCAGTCTTGGTAGAGTTCTTTCTGATTTCACGAGGCTGTGGTCAGTGAGGTCCTCTGCTTTCATAGGCCTCGGGCTGAAACACAACTGAGGTCAAGATGTCATTTTTAGTTTGGCCAAAACTCCGTCCTGAGGCTTTATTCTAAGACAGCTTGATATTGACCAGAACCTGACGCCCTAAGTAAGGACTCAATGATTAGGGGAGTGAACGTGAAGTATGTGCAAAGGGGGAAGGATCTGGCTGAAAGGATGCGAGTGAGTCATAGTGCTATTTAGGCTGGACAACTAGCCTGAAGTAAGGAAAAGGTCATATTAAACAACAGAAGTTCCTGTTAGGTTACAGGAGCGTATATCTGCTATTATTGGGAGCATTCGACAAGGTATTTAAGAAAGAAATGAGTTTATAATTGGCCATTTTGAGAGCAGAAATGAAAGGAAATGAAGTCCAGGAATACAGGAATTCGTAGCGGTGAAGAAACAACATTTTTCATTCTCAAATGAAAAAATTGAGAAGACCCTTAGTAACAGAGGCTGCCTTCTGGCAAGGATCAGATCAATGTTTAAATCAAGGTTCAAATCTCTGAACAGAGTAAAGTCCCTCAAAACAAACAAACAAACAAACAAACAAAACAATTGAACTGCAATTTGACAAACTGGCTTAGGAAAAAGAAACTAAAACTCACTATCGACTCAAAGTACCACAATTTAGTGAAGAGAGCGAGAGAAGAACAGGGCCAAGAAAACAGAATTATAGTAACTTTAAAAAGGAAGTCCAGGCTCTGACCAGGGTGTCTCAGTGGGTTGGAGCATCATCCTGTTAACCAAAAGGCCGAAGGTACGATCCCAATCCCAGTCCGGGCACAAACCTAGGTTGTGGTTCTATCCCTGGTCAGGGTATGTACGTGAGGTGACCATTGATGTTTCCCTCTCATACTGATGTTTCTCTCCCTCTCTCCCTCTCTCTCTCCTCTTCATCTCTCTCCAAAAGACAATGGAAAAATGTCCTTGAGTGTTAAAAAAAATTTAAAGGTAAATCCAGAAAAAAACTGTGGGTGCGGCTGTTAGCACAGGTAAATTGATCGGAATAAAAGAGATAAGTAGCTTATCCTGGCCAGATAGTTCAGTTGGTTAGAGAGCTGTCTCAACACGCCTAGGTTGCAGGTTCAATCTCTGGTCAGGGCACATACAAGAATCAACCAATGAACTTCTGGTAAACACTGTTTGCCTTCTCACACAACCACATCAAAATTACATCTAAACTATAGAACAACCATCACTCAGAAGCATCAGAGATCAAGGTGAAAGGAAATATGACAGCTACAGTGTAAAGAAATCCCATCCATCCAGACTGGTAGGAACGAAAGAAACACAGAAACATGGGACAGGCTGGGCCCACACCCATGTGTGGTGGACAAAAATTCAGGAGAGATATCTCAGGAGCAAGGGGTTCCAGCCCCACACAAAGGCCCCCAGCCCAGGGTTCCAGTGCCAGGAAAATAAGTCCTTATAACTTCTGGCTGCAAAAACCAATGGAGATTGATCAGTGGAAGAAAGTTCTCAATCCTCAAGCAATTTCTCTTAAAGAACCCACACATGAACTTACTCAGACTCACTCTCTCTGCGCTCCAGCGCCCAGGTAACCGCTTGAAAGGCACCAGTGGCATACAGGGAGGAACTGAAGTGTCTGGCATCAGGGCAAGAGCTGGGGGACAGCTTTCTCCCAGACAGAATGGCCAGCAAAAGCCATTGTTATTTTTCTGAACCCTCCCCCAACAGAGCCACAGAGCTTGCAGGTGGGTACCATGTCTGAGGCTCCATCAACCCAGCTAACACTGTTTGCCCTGCCCTGATGATTCTGAGGCTCTGCCCCACCCAATATATGGGCCCACCCAAGCTGTTAACAGTGGCTTTTCCACATGAATGGCTTGTCAGAACTTCCCAGACAAAAAAAAACTAAAGGACTTCATCATCACCAAACCATTATTATATGAAATGTTCAAGGGACTTATTTCAAAAAAGATCAAAACTATAAGCAATAAATTGGCAGTAAATACATATCTATCAATAATTGAGTCTAGCCCTGGCTGGTGTAGCTCAGTGGATTGAGCATGAGCCTGTGAACCAGAGGATTGCCGTTCGATTCCCAGTCAGGGCACATGCCTGGGTTGCAGTCTAGTTCCCAGCAGGGGATGCACGAGAGGCAACCATACATTGATATTTCTCTCCCTTTCTCCTTCCTTTCCCCTCTAAAGATAAATAAATAAAATCTTTTTAAAAAACTGAAAAAAAGATGAAGTGGTTAAGAATAAGTAATTAAAAAAATAATTGAGTCTAGAAAACAAACTAAGCACATAGGAACAGAGACAGTATCGTGGATACAGAGAGGGTTTTGATGGTTACCAGATGGTAGAGGAATTTGGGGAAATGGGTGAAGAGGTGAGGGAATTAAAAAGTACACATTGGTAGTCAGAGAATAGCCTTGGGGATGTAAAGTACAGCATAGGAAATTGAGTAGAAAAAGAGCTTACTCACATGACCCATGAACATAACCATGTGTGGAGGCTACTTTCCTCACAAGTCCCCCCATGTGCCACAGATGAGAGTAACCATGACAGAGACATGATGTGATCTGCTTGGGGAGGAGAGGTGGCCAGTTTCCCAGAGGAAAAAGGCCTTGAGCAGTGGCCAGTTTCTCAGGGGAAAAAGGGCATTGAGCCCCTTCCTCTAAGGGCTTTTATTGGGTTGTAACACACAGGAATACAGGGAGGCAAGGATCAAACAGTAGATAACATTTCAAAGAAATCTGAGGGCTTAGTCCCAGTCAGACTCTGTCAGGAAGAGTTTTAGGGTTTCCTGCTCAAACCCTTAACATGTGAATGAAAGCACTCTTAGCAGAGCAGATTTCACAGGTTTATCAGGAAGACTTTGTGATGCCAGATTTTCCCCCAGGACACACTCTAGCAAGGCAAGGAGCTGCACCTTTCCCCATTGGGTATTCAGGCTTAAGGGGATTAGAGTCAGGAAGCACTTCTCCCAGAGTACATGGGGACTAGGGCTTTGTCAAAGCTGGGGGGCAAGAGGGCATTGCTCCCTCTTTGTCCCAGCCCCCCCCCAAGTCCTTCCATGACGGCTTCCCAAGTGATCATGTCTGGCCTAGGTTGCCCCTCCTCTGAGGGGTCTTACCCGTCAAGGACTTCCAGCCATGCTTTGGGGGCAGGGAAAAAAACTGAGGCAGCATTTGCTACCAGAGACAAGCTTTTGTCTCCTTTGGCTCACATTCCAGAGGTCGCTCACTCATCCTTAGCCACAGGGGATAGAGAGTTACAATTCCTAAAACCAGGCAGAGCAGTCCACAACAACCATGAACAAAGGGTGGGGATTGCCTGAGGGACTGGGTGGTGCTGGGCGGAGGGTGATAAAGGGAAAAATTGGGACAAGTGTAATAGTATAATCAATAAAATATAACTTAAAAAAAGAATCAACTAATGACTGCATCAATAAGTGAAGCAAATCAACGCCCCCCTTTCTTCTCTAAAATAAGTATCTTTTTTAATTACAAAAATCATAATGTAATAGGGTGCAGCCAGGGACCCCCAAATGAAAGATTTGAAATGAGGTCCAGAACTTGGGGTGTCCAAGAAATATAAAGCTACAGGATATTCCCACCCCCACAAGTCTGGACTGAGGGAAGGGACCTTTGGAGCAGGACCATTGAAAGTTATTTTGCGTATCAATACTTGGCCAGCTTCATACCTGATATGCACATGGTTGTAAATGGTTGTTTTATATATCTGTAACAGCTGGCTAGCTTCAAGGATATGGAGAGATTGGCATAACTTTAGCCCCTGCTATAAATGGGAGGCAGCTCCCCTTTACAGGGCTTGTGTGAGAGATCGAAGATGGTCCGCTCCATACCAGGGGGCCACACCTGCCTGGACTCACCAAGGCAGACCAGAAAGGCTGAAAAAAATATGGGAGTGCTGGCAGGTGTGGCCAGTTCTGGGAGGAGTGGGAAATGGGGTTACAGAGGAAGATTTGAGCCAGGATGTAACCCCAGGCATGGCAGCCATGCACGGGGCTAACCCTGCGGTTTTGGAGCACAGAAGGGGGGCGGGGGGAGGGCTCCTTTAACCACACAGCTTAGAAAGCAGTAAAGCAAAATATAGCAACCATGTGTTACAGAAAAATGAAGCGACCAGACACCTAGGGTTCAGGAGCACGATCTTTATTTACGGGCACGGGCCCAGAGGAGAGTGATCTCCAAATTCTGAGCCCCGAACAAAGGGCTCTTGGGGATTTTATAACCTGTAGGACCTTCCTGTCTACATAGCGGAAGCAGGTTACAGAAGTGGAATGCGGAAGTCATGTCTATCTCCTTATGTGGAGCCTGCAGGACCCTCTTATCTACAGGGCAGAAGCAAGTCACAGAAGCGGAATGCGGAAGTTAGGTTCTCCTACAGGGCGTTCTTAGGCTAGGGGAAAAGCGGCTTTTCTCTATCCATGCAGAGCTCTCTCTTAGCAGTTTGGGAGAATGCCGGAGAGACACTGCGGGAAGGAAAGGGGTGAAAGGACTCTTGCTGATGGGCCATGGGAAGGTGCCACGTGGGTCTGGATTAAGAACTGGAGATCCCAGCAATAGAGCTGACGGTGCTGGGAACTGTGAGAGGCTTGCCACGGATTACTGGGAAGAACCTGGACCTAGCCAAGCTGCGGACTTCTATTTTTTCCTGAGATACAGTACCTCTGACTGGCCTAACTGGGCAGAAGGGAAAGAATGTGTGTGTTTGAAGGGACTTTGGGATTTTAACAAAGACATTAAGTCATTACTCTAAGTCTGTATAACTTTTGAATGAACAGTTCCTTCCCTTTTCACCAAACTCTGGCATTGAGAGCCATAATCTCTTGGTGGTGGACAAAGAATCCACCGTGACAGAGGGACCCCATAACTCCCTGGTCTATTCTGTAACAATAAGAAGCCTATTTATTTGAATTGCACTAGCTAACTATCCAGCAGGCAGAGTAAAGAGACTGACTATGCAAAACTTCAAAACCTTTGGTCACAAACATTGATCATAGGAAGTATAATGAGTAAGTACTTAGTGAGGAAGCTTTTTGGCCTCGAAGAAAGATACACTTTGAATGTCCATTCTAGACATGTCCAAGCAGAGCAAGGAGAAAAGAATCATCCAGGAGCTGTAACAATGAGCAAGAGAACTTCCAGCGAGTGGAATCACAGCCTAGTCAAAATTCCACATCCAGGAGATATGGATTCCATGTCCACTCAATGCAACTGCAGAATGACCTTGACTCTGTAACTGCTATGTGTCCCATTTGGACCCTTTCCAGATGCGATACAGTCTACTGCAGTTATTTGGTTACAGTTCCACCACTGTATATTGGGGGATTTCTGGGTAAAAGAGAACATTCAGACCTGATACAGAAACTACCATATATCACCTAAAGTTCATGCATTTTTAAAATATTTTATTTATTTATTTATTTCTAGAGGGGAAGGGAAGGAGAGAAGGAGAGAAATATCAATGTATGGTTGCCTCTCGTGAGTCCCCTGCTGGGAACTGGCCTGCAGGGAACTGGCCTGCAACCCAGGCATGTGCCCTGACTGGGAATCGAACTGCAATCGTGCGGTTCGCAGGCCCATGCTCAGTCCACTGAGCTACACCAGCCAGGGCAAGTTCATGCATTCTGGGCTTGCTGCCATTTGGGGGGGAACATTATGTTTTCCTCCCTGGGGGATGGGGTGAGTGTATTTTGTATGTGAAGAAGAGTGGTCCAAATACTGCTGACCAGGACAGGACAGGCTGCTCTCTTCCTTATTCTGGATCAACTACCTCTGGTTCTCCTCATTTTTACAAGCTGTTGGTGAGGCCATGCGATTACTTCTGGCAAATGATATGTAAAACCAAACCACACAGGTCACTTCTGAGTCACATTTAATTGTCGGTGCAAGATTCTCCAGGTGTCACTTTTCCTCACCTCCATGATTCTGGAAGAATGTTCTGAGATGGGGCCTTGAGTGATCAGCACAGAGTCCCCTACCAACCTGTGCTGGACATTCGACATGAATGAGAGTCAAGTGTGTTTGTTTGGTCAGGTCACTGAGACGTGGAAGGTCGTTTGCTGTCACAGCATAACCAAGCCTGCTTTCACTTGCAGGTCTACAAACAGCAAGGACTGCAATTCCACAGACCTGTCCTGACTTACATACTAACAATAGCTCTCCACACGTTCGGTAGAGCTATTTCACCTGGACACAAAATTTAAGTTTTCCAAACTTAAAATATAGTACATTAAAGAGTTAATACAGTATCTTTCAGTAAATTTCTAAAGACTCAACTTTCCTCCCCTAAAATCTTTAAAACTCTACAGATAAGCGGGAGAGCCAAAGCTTGATTTTTGAGATCCAGCCATATCACACATGGGTGGAGTGGTGAAAAGAAAAAAAAGTGTAATTTTCTAAAATAATCACTTAATTTATCAAAAACCACTGTGCAAATTTAGAATTGAATAAAATTATCCATTTTACTGCCTTCAGAAGGCCCCCCAAAGGAACAAAAGTGCCTGCTTCAAACTTTATCCCAAATATTAGGAAAAAATTCTTTCTGATTGGCAGTCTGCCCACACGAAAAAGGACACTCTCTGGGCTAGTGAGACTGAGCCCACTGAAATTAAATAAGCTCCTAAAACTTTTCTTCTTATATTTGAGGAAACCAAAATAATGTCACTATTTCCAAAGAACAACTGATACAATGGGAGATCTTTTTTTCTAAAACAATGAATCTGAAGACAGACACATGCTCAGTTTTTAGGCTCCATCTCTCATTCCAAAAAGAAATGTGAGAGTAATGATTACTTCTGATAATAGCACAACAACTTTAAAACCTAAAACTAAAATATCAGAAGAAAAACAAAGTACTTTCTAGCTTTTCTTCGTTTATTTTAGATGGCAAGCAGTAGTGGATAGGTTTAGGTCTAGGATCTTTCCTAAAAGCATTTCATTTCCACGAGCGTTTTAATATGAATTAGGCTGTTGGCTCTTCATGAACCATGCCCTATTAAAATATAAAATGTACAAAAGTTCTTTACCAAAAAGAACTTCACCTTCTCTGAATAGGAACCTTGACTTTCACCATTTAAAGTTTCTGCAAGTTAAAGCAGGAGGATGCTAACAAACCGGGTCTCTCTCCGACTAAGTTTTCAGCCCCTACGCAGCAGGTATGGTGTTTTTACCCTCAGACACTCCCCGCACCAAGCATGAGGGAGAGAACAGGAGCTATGCACTTACTTCTCTCTTTATTCCAAAGTTGTCAACCTCTCACACCTATTTTTCCCACTGTAAGTGTAAAAGGAAGAAAATTCTGGTCTTTACAAGTTCTATTTGGAGAGGGGTGTGTCTTAAAAAGGACTTGACACTCTGGGAAAAGGAAAGTTCAAGAGAAAACTACACTTGGCTCTGAGAAATTCCTCTGGAACTGTGGAAATACTTTGGAAAATGGGAACTGAGAACTCCAAGTTCTGTGAAAATTCACTACAAAAACCACCAACTGCTGAATATAATAATTCTTTGGGGGAATGTTAAGAATCAAATCTGCATGCTAGTGAACCCAGGGCCAAAACTGAATTGGCTCAAGTGACTGTGGCAGGAGCCAAGGTGGCAACTGTAAATGATACAAACAACCATTGTATTGTTTACAGTGGATTTCAAAGGAAATGGCACCAATCCACATAATTTATGAACAAGACTGTTTTTAATATAGGGAGCTTATTGCATTTCTAAATATGCAACATAGCCAGAAACAAAGGAATATTTGGAAGCATAAAAATATATTTGTCTCTAAGAATATATGGACACTAAGAATTAAAGCTTTTATTTTTTAAAGGAGAAAGAAATTCATTTTTCCCTAATGCCGATGGTAATTTGGGCTCAGAAGCTCTAATTGTCACGACTCCATAAGCCTATTCTTGAAAGTATGCTATGTAAGGTTGATGGAGAGAACATTTGATCGTGTCTACTTCTCCACCTCCGTTCTTCTCCCGCTGAAAGTGAACGCCAATTAAATCCTCCACGGTCTCCTCATCCATCATGCCAAGGTCTGCCATGCCAGTCAGAAGCACCGTCCTCTTAGATATTCCTGAAAATACCTAGAAAGAAAAGTAAAAAAGGTCAACAGAATATTTTCTAACAGCTTTGAATTGCAAAACTTTACATTAATCAGCTCTGCTTAATATTTCAGAGTTATCTTAGGAGACAAGGAGCCCCAGGAAAATTTTTCAAGAATCAGCACATCAGAGTCAGATCTGAGTTTCAGAAAGACAACTCTGGTGACATCAGACAAACAGAGGAAAGGAGGGCAACTGTACTGACAGCAAGACCAGTTAGAGAGGTAGTCAGGGGTGGAGGCGACGAGATTGAGCGGCCAAACGAATGTCTGAGCTGAAGTAACAAGGAGTTAAGCATGAGTTCTAACTTTCAGGCTGGTGGACCAGGGAGGTGGGGGCACCATTTAAGACCTGAGTAGGCCAGAAGAAGGGAGCTGGTTTGGGGTAAACATAATGAGTTCAGAGTACACGGGCAGGCAAAATTATTTTTAATGTCCAGTGGTAGGAGACACACAAGAGGCATGTAGCCATGTATCCACCGACAGAAACAAAGACTGTGCTGTTATCTGAGAAATTTTAGTTCTAAAAAGTGCACAGCAAATTAAATAAGGTACAATTTTACACTAAAACATTCTTTTAAAAGACAAACTCATTCTGTGCCAAGCAGATGTGGAGAAACAATTTTGCTATTCCTCACTAATGAGGTTCAAACAGTAACAGACTCACAACTTTTTCTTTATTTTTTTTGCGGCGTGGTGTCAAGCAGTAAGTTCCCAAAACGAAACAGATGACCTTACCTGGAACTTTTTCAGGTGTGTTTCCATGTACGGAGAAACAGCAACCCTATGGCGGTCTTGATTTATATAGAGAGGAAAGTCTTTGTTCTTCAAAATCCTTTCAGCAACTAGGAGTAAATTTTTTTTTAATGATTTCATTTATATCCTAAACATTTTAAACTAAGTTAAAACTTCCTTCAAGCAGGGAAGTATCACAACAGTAAACTGAGTGATTAATTTTTAAGACATCACCATGCACTTTAAAGACTTCACAGCACAATAGTGAGGCTGAAATAGATCCTTCTCTCTTGAACTATCCATTGCAGTCAGTCAATCAAGGCACAGAGGGTTTCACTATTCCCAGACAGACCCGCCTGAGCCAGCTACATAAAATGCAATTACCATCTGCAAAAAGAAACCTACCCATCCTAAGAAGACTGTTTCCCAGTTTCTAAAGAAGTGTGAAGAAAACTATGACTAGAATACTGTACATATTATATTTTTGCTATATATGTATATACACATATATAACAAATTACTATATTACCATAGTGTGTGTGTTTATGTATGTGTTCGTTATCCTGTACCTAATACAAGATACTTAGTAAACTAATATAACGATGTTAACCAAAGGGATGGGGGAAGTGTTCAATGCTGTCCAGAAAAAGTGAAAGCAAATAATAAAAATTCATCAGTCTTCTCCAAAACAAAGAATAATCAGATTTATGTTTAGCAGCATTTTCCTCCTGAAGGGGAAAAGGGTGATGTGTCAAGATAGCATAAAATTTCACAGAAACAGTTCTGAAGAACACCCAGTGTGTTTTTCTCTCCTCTCCCCAGCTCCCCTGGGACCAGCAGCATATACAGTGCTGAAGAGTGTGGGCCCTTGCTGGCAAGGATGCGGAGAAACCGAAACCCCAGTAGACTGCTCGTGGGAATGTAAAATGGGGCGGCCACCGGGGATCACAGTATGGCAGCTTCTTAAAACATTAAACATAGAATTACCTTATGATCCAGCAATTCCAGAAAGATCTAACCATAACTAACTACATAGTAGGAGAAAGGAAAGGAAATGTCTCAATTTTTTACTAAATTAGTTGCTCTTCTCTGTTATTTCAGTTTTCCTAGAAAGCATGGATTATTTTGTTATTAAAAAAAACATAATCAGTTAATGTTTTCTAACTGTACAATTGCAAACCCCAGAGAAGCCCTAAGAACTACAACAAGAGATTTTTACATTGAGAATCATTTGAACAAATTAACAGAAGCAGTTGTAGAATCTTCTACTTTTTATCGTAAGAATGTAAGCTTTCCTAAGATGCTTTGGTAAAAGTCCATTTCTACCTTAAAAACAGAACAGATGTCTAGCTATTCTTTCCCAGGAAAACCCTTGTCTTCTCTGTTATCAATTTTCTCTGCCTAAGAGACCCCTGACAGTCCTAAAAGGTGGGATAAAACAGTCAGTTTAATATGCATGTTTATTTAATGAACATAAATATATAAATGTAAATTTATCTGCCACCATCGACTATGTGATCTTGGGTGAGTTACTCACCTCCGAAGCCTGCTTCCTCATTGATAAAATGAGTCTAAGACAGAGGAGACAAATGTATGGAACACCTGGCTCCACGCCTAGCACATGAAGAAAACGCACTAACATGTATGTACTTGTTATTTCTAATACTACTATTCTCAGCATTCATGAAAATCATTTTCAGGACTCGACTGCTTTATAATACTTTTAAAAATCCCCTAGTATGCAGTGTAATAAATTCTGTAGAAAATAAATATTTTTAGAAATGACAGAACATAATTTAAATGGTACATTATTTCTTATTAACATTCTAAAATTGGGAATACCTCCACTTTCCACAAATGTGATGACAGCACTTCTAGCCTGCTCATCGTACTCCACGGACTCCACTTCTCCGCCTCCATTTCGGGACTTACAGAAGCTCAGTTCTAGCTTGTCTCTCATCAGGTCTTTAGGCAATTCATCAGGAATTTCAGTAACGGTGATCTTCACTTTAGACACTTCCACATGAACCTGGGAGATCATTTCATATTCAGAGATACGGATGAGAACAGTGTCCATGTTTAACAGAATTCTGAAAAGCTTTAATCACCATGTTACCTGGAATCTGACGCCTGATTTTAAGGGAACTGGCGTGGCCATGACCTCCACAGCTATGTCCTTTATAGGCACATGGTGTTTCCTCATTCTGATCACATTTTGGGCAACTGAAAAATAATTTGGAAAGGATTAATTTCCAATATTTCAATATATTTTACCCTTCCAGCTTAACAACAAATTATCGTAAACATTTTCAATTTTCTTTAATTTTAAAGGACCTAATTTTTAAACTTTTCTTAGCATTTCCAAGTGATAATGGTCTTGCCACACAAGCAGGATATATTAATGTCAGAATACGTCAGCAAAGATTACAATGTAGAAATTCTCATTCAGTTCTGGATTAATCTCTTAAGAGATAAGCCTGATTAAATCCTTTGGAAACTCACATATCATTTCAGTACAGTCACAGGCCCTCCCTTTCCACTGCTGGCAGAATCACCAGAGGATTCCCTTACAGTAAAGCACAGCCAGAAACTTCTCTCACTTCGAGTGAGCTGGGAAAGCCTGCGTCGATCAGCGTCATTCTGACAATCGACCTTATTCATCCTTTCCCGCTCCTTTTAACATGTTACAAGCACCACATTTCTTTTGTCTCTCCTTCCCAAGACTACATGTTAAAGACCACACAGGCTTCACTATCAAAGAGTAAATCTCTATTTTTTGCCCTACTTGATTAGGAATTTGACTTTCACTAAAAGGTTTTTGAAACCATTCATTAAAAAGTTGATACGGATCACAAAACTATCACGTTAAATTTATCCATACAAATAGGACAGGCTTAGTGATTGTGCCAAAAATCCTGAGATCTGTACACAGAAACTGTATGTCTGCTTAAAGGGCATGTGAGTGTTTACTTTTAATTGTGTGACACGAGAGGTTATAACACTTCAGTTGTCAATATTTGGAGATGCCTGCTGTAATTTGTCATGAAGATAAGATATACCCATACTCTTGGTCTTAGCAACCTCACATGTTTCTAAGACAATCAGCTAGCAAACCACAGCTGGGGGAAGAGAGAAACTGGGTTAGAAGACAGGGCGTTGTCATGTGGGAATTCACAATCATCGTACCATATGATTTTATAACTTGAATTATGACTTTTTTTTTGTTAATGACAAGAGGCGGCCGTAACAGAAAATATCAGTGAACTAATACTTAGATGATAGATACTCTTTCCCTTCTACTCCCCACACCCAAACCTCCAACATCGGGTGATCTGACTCAGCTGAGAGCAACCACTCGGGTTTCAACTTCTGTGACCATCAAAAGCCAAATCCTATTAACTGTATAAACTGAAAGTTGCCCCAGGAGAGCAGGACCTCAGAGCCACACACACAGGAGAGGCAAAGTTTCTGAGGAACATCCCTTTCTCAGCATTCCCAGGAAATCCCTGTGCAGAATCCCTGCCTCCCAAATCCCCACTTTGGTCTTTCTGGTTAATCCCAATAACCACGGCCAACTGGCTGCACAGATCTTGGTCTCCTGCTCCGCCCTCAGCTGTAGGGACGGACCCAGGGTGAACAAACAGTATGGCTAGATACAGACATGCTAGAAAACCATTGATTTTTTTTTTCAATTGAGGTAAAACTGACATACAACATTATACTAGTTTCAGGTGTACATCATAATTCGCTATTAGTACATACTGCAAATTAATCACCCTAAGTCTAGTCACCATTGCCACCATTAAGAGTTACAAAAACATTTTTTTTCTGATGAGAACTTTGAATATTGACTCTCTTGACAACTTTCAGATATGCAGTAAAATATTACTGACCACAGTTGTCACGCTGTGGGGCCGTTGCACCTTCATGACTGAATTATTGTATATGAGGTTGTACTTCTTGAGAAAGAAACAATCACTTTCTTTCTAACACTTATTTTCAGGCTATTGTGATGGACCAGAAATCAGAAGACATGAGTTACAATAATAGATTCCCAGCATCTGAGCACTTGAAGGGCTTGTGGAGACCCATAACCTGACACATGGCGGCCTGCTCAGAGGAATGTTGGTTCAGGAGAAAGTAAGTCAGGGTTTGGATCTCAGCTGTGCAATTTGTTAGCTGTATGGACCCTGAGCAAGTTCCCCATCTTCTTTAATCTTCAGTTTCCTTACTTGGAAAAGTCCTAACATGGCAATAATGACAGCTAACATTTCCTGTTTATTATATGTCAGACACTGTGCGAAGTATGTTATCAGCATTTCTCATGTAACACTCAAAGCAACCCCATGAGGTAGGTATGACCTCAAAGCCTGTCATAAAAATTGGAGGTTTATAAAGAACCCAAACAAATCACACTCCTAGCAAGGAGCAAAGATAGCACTCAAAGCCAGATTATCCTCATAAGGTGCCCCAGCATGGCCAACTTAGCGTACATCGGATCCCACCCCACATATCTGACTCCTGGGCCCTGTCCACTCACTGGTCATGTGCCCTTTGGTAACTCACTTAAACACCTGAGAATCTGTTTCCTTGGCTAGAAAAAGCAAATAGTAATGCTCCAATATTATTGCTTTCATAGACTCATGAGAGTATAAAATGAGACAATGTCTGTGAGAAATGTGCAGAGCTCTGCATCCTCAAACCATTATTTCTAGGACGATCATTTGGAGGTAGCAGGTAGAACAGAAAGATGCTGGGATTGCACATCACAGCCCTTGGGCTTGAGTCTCAGGGTTACTGTATTGTGAATGAGCGATCATCTTCAAATCACTTAACGTCTCAGAGTCAGTTTTCCCATATCTGAAATGCGGATAATCATACGTGCCTCAGAGTTTCACTACTAGGATGAGATGAAATAGTATGTGTAAAATTGTAAAACAGTAGCCAAAGATCTATGAAAGCTCTTTGTAAGTGCAGGTGTCTCCCAGAGGTAACTTGGTCATATTATTGGATCTGTCATACCTTCTTCTTCATCAAAGGTGATGAGCGCTTCTCCCTTTTGTAGCTCGTAAGGAACTGGTGAGGTCACTTGAAATGAACAGGAGATGTTTAAAAACTGGCTCTCACTCTCAGGTTTCTCTAAAGATGTGAATTTCATCTTTGTTTCCGGAATGTCCTCTTTAATCTAATTCAAACAAAAATGTTTGATTAAAATCAAGAAAAACTGTCCTTTCACTGTTCATATTTTTCATCTTCTTTTTCTTATATAAGTCCCTTTAACATTTTATATAATAAGGGTTTGGTGATGATGAACTCCTTGAACTTGATTTGATCTGAGAAGCACTTTATCTGTCCTTCCATTCTAAATGAAAACTTTGCTAGATAAAGCAATCTTGGTTGTAGGTCTTTGGAAAGGACAGCAAACTCACAGTTATCAACAACCACACCTAAAACAAAAGCAAACGAAGAGGACAGCTAGATCAGGAGTAGAACCATAGAAATGAAGAACACATGGAGGGTTAGCAACAGGGGAGTGGGAGGAGGAGAAGTGGGGAGAAGATACAGAAAATAGCATAGATGGTAGGTAGAAAATAGATAGGGGGGAGGGCGAGAATAGTGGGGGAAATATGAATCTAAAGAAGTTGAGACACATGGTTATAAACTAAAGTGGGAGAATGGCAGGGGAGGGGGTGTACAGGGTGGAGGAGAATGAAGGGGGGAATAAAACAACTGTAATGGTATAATCAATAAAATATACTTTTTTTAAAAAATCAAGAAAAACTGAAGTCCTTCCAGTGATAATGTGATCTGATCATCCCATAATTCATCCTCCACTGATTGCAGATCCCCACAGAACACTGAGTATGGTCTTACTCAATAACTTTAGTAATTGCTTCTGCCCAGGCAAGTACTCAGTAGTGTAATCAGATGCTGATCCTTTAATCTTATTGCACAGATGAAGCTGTAAGTATATAAACTCTCACTTTTTCTGATCAATATTTAAACTGGTCAATATAGTATGGTGTTTGATTCTAGAGACTACATCATTCTTATACTTAAGCAACTTTTAAACAACTGTGCCAATAACAGGCTTGCTCACACGGGAGTCATCAGACAGAGTGTTCACTCTCACTGCACAGAGATATGAAATTACCCCACCGAGTGGGGAGTACACTACAGGTAGTCAAACCCTGAAAATGTCATCCAGAAAGAAAGACTCCTGAATTATTGTAATTTAAAGTTTCTCAAATGGAATTCCTTCCTTCAACTTTTCAGCCATCACCACAGACTGGGTGTATAAAAATGTGAAGGGACATTATCAACAAGATTTATAATCTGGAGGATAAAGTTAAGTGGTTACACTTAGCTGCTTAAAATCACTGAAATAACAGACCTGTGCAACTACACAAAAATGCTGAGTCTAGTGTCTATTTCCAAAGGTTATTTACATGCTGAAATAAAAGGTGTTACCACAAAAAAATCAGTAATATTCACTGAGTCATCTGAGCTAATCTCAGATTCACTGTATGCCTACATGTGATTTCAGTAGAATTCCTGATTACCATAATTCCCATTTCCAAACAATCTGTAATGTCTGAGAAAAGGCAAAGTGTTGCTCAATGACATGGAGATATCTAGTATACGGACAGACCTCATTTTATTGTGCTTCACTTTACTGCACTTTGCAGATATTGCATATTTTACACACTGAAGGTAAGACCCTCCACCAGCAAAAAGGTTACGATCCACTGATGGTCCAAATGATGGTTAGCCTTTTTCAGCACCACAGTATTTTTAACTAAGGTATGAGATTGTTTTTTGGATATAATGCTACTGCACTCTTAGTAACAGACTACAGTACAGTATAAAGATAACTTCTACAAGTGCTGGGAAACAAAAAAATTCACATGGCTCACGTACACTGCAATATTCGCTTTACTGCGGTGCTCCGGAGCCGAACCCACAGTATCTCTGAGGTGGGCCTGTGCCTGACAAAGTCCGGAGTTCTTGGAGTGAGAGTGAGTGTCTCACTCCAGTCCTGGGCACAGTGGGGCGGGAAGCCTTTCACTCTGCCCTCTGGACCACGGCTTCAGTCCCCTGTGAAGTGGATCAGCTGAGCTGGCTGGTTTCTCAAGGCCCTTTGAATTCTAAGAGTAAATGGTTCTGGTTTAACAGCCTTCCCTGAGTCCCACAGACAGGAGAAACCTCACTTCCGGATATTCACTATCCTACCCCTATTTCAGAAACAGAGTGGCAACGCTTTAACAATTTAAATCATGTAAAGAAACAATGAGGAGCTGTTATGAGGGGAAAAGGGTGAAATTTATGTCAAATTCAAACACAGGAAAATTTAGGAGAGACTAATGGTGAAAACAGACATCCATTTTTTTTAAACTGTGCAACTCATTTAAATTACTGTAGCACTTTAAATGAGGAGAACAAAAAAGACACCGAAACCAAAAATTTTGTCCAAAAGTGACTGATAATGATCATCATTTTTTTGTTTTTGAAAATTTTATTAATGTACATATAAATATAAACAGTGCATTATCATAAGTCTACAGCTAGATGAAATTTTACAAAGTGCTCACACACACGTGTGACCAGCACCCAGATCAAAAACAAAACACAACCAACACTCCACAGGACTCTTGGGTTCCCTTCTAGTTCCTACCACGCTAACTTCTAATACCCTGCTTTTGCGTTATATTTACATGGAAGCATATGATGTGCCCTCTTTTACCTTTTTTTGTGTTCATGAAATTCATCCATGTTGCTACATGTAATTGTAATCTGTTCATTCTCATTGCTGTGTAGTATTTCATTGTGTGAGTACATCCCAAATTATTGATTCACTCAACTACGGAGGGACACTGGATTGTTTTCACTTTGGGACTATTACAAACAGGCTGCTGTGGACAACCATAATGTTTTTAAAAGTTAATTTTATGTAATAAAATCACTTTTTCTGAAAAATGATATCATTAAAAATGTGATACATAAAATAAGTAAAGGGTACCTGAGCATTCCCGGTGATCTCCTGTAACTCCTCTTTAAGCTTTTGGATCTGCACCTTTAAGTCGATATTTTCCCTTAACATGTCATCAAGTAATTTCTAAAAATATATACATATACATATCAAATAGCATCAAAAATTTAAACAACCCCTGACCTCATTTTTCTAAAGGAACTAAAGGAGCTAAACTTCTCTCACCCTGAACACAGCAAAGAAATTAGACAGTTCAAAAAAAAAATACAATAACGTGAATCATAAACTTGTTGAATGTTTTACATCATGTCCTACCACTCCCAAATATTATTATCTCCATTTTACACACAGGGAAACTGCCTTTCACACAAACATTCACTCGGAAATTTTCACAGAAGAGCAAAGACTGAGACCCAGGTCTTCTGAGTCTAAGGCCAGTGCTCTATCAACTCCTTTCCTCCTTATCTGGCTGAGGTATGATTTTTAAATTGCACGTATGTTACCCTGGAGCAATTTTTTAAATCTGCTGTTATTTTTTTCTTTTTCTGCCTTCACCTGCCAGGCACAAGGCCTATTGTAAATGGGTTAAGCTACCCTCCCTCCCCTCTTGGGTCTGATCAGATCATTGCTAACTAAGCTCCTAACGTCTAGGTGAAAGAGAAATTATTATTCTAGAGAAATAAGGGAGGAGGTGTAAAAGCAGCCAGGTTGTAAGCTCTGTGAAAGACAAAACAGAAATATGGGTTTTTTCTTGTAAGGTTTGAATATGAAAGTAAAAATATTTTGGAAACCCTAATATACTTCCAAAGTCAAGGTAATGTTGGATAAAAACATATGAAACATGATTCACTGCAAAACTAATGTCCATAAATTAATTTTTAAGAATACCCAGTAATTTTTCCTTTTTACCTTAGTTTGTTTATCTTCCATAAATTCTTCATCTAACCAATCCTCCTTCCAAAGTCGCATTTCATTGTTTTCGTCAGCTGCCATGATTCCCTAATGTAAGAAGTTGTTAATATTTTATAAACAGTATAAACACACAAACTCAGTAAGAAACAAATAACAATTCTGACACTTCTACAGAAGACACATCTGTTCTTTGTTATACCTTTTCTCCTATCATCTAAGTCTTTATTATTACATGGCTTACATCTGAACAAAGTCTGTATTTCGAATAACTTTACACCTATAAATATATAAAAGTGGTCTAAAATTTTTTTGCTTTTCAACACAGTAACAGAAAATGATAGGTATTAACATCCCTCTGCAGTTAACAGCTCAATCATAACACCAAGTTCCATCTTAAATGACTACTCTTTTGGTCTTCTAGCCATTTCTAGGATGGAGACAGGAAAAGTACAAGAGAGCGTTGTATGGTATCCGAAAGCAAAGAAGTGCTCAGCGAATGATGAGGACCAAGGAAGTTCTCACTGGCCCAGTGTGTAAGTTAAGCATAAAAGTAAATAATGACAGTAATGATTAAATCCAGAGTACAGTTAAAAAACAAAACAAAACAAAACACAACTATGAGTCCATATTCATGTAAGTAAATAAATTAAAATTGGGGGGGAAAAGGATCCTTTCATGAGTTTCAAAATACTTCCTCACAAAATACTTATTAATTTCAAAGGGGAGAAGACTTTTACAGTGGAGAAGCCAGGCAAACGCCACCACAGTGAAATAATCAAAGCCAGTGATGAGGTGAATCAGATCGTGAGCCACCCGGTAGGGTGCACTGCAAAAACAGCAGGACTTCTATGATATGGCTGCCAAAGATACACGACCTGAATATAAGCATGAAGAATAATTACATAAATTTCAAAGGTTTCAAGTTCATAAAAACCAAGGAAAGACTAAGAAATTGTGCCAGACAAAAGGAAACTAAAGAGACATCACAATTAAATGCAATATATTATTCTGAACTGGGTCTCTCTGTTATACAGTATATTAATGGGACAACTGGCCACATGTGAATTGGATCCAAGAATTAGATGGCAGTAATGTTCAATATGAATTCTACATTGTGGTTATATAGAGAATACTTTTGGGGGGTAGGAAATACATATTCAAGAATCCCAGGGTAATGAGTAATAAAGTTGGGAAAATTCTCAAATAATTCAGGAAAAAAATTGTACTTGCTACTTGTCTGTAAGTTTGACATGGGTTCAAATTGTTCTTCAAGGTCTATCCCAAATTTCCCAAGTTCTTTTCTGATTCTCACAAAGGATGGTATGTCTCCCTCTTTCTGGGGAGTTTTGTTTGTGTACCTGTGTCATTTTCCATGACCTTGAGGCCAGGGACCATGTCCACCCCTCCTTGCACCCACCCAGGGCAATATACAGGTTTACCCACTAAAAACACTCACAATTTGTAGAATGATGCAGGTTCTTGATTCAAGTATTTGTTCTGCCCAGGAATCCCAGGCATATGAAATCCTCTTATTACATTTGCAGAAAGCAGAAACTGCAACATTATTTAAATGCTTTTTAAAGTCAATATTCTTAGAAACTTGTAATAAAGGCTCTCAATATATTTAACTCATATAAGTGGTCCACTACATTTTATCCCCAGAACTTCTTATGACATATTTAATATGTTGACTTCCTATGACATATTTAATATCTGGATACACTCCCTCTTTGCATGAGTGGACGCACAATACAGCCTTCCTTTTACGCAATCAGAGGGATGGCTCCCTTAAAGATGTCTTCATCCTAATCCCCAGAATCTGTGAATATGTTACATTATTGCTAAAGAGGATTAAGGTTGTAGACTGAAGTAAGGTTGCTAATCAATTGTCTTTAAAATAGGGGTCTCGCCCTGGATTATCAGTGGGGCCCAATGTAATCACCACAGTTCTTTAAAGTGAAAGAGGAAGGCAGAAGAGCAAAGTCAGGGTGAGATGCGAGGACGGCAGAAGGTAAAGTTGGCTCTGAAGATGGAGAAAGGGGACCACTGAGCCAAGGGAGGTGAGGAGCCTAAAGAAGCAGAAAAAGGCAAAAGAACAGATTTATCCCAGTAGCCTACAGAAAGGAAGGCAGCCCTGCAGACACACTGATTTTAGCCCAGTGAGGCCAGGTTGGGCTTCTAACTTAAGATCATAAATGCGTGGTTTTTAAGCTATTAAGTCCGTGGTGATTTGTTATGCAGGCAAATGAAAAAGCAATACAAATCGCCTCCACCCACCTACTCCCTATTCCCCTAACATTCTCTTATCATTGGAGTGCCGGCCTGAGAGAATCAAATCTTCCCATATGCATACATGGTAGCAAAAAGAAAGAACAAGGGCTGGAAGGGAAGTGGTGTTTAGTGAAATGGTGGTACACACAAATAGCTTTTTTAATAAACGTATGTGTGTGGTGGAAAAGGGTATAAGGAGGATAAATGCTAATGGAAATAAAATACAATTTTAAAAACGTGTGTTTTGCAGACAGGGAAGCATCATATTCTCCTTCAGGTATCTCTTTCAGGAACATCCCTGCATATTCTGAAAAGCGAGGCACGACTGCCAAACCCTGCGCCTGCCAGAGTACACTTCATTAAGGAACCAGTTTTTCTAAGAACTATCTATAGAAGCACCGCAGGAACAGTGGGGAAACACAAACCATTTTAAGTTTCAGTTTCCGGAAAGAAGCAAAGCAAACTAAGGAGAGACGGGGTCGGAGACCAGGAAGGTAAAGAGAAGGTAAAGTGAGCTCGGAGGCAGGCGCGCCCCCTCGAGGACACGTCGCCGCAGCGACCGGGGAAGCTACCCGGAAAGGGGGCAGCTCCGGGCAGCTCCGGGGAGCGGGGAGCGGGGAGCAGGGAGCAGGGAGCGCAGGGGTGCGGGGAGCCGCAGAGCCGCTGCCTGGGTGCTCCCTGTCCGTCGCTCCTCGCGCACGCTGTTCCCGGCCCCGCGGCACCCGCCTCCCCCCGCAGTCAGGGCCTCTAGCCCGGGACCGCTAGGCGCAGGAGTGGCAGAGGGGGCTCGGACCGCCCCACTCACCTACCTCGGACCCCCGAACGCAGCGCCGCCGGACGAAAGCGCCCCGCCTCCCGGAAACTCCGCGCGGCGGCGGGATGGGGGGCGGGGAGGAGCCTGCTCGCGAGTCTCCGGAGCCCCTGGGAGCCCGGCGGGAGGGCCCGACCCCGGAGGTGGCCGCTGCCTTCTCCCGACTGGGTGTCGCTCAGATTAACGGTTTAGCTCCTTAAAGAAAGAGAAAGTCTGCTCAAATGGTTATTTTATCTAAAACTATCCAGAATACCGAATTTACTGTCTCTAATGAGTAATCACTAACAAGTTGTAACAGCTTTCACTTTCGGTTTTAGAAAGGTCGTTGTTTTGTTTTGGTTTTCAAGAAGTGCCTCACAAAAGTGTTCCTGAAGTTTCCATGAACACTAATTAAAGAACACGTTTCTTTCTAAAAACAGTCGTGTGTGTGTGTGTGTGTGTGTGTGTGTGTGTGTGTGTGTCCTGGACCTATTGTTGGAGTGGCCGATGGACACATCAAGTCAAGTCAAGGCAGGAGTCTCTCTTAAGATTGTTAACTATTGTAATTTATTGATCATTATAACCTTAATCTGCAAATTTTTACAACCAGCACAACATCATCTTTCATGTTTTTGGAGTGTTTTTCAATGTCCTTGGGACACAGGAGTTGGGAAAGGGGGTGGTTTCTGTGACCTCTATCCCCTGAAAGTTTTCTTTTAATCTTTTGTTGTGAGGCTTGTAAATAAACACTTCTCTAGGTGTGATCTTTTCCTTTGAAAAAAACATCTGGCTTATTTCAAGAACGTCAGTGTTTCTTAATCCTACACACAGAACCACCCCACAGCTGCCCTTGCTCATAAGTAGATGGGGGAGGGAGGGATGCATCAAAATGATTTCCGGGCATAACTTCTAGTTTATAATGCTATGTAATCATATATAATAACCAATACAGTGGTCTAAAGTAACAGATTACCAAAAGTCAAATTCCTGTATATCAAAGAAATTGATAGGAATTGAAGTGGCTTTTCTGAGTGAAAAAAAAATTTAACTGATGTGTGAGAACTTTTGTGCTTATCAGCCCAGTTAGGAACTACAAAAAATACGTGTTGAGAATTACTCCCATTCTACCTTAGAATTTCAGAGAGCGTGAACTCTAGAGTTTATCCAGTTCAATCTCATTTCTTCTTTTGTCTTATTTTTGTTTTTATAAGAAGATTATAAGCAGCAGGACCACGGCCAGAACGGGACTGATCTAGTCCTGACTGGTATCCTGTTAAAGGACAAAGGATACAGGTAGCAGGGAAACCATTGGCCATCTGCAGGCTAAAGCTGAGCCATGTGTAACAGTTTACGGTCAACTCAGCTTCAGATCCATTACTTTGCAAAGCTGGGACTCTGAAGAGGAATAATCAGCTTGGGGGCATGTTATCATTAACAATTGTAATTGCTGGCATCCACTGAGAACTCCTGGGAATTTTATAAACCTTTTAGTTTGCCAACCACTATATGAGATACAAGTTTATACACATTTGGCGTAAGAGGACACTGAGGTTTAAAGAGATGACCCCAAGTCAGGCAATTAGCATGTGATGACGTTGATATCGGACCTTACTCTCAACCATGAAATCAGTGTCTCCAGACTGTGCCGGGTGGCGTGGAGAGAAGGAGCATGGCCAACACGATCAGGAAAGGCTGCCCTCTGGATTCACGTTTGGAGGTTCCCAAGTGCACATCAGCACATGAAGAGTTTTGAGAAATATTGCAGGAAAAAATTAGAACACGTTATAAAGATTAAGTGTATTCAAATTAATTTGACCATTAAATCATTTCTTCATGGAACAGCTATTACATATTGAAGATTTTCTAGTGGGGCAGTTGAGTAATCTTTATTAATGATGGGGTTCAGGACATACTACCCCAAAATATGGCACCTTAGCATCTTGAATATTTTAAGTTGAAGGAGTTTGAGAAAACAGTAGAAGAATATTCTGATCTTCCCCCCACCACTACCCGTCTCCTATGAAACTGGCCATAAACCCTCCTGTGTGAGGTGCTCTCCCTGTACCCAAAGGAAAGGAGCAGTCTCACCTCCAAAAACAAATGGACGCTGAGAAGGGTAACTTTCTAAAGACCTTGCTAACTTTCTCCACTTTACTACACTCACCTCGTACTCCTTAATATACATTCCTCCACGACTGTCTACTCTTCATTAAAACCTAGCATGAAATAGGTCTGCTTCTTTGGCTCTTCATTTCCTTAGGAAGGCTACTGTATCACGTAAAACTTAAATGAATTTGTATATTTTTCTCCTGTTAATCTGTCTTTGTCGGTTTAATTTTTAGTTTAGTTTCAGACCCAGCCAGGACCTTCTTTCCTAAGAAGATGTAGGAAAACTCTTTCCTACCATACACTATATTGTCCTGTTTCCTAATATAAAAGTCATTAGTTAAGGAATGCCTATCACATGCTCAATAAATATTATGTTGCACATAAAATGCTGTGGACATCTCATGTAAATCTACAATGCCATCATATGAAATATATATATCTACCCATTTCTCTCCCCCGCCAGGTTGCAGTGAGCTCCCTATAAATTCACACACACACAAACACATCAATGTTGGATACAGTACAATGTATGCTGTGAAGAGGTGGGATACCAGTAGTAGCAAAACACGAAAGAAAAAGTAGTCCCCTCTCTCTCAGGAAATTAGGGAATGATTCCTCCACAGAAGAGGTGAAGATTGAGTTGACTGCTAAAGTTAGAGGGGGTGGTTTGAAACAAAAGTGAGCTGAATACTTCTGGTAGAGCTCTCTAAGATAAAGTGATCAGAGGATAAACCCAATCGTTTGGGCTTGAATTTAAAGTCACAAGACAGAAAAACCTCGAAGAATCTTGACATTATTTTCTTGGAATGCTTAAAAAGAATGTGATCTTGGGATGTTGGAAAAATCAAAACATTAAATTCTGATTGTGTTATCATCAAAATTCCAGATTAGAAAGAATCAGACAAGCCCTGGCTGGTGTAGCTCAGTGGATTGAGCTCGGGCCTGCAAACCAGACGATCGAGGTTCGATTCCCAGTCAGGGCACATGCCTGGGTTGCAGGCCAGTTCCCGTCAGGGGCCATTTCCCAGCAGGGGATGCACGAGAGGCAACCATACATTGATGTTTCTCTTCCTCTCTCCTTCCCTTCCCCTCTAAAAATAAATAAATAAATAAATAAATAAAATTTTTAAAAAGTATTTAAAAAAAAGAAAAAGAAAGAATCAGACAAAGCCCCAAATAAATCAATGTAACTTCCAGGGAGCTCAGCTGTTGAGAGAACCTGCATAAATATACTGAAAGCAACTAAAGGAATATTACTGGGTTGGCCAAAAAGTCCGTTTAATTTTTCCATAAAATTAAAGACTCGTTTTTCATTTTCATCAATATTATTGATTTGGATACTTTGTGTGGCTATCGCCTGGGTGGCATAACATTGATGGTTCTCAATGTCTCAATTTGATTGCTCTCAACTTCAACTGGTCCACTGGACTGTGGAGCCTCATCCAAGGCAAGGTATCCAGCAAGAAGCTTCACAAAATATTTTTGACACATTCGATCAGCCGCAGCGGCACCTTCTCCATACACTGCACAAATCTTTTTTTGCATTTCAGTTGCATGTTTACCATTTCTGGAAATGATAAAGCATGTGTTAAAAATGTTGCTTATTTTCTTCCATCCTCAAGCGGTTGTACAAAAATTCACCAATTTTGATACGTTTTTTTAAGGCACGCTGATATGACAGCTGTCACAATACAATCTAACAAAATTATTTCAAATGAAGTTTAAGACGACTAAGCGCTACTAGAGCCATCATACAGAAGAAAGAAAAGAAAACACTTTTTGGCCAACCCTAGAAGAAATGTATTTGCTTGACTATCTTTGGTTTTTGATTTGAAAATTTGTGATTTATCTTTACTTAAAAGCTGTATGAGGAGTTCCAGAAATTACCAAGAACAAAGATTTGGGTTGGTGATTGAATAAGTGCTTTCTGACTATTTCCCTGGTTTGAATGGCCCTCCGCAAGTGGCGTCAAGTCATTGCAGCGGGGAAGTTAACTGATCTCAGGATGTTAGAACCATATCAGGCAAAAAAGCTTGACTTGTTTTTCAAAATTAAGTTTGTTTTCTAGTTGGCCTTAGAGAACCTAGTCCTACATAGGGACATAATTTCTACTAAGACATATCTCTGTATAGTATATGATTTCTACTGTTTTCCCTTTCACCGTGTGCCACAGTTACAAAAGAAAGAAAGTGTGTTTGTGGAGAAAGGACAGCCTGGAGAGCAGTACTTGTCAGACATTAACATCCCAAGAATCAGACAGGGGTCTGCTCAACACGCGGATCCTGATTCCAAAGGCCAAGGGTGGAGGTTCTCCGTTTCACACATAGCCAACTGGTGGTGCTGGCGCTGGTCCCTGACTATACTCGAGGTAGCAAGGCCGTAGACTAGCCAGTTCACTGAAAGAGCAGAGAGTGGCCAGAAACGGTCATTCAGTGGACAGGTAGTGTGTACTGCATGACACTGTCCTGGATCAGTCAGGAACCACTCTTCCTGACTGTGGGTGTGTTCCCAGAGAGAAGGCAAGGCATGTATGTCTAGGTGCCACAGCGGAAGGAGCAACAGCTGTCCCTGTCTTCCACGCTTTCTCCAACAGAGAACAATTGCCCCTGTCTGCAGCTAAGCTACCATTACAGCAACTCTGAAATGGAAAGGAAGGAATAAACCATGAGGGTGAAGAGGTCACAATGATTTAAAAAGTAGAAAGAGGAAGTAAGAAGAAACCAGCAAAAAAAAAAAATAAAAAAGACTAGTATATCTGGGACCCTTGAAAGGAATATTCTTTTCTCTTTCATTAATTATTCATTTTGGTCTATTTTAAATAGTTTGCCCTAGGGTACAATGTAACCAGATAGAATGATCTCACACACAGTGCTCATTTTAATAAACATAATATCTGCATGGGGCAGTTTGATGATTTTGGATACATAAAGCCAAAGGTAATTTATCCCTCTCAGTGCTTAAACTCCTCCAAAGAAATTATAAATAAAAACAGGCTTTGTCCCCAATAAAAATAAAACAAAAAAGCGTCCTTCAGATCTTATTACTTGGTGACTTTATGAATTGGACTGGACAGATTATTGCCTTTTGGGAGGATGACCTCAGCTGTTTTTCAACCCCTTGAAGAATAAAAACTCTAATCTTGGTACCAAAACTCAAAACAAAGTTTCCTCAAGTGGGTGAGCAGTGGCTGGTAGGTTGGTTGTTTTGGAAACTGCAGCATCTTAAAATGACAGGACATCCGGGCTAGGTCTGCTCTGACCCTCACCGGGAATATGAACTTGGGAATATGTAGGGATGCTGGCACATAATAGGCGCACAGAAAATGTGAGCTCCGATCGTCCTTCCCTTTACCTTTCGGAAACTCAGTCTCCTCAAATGTAAAATGAAGACAATAATGTTTACTTAATAACGATAATGTATTTTGTGAGGATTAAGTGAGCTAATGTACATAAAAAAGCTTTTTGAACAGTAAATGCAAAGTAAAATAATATTACTAATGTGAATATTGTCTTCTGGTTGTAAGCTTCAATTAGAAGAGTTGATGTTCAGAGGTGATTTCAGATAGGAGAAAATAACTAGATAATTTAAATAAAGTTTAAAATCTCATGGGAGTTGCCAAACAATTGCTTAGAACTGCACTGGATGTACACTGTACAATGCTTCCTGGTGTTCCCTGGAAGTGTGCAGTGCGTGTTAGGGAGGGTTTCTGGGCTGCCAAGACTTGCATGGTTGCTAGTCTAGTATTGTATAAAACAAGTAAAAATAAGCCAGTCAAATAATAAGTCTGAGATTCATTCATATTCTATCAACTATTTTTATCATATTATTTTATGAACTTTACATAAAAGGGACAGGTCACATTTTTGTGGCATTTTCTTTATATAGTTTCTATTATACTACCCTGAAGATATCCCAAGCAATACTGCAATTTTCCCTGTTCTCCATAGAATTCACTTCTGTGGTCACTAACATGTTCTGCTTCCCTCCTAGGGACAATGGGACCAGATGGCCCAGGTTGTTAAGACTCCATTCCAAGCATTCTACCCAGTTGTATTCATGTGTCACAGCCAGTGTCTCTTTTTGTCCCCACCCTCCTGCATTGAAATTCATAGTTGATGGTTTCCTTATGTCACAAGTGTTTGTTCGTGGTATACAAGGTCTATCCAGAAAAAGTTCAGCCATTCTTAATAAAACAAGAATGGTTTGCACGACATCAATGTAACCTGGTATCAAATGGACTGGAACGAACGTGTGTGAATAATGACAAATTCACCATACTAGTCAGTGGGGGCGGTAGATGCCATTGAGTGTGCACATGTACTGTGTGTCCATAGCATTCAAAATCACTGAGCAAGTAAAGCAAAGAATCTGCATCAAATTTTGTGTTAAGCTTGAACATTCCTTTGCAGAAACCGTTGGGATGATTCAGAAGGCCACAGCTATGAGCAACTAACTGGTGATTGACAGCTTCATCACAACAATGCTTCCACTCATGCATCATGTCTTATACAGTCTTTTGGTGAAACATCAAATCACCCAGGTGACTCAGCACCCCCTACAGCCCAGATTTGGCACCCTGTGACTTTTGGCTTTTCCCCAAACCAAAATCAACTTTGAAAGGGAAGAAATTTCAGACCATGAATGAGATTCAGAAAAATACAATGGGACAGCTGATGGCAACTGGGATAACTGTGTGAGGTCCCAAGATGCCTACTTTGAAGGGTACTGAGGCATCATTATCCTATGTACAATGTTTATTATATCGTGTATATTCTTCAATAAATGTCTCCATTTTTTATATTACATGGCTGGATACCTTCTGGACAGACCTTGTAGTCTTTCCTGTAAGTCAGCCTTCAGTCCCCACTCAGATCATCTGATCTGGGCCTTAAGAACCAAAAACACCAAGCCACCTGTATAACCGCCAGTCCTATAGTGACACCAATACTGAGAAATAAGAGGGAGTCAAAACAGGAGACTATTTCACTCAGACTTTATTAATGCAGGTTTATTTCAAATCTATACTAACCTAATAACAATACTAATCACTCAAAAACCATCAGTAATAACATCGCACAAGAGAACTGGGCAATAACAAACCCAAGTCCCAGAGTCTCAGTCTGTGGATCCAGGAGACAGCTTGGTAAGCAAGGGAGCTTGGGCATCTTTCAAGGAAGAATGTCCAGAGCCAGATGGGCAGCAGGGCAGATGAAGTCTTCAGTCCAGCAGGGCAGAGGCTCCAGCAGTCGATGCCAAAGGGAGATCAGCGTGGCAGGAGCAGCGCTCTGTGTGTGGAGCTGGGCTGTCTCAGCTGTGGTCTGGAGCCTGCCTCGGTTATACCCTGGAAGGTGGTGTACTCCACCTTTCTGGGTCTCTTGATAAGCGTCTTGGCACCCTTGATGGCAAGTGGGGAATGTACCCAGGAGCCTGTGTATGGGTGGTCCTCTTCTGCAGACATGGCTGTTCTGATCATGTGTGCAGATATCTTAGGTGTGCCTCCTTGCTAGACATGTCTGCTCTGACTTGGATAGTTTCCCTCTTGAACCAAAGTGTCATGGATGGCTGGCAGCCATCTTGGTTGACCCGAGTGACTCCGCTTTGTTTTGTATGCTTTATGCTGTCCTTACTGGACCAATGCGTTTTGTTGGTCCTGCTCTCCACACCTTTCCACAGAACTTTTCATGATGGCTAATTATCATCTGGAATTTACCCTGCTAATGATTCCCTCTGTCTTTTCATCCTACACACTCCTGTGAGATTATTCTCATAAAAGTGCCACATCCGTCACATCATTCCCCACCTTAAGCACTTGCAGATGACATCTACGATTACCTACAGCCCAAACTCCAGACTTCAAAACCTACCCTTACCATGCTCCCAGTCCCCAACTGTTTCTATAATAGGTTGACTACAACCTGTCTTTTTTATTTTATCATCCATTACGCCCCTTCTTTGTATCCAACTAGGTTAGTCAGCTACTTCACTCCAGCAGTCTTATTGACAAATTGGGCTTCTTCACACTCTCATCATTTTCCTTTCCTCTCCCTTCTATTATTTCCATCATACAGTTGTACAAATGAACTTCCAACACACATCATACTTTGAATGCAATGGTGATGTTCAAAATGAATCATCAGGAAGGCTCTAGCCAGAGTGCTGGAGCAGTGTCCTACAGAGTTCTCTCTGGACCAGGCATTAATCCTACAGCTACTGGATCCTAGGAAGGAGGGCGGGGAAGGGGGCCTCGAGCTGCTGCGGGGGGGATTGGTGAGTGTTTGGAATTCCTGGTGGAGATGTAGGCATGGCCATGGCAGTGGCGGCACTGGAGAGGATGTAGGAAAAGACTACAACCAATCGGCACAAAAGCATTTCATCTTCAACATTCAGTATGAACACCCAGGACAAAACAGCTAAACACCATCGGCAGCCTTCACTGATGCAGCTCCAGGCTCAAATTAAACTCCTTATCCAATAACCTCAGAAGCCGTGCCCACAACACTCACTAGGCACATTTACAGCCTTGTATTATTAGCTATTTTTTGAAGGATTATTGTGGAAACCATCCCTTGAAGATGATAATCTTTTCCAAAACAAGAGTTGTACAGCATCTGTGTCTCTCCTAAAATGTCAAATATAGTGTCTTTCTTAGGCAATCACCTCCCCTGTGCTTATTAATGAATAAATATATTCTAATTTATTTAGGAATAAATTAATGAACACTGATGGATCAAATAACTGGGAACTATATACATTAGAATATAGTCATTTTAAATCAGTTAGAGTAAGGGAGTGACATCCATCCTTGAGACTGTTAAGACCTAGGAGTCCTCTTCCCAGAAATACCCATAGCTACACAAAATTGTGCATATCATTTCAAGCATCTCACTTATCCCCTCAGCCATTCATAGATTCCTGGAGGTCTAATAGAACCTCGGTTAAGTACTGTGGTTTAAATGTAATTTTATAGAACTAGAGCACTAATCTAAAGAATTAACTTTAAAATTTTTGCATCTTATAGGTACATTTATTAATAACACAAAGGAAATGACACATACACAGTGAGATTCTACGTTCCCATCTAACAGTTTGCTTCAAGATACGGCACCTTGCATCAGATGTGCACTCCAAGTAAAGCTGGTTAATGATGACCGTGGGCGGGCCTAGAACTGGGAGCTTTCAAAGCTTTACTGTTTTTATCAGCATTTCCCCCCCAAGGTTTTATTTATTTTTAGAGAAAGAGGAAAGGAGGGAGAAAGGGAGGGAAACATCAATGTGTGAGACATCAGTTGCCTCTCGCATGCCCCCAACTTGGGGCCTGGCCCACAGTCCAGGCATGTGCCCCGACCAGGAAACAAACGTCAAAGCTGCAGTCCACAGGCTGGCATTCATTCCACCGAGTCACACCAGCCAGGGCGGCACTCTTGATTTCATAAACAACGAGAAGCCCAGCAACCCAAATCTCCAGGTAAGCCTGAGTGTAGTAGGACTTCACGGGATTTACAAACACTTTTAATAAGGCTTTGCAGCATCTCCGTGAAGGACAAATGGTTTAGGCCCACCAAAGCCCCAGAGCCAACTATTACAGATAAATTCTGATGTGTTACCTTGGTATTTCAGTGAGAAAGGTACTTTAGGAGAGCTCATCCTTTTCTCATCTCTTCGATCATAATATCTAAGTGCCTGTCTCCTCTGTCCGGAAGACAGAATTTGCAGCAGGACCCAATTGCTTGAGGTAATGGTACAATCTCTGCAGGGAATGTTGAACTGCTGACTAAGGGTTTCAGTGCACTCATTATTGGTCATACTCATAGAGGACAGATAACAAGTTCCAGTAACAATCTGGAGTCAGACCATCACTGACTGGTTGAACCACTTAACAAGAACCACACGCCTAAGTGTGGAGAGTATGATTCACGTCTAACTGGGATTGGACAGGCATGTGAAAATGCAAGGTCAACTTTGTCTCAGATGGATCTTTGTTCATCAGGGAAAGCAACCTTCATACATAAACACAGCGTAGACATGAGGTCTAAAATAGTGAGATCATTGTCACTAACACTCCTTGTGAAATTCACGCCCACTGAGCTTTGCACCATGACTAAAAGGGATGGGACTTCCATCAACTCCCTGAGGCAGTGAATTAACCTCCTTGTAATACACTTCTCTCTGGGGGAAAAAAAGAGAGCTTAATTATAAAGGAAGCTCCTTGTTATGGGGGAGACATAAAAGTTGAGAAAAAATAACACTTTTTCATATGTCATAGTGATTTGCTTCACTTCTTGGGAAAAGTAAAATTCTTTTAAATGGTTTCAATTTTTGGACTCGTTTCTATTGTCTGAAACTTCTTGGGGCACACTACTGGGACAAAGACATTAGAAATGGACGTGAAGAGAACCCCAGAAGAAAATAATAAAGACAATATAGTTAAATAATGCTAATCAAAATTAGAGCCAACCTATGCAGGGTTTTTTTTTTTTTTTGGCCTTAGACCAAAGTATTATTACTGGGAGACACAAAAAAAGTCACTGTTTTCCAAGAAATCTTTGGAGGAATTACATCAGTTTTCTGGAACATAAAGAAGTGAGGGTGTGCCATTGAAGAGTCTGTGACTCAGCAGCAGCCTATTTCTCTTCTGCTTTGACAACTATGACAATGAATGAAAGTACCTGAAAGGAAAATAGTCATTCCCTCCATGTCATTCTGCATAGTGTGGGGTACTGCCCTCCACATGGATAGATCCTAATGGAAAATACCATGATGACAATGTGAGATTCTGGGCCTCTCCCATGGTGCAGGGAAAGAACATTAGGAGAAGCTGTTCCCCTGGGCCTCTTATGCAACTGATTTACAACATGGTCTCAAAACCGAGTTTCCAGAAGCAGGGAGTTGGGTGAGAAGGTTTGGATGGTGGGTGGCTATCTTCCACTATTTCTTCATCTGTGGCAGCCCCTGTGTATGAGTGAGAAGCACAACTTCCCTCCACTAATGTATCTTGGTTATTGGGCAAAGAGCTTAAACAGTATCAAGCCCACCGTTTCAGCAGTCATGTCCACTTTCTCCACCAAATGGACATCTGGCCTTTGTGGGAAGAGCAGTGACTACAGCAATGAAGGCAGTATGTTCGACCCAGGAGTAGCCTGTGAATACAGTGGTGGGCAAAAGTAGGTTTACCGTTGTAAATATGCAAAAGTTTCTTCTTGTATTATTTATTAATTATTGTATTGTTAAGACAATACAACTGTAAACCTACGTTTTCACCACTGCATTAATTGAATAAGGTACTATGAACCAACTTATGGCTTTGACCTCATTCTTTTTCAATTTACACCAAAGGCCCAGTCCTAGATACTGGGAGAACAGTAGCTATGACTGAGAATTTTTAAAAATAATATATTTTAAGAAATCCTCAAAGAATTCTAGGCTGTCAAATTGAATCTGGAAATGTTAGGAAATATTCAAGTAGAACATTGGTAACTTGTCCAGGCCCAAAATGCACAATAAAGTATTAACAGGATTGTCACTCAAAAAAATTTTAGTAACATGAATGGATAAACAAAATGCAGAACTTATATAAAATGGAATATTATTGCACTTGACTTAAAAGCAGAAATAATTTCTGACGTAGGCTCCAATGTGGATGAGTTCTATGTGCATGCGAATCTTTCTATGACATTGTAAAGTGATGTAGATAAAATTAGTCACTGTTTAACAAAGATTCACTATTTCCAGGCTGATAGGAAAAGAGAAGACAGATTTGTGTGTGTGTGCCATTGAACTTCCCCTTATTATCTGGGAAGGGAACCAAGTTATTTTATATAGGAATTCAAGAAAGAGTAATATTAGAAAGTTGAGAGAACTTATTCATCTCACATGAAAGTAAAGAGGAAGTGGAAAGGAGAGAAGAGGAAGAAAAAGAAAAGGGGGAAGAAAAGACTCCTGACCTTGGCGTTCTTCTTTATGCAAATCTGCTCCCATGAGTTTCCTCTGACACACTTACCTACCTGTAGCCTTGGGCCCGAGACGTGAAAGCAAAGTTGAAATCTGACTTTCCAATCTGATTTCCGAAAACCCCTCACACTAGTCACTTCAGTTTTGTAAAATTCAGATTCATCTAGTGCAGCCGTCAGCCAGAGGCTTGAACCCTCTTGCAACAGCTGTGACTCACCTTGGGCTGACGTCTTACTTTGTTGGTCTTTCACTCATGTTTTTCCGTTGGACCCATGGAATAATTTTACATTAAAACTACTCTAGGGGAAAAGAGGAAGAGAAAGTAAAAAGACGCACATTCTACTGTATTTTTGGACTATAAGATGCACTTTCCCCCCAAATTTGGGAGGAAAGGGGGTGCATCTTGTAGTCCAAATGTAGGTTGCCTGGCTCACTGTGGGGGGTCAGTGGTGGAGTGGGGTCACAGGTTATTAGATATTTTACCACATTTTTTTGTTTCAAATTTTTTCCTATTTTCCTTCTCTAAAACCTGGGTGCGTCTTATGGTCCAGTGCATCTCCTAGTCCTAAAAATATGGTAATTTAAAAGTTAAGTTCTTCTCAATTATTAATTATATCTTATTTTTTTACTTTAAAAAATACTATTTTATTTATACTCATGGCCGTAGTATCATGTTTACATACATATCAATATTGGAAACAGAGTTCAATAATGAATCACATCTAAATTTTATAGAGAATGCACAAACATTAAAACACTGGTTATAGAAAGCAGAGTAGGGGAAAAAACCATCAGCTATCATTTTCATTTTTAGCAGCAACCTCTGAGGAGAATCAAATCAAGTAGTAATATTCATTCTCAGTGTAGGGCACATGCCTGGGTTGTGGGCCAGGTCCCTAGTAGGGGGCTCATGAGAGACAACCACACATAGATGTTTCTCTCCCTCTCTTTCTCCCTCCCTTCTCTTCTCTAAAAAATAAATAAATGAAATATTTTTAAAATTTTTAACTCATTGAATAGAACATGTATTGTAAAGTCTGTGCATTTTATATAAATTATACCTATTTAAAAATAAAAATAAATCTTTCTAAAGGAACCCAGGCTTATTTCTTAAAAACAAAACTTGTGATATCAACATTCAGAACTCTTTTAGTCAATTTAAATAAAACATATTAGTTTGACATCATCTTTTTCCAACCTAAGAACCTAAACACAGGAGCAATAAGTGAAAAAGATGCTGAATCACCATAGAAAAGTTATTTAAAAATATAGTCAGTTTGCATGATATCATGTCTGACTAAAATGTAGAAATAGAAGAAAGAGTTCTATTTGTCACTAATAATAAAAATAAACCACCCTGGCTGGTGGTTGATTGAGCACTGGCCTGCAAACTCAAAAGTTGCCTGTTTCATTCCCAATCCGGGCACATGCTCAGTTGTGTGGGCCCAGTCCCCAGTGGGGGGTCTGCAAGAGACAACCAATCAATGTATCTCTTGCACACTGATGTTTCTCTCCCTCTTTCTCCTTCCCTTCTACTCTCTCTAAAAATAAATAAATAAATAAAATCTTTAACAAAAAAAGATCATCAATATTTTCTAAAAATATAAGATAAAGCTATGATTAGTCAACTATGAAGTAGAATATACTATTTTCTGCAAATTTTTCATAGTTAAAAAAATCAGAGTTACATAGTACACAGAAGACCTTTTTAGAAAGCTTTCCAAAAAGAAATGAGAATTTATTTTTTCTAAATCTTAAAGAAATGATGTTTTGTTTTACTGAAATACAAAAGCACTCATAAGAAAAAATTATTCTTCTCTTTCTTTTTTGTTTTCACCCTTAGTGTTTATAACTATTCTCATATCCTTAACTTCCTTAACAAAAAATATTGTTGATTATGCAATATACTGGTTTAATGGCAGAAAACCAAACATCCCTGGATATAAAAAAGCAATAGAAGAAATTTGTACAAAATGAAAGTTAAAGTTAATTCCTCTCCCACATAGCTTTCCAAGAGTAAGGGTGCCGCAGCTGCATCCTTATTTTTAAACACCCAGATTTTTTCTCTCATGACTCTGCCGTCTCCAGGGTGCATGGTTCATTCACATTGTCCAGCTAGTATGCACCAGTTCTTTACATTTTATTGCCAGACATTAGTGGAGAACAATTAGCAGTACCAGAGTTATGTTCTGATGCCCTAAGAATATAGATGCTCCATAAGCTTGACCATTGGGAGCAATCACCATTTGTATTTATATTAGAATGCACAAAGTTTGGTCTGCCATTCAAATATGGCAAAGTAACACACCTATTTACCTTCATTGTCATTACTCAAAATCTCACTGAAATTACGGTAAAGAAATTTTTAAAAGAAAACTCAGAAATTCACAAGCACAGAAAGAATAGGAGCGGAGATAACAGCAGCTACCACATATAGCATCACAACCCAGCAAATGGGTTGCCCCGCCCTGGTGAACACCTAAGGCTCCGCCCCTCATACATAACAGGTGCAAACAGACCAAAACACTACGGCTCAAGAAGAACAGCTCAAAGCCCCAGAGCCAATACTTCTAAGCAACCAAGAGATAGCCAACCTATCAGATGCACTGGTGATCAGGATGCTCACAGAACTGGTTGATATTAGTCACAAATTAGAGGAACAAATGAAGGCTAAAGTAAGTGAAATGAAGGGAAATGCACAGGAAGCCAATAGTGATGAAAGGGAAACTGGGACTCAAATCAATAGAGTGGACCAGAAGGAACTAAAAAATGACCAAACAGAAAACAGTGAAGAAACAAGAATTCAAAAAAATGAGGAGAGGCTTAGGAACCCCCAGGACATCTTGAAACGTTCCAACATCCAAATTATAGGGGTACCAGAAGGGGGAAAGAAACAGCCACGAGTGGAACACTTATTTGAACAAATAATAGAGGAGAACTTCCCCAATCTGGCAAAGGAAATAGACTTCCAGGAAATCCAGGAAGCTGAGAGTATCCCAAAGAAGTTGGACCCAAGAAGGAACACACCAAAGCACATCATAATTACATTAGTCAAGATTAAAATGAGGGAGATAATCCTAGAAGCAGCAAGAAATAAAGGGGCAGTCACTTACACAGGAGTTCCCATCAGACTGTCAGCTGATTTCTCAAAAAAGAGCTTACAGGCAAGAAGGGGCTGGAAAGAAATATTCCGAGTCATGAAATCCAAAGACCTACATCCAAGATTGCTCTATCCAGCAAAGGTTTCATTTAGAATGGAAGGACAGATAAAGTGCTTCCCAGATAAAATCAAATTCAAGCAGTTCATCATCACCAAGTCCTTATTACATGAAATGTTAAAGGGACTTATCTAAGAAAAAGAAGATAAAAATGTGAACAGTGAAAAAACAGCAAACTCACAGTTACTAACAACCACACCTAAAACAAAAGCAAACTAAGAGGACGGTTAGATCAGGAGTGGAACCATAGAAATGGAGATCACATGGAAGGTTAGCAACAGGGGAGTGGGAGGAGGAGAAGGGGGGAGAAGGTATAGAGAATAAATAGCATAGATGGTAGGTAGAAAATAGACAGGGGGGAGGGCTAGAATAGTATGGAAAATATAGAATATAAAGAACGTGTGACACATGGACATAAACGAAAGGGGGGAATGTGGAGGAGGGGGTGTGCAGCGTGGAGGGGAATGAAGGGGGGAAATGGGACAACTGTAATGGCACTAATGTAATGGACAACTGTAATCAATTAAATGTATATTTTTTAAAGTTGTGTTTAACCAGATTATGTAATACTATGTAGGTTTTTAAAAAGCAAAGGCAATCATGTATAAAATGAAAAGTTTTCTAAGACATGTTAAAGAAATGAAAATGCATGTCATGGAGTAACATGTATAATAAAGTTATAAATATGTAAAAATACAGATCTGTAAATGTGTGTAGAGATAGGCAGACATAAATAGGAAGAACAGAGACATCTAACTGCTAACAGAGGTTACATACAGGGAGGGAATGGGACTGGGGTGGATGGGAGGTGAGGATGATTAGAGAACAGGCGATTCAGGTTTCACTTTATATATTTTATTGTTTGAAATTATTTTCACAATAAGCAGGTTTCATGCATTTCCTTAGTACTTATAACATTTTAAGATATGCTATTCTGCATGTGCATTAGATGAGATTGCCGCCATCATCAGGTGACTCCTGCCGCAAGTGCTGTTTGATGGAACTGAGTGCACGGGAGTGATCTAATATTGACAACAAAAATCAGTTTAATTTCCCACCTAATTTATCAGACTCTTAGATTTGTGCTGTTTTCAGGGATGGCTTCCAACTATTACTAAAACATCCCCTTGGCATTTTAGACAAAGGCAGATCTGGCGCTAATTAGCAAGTCATTCCCTTTGGCTCCTGATAAAACAAGAGTGGGATTGCAGAGGCCACGAAGTGAGCGCTGACCTCACCTCAGACTGCACCCAGTGGAAGTTAAAAAGTCTGCCTTTGTTTTCATAGGTGGGAGACACCGATAAGCAATTCCTAATGGGGCAAGTATTTCAAATGTATTTTCTGATGACTTGTTGGATTTGTGTCCACTCAGCCAAGCCTCCCTGCCTCCTGTGGCACTTACCAATTGCCTTCCTACGGTTGTCATGCTGATCAGTGAAGGCTTCGGTGTGCAAGTAACTGCAAGATCACTGGCTAACTTAAGCAAAAGAGAAATTTGTCAGGAGGTCACGAGAGCTGCCTGAATTGATGAGAGGCCAGATGGCCAGGCTTAAGAAAGCAGAGGAATCTCAGGGAGGACTGTAGGACCAGGCTGAGCAGCAGAAACCCCAGCAACAGTCACTCAACAGGACAACAAGGCCTCTGACACCGTGTCAAATCTGGCCCCCATCTGTTCCCACAGCCTCGCACGATGAAGTACAGGACAAACTGTGCAGCGGGAGGATCCCACGCCGTCTGTCCCTTGAATCTGCCAAGGCCAAAGTGGCTGCTATCTCACACTGAAAATATATGTGTTGGGAGACTTCTCAAATCTTCTCAATGAGAGTACTGAAAAATAATCATCGTTTACACAGTGGCCATGTCCTAGGACCAAAATAGGCAGCCCAATTATGAACTTATTGTTGACTTGTTCAAGTGGTGTTCCAACAGTGATACCAGAGCTCAGTTCTTGGGTCATTCTTGCTTTTTCACACGATCACTCTGTTTTCTGTAAGAATAATATATCTTGCCAGCCTCAACAATTATAAAGCATTCTTTTTTCATTAGAAACCACTAAACAATTGAATAGTGGAGAAAAGAATGCTTTAAAGTAGACAGAAAGCAAAAAATAGACTGTTATTAATCTCTTTTTTTAACCACAAGAAGTTATAATCAGCTTTAAAGAGTGAGGATGATGGATGTAGCAAATGCATTAATGTTCTATGCCACCTGAAATGACAGTAAAGTGGTACTAAATGGATATATAGTAGTCTCCTCTTATCCACGGTTTCACTTTCTGTGGTTTCAGTTGCCCATGGTAAGTGGTGGCGTGAAAATATTAAATGGAAAAGTCCAGAAGTGAACAATTTATGTTTTAAATCATGTGCTGTTTTGAGTAGTGTGACAAAATCTCATGTCGTGCTACTCAGTCCTGTCTGAGACATGAGTCGTCCCTTTGTCCACCACACCCATGCATGGGCCCTACCTGCCTGTTGGTCACTCAGTAGTCATCTCAGTTATCAGACTGACTGGGGTGGAAGCACAGTGTCTGTGTTCCAGTGAGCCTTCCTTCATTTAATAATGGTTCCAACGCCACTCGTGTATCTTCTGTTAGAGCATGTTATTGTAATTGTTCTATCTTATTATTTGTTATTGTTGTTAATGACTTATAGTGCCTAATTTATAAATTAAATTTTATCACAGTTGTGTATCTATAGAAAAGATATAGTATATATAAGATTCAATACTATCCATGGTTCTGGCTCTTGGATTATAACCCCCACAGGTAAGGGGGGACTACTGTATTTTAAAAGATCTTTATCTAACATGAAGATTGTGGAAGCTAGAAAGCAGATGTGAGAGTGGTAATGATGGTAGCAGGACAAGAAAACCAAATCTTACTCTGCTAGTGAGGGAATCTGAGAAGCAACTGCTACAATGTAGAGAAAGGGGGGAAGGCTCAGGAATTGACAGTGCCGGACACTTACAGCAGCAGGGAAATGTGAGGCCTGGTTGAGAGCGCGTTGAGGAATCACCGTAACACCCAGACCCACGCTGCAACTGTGGGCAGCTTGGCCACGGGTCTTCTCCTCCTTCTATGGAAGACTGAAGAATTTTCTCTTTTAGAGGGGTAAAATAGAGGATCTCTGGACAGGACAAAACCACTTACTGTAGAGAGTAGAAGTGGGCATCACAAACAAGGGAGTTAATTGGATATTCTCATAGTGAATGATGAGGACCTGGCCTTGGTCCCCTACACAACTCGCGTTTGGCAGCCCAGCTGTACCTTCCAGGGACCAGGAGCAGCCTGAGAGCTCAGACCCCAGGGCACCAGCACAGAGGGTCTCCCAACAACGCCACCCAATCAGGTCCCGCTGGAATGGAGGCCACAACAGGGTTCACCCATGCACTCAGGACTTCCATTCATTTTTTTACTACTAATTTTTAAATATGAGGAAACGCTCAAGGGTCACCAGAAATTGCGAAAGTGTTTAACATGAAAAACAGTGATGCAGACCAATGAGCAAAAGGAACTTGATGTAAACTGGCTAAGCAGGGGGAAGAAAATTTCAAAATCAAGTATAACCAATATCCTCATACAGTCAAAAGAAGATCTATCCATGAAATATAAGTATCTACTTCTAAATGGTTTATTCCAGGAGAAGAAAAGTGATCTCAGAAATTAAAAAAAAAAGTGATGGCAGAAATGAAGAAACTCAGCAGAAGTGTCAGAAGGTAGTGTTAGGTGAGTATCTCAGAAAGTATGCAAAAAAGACACAGAAGCGAAAAAGACAAGCTACGAGAAAAGAAAAACTAGAGAGTAGGACAAGAAGCTGTAATATCTAGTGCATAGTAATATGAATGCTAGAAAGAGACAACTTGCAAAACACAGAGAAGGAAATCAAAAGCAAAATAATCAAGAAAAATTCCCAATACTCCGGGGACATAAACTTGCAGATTCTAAGAACCCACTGTGCAACACCACGGTGGGAAAAGTGTTTCAAAAAAAGCAACTCGGTGAAGTTTCACAACACCAGGGACAACAAGAAGATTTAACAAGATTCTGGGGGTGGGGAGACACAGATTCAGGAATCAAAATATCATCAGACTTTTCAACAGCAACACTGGGAACTTGAAGCAATGAAGCAACGTTCTGAGGACAATTAAAACTGAGAATTCTATAAATTATTAACCCAGCTTATCAGCCAGAATCCTGGCAGAAAAAAGATGGTGCACTCTGGGGAGCAATGGAGTAATGGAGGTGGTTTAATAAAGGGACTGGTTGTGAAGGTTTGGTTCGAGCATCATTACCACTGAGGCGCAAAGGGAGAAACGAGTCACCAGCACCCAGAAGGCAGCTGAACGCAGAGTGCCCTGAGACAGGACCTGTGTCCTTCAGTAGAGCCAGCGAAAAGGAGGCCAGCAAACATTTTTCCCAACTCCCCTCCTCCTGCCCCCTTCCCATCTCCTGCCCACAGTTTCCATTGGCCAGACACTTTGAAGGCCAGATTGCCAGTGACTCCAACGATATTGCCTATGAACCTCTGCCTCCCAGAAAACTGAGTCAAATGGCAACTGGTAGAGTAAGTTGTAGACTAAATTTGTTAAAATGTATAAAGCCTTTAGAAAAACGCCCATCGCCTTTTAAACATTCAAAATATTTCAATGACTTCTGCCTAGATGGAGGCATAGGTGGAAACACTGTGCCTTCTCCCACAGCCAAGTTTGAATACAACAAAGGTTTGGAGAACAAAGACACACCCAAAGACCAGAAAATTGAATTATACGGAAGTCCGACAACTACGAACCATTCAATGGAGACGGTAAGAGGGACGGAGCCAGCAGCGGAGCTGGGTTGGGCAGGACAGGTCCCCCGACATAGGCACGCAGGCAGCCCGGACCCAGTCACGGTGTGGGGCAGACTGACTGCGGTCGCACATTCACGCGCAGTGAGATGGATCACTCAGCCCCAGGGGGGGAACCCAGTGGTGGAGGGCTGACGGCGGTGGTACACTCGCGTGCAGTGGGATGAAACTCGTGGGCCCAGTGACGGTGGTGGCTTCGGCGCCGGTGGGGGCCGAGGTGGCAGGCGGCAGACGGGACGCCATTGTTCCTCTTTGACCCTGCCCCCACATACAAAGTCACAACCCAGCAACTGAGTTGCCCTGCTCTAGTGAACACCTTAGGGCTCTGATCCTGCTACAGAACAGGCACGAACAGCCCAAAAGATGGTGCAAGAAGAACTCAAAGTCCCAGAGCCAATAACTCTAAGCAACCGAGAAATTGCCAGCCTCTCAGAAGCACAATTCAGGACACTATTTATCAGGATGCTCACAGAACTGGTTGATTATAGTCACAAATTAGAGGAACATATGAAGGCTAAACTAATTGAAATGAAGGGAGATGTCCAGGAAACCAATAGTGATGGAAAGGAAACTGGGACTCAAATCAATGGAAAGGACCAGAAGGAAGAACAAAACATCCCACCAGAAAGGAATGAAGAAATGAGAATTCAAAAAAGTGAGGAGAGGCTTAGGAACTTCCAAGACATCTTTAAACGTTCCAACATCCGGATTATAGGGGTACCAGAAGGGGGAAAGAAACAGCCACGAGTGGAAAACTTACTTGAACAAATAATAAAGGAGAACTTCCCCAGTCTGGCAAAGGAAATAGACTTCCAGGAAATCCAGTAAGCTCAGAGAGTCCCAAAGAAGTTGGACCCAAGAAGGAACACACCAAGGCACATCATAATTACATTAGCCAAGATTAAAATGAAGGAGAGAATCCTAGAAGCAGCAAGAGATAAGGGGACAGTCACCTACAAAGGAGTTCCCATCAGACTGTCAGCGGATTTCTCAAAAGAGACCTTACAGGCAAGAAGGGGCTGGAAAGAAGTATTCCAAGTCATGAAATCCAAAGACCTACAGCCAAGATTGCTTTATCCAGCAAAACTTTCATTTAGAATGGAAGGACAGATAAAGTGCTTCTCAGATAAGGTCAAGTTCAAGGAGTTCATCATCACCAAGCCCTTATTATATGAAATGCTAAAGGGACTTATATAAGAAAAAGAAGATGAAAAATATGAACAGTGAAAGGACAGCAAACTCACAGTTATTAACAACCACACCTACAACAAAAGCAAACCAAGAGGACAGCTAGATCAGGAGTGGAACCATAGAAATGAAGAACACATGGAGGGTTAGCAACAGCGGGGTGGGAGGAGGAGAAGGGGAGAGAAGGTACAGAAAATAGCATAGACAATAGGTAGAAAATAGACAGGGGGGAGGGCAAGAATAGTGGAGGAAATATAGAATCTAAAGAACATGAGACACGTGGTTATAAACTAAAAGGGTGAGAATGGTGCGGGAGGGAGTGTGCGGGTGGAGGGGAATGAAGGGGGGAATAGAACAACTGTAATGGTATAATCAATAAAATATATTAAAAAATATCTCAATGATTCTTATTGTTAATTTTATCATCGTTATTGTCATTAAGAGGGAACTATAAAAATTCACATGAAATTAAACATTGACAAACTTTCTAATCATTTTCTAAATCCTTTTCTTTTTTCTTTAATAAGATTCTTCAACACAAATATATAAAACATATTGTAAAATTCTATTAATGTAAAAAAAAACTTTCCACTAACTCCCAGAGAATTTTTAAATTTTCTCCAGAGTTATTAGTGACACATCATTTGGAAGGAGCTTTTATTGGACTTACTGGTAGTGATGTGTAATTCAGAAGTACTGTGACTGAGTGGAGAAATGATTTTCCAAGAAAATGTTATGGCCTTAAGAGTATCTTCCCCTGAAGTAACTTAATCCTATTACCATTCTGTAATACTTTGCAAAATGAAATCCAGAACCGCCAGAATTGTTGAGTAGGATGAGTTAAGAGGGTGGGGTGGATTGGGCACATATCATAACATAAGAGAATTGAATCAATCTCAACATACGATTAGTTCAAAACACAAATAGCTATTACTATACAAAACACACAGTTCAATATTTCCTCCCAAAAGTAATCACTGAGACATAAGTTTAAATAATAATGGGATACTAATTTTGGTGGACCAAAGTAGCAAAAATTTCTAAAGTTATGCTGTCCAGTGTTTGTTGGAGCAGAGAAAAGTGGTGCTCGTGCTAAAGGAGGAGTGTGTGTGAACACTCACAGTCCTTTCAGAGGGTGAGCTGGTGTCACATGCGTGCCCATCACAGTCTAATGCAGGAGACAGATGCGGTAAAAGGTAGCATCCCACGCGTAGCAGAGATGTGTCCCATGTGCTATGGGAACACAGAGGCAGAAATAATTCAAGTGATGAATTGCTCGAGAGAAGCAAAGATCACAACAGAGATTGCATTTGGGTGGATTTTGGAGAAGTGATAAAAATTCACCTGGCATAGAGGAAAATTTCAGGGGTAGCCACGCCCCTCGTGAATTACACATCACCACGCCAAAGTACAGAGGCAAGGTCGGGCGTTTCATCGACAGTGAGCCTTCTGATGTGGCTCGAAAGGTGGAGACAGTGTCTGAAGACAACATGTCGTCGTGCGACAACCGATGGACAATGAAGAAAGGAAAGGTATGTGCTTTTTTAAATTAGATGAATATTGCTTTTAAAAATGCAAACAGTACAATGACAACAAACTCACAACTATTAACAACCAAACTTAAAAAAAAAATGAACTAACCAAAAACTAGAACAGGAACAGATTCACAGAAATGAAATCCCATGGAGGCCTATCAGTGTTGAGAGGGGAGGGGGAAGAATGGGGGGAAAGGTACAGGGAATAAGAAGCATAAATGGTAGGTACAAAATAGACAGGGGAAGGTTAAGAATAGTATAGGTTAAGAATAGTATAGGAAATGGAGAAGCCAAAGAACTTATATGTATGACCATGGACATGAACTAAGCAGAGATGGAATGCTGGTGGGAGGGGTACAGGGTGGAGGAGAATAAAGGGGAGAAAAAATGGGACAACTGTAATAACATAATCAATTAAATATATTTAAAAAGTAAAATAAAATCACAATGTAGAGAGAAGTAGCAATTGCCCATCTGCAACATCCCCTCCCCACAACCACCAAAAAATCCCAGTCTGGCAAAAAAGAAAATGAGGAGTCTGACATACAGAAAAATATTTAGGAAGCTGAAGTAGAATGTATTCCATGCAAAAGAACAACCAGACTTGGAAGGAATGAAAGAGCAGGTATGAAGTGCTCAGTGGCGAGTAGCCTGAGATGCCACACTACCACTTAAAATTATATTATATTTTTAAAATAAAAATAATCATTTATTTTATAATAATTATATTGACTGTTTTAAGAAAAACTTCCATCTTACTAAAGAAGTAATGTGTTATACACCTACCATGTAGACACAGACAACAGTGTGATGATGGCTGGGGGCAGGGGAGTGGGGCAAGGGCTAGATGAAGGTGGGCAAAGGGGGGATGGGGATATCAACATCTCTAATAGCTCCAACAATAAAAATAAAGTAAGAAAAAAAGTCTGGCCAGGTAGCCCAGTTGGTTAAGGTGTCGCCCCAATACGCCAAGGCTGTGGGTTTGTTCCTGGTCAGGGCATATGCAAGCATCAATCCATGACCATATAAATAAGTAGAACAACAAATCGATGTTTCTCTCTTTCTCCTTCCCCTCCTCTTTCCCCTTCCTCTCTTTCTCTAAACTCAGTGAATAAAAAACTTTAAAAATTTTTAAAGTCATATTTTCCACTTTTACAAGTGAACTTTTATAGACATTCATCCTTAAGCATACCAGGAGGGGTGCCTGACACAAATCAGGAGAATTTGAAAGAGATTTTTAAAAAATGCCCATCAAGATCTAAATGCAGCCGATAGCAGTTGGTAGTAACTCGTAACTAAGAGAAAAAAGAGCAGCGGAGGTCTGTGGGCTGAGTTTCCTTTCTTCTTCTTTCCTAATTTACAGTGATATTCTGTCTCCTCCCTCAAAAATCTCCCTTCCATCTCCCCATGTCCTCTCATTTTGGGACATCCCTGGTAAGGAGGGTTTGGGCCACAAGTCGAGAATAGTGTCCTTCAGGACACCCCTGCCTCTCACATCCTGCCCTGCACAGTCTCTCTGACACAGTGGGATGGACAGAAAGCAAGAAAGGAGAGAAAGAGAGGAAATTCCACTTGGAGAATCCTAAATGCATTACTATCTCTGGAACGTCTTACTTCTTCTCCTTATTTTCTCAAGCAACCTGCGGGGTGTGTATGTGTTTGTGTGTGAGGGAGAGAGAGATGGGGAGAAGGAGGAGCGAGGGATGAGGAAGGACTCTGAAGTTTTTGGTTGCCAATTGGCTTACAATCCTGCTGCCATCTCCACCCTGCTCTTTTGGCAAAGGGGAAAAAGATAAGGAGAATTTCTAGCTATGGGTTTGGGTTCTCATCTCCTGATATAAAAGAATTTAGACCTGGGACGCTGATAAAAGCAAAGTCAGATTTACTGAATGAAGCCCTGCAGAGGGTGAGAACACTGACATAGGGCCCCAGGTTCCGTGTGCCAAATGTGGGGTTTAGGGATTTTTATTGCTTGGAGACAAAGATGTTGCTGGGGTTCACCAATCAGGGAACAGTCTTCTCCTTTTTTTGAACACTGATGTCTGGGTATATGTCAGTAAAGCAAAGCATTTTGGGATTGCGCAGCACTTATTACGGGATTCAGGAAGGGACTTTCCCAACGTGGTATGGAGTTTGTCTCTGGGGTTTGTGGCTTGGATTTAGATCTGAAAAACAAACTTAAAAGACGTCAGGATAGTTCCTGGACCACTGCTTTACAGCTACCTATGGATAAGTGCCATAGTTCCAGCAGGGCTTGACTCAATGAGCAATTTGGGGAATCAGATTGCTCCATCAGTACTGACTATGGGGCTGTTATATAATTATATCTGGTACTGGAAGGACTTAGCTCACTTTTTAGCTCACTTAAGTCTCACAAACCCTGCAAAACATGCGCAGGATGGAGCATAGGTAGGCTTATAGTTGTTCATATGGAAAATAACACAATAATCACTAAATAATAGTGTAAGAATAAACTCTGTGTTCTGCATACTCACACCTATAAACCTACTTTTGCCCCACCTACCTTTTATAGACAAATAAACTGAAGTTCAATGAGATTAAAATAACAAGTTCACACCCTGGCTGGTGTGGCTCCATGGGCTGAGCGCCAGCCTGTGAATTTAAAGGTCTCCAGTTCGATTCAGGGTCTAGGCAGATTACGGGTGGGAGGCCAGCAGGTCCCCCGTTGGGAGCGCATGAGAGGCAACAGATCAATGTTTCTCTCACACATCATATTTTTCTCCTTCTCTTACTCCCTCCCTTCCCCTCTCTCTGAAAATAAATAAAATCTTGAAAAAAATGACAGCTTCAGAATCACAAAGCTAATTCATCTGACTAGAGATCTGTTCTCTTCCCAGAACTGTACAGTCTCTCTCTTATAAATTATCGCTGTTATGATCGGTATGCCTCTCAGGTTAAAAGTGGTATTTTTCAAGCCACATCTATGAATTCAATGGAGTAACTGCAACATTTGTGGCAGGGCTTTTCCAAAACAGTGTTGTTTTCAAAGAATATGTTTGTTCATTCACCCAACAAATCTTATCATGTGTCATGATGTGTCCTGACTGCACTTTTGATTCAGAAAATACTGTTATCATAAGAATTAAATCTTTCTAAGAAAGTCTGAGAGAAATTCTTTCTGCCTGGGGAGGATAAAGAAAGGTTTCAGAAGGGATAAGGACCAAAATTTTGCGTAGTAAATAGATTTTTTCTGGTGAAAGGAGTGGAAACATAGATGTATGCCATGTGCTTGGAAACAGCAAACAGCAATACCCTGGGAGGAAAAGGCAAAAGTCATTTGAAAAGTAATGTGCAGGCCTCTGGTACTGAAGTGGGTCCAATGGCAGGAAAAAAATGAAACCCGGAAATACGTCATCATGACACCTGAAATCCCTTTTGTGTTCCTAAGGTAGATTCATGAGGGCTGGCACTCCTGACTTTCATTTCCTCCTCCCCGGGCCAAAAAGAGATAAAGGGTCCACAGTTTGGGGGCCTTCTGATTGGAGGGATTCCACGTTCTTACAGGAAGCAGAGATTACCAAACCTTAGAAGTGTTTTCATGATAACAATGAGACAGTAGAAAGCTCTGCACCTTGCAGCATTGTGTCCTTGACGTTTGGAAAGGTAGCCTCAGATGATTTGCACAATGACTTGGGCAAGTGTGAGTCATCATTCTTGTCAATTCTTAAAGCCTGACCAGCTTCAGTGATTCAACTTAACATAGATGGGGAGGGGTGGAGGGAAAAGGCAGAAAACTGTACTTGAGCAATAAAAAATATATATATAAAAAAAGAAGTTTCAGGGCTAGAAATACAAATGATCAATAAACATGAGACTATATTCAGCCTCACTGTTGTAGATCTATCTAAATACATATGAAAACTATGGGCCTCTAAAGTCAGGACTCAACATTTCTCATACTTTTCATATTTCTATCCTTTTTATTAGGCCTTGACATAACTCCTTTTTTAATTCCCATGCTCTTAGTCAGTCTTCAGTTGCATGCATTCTGGTATTCAGCTCATTTACTCAGTTTTTATTTTAATAATTATATTTTTCATTGCTATTACTGTTCATTATTCTCTTTCTTAATATTCTGTTCTTGTTTCATGGTTATTAGTTGAGTTCGGTACTTTGCTTTCATGGTTGTGATTTTTCCTTTAATGCTGACAATACCTGGTTTTCGTCTCATCTGTGTTTTTGAGATCCCATGTTTGTTTGTTTTTTAGAATTCCTTTCTTTTAAAAGATTTTATTTATTCATTTTTAGAGAGGGGGGAAGAGAAGAAGAGAGGAAGAGAAATATCAATGTATGGTTGCCTCTCACATGCCCCATACTGGGGACCTGACCCACAACCCAGGCATGTGCCCTGACTGGGAATTGAACTGGCGACCTTTGGCTCATAGCCCATGCTCAATCCACTGAGCTACATCAGCCAGGGCGAGATCCTATGTTTTCCTGTGTGAGATTTATGTTTCTGTTCCAGAGTCTGCACTTGTTGGGAAGGGGTAGAATCAGATGCCTAATCTGATGTTGCAGTAGCTTATCCTTTCCCCTTCCCTTCTGAGGGTAAACCATCTCCCAAGGTACCGTCCTGCCTCTGGCCAAGTGCTCACCCTCACTGCTCCACCTGGGGGGAACAAATCCTGTTGTCTTCCTCCTGCCAGGACAGGGCTGACCCGGTAGACCATTTCAGAAGTTTCCCCAGTCACCAGAATGATTGACGGGGAACCCTTTTTAACCCTTACACCTGGTGTTGTGCACTCAGAGCAACCTTGGACTTAACCCACCTTCAATAAAACTACTTCCCCTGTATATTCTCTTCCTGACTAACCATGTCTATTTCTCTTTGGAATTTTTCAAAATTTCTGCTTGATGATAGCATTTTTTCTAGTTTAGTCATTTTATGGATGTATTCTTTTTGAACTTTTTCTCAAACGTCAGCTCTGGTGTTGGGAACCACCCTGCCTGGTTTCAGGTAGTGTGGCTGCCTTCCATGGCTAAGACTGAGTGACCAACCTCCGGAATGTGAGCCACTTAGGAGACAAAGCTCGTCTCTGGCAGCAAGCGCTGCTTCTGCTTCTTCCCCTGCTCCCAAAGCACGGTTGATGTGCATGATGGGTAAGACTCCTCACACAGAGAGGGGCAACCTAAGCCAGACATGATCACTTGGGAGGCCATCATGGAAAGATGGGGCGGGGGGGAGCCCGGGTGACAAAGAGGGAGTGATGGACCCTCGTCCTCTGGCTATTTTGACATAGCCGGAGTCCCCGTTTCTGTCTGGGAGAAGTGCTTCCTGGCTCTAATCCACTTAAGCCTAAAAACCTATGATGAAGGTTTTTAGGAAGGTGGTGCAGCCCTGTGCTGGAAAGCGCAGTTCCCTGGGTAACTGGGCATAAGAAAGAATATGTAAAATCCTAGGAAACCTGCTTTGTTTAAGAATTCTCTCATTTAAATGATAAGGGTCCAAGCAAGATGTTGGTTCCTCAAAGTTTTATGGCTCTTTAGCTATCTGACCCTGACTGAGAATAAGTCCTCATACTTCTTTGAATGATATCTGTTATTTGATCCTTATCTGTGTTCTTGTGCAAATGAACCCAATAAAAGCCCCTTAAGGAAGATGCTCTTGGCCCTTCGCCCTTGAGGAATCGGACACCTTTCCTCCCCAATCAGATCATGTCTTGGCAGTATTACTTTCATCCATGGCAAATGGGGGGACTTTGTGGGAAAAGTTTCCCCCACACTCTGGAATTTCTATATAGAAGAGATTTAAGGACTAAGAAGGGAACTTTTAAATCCAATGGTATGCAGTGGATACTATTGAAGTGTAGGTAAATAAATAATTACTTTAAAATATATATATATGTTTTTGCTTGATTGTATTTTTATTTATTTATTCTCCCAACAGGGATGGCAAGGTGTACCAATATATGGTAATATGCACACACCCACACACTTTTCCATTGGAGTAACAATTATCTTCCTTTAAAACATTGTAGTCCTTCGCCCATGCCAAGCGGCTCAGTTGGTTAGAACATTGTCCCATACTCTAATTGATCGCAGGTTTGATCCCCAGTCAGGGCACATACCTAGGCTGCAGATTTGATCCCCAGTAGGAGCGTACACAGGAAGCAACCCATCAATATTTATATTTCACATCAATCTCTCTCTCTCTCTCTTTCTCTCTCTCTGCTTCTCTGTCAAATCTCTCAAATAAATGTATAAAAGAGTCCAAAGAGTTCATGAACAAGAAAGTTCATGAACAAGAGAGGACTCTTGAAGAGTCTGGAAGGTTGAATTAATTAAGGAAAGAAACCTGTTGTAGACAGTTTCTTGACCCCTAAGAGGTGCCCTCTAACTTCCAGGTTAAAATCCAAACCCCTTAAGTTTTCAAAGACTTGGCTTGTGCTTCTGCTGTGCCCTGTTCCCCTGCTCTGCTGAAGAGCATGCTGTCCTTCAGAGGAGTCAGCTGTTTCAGTCTCCCAACCTCCACCTGTGTTTCCCTTTGCTGGGAACTTTTTGGCCCTGGCAAGTTTATGTCATCCAAATATTCGCACTGTTTAAAGATAATTCTTTGTTTAAAGAATCCAATTGCTGGTGCATTTACTGAGATTAGCTACCATGTTTCATCCCATTATACTCAGCATTATCTTCCTTTTCAAGGGATGCCACAGCATGACTTATGCGCCAGCCTCCCCTCAGTCCCAGGGCCATCGACGTCTCAGAGCCTCGCTGTGCAGGGACGGGGCACTAGGTAGGCGTCAAGGCTTTCAGAAACACCCCACCTCCCCAGTCCAGGAGATAACATGTTGACTTCATTAATGATATGGGAACAAGATTCAACAGACTTGGGCCTTAGTCCAGATTCTTACCAATTTAACCTTGACAAGTTAAGACAGTTTATTTCTCTGGGCCTCTGTGTCTACGCGGAGGGTGTATCCTCTACATGAGGGTGTTGGAAAGAGGCTCACCAAGCTCTCTCCCAAGTTTCTAATTAGATAGCAGATCAAATAGTTTGTTTTTATTTTTTAGATTAATTTAATTACTCAGTAACTTCATTGGCATTTAAATACTCAAATAATACTGATTCAAAGATGTTCCCCTTGAACCTTGGAATTCTTCCTTCTAATCCCTTACACTGATGCAAGCCCTTATTTAACTATTCCTTTGTTGATCAGCATCGTGGTTGCTCCTAATTTGTATTATTATATACAGTGTTCAAGTGAATGTCCCAGTAAGAATTTGTATATTTTCTAATGTATCTCTGCTTTACTTAGAGCAAAAGTCTGTGTTCTGGGCTTTGTACCCCAAGCACAAGTCAGCTAAAGAGAATTAAGGTCTCCAGCGTATACAGATAAAAGTCCCTTGACGTGGGAAGTAGAGAATAGTAACAAAGCATTTTCAGTTGATGCCAGAGGAAATCTAACTGCAACCAGGAACTAAATGAACATCAGCTGTGGGCAGCGTTCCGTTGGAAAAAGATGTCAGGGCTGACATGTAGGGTGCTGACTCCTTCAAGGTTTGGGCCAAGGCTGAGCACAAAAAGGGGCTTAGAGAGGAGAGTAGTCCCTAAGAGACCCCCAGAACCTCACAGCAAGGTGAGCGCCTTGGTTTGCTGAGTTACTACAACCATAAAGACTGCACACAGCAGGGCATCTCTTCTCTCGCTCCTTGTATAGCACTGTGGGTCTTGCAATCAGTAATCAGAGCAAGAAAGAAATTGGAAGTTGCACTTCTGCCAGTAAGAAAGTTGCTAAGGTCAGTGACCACCCTGACCTGAGGAACTGGCACTAGTGAGAGAGAAGCTCCGGATAAGGGGAGGGCGGCACTGCAGAACAAAAATAGCTAAATAAATAAATAAATCAGAAAACCAATCTTACTTGAAGTTTCAAACGGGCCGGAGAAAATTGGTAAACTGACTTGAAATGAAACAGGAACTCTACAGGCTGAGCACTACTAAACGCCAGCATGACGCTAAGGGCTCCTGGAGTCAACGTCTCCTGTGGTCCTCACCAGTACTCTAAACCAGGTGTTTTCACGTACCCCCACTGGACGTACGAAAACACAGACACTCAGAGAGGTACATTCTACCTCCCTCTCTCCACTTCTGCACCCTTCCATCCCTTCCTCCCCACCTGCTTCCACAAATATTTGTTCAGGGTCTGTGACGTAGCAGGTACTCTTCTTGGCCCTGTGGATACAGAGGTGAACCAGGAGGTAAGCCCCTGGTTTCGTCATCCTATATTCTAGTAACAATAATAAAGCAACAAATGAGTAAAACTACAAATAAACACACAAAGAAGAAAGAATATTAGATTCCAATGAATTTAATGTGGAGATTCAAAATACGGTGAGAATACAGGAACTCCAACGCAGTGATGGAGATGCTCTACATCTTGATTGTGGTGGTTCCACAATCGCATGTAAATGACAACTCAAAAAATCTGACCTTTATTTATTTTTTTAAAGATTTTTATTTATTTATCTTAGAGGGGAAGGGAAGGAGAGAGAGACAGAGAGAGAGAGAGAAATATCAATGTATGGTTGCCTCTCGTGTGTCCCCCGCCAGGAACCGGGAACTGGCCTGCAACCCAGGCATGTACCCTGACTGGGAATCAAACCACAATCGTGTGGTTCGCAGGCCTGCGCTCAATCCACTGAGCTACATCAGCCAGGGCAAAATCTGACCTTTAAAAAATAGAATCCTGCAATTAAAACTGATGGGAGGCTACTTTAGAGTGGGCGACAAAAGGCTTGTTGAGAAGGTAATAATTAAGTTGAGATATAAGGACCAGAAAAAAATGAAGGGATTTTTTTTTCCCTAACCCTCCTAACCATCCTAACCCTCTTCAAGGTAAAGGAGGGGCTGTTATTCCAACAACTTTAGACATTCAGGGGCTATTTCATTAGAGGGGATTTGCCTCGGGACTTACTTAAGGGGGCTGCCTTGGGTATTCCAGGCCCCCTACTAGCTGATATCATCTTATCCTACTATTGTTTAATCAGGTCAGGGAAGGAAGTGTTATTTCCCCTGAATTCACTGGACATCATGGGCCCTTTCTCCTTTGGGGTGTCAGAGGAGGTGTTATTTGGGGAAAGGCCAAGGTGATATTGTTCTCAGCCTGACCTAGTTGCTGTTCAGCTCTGAGAATGGTCAGCATTTCTAGGAGATTCCAAATTATCAGAAAGGTAAAGAATAGAATACCAAGAGACAGCAAGATTCAAATCAACACCACATATCCATTCATGCCACGTCCGCCAAGCCGGAACTCGCTTCTTTGAAGTCGTCCTCCCCATGCCCGGACTTGGTCAGACAGCATGGTTGGCGGAGCTGGACGTGGCACATGACCTTGTTGACAGTGTTCTTGAAGATGTCCTCTACTGACATATTTTGTAATTCACAGAGCTCCACCCTTCTTTTTCCTTCTCCTCTTGCATTTCATTTCTCTTTCCAACATTGCAAAATATAATCAATAAATGATATAATTTGTTTTGACTTTCCTACTATTTACCAAAGAACTGCAGTTTTGTACGTCTTGCTATTCAAATCCAGTTTTTTTTTTCTTTTTAAAAACCCTTGTTCCTTCCATTACAGTTGTCCCAATTCTTCCCCCTTCGCCTTCTGCCATCCAGCCTCTCCCTGCCCCCACAGTCGGTCCCCGCACTGTTGTCCATGTCCATGGGTCGGTCGTACATGCTCTTCGACTAGTCCCTTCCCCTTCGTTCTACCATTCTCCACCCTCCCCCTTCCTCCAGCAGCTGTCAGTCTGTTTCCTCCTGTTTCCGTGTTTCTGCAAATCCAGTCCTTAAGTAAAATGTGATCTCTTAGAACTCATTTCTCCTTCCTCTCTTGGTTTCCTGAGACTGTCCACGTCCCCCTGACATTTCTCCGTGCATTTCCCAGCAGAGACTGAGTGGTAAGTCAGAGGGAAAAGGACAAAACTGGTATGAGCTCATTCACATGTGGAATAGAACATGAACAGTAACAAAAGAACTAACAAAGGAGAACAAAACAAACTCACAGACGCAGAGGACGGAATAGTGATTACCAGAGGGGGTGGATGGGGGACCCTGGGTGAAGGAGGCCAGATACATGGTGTTTGGAAACTAGATGAAAAGTAGACTTTTGGAGGTAAACACACAATAGAACGTACAGACATTAAATTATATCTGTAACTATATATGTAATAATTATATAAGTGTTGTACACATGAAATTGATGTTATAGACCAATATAACCTCAATAAAAATTAAATAATTAAATTTGTAGAAAAAGATTTTTTTAAAAGATTTTACTTATTTATCTTTAGAGGGGAAAGGAAGGAGAGAGAGAGAGAAATATCAATGTATGGTTGCCTCTGGTGTGTCCCCTGCTGGGAGCTGGCCTGCAACCCAGGCATGTGCCCTGGCTTGGAATCGAACCACGATCACCTAGTTCGCAGGCCCACACTCAATCCACTGAGCTACACCAGCTAGGGAAGAAAAGGATTTAAAAGGCCTTATCTTCTTGCCTTCTGATGTTTGAAATTCTACTTTAGAGTCTCATTTTTTAAAGTGTTTGGGTGATAGTGATGTCAATAAACCACTGTGCCAATTTAGGAGATCTTAATCTTGTTCAGTGTGCAGTCTCAACACAAGCCAGAAGTGGACTTTCCCTGACCATGTCTGTAGGCATTTAGTAGATGCCTTATGAGCATCGGGCTTCTGGGCATTGGAACATTATGGGAAAGCAACCAAAAGGGGAGCTGCCTCTGCAAAAAATAAACTAACAGGAAAACAGTCTTGCTGGGTTCTCAGCCAGTCACTGGCATGTGCAAAAGGTGCCAATGTACACCCTGCCCGATTCTACAGTGGGGGCGGGGCAGGGGAGGCAAGTTGAGGGCATGGTGGCATTTAACCATGAAGGCAGAGCATTTCACTGGCAAGTTTTTAAGCCCTTGAAAGTAATTTTTATCCAGTGTATCTTCTCTCTGCTCCTCAGACACATCCTAGATCACGGCACATGTACTGGGAGTTGAGTTGATAACTTATCTTAGGCAACTTCCAAGGTAAGTTTGTAGGTAACACTCCTTCTGCTTCACCCTCTTATTCTCCCCTCTTTGCCACCTACACCCACTGCATTTTTCCACACAAAAATCGTATTCTCTTTTCCTCCATAATAGAATTAAACACCCCCTTGTGGACAAAAAAAGGGACACATGCTAAACCTGATAACCTCAGGGGAGGCCAGCATGGCAGACCCTGCAAACTCAGAGGCTGAAAATAACCGCATAGGGTGGTATGAACATAAAAAAAAAGTGGGTCATGAAAGGTATTCATATCCTAGGCCTGTAGCTTCCTGGACAAAGGTCAATCTTTACCTTAAGTGAGCCTTCCCCATCGTCTTTTTTCATATAGGATAGCATATCTTTGAATTGTCAGAGTAATCTCCTTTTCCAGACCCCTCAAGGCACATATCCCAGAGCACAAGACCACCGAACACTTCGCTGTTATCTTGTTTTACCATCCTATGTGCTGTGAATGGTGTTAACTCTCCTGTACCTACCAGTGTAAAAGTATGTGTCTCTCTGTTTTACTTTTTATTTAGTCACAGAGATTTCCCAGCTTTGCTTTCTCATGCCCCCTTAATCTATCTCAAATGGACTTCATGTAACCTCCTTATGTTTCCACCTTTGATTCCAAAGTATAAAATAAGCTGCAAAACTGCCATTTTCTGGAGTATTTTCTCAATTCATTGAGATATTGCTTCTTGGCAAAATTGTGGTCAGTTTAGTTCAAATAAACTCATGAAAATTCTCTACAGGTTTGGACATTTCTTAAGCCAACCATCAAAGCCAGAGCCCACATCATTAGGCAGTTTCTGTACTTGCTGGATGAGAGGAAGGACAGGGTTTCCAAACTTTGTAAGGAGAAATCCTCGTCCTCTGCATGGAGAGCTGGGAAAAGGGAAGAGAAATTCTCCACCCTGGACTGGGTTAATCCATCAAAACAATCGTTAAATTTCATGTTAAAACAAGATGAACATTCACATCCTGCTGTCCCTGGAGCTTCATTAAAATGCAAACAAATAAAGGATGTGTGTCTGTTGTTAGTTATTTGACCTCAGTGAAGATTAATTTCTAACCCTTCCCTAAAAGTAATTTTTGGTAAATGAGAACCAGGGACACTAGGTACTTTGAAGAGATGCAAAAACGGCATGGCCAGTGGCCGTAACCAGGCAAAGACTAGGAAAGGCTGTGAGGATTTTGCTGTATCCCTGTGCAAGGAAAGTTATATTTACTTCCTAAGCCACAAACTTAAAATACTCATGTAATTCTACTTTCCAAAGCAATACCACAGTTTATTCCTTCCAACTATCCATTCGTCCTTTCTTGCTGACCACACTTAAACTTTCTAACCATATCAGTGAACTGGGATACAATTCTCTCATCTCTCATTTGCTGTGGGCCCCAAACAGAGATTTTGAACCCTCATAACCTATGCATGCCTCAGAGAGCATCCAATAAATTCTTCACCCTTAGCCTGTATCCCACAACTGCTTTTCTGAGGAGAGATGAGACCAAGACAAGTCTTCCGTATTCAATGCAGTGAGATCTAAGGGATTCAGGGCTAACTTCAGACCAGAGCTTGTCCAGAAATTTGGTTTTTTCAAAGAATTCCAAACACTGAAAGAACTATGAAAGGGTTCAATATGAGAGAAACAAACATAATGGAAGCAAATGGGAAGCAGTTCGGCATCAAGGGTAGAGACACCAAGTACCAACGAACAGCTTACAAGAAAAAGAAGCAAAAGCTGCCAAAAACTGGCTGTCGGTCAACAGGAAATACCACTAGCATCAGAACACTGGGGTTATCGCCAGACCTGTTACCAAAGGACCTTTCACATAAGGAGAACAAAGTTTGGGATATTTTAAGGCCCGTGACTTTACTATGATAATTATCACCTGCTCTTTTGATCATCTTCAAAGTTAGAGCGTTGGGCAAAGTAGGACCATATTTTTATTAAGCATGACTATCTACCCACCCACATTTTCTCTGCAAATTTCAAGGATTTGTGCCTTGGGGAAATTTGTGTTAGAATGCTGTTGGAATGTCTTAAGGCTCTAAAACTGGACTACATTTCTGGGAGCTGATGTATTTACCTGCTAACCACAATAAACCAAGGATGCAACAGACCCTACCCCAAGAGAAAAGCAGACAGAGGGTAAAGAAATTCTGCATCCCTGGAGGTGCTTTAGAATGTGCCAAATTGGACACACTTTTTGTTTTAAATCACTGCTGACTCTGCATCAAGTTACACAAACTTCCCAATAGAAAAGTGTCTGTGACAGACAGCATTAATGAACCCCTTCTCATGCAAGTGAATTTTAGAATGTAGATGATGAGTATATCCTCAGTTGCAGTTGCCAATGCAAATGAGTCAGAGGATTTGCTTCAGACACTGAGTTAATTGTGAAACTCTGCAGCGGGAAATGCCATTGGAGAGTAGTTGCTGACCTCACAGTTGAAAAAAACCATTTAAAAGATGTGGAAACCAGATGTTTCAGTCGTGTTGCAGCCTCTGCTCTGAGAATTTGTGCTGAGGAGCCCCTAACAGGCTATTACTTCTCTGCGACCAAGATATGATCTTCTTAATTTACTTCTTTGTCTTGCTGTGGGAAGAGGCTCACGGATGGGGATACAAGAACGGTATTTTTCACAACTCCATATGGCTTGGTAAGAAACTTCACTCATTGAGCTTGTTCTTGGGAATGTCAGTTCTTTGAATTGATGGAGAAGTGAATCAAAGCCACAGTTTTTTCTGTTCTGTTCAAGCCTGATGTTTTCAAAGAAAATGCTTAAGAAAGATAGCTTTCAGAATGCCTATACCATTTTTAGATAGTGTCCCTGCCTTCTAAAATTTAAAAATGGCTTTTTATAAAGCAAATTGTCTAGGAAAAAATAGAGGTTAATATTTATATTTCATATGCAAATATATGTTAAATTTTTCATAGCAAATGTGGTGGTATAATGGGGCATGTTTCTTTAACAACAACAACAAAAAGTAAACACCAATATATTATTTTGCTTTTATTCCATGCATTTGCAGTCAGATTTTATAGCAGGTAATAGTACCAGGACCATAGCAGGTAAAATGGGATACACAATAACTTTATAATCATTCCTCCAGGTATTCTGACTTGTAGTACATAGCTTGCTTTTTCCAAACAACTTTTGACCTAGTTTGATGAAGCCAGCTTATAATACAGAAAAAAAAAGCTAAAGCTTGTATTTCTGAATGCTTTCTTACCACTTGATTCCTTTTTTTGAACTATCCATGTACTTTTTTTACCCCTTTTGGTAGACAAGAAAAGTTGCTTTTGTTGTTGGTTTTGTTAAATACAAGTGAGGAATGACATGGGCCTAACTGTGAATATAAACAATAGACCAAAAAAGCCAAATCCTCAAAACCCAAAATACCCTTAATAGTATTCTGAACAGTACTTTTATTTTCATGATACAAATCAATAGTGCTTTATGTCCATTACTGTATTTGATAGTGAAAATATTTTGAATTCTCAGGAAGAAAATTGAGGGATTCTTGTATAAAATAAGGCAATAAAGCGAAAGCAAAATTAACCTACATCTTCCTTTTGTGCTTGCTAAGCAGCACACGGTTATAGAATATTTCAGCCTGTTTCTCCCTGGTAATAATAACTGCAGTCATGTGGATTTCATTAAAAAGCTTGATTTGCAGTGCACAGCCTTGCCCCCTCTTTTTTGCAGCTTGAGCCAGTGAGCTAGTTTAATGCAGAACAGTGAGATCCATTTGGCCAAGATGGGGTCTGGGATTCACTAGAGGAATGAACAAGTCTCTGTTTATTGTCACTGCACACAATCATACTTAGAAATATGCACATATTTTTCACACATGAGAAAGATTGTCACGAAGCTAGTAACAATGAAACCCACATGGATGAACTGTGAAATGCTGTAAAACTTTCTGATGATGAAGTAATTTGGAGCTATTGTTGGTTTTCTTAAAAAGCATTTTTGTATTTTACAAAAATACAAACCTGAATAATAGAAGTTCAGTCCTAGAGGTAGAGAGAGCAAACCCAAATGTTTGTTAATAGTGTGCTGCAAATTTGAGGCTTGGGGTAATTGCACATTGCTTCAATCTGGGACAAATTATTGACCAGTCAACCTGGCACAAATTATTTACAGTTGGTTAGGTCAATATAGTATTAGAAACTATTTAAGGAGGAAAGGAAGTTTGCAAGAATCAGATAGCAACTATCAAGAACAAGGCACTTTAAACCCTTGGTCTCGGTTGCACCCTGGTAAGATGAGAAGGCTGAAATAGAGGACCCCTAAGGTTGATTTTTAACTCTGGTATCATTAAGTTAAACCATCGTAAATAGTGACCATCTGTGCTTGCATTGCTCACTAGTGTCCAAGTTGCTTGGGCACAGGACTTGATCCATGGCACCTAGCAAAGTACCTCATAGTATATGCTCAAAACAACCAGATTGGAAACTAGTGAAAGGGCAGTGAACTGAGGCTTTGCCATAAAAAGGGAGAAATGACCTTGTGTTCTCTGACTTAAAAGTATCAAATTAAGGTCTTCAGTAATGGGCCTTTACGTTACCATGTAACGTATCAAAGGATCCCCTGCAGTCCAGAAAAGCAGGGAAAATGCCGCCAAACAGTATCCCCTGTTCAACTGAGGCAATGTCTACTTCAGCCTGGGGAGGAGAGCAAGGAACAGTATTTCGAACAGAGCCAGCTTCATGTCACTGCCTGCCAAGATATATGTGTTCTCGTTGAAAGTGGTCTTGATGGTAGCTGAATGCACAGCTTAGGGCACAGGGACTGAACCATTATGACAGTCTACTTGGAACGGTTAGAGCTGTCTTATGATTACTGTCCTGGGAATCCTTCCACATTGTTTCCATGGCAAAATGCATTCCCAACTCAAAACAATCAATTTAAATAGTGATCTACTGGGAGACAACTCACGTATGATTTAACACCACCAAAAATATGTTGGGAACAAATGTGAACTAAAAGAAAACAAAACAGATAAAGAACTTAGGAACCAGTAGTTAGGTGTGCCCAGGTTTTTCTCTGCTGTATTTGAATCTAGGGTTGTTCTTTTAAACTTTTTTGTTTATTGATTTGAGAGAGAGAGGAAAGAACAGAGAGAAAAACAACCATTTGTTGTTCCTCTTATCGATGCATTCATTTGTTCATTCTTGTATGTGCCCTGACTGGGGGTCGAACCTGCAGCCTCGGCATACTGGGGACAATGCTCCAACGAACTAAGCTTACCCAGCCAGGGCAATTGTCTTTTCTTTAATGCAATATTTGTTTGCTTTAGATTCCTTCAAACTTTCCCTCGGTTTTTTATTTGTTTACTAAATTCTCAATTATATTGCATTAGTCATTTCCCTCAAATGGATATTTTGGCTTATTTTTCTCCGTCATTGTGAGTTTACACAATGGGTCAATTTCAATGGTTTTCTTTGCCTTCACCTCCTTTTTTCTCCCATGAATTACCTTCTCAAGTTCTATGTGACTTAAAGCCAAAAAAGAGTAAAAACGTTTTTATCTTTGGTAGTATAGAAATACAATGTGCTAAACTCTTTCATGCTGTCAGTTCAGAAATAAAATCTAGCCTTGAATTTCTGTCTATGCCACCAGATTTCCTGAAAATTCCCCCTCATCCATAATTTTTCCCCAAAGCTTTCTAATAATGAAAAATGTAGTTACCCAAGGCAGCTGAACTAGGGAACCCTTTGGCAGGAACAATAGCTGATGTAATCTTCCAGCTGAGGTCACAAAATTTCCCTGATCCACAAGAATCATAGTAGTGCATTTATGACATTTTGTGAATTCACAGAGCAAGCAGCAGGCGTGTACCACAGAGAAGCTCGGTCTGGCAAGTACAAACTCACCTACGCAGAAGCAAAGGAAGTGTGTGAATATGAAGGCGGCCGTCTCGCCACTTACAAGCAGCTAGAGGCAGCCAGAAAAATTGGTAAATGATTTGACAATCACTTGCTTTCTGTCGCCCTCGGAGGGAATATATTCCACCTTCCCTGTAACCCTTCAATAAGTCTTTGCTCTTCTACCCTGCTAACTGTTCTCTAAGCTCCTATGCCGTCTCTGCCCTCCAGCTTTCCCATCTTCTCTGCCTAGAGCTAGCTAGTGGAAAGTTCCTAGTACTAGCAACTTATATGGGGACACAACCCATTGTGAGATAATAAATGAAAATCATAAGAAAACATGCAGATATTAACTCTGTATCATTTAAATTCCTCATAAATTTGAAGCCATTACTATTCATCTTTAATACTGTTTCATCTCTTACTGACTTCTGAGTACGGGTTTCCTTTAGCAGTTAGATGAAGTTACTACATCAAATCTTACAAGGAAATTTACTTGGCAGGATAAAACATTGAATTTAGTGGCCTTTTTCTAATTTTTTTCAATGTTTTCTTTTTTTAACATTATGTGGGAGAATGCATTTGTATTTCAGGATTAAAAGCTATGAGGAAAAGGAGGATGAGCAAGTTATGAGATGGCAGGAGAAAGAAACTAGGAAAATGATGTCAGGAGACCCGTTGAAAACCCAATTATCAACAAGTGCTTTTTGTTTTTTTATTTTTAAAAAATGGCCTGCTACCATCTCTCTTGGGCTTTCAGGAGTTTCCAAAGGGCCACTCACATTTGGAACTCTTCTCCATTGAAGAAACGCCTTTGCTGATAGGAAAATTGATAGCAAAGGTTATGCTATTATTATACATTACCCAAGGTGAAAATACAGATGTTCTCTAAAATGCCCCAAAGTCTCCCCAGGTAACTGTTCATTCTGTTCCCACAGGACTGAGTGACACAGTAACTGGCACGATGGATACAAAAGCCAGAGCTGTTATTAGCTGCCTTGGACTTCAAGTAAAATTGTTCTCAGATGGCACTGGCAAATATTTGAACCGCCTCCAGAGTTGAGCAAGAAAAATAGGGCTGAGACCTTGTTTGAAATTTATGAGTGCTTTTATCACTCTTCAAAGTTTTCAAAATATTAGCAATATTTTAATTGGTCCTGAAATAGAAATTAATTAAACTATCATCTGGAAATTTTTTTCATGACTGATAGTAACTTCAGAAATTAACTCATTGCACTGGATAGGTCATTGGTGAAAAGAAGCCAGCTCTGAACATGCATTGTTTTCATATTCATGGCATTATGATTTCTAGTTCATCTGCATCTTCTTTTTTAAGGCGTAATTTTCTACTAAAAGTCAGATGTTATATTTTAATAGGTGTTCCAATTTTATGTTATTTAAAAAAAAAACAATTTTCCCCCTTTTGCATGAAACTGTTACAGCTGGAAGGGGCCATCATTATAAAGATGAGCTTCTCTCAGCTGAGTTTACCAGTTAAGTGTAAAACCCACTCATTCTCTTGCAGGATTTCATGTCTGTGCTGCTGGGTGGATGGCCAAGGGCAGAGTTGGATACCCCATTGTGAAGCCAGGGCCCAACTGTGGATTTGGAAAAACTGGTATCATTGATTACGGAGTCCGTCTCAATAGGAGTGAAAAATGGGATGCTTATTGCTACAACCCACATGGTTTGTTAAAAATAATAATTTTTATATTTTTCAAAAGTTATATTACTAAGAGGTTGTTAAAACAAAATAACTTTTTTCCAGACATAAACCAATTTAGTGATGATAATTACTAATAACTACCGTGCACTGAGTGATTATGCTGTGTTAGACACTGATTTATATTCCCTAATCTACTGTCACTCAGTATTCACCACCCTGCATGGAAGTATTATTATACCCATTTTAAAACTTTTAAGTGTTTATTGATTTGAGAGAGAGAGAGAGAAATACCAGTAGGTTGCCTCCCATTCCCATCCCCATCAGGATCAAACTTGTATACTAGGTGCCCATATTTTGCCTTGTATAATGTGCTCAAATTTTCAGGGAAAAAATCTCTCATTTTAATTTTTCATTAAATTATTTATTTATTTGTATATAGATACTTGTTTTGCGTATTCTAAAGAAATTTTAACATTCATTTTTCAACATATTATGGTACAAGTATAAGAAATTTTATGAGCCAGTAACAAATGTATGGTATTTACACATCAGAGGAGGCCAAGAACTCTTCATCACTGTCAACATCAGAAGTATCGTCTTCTTCAATTTCTATATTACATTATAAACATAGATAAAAGAAAAACATTTATATAGATACAGAATTAGTACTACCCATGCATAATGCACATCCTTACTTTTTCCTCAAAAATTTGGGCAAAAACGTGCACATTGTAGACAGCAAAATATAGTATATACCCTGACTGGAAGTTGGACCTTCAACCTTTTGGTGTATAAGATAATGCTCCAACCAACTGAGCCACAGTGGCAAGAGCTATACCATTTTAGAAATCAGGAAAAGGGTGTAAGGGCTTCAGTAATTGCCCTGGCTGAGTGCTCAGTTGGTTGGAGTGTGGCCCCATACACCAAAATGTTGCAGGATTAATCCTGGTTGGGGCACATATGGGAGGCAACCGATTGATGTTTCTCTCTCAAATTATTGTTTTTCTCTTTATCTCTCTCCTTCTCTGACTCTTTCCTCTCTCTCTAAAATCTATAAAAACTTATCTCCAGGTAAGGATTAAAATATAAATGAATAGCCCCAGCTGGTGTGGCACAGTGGGTTGAGCACTGGCCTGAGAACAGAAGAGTGATCGGTTCCATTCCCAAGAAGGGCATGTGCCTGGGTTGCAGGTCAAGGTCCCTAGGTGGAGGTGTGCGAGAGGCAACCAATTGATTTTTTTTCCCTCTGGCACATTGATGTTTCTCTCCCTCTCTTTCTTCCTCTCTTCCCCTCTCTCTAAAGTACATACACACATACATACATACATACATACGTACGTACATAAAATCTTATCAATCAATCAATAAATAGCTTAAGTAACTTATCCAAACTTAGGCTAGTCAGGGATCTAGTCAACTTTATGATCCAAACTCAGGGATCTAGTCAACTTTGTGAATCTATTATTTTCGAAATAAAAATATGAGGCAAATACTATATGTAACATAAAATATCCAACTGAATAGATATAGCTAAATAGACAATCAAAATAGGTCAATATTTGAATTTTTATCCTAACCTAATAGTGTATACGACAAAGAAAAGATTTTACAGGACAGAGAGAGTTACTCCAAAAGCTGGCATTGTACAAACTTAAGTACATATATAAACTTAAGTACATTGTATAAATTTTAATAATGTAATAAGAATAGCTTACATTTTGTATACCATCCTTAAGTTATTGTCCCTATTTTATCCTCAGAATAATCCTGTGGGAAGTGACAGGAGAGACGTGATTATGCTTATTTTCCCAGGGAAGAAACTGAGATGTGGGGCGGTCACAGAGCACTCGTACTAGGCCTCCGATCTTTGTCACTCCCCAACCTTTTTAAGACCCTCTTCTATCTTGGACATAAGCTTCCTTAACACCTATGGCAGTAAAGATGCTAATATAATTGTTTTAAATAGTTGCTTTAAAGGAGAATATTCTTGGCAGAAGCCTGAAATTGATAAAATGAAAAACATCGACTGCTACCAGAGTCAGCACTACCCGGATTATTTTTGACTGTCCAGGTTTTATTTTATTTTTCAAGACACTAGACACTTACCTGATATGGAATTAAAATTAATCAGGGACCATCCACAGCTTTCCCTCTGGGTCATACTGCAAGTCATTGGGTCTGGCTGAGGTTGTTCTTATAACAGGTTGTGACACAATATAAAACCATAAAATAAAATTAAAAAATGAGCCCTGGCTGTGTAGCTCAGTTGGTTAGAGAATTGATCTGTTATGCCAGGGTTATGGGTTCCACCCCCGGTCAGGGCACAACCAGGAATCAGCTGATGAATGCATAGATAAGTGGGACAACAAACTGGCTCTGTCTTTCTCCATTTCATATCTGTAAATATATATTTTTTAATTTTAAAAAAAGTGACCTAAAAAAACAAACATAAATATATTGACCAAATTCTCAAATAAGACTAGGTGTTCACTTATGCAAAAACCCATAAAAAGAGTATAAAAAGATTATAAATTACTCCTTGTAACTGGATTAGAGTGACCTTCAAGGTCTCTTCTAATCCTGAAATTCCATAATGATTTTCAAAACTGAATTTATTAGACTCTTTAGTCTAAATATTCCAGTCCCCGAAGACACAGGGATGACACGACAGGACAAAAAAATCCCTGTGGTCTTGACTGGGCTGTTGGTAGCATGAATATATGTATTTGTCAAAGCATATGGATGTGTACTCATGAGATTTGTGCATTTTATGCTTAAATGGTAAAAAGAAGCAAAAATGTAACCAGGAGCACAATTAAATTACTTTTTATTATTGCTGCTTTATTTTTAAAAAATTCACAATTGTCTGCTTATTTTAGAGTATTGAGTAATCATTGATGAAAAATTCATTTATTCTTTAGCTTCAAGAATACACTATATAGTACAAGTGATGTATTTAAGCTATTTCTTTATTATTTCATAAAAAGTAATAAATAGATGAATACTACGATGCAAATATCATTTTAAAGTAGGAATAATTTTTTTCTAATGCTTTCTTATCTTTTTTTCCCCATTTCAGCAAAAGAATGTGGTGGTGTCTTTACAGATCCAAAGAGAATTTTTAAATCTCCAGGCTTCCCAAATGAGTATGATGATAACCAGATCTGCTACTGGCACATTAGACTCCAGTATGGTCAGCGTATTCACCTGAGTTTCCTGGACTTTGACCTTGAAGATGACCCAGCTTGCTTGGCTGACTATTTTGAAATATATGACAGTTACGACGATATCCATGGCTTTGTGGGAAGGTACGTGTTGTTTCCCCATACATGAATCTAAAGGAACATTCGATACTGTGTTTAATGTTTCTTTAATTTCCCCTAACTGTCTCTACAATATTGATTTTCCAGTGTTTCTACACTCCTACAATACCACAAAGATTTTTCACAGCATGTTAAATGACTATCAGCTGCTACTTATTTTTTAAAATAGTGATAGCCACCTTTTGATTATTGTTAAGCTGTAACAATTAGTTTTATAGTCTATTTAGAAAGACCTCAGGATTAACTAACAACAGGAAAAAGAAAGATGTGAGATGGGAAATTCATTGAGGTTTTAAGTGTTCTAATTTCTGTCAACCTCTAAAAATAATGATAAACTCAGTAATTGGTGCCTTTCTTCTGGGTACAAAGCATTGTGCTAAATATTATGGATATAAAGTAAATAAGCAAATTATAGTCTCTTCTTTCACACAATTTAGCTAAACCTACAATAAGAATCTTCTTAAAAATAGCTTTCTTTGCCATAAAAAGCAACTGCTCTTTTCCTCAATATTTCTCCCTTGGTTTTCAACATGTTTACTGGGACACAATATTTTTGTGTTTTTGCCCTCCAAATTTAATATAGTTTAAATTTTGAAAGCCTCACAAAATATTCCAATTTTAAAAGTGAGCAATTAGGTGTTTTCTATATTCAGGTCACTATTTAATAATGTCCATAGACTATCAGTTATCAATTCTCCATTATCCATGACAGTTATTTAATAAAAGAACATAGCCCTGGCTGGTGTGGCTCAGTGGATTGAGTGCAGGCCTGAGAACTAAAGGATCGCAGTTCGATTCCCAGTTGGGGCACATGCCTAGGTTGCGGGCCAGTTCCCAGCAGAAGACGCATGAGAGGCAACCATACGTTGATGTTTCTCCCCCTCTCTCCTTCCCTTCCCCTCTAAAGATAAATACATAAAATCTTTTTAAAAATAAAATAAATAAAAGAATATTGGGAACAATTAAAAATGACAGACACAAGAGTTTTTACATTGACTTTGAAATGTGTAATTAAAGACAAAGAAAACAAAGGCATTTCTTGCATAAATGAACTACTTTTTGGAGAGAAGTGTTTTTTTGCTTTGTTTTGTTTTATTCTTTGGCTGAGACTACCACTATACAAAAAATACAAATAGTTTTTAAAGTAGTTTCAAAGAGACATAAAGTGGGTTGAATGAATGAAGGACAAAATATTTTTTAAAAGAATGTACCTCCTTTTTTGCATTTAGGATGATGTTTTTATTCTAAACCTAGTTTCACAAATCAGTTACAGCCCTAGATTTAAAAAACAAGACATTTACCATTTTTAAAGGATTTCAACAGGTTATAAATTTATATTGTGGAATTTACCTTTGTAATAGACTTTCCACCCCTCTGAAATAAATTACACCTTTGGAAACTGACAGAGCCCTCAGCTTTTATGTAATGTGCAAGGGAGTCCCTTTCAAGGCATGATTTTTATTAAAATCAAACTCTCTTACATCTATAAGTTCCAATGTAATTTTTCTATGTTTAAATCTGTATACTCTAGAATTTCAAAATATAATGTCACCAACTATACACTCATCGTCTTTCTACTGTGAAGAAAACTTTATGGGATTAAAGAGAAACAAATTTTTAATTTTCCCAAAAGATTCAAATTATCTGCTGCACAAATAATTTTGTAGGTACAGAGAGTGGAAATGCCACATATCCTTTCTTAAGAATCTCATTACTTCTTTGAGAAGATTACTTCAGATAATGTTTTACCCTCTTCTCCCTTACAAATTCAAATTAAAAAAAACAATAAAATATTAGTAAAATGAGCCATTAGTTAGGGAAAATAAAGCACTTTAGTTATTGATAAGAACTACTTCCAATAGCTATATAAGATTCATTCATGTGACCTCTCTTTTTAAAAAATTTCCTTTTCAGATACTGTGGGGATGAGCTTCCAGAAGACATCATTAGTACAGGTAATGGCTCTAAATTAAGGAACAAAAAACTATGATTTCTTTTCTCAGTGTCATTGAAAGTGAAAGACCCAGTAGTCATTATTATCTACTTTTTCAAGTTGAGAGAACTGTGGACAGATGTAGCATGCTGGCTTTTGAAATTCAAAGTATTTATTTTTACTTAAAGAAAGATTTATGCCAACTTCTTACACTGAAAATGTGTAGAAACTCTTGCTATCTGCAGAAAATTGCAGTCTGAGATAGTCTTGAATCTGCAAATTCATGAATACTGCTGTGGGTTATAATTTCCATAAAATGTAACTAAAGGCCAACATTTTTCATTGATAAAGAATTGAAGTAATTTATAAAGTAGTTAAAAATACCTTCTGTTGCCCTGGCTGGGTGGCTCAGTTGGTCGGAGCATCATTCCATACGCCAATAGTTGTGGTTTGACCTCCTGCCAGGGCACTTACCTAGGTTGTGGACTCCATCCCCAGTCCGGGCAAATATGGGAGGCAACCACTGATGTTTCTCACATGGATGTGTCTCTATCTCTCTCTTTCCCTTCTCTCTCTCTCTAAAATCAATAAACATGGCCTCCAGTGAGGACTGAAAAAAAGACCTTCTGCCACTGAAACAAATTTTACAACTTATTTATTGCATTTTTAAATCTTAGTATAGCATTTCCCAGAGAGAGTCGTAAAGAGCATAGTATCATAAAAAGTTTTTAAATAGGTGCTACCTGAGAAAAGCGCTCTAAGGTCAAATAAATTTGGGTAACATTGGGTTCAGTACTGTTAAACAGGTTTCTCTATTGGAAGACAGCAGAGACCTTTTAATATGCCTATTATGCAGAGTGCATCTCAAAAGGCTACCTATGGTAGGCAATGCTTTCCAAATTGCTTTCCTCCTGCAAATTATTTTGTGTGCCTTTGTTCCATGTAATGTAACCTCAAGAAATGTCCTTGTAGTAGCATAAACTTACCTCATTAAGCAATACCACTGCTATTAACCCAAACTGCTATTTTCTGCCTAAGAACATTGATTTTCTTAGATGTCATTTTTCTTTTTCATCACCAGCATTAGTATTTGGCATTTTAGATGCTATATTTTCCCTCCAAACCATAAAATTATCACCATGCTTATGCAATTAAAAGCATCAGTCCTCAAGCTGATTTGCTACTAGCTACACTACTCATATACCCTAGCCTTGCGCACAATTCTCATTTACTCATCATTATCAGAAAAGATGGAACTACTTGTTCAATTTTTGAATGAATAGTGCTTAAAACTTATTAATTCATTATTCTGTTACAATCTCCCAAGGAAAAACGAACTTTTAAAACCTTTTGTTCATCTGTTATTCTTGTCATAAGGACATATTTTGTTAACTAAAGGTTAAAAGAAGACATCTTATGAGCTGTAGGAAGTAGATGGGGGATGAGAACCTGATTTTTAAAAAGAGAGGGAAGGAGAGTCCAAAGGAAGCCCTGAAAGGGCATCTTTGTCAGCTAAACTGAAGGAGACTAACATCTTTGTTCTTTTGCATCTTCTTCCTCCCCAGGAAATGTCATGACCTTAAAGTTTCTAAGCGATGCTTCCGTGACAGCAGGAGGTTTCCGAATCAAATACGTTGCAGTGGATCCTCCATCAAAATCCAGTCAAGGAAAAAATACAAGTACTATTGCTACTGGAAATAAAAACTTTTTAGCTGGAAGATTTAGCCATTTATAAAACAAACAAAAAAGGGACATTTAGTATTTATGTTTGAATCTTTTGGAACCCCTTGGATCTCACTTTTATAGTTTTATTATTGTTATTAGCATTTATTTATTACTTTTCTAAATGTAAATGCAATACCTAATAATTTTGAGAAAATTGGAAACTGCAACCGTGTGCAGATGATGTGTTGTAAAAAAAATACAGAAAACTTTAAAGGAATAAAATCTCTCATAATCTCACTACATGAAAATAACAGGTATTAACATTTACATATATTTTTTGGTCATTTTTCTATTTGTGGTATCTGTATATATGCATTTGTATTTGAAATTTTGGAATTCTGCTCTATATTTTTTATCTCTTTTAACCTTTGAAATATATAGTTTAAGCATTCCCCCATATAATTGGGTATTGTATAAAATCGTGATTTTGAACAGCTATAAAATATTTCATGGTATGATTATTCCTTACTTTATTTTAGCCTCTCTCTGTTATGAGATTTTTAGATTGTTTTTCATAAATATTGCTTTAATAAACATCCTTGAACATATGCATTTGTAGAGCTCTCTAATTATTTGGGGTAGGGTGCTAGAAGTAGCCTTACTGAGTCACAGATAAATTAAAATAGAATTTTCTTTTTTGATAAGCAAAATAAAATAACATTGTGGTTTGAATTTGCGGTATGATTAATGGTTGATTTATATATTATTTGTCCAGTTTCATTTCTTTTGTGAATTATTCTTCTTTTTCACTTTTTTAGTATATTGTATTCATTATGTTATTATAGTTGTCCCACTTTATCAAGGAAGTTACTCTCTTCCACAATCCAGCAATTCCCCCTTAGTTCATATCCATGGGTTATAAGTTTTTTGGCTTCTCCATTTCCTGTACTGTTCTTAACACACCCCTATTTTGTACCTACCAATTATGTTTATTATTCCTTGTACCTTTTCCCCCATTCTCCCACTTCCCCAGCCCCACTGATAATCCTCTAAATGATCTCTATACCTATGACTCTGTTCCCCTTCTGGTTGTTGGGTTTCTTTGTTTGTTTGTTTAGATTGAGTTGTTGATAGCTGTGAATTTGTTGCCTTTTTAATGTTCATAGTTTTGATCTTCTTTTTCTTAAATAAGTCCCTTTTACATTTTATATAATAATGATCTGGTGATGATGAACTCCTTTAGCTCTACTTTGTCTGGGAAGCACTTTATCTGTCCTTCTATTCTAAATGATAGCTTTGCTGGATAGAGTAATCTTGGGTATAGTGCCTTGCTTTTCATGACTTTGAACACTTCTTGCCAGTTCCTTCTTGCCTGCATAGTTTCTTTGGAGAAATTAGTTAATAGTCTTTTTTAAAAATACATTTTACTGAGTCTGCTATTACAGTTGTCCCATTATTTTCTCCCCTTTGTTCCCCTCCACCCTGTACCCCCCTCCCAAAAGCATTCTACCCTCCCTTAGTTTATGTCCATGGGTCTTGCAGATGAGTTCTTTGGCTTCTCCATTTCCCATAATATAATTAACTCCCCCATCTATTTTGTGCCTACCAATTATGCTTCTTAATTTCTGTGCCTTTCCCCCCATTCTCTCCACTCCTCCTCCCCACTGACCACCCTCCATGTAGTCTCCATTTCTGTGATTCTGTTCCTGTTCTAGTTGTTTGCTTAGTTTGTTCTTTTTTTTTTTTTAGGTTCATTTGATAGTTTGTAGTTTGCCACCATTTTATTCTTCATAGTTTTGATCTTCTTTTTCTTAGATAAGTCCTCTGACATTTCCTATAATAAGGGCTTGGTTATGATGAACTCCTTTAACTTGACCTTATCTGGGAAGCACTTTATCTGCCCTTCCATTGTAAATGAAAGCTTTGCTGGATAGAGTAATCTTGGATGCAGGTCCTTGTCTTTCATGACTTGGAATACTTCTTTCCAGCCCCTTCTTATCTGCAAGGTTTCTTTTGAGAAATCAACTAAGAGTCTTATGGGAAGTCCTGTGTAGGTAACTGTCTTTTTTCCTATTGCTGATTTTAAGATTCTCTCCTTGCCTTTATTCTTACATAATGTAATTGTGATATGCCTTGATGTGTACTTCCTTGGGTCCAACTTCTTTTGGGACTCTCTGAGCTTCCTGGACTTCCTGGAAGTCTATTTCATTTGCCAGATTGGGGAAGTTCTCCTTCATCATTTTTTCAGACAAATTTTTCATTTCTTGCTCTTTTTCTTCTCCTTCTAGCACAACTATGATTCAGATGCTGAAACATTTAAGGTTGTTCTGGAGGTCCCTAAGCCTCTCTTCATTTTTTTGCACTCTTGTTTCTTCATTCTATCCTAGCTGAAAGTTTATTTCTTCCTTCTGCTCAAAATCATTGATCTGAGTCCTGGTTTCCCTCCCTTCACTGTTGGTTTCCTGTGTATTTTCCTTTATTTCACTTTGCATAGCCTTACCTTCTTCCTCTGTTTTGCGACCATACTCAGCCATTTCTGTGAGCATCCTAATTACCAGTATCTGGAGTTGTGCATCTCATTGGTTGGCTATCTCTTCATCACTGAGTTCTATTTTTAGAGCTGTGATCTGTTCTTTAATTAGGGCCATACTTTTTGTCTGGACACACCCTACATTGCAGGAGGGACAGCCTTAGGTATTCACCAGGGTGGGCCAACCCAGGTCGATGAATTGTGGCCTTGTATGTGGAGAGGAGTCTAAGAGGGAACAATGCTGCTTGCTCAGCTCTTGCCCCACTCTCAGTCACTTCCCCCATTATCTGCAAGCAAATTGGGCCCTTCTGATGCTGATTCCCCGGGTGGGCGGGTTTGTGTATATTCAGGACCCTGTGGGTCTCTCAAACAAACTATCCTGTGAAGTTGGGAGTTTCTTTTGTAGCGGCAACCCCCACAGGTTTTAACAGCCAGAGGTTTTGACGTTTTATTTCCCCATGCTGGAACCCTGGGTTGCATGGTCTGTCTCGCTCACCAGTTATTCTTCCCAATTTATCCACACACAAATGTGGAACCACCCACTCTGCCAGCCACCTTATTGCTGCATGTCTTCTCTGCCTGGGCTACCTGTCAGAGAGGTAGCCTCTCCTACCTGTCTGAATGAATGTTTATTCTTTAACTCCTTGGTTATCGGAGTTCCATACATTTCAATTTTCTGACAGTTCAGGGTGTTACTTGTTTTGAGATTTAGTTATAATTCCTTTTTGTGGTTGTGCAAGGAGGCAAAGTGTGTCTACTTTTGTCTCCTTCTAGACAGGACTCTTTTGTGAATTATTATTCTATGTCTTTTACCCATTTTTTTAACCTGTGTCATAATTTCTCTTACTCATTTATAAGAAATTATTATATATTAGCATATAATTTCATGTCTGTCATACAAGTTGCAGTTTAATTTTGTTTCAAGTTTGATTATCCTATGAGGTCTTTAACATAATAAGAGTAATTTTATTTGCTGTCATACTTATTGCTGCGATCCTTTGTATTTACATTTATGATAAATATTCCCATTACAAATTGTTGAATGAATGCCAAAAGAGTCAAGATGCTTTGCTAGAAAACAAATGACAAAGACTAATTCAAGAATCAGAGTTTGTAAACTGGAAACACAGCTAAGCAAAACCTATATGTTTTCTGAAGGAGAAAGAAAAGCTGAGGGTTGGTTCTTATGGTAAAGAAAAAATACATTCTTGAGAAGAATCAGTCCTGCTTCTTAGTGTCAGGATCTGTCTAAGATAGTGTGAATGAAAAAGTGGCCAAATACTAAACCTAACAAGCTCGGGGGAGGTCTGCATGGCAGGCCCTACAAACTCAGAATCCAAAAGCAATCACAGAAGATGGTTTGAACATAAAAATTCTTAAATGAAAGCAAGTTATGTCCCTTGCCAGTGTGGCTCCATTAGTTGGAGCCTCATCCCATATAACGAAAGATTAAGGGTTTGATTCCTAGTCAGGACACATACATAGGATGTGGGTTCACTCTCTGGTTGGGGCATATATAGGAAGCATATCTCTCTCTCCCTTTCTCTCTCCTTAAAGTCAATAAACATATTTTTTTAACTTTAAGACAGTGATTCATGATGGGTAGTCACATCATGTGACTAGGCATGTAGCTTCCTTGAGAAAGGTCTATCTTTACCTCAAATAAGACTGTCCGTTGTCTTTTTGCATTTAAGATAACATACCCTGGGAATGTCAGAGTAATCCCATTTTTTCAGACCCCTCAGGGTAAACCCACTGCACCACAGCAGGAGACTACAGAACCGCTCATTATTATCTTGTTCTCTACATACCATCTCTATGTGCTGTAAATGCTGTTAACTATCCTAAACCCATCAATGTAAAAGAGGTCTGTATCTCTTGATTTTATTCTTTAACCTCAGGGATTTCTCCATTTTGCTTTCTCCTACCCCTTAATCTACTACCAATGGATTCCATGTAACCCTGCTTACATTTCCTCCTTTGAGTCTAATGTATAAAATAAGGTGCAGCCCTGACTAGGGTGGCGCAGTTGGTTGGGCATCGTTCCCTAAGGAGCAGGTTCAATCCTTGAGTGTATATGAGAGGCAACAGACTGCTGTTTTCCTCATATGTTGACATTCCTCTCCCTCTCTTTCTTCCTCCCTTCCTCTCTCTCTAAAAATAAAATAAATAAAATCTTAAAAATAAATAAATAAGTTTCAAACTGCCATTCTCCAGAACATTTTCTCAATTCCTTGAGATTTGCTTCCTAGCAATTGTCACTTTGGTTCAAAAACCTTATAAAAATTTTCTAAAGGTATGGCTGTTTCTGGCATTGACAATGGTAATCTTCATATGTCTAGTAGTCTGGACAATAAAACAATTTCTTCTTGAGATCATTCAGATGGTCATGTGAGGGTTTGATGTATATCCAGGCATTCGGGTACTGACACATGACTGGAAAGTTCAGAAATTTAAGTTCCCAGCATATGTGAGGCAAGAATAGAATTGTATCCTCATGCCTCAGCCTACTTTATTTTAATAATTTAGCATCTTGACCATAGTGCCTCCATTTTATAACTTCACTCTATTCCTCAAAGTTTAGATATTTATTCATTCATTTCTATTTCATTCCTGTTACTTTATGGCTTGCTTTTTTAGAAGAAAAAAGTCATAGCTGTTACTCTGCATATGAGAGATAACAGTCACTATCCAATTCAATTTAACAAAAAATTTATTCCAGCAACTGTTCTGGACACTTGAGGAACACCCAAGACCCAAATGAACAAAAAACCCTAGGCTTGGGGAGCTTATGTTCTGGTAGGGGTGAGGGATTCAATAATTAACAAGTATGATAAATTAGTAAACCACATGTTAGAAATGGAGCATTGCTTACTAAGTTACTAATGGAATAAGTATAAATTTTTTAAAGGCTGAGAACTAAACCCTGGAAGAGGAAGATCAGCAGAGAAGACTGAGAAGAAGCAAAAGGTGAATTAGGAGGGAAATCCTTTGGGGTTCTGGAAGCAAAATGGAAAATACATCAGGTTGAGAAAATGATCAACTGTGTTAAATCCTGCCAGTGGACCTACAAATGAGTATTGAGAATGACCACTGGATTTAGCAACATGAAGACTGTTGGTGACTTTGATGAGCGATTTCAGTCAGGGGAGGCAAAAGAGCAGTTGGAGTTTACTGAGGACTGCTGTAGAGGAGAGGATTGGAGTTTGGCTATCAAGGAAGTGGTCGCTGTCAGGTGAACTAGGTTGAAAGGCTTTCTTGATGGGAATAAACTTAGAGAAGGGAAAGATGCTGGGGTGATTTCCTTGAGTCTATGTGGTTCTCAAGGAGTAGATGGCACACTCAAACGTGACAGAATGAAGATACTATTACAGAGCTCTGGGTTGACTTATGAGACGCTCCCAAGAGATGGTGCCTCACTGAGTGTTCACCAGAAATGGAGGTCCCCCTGAGGAGGAAAAGCAGGGGCCATTATCTGAATCCAGAGTAGGATCTTCAGTCCTAGGAAAGGGCTATAAAGAGAAGTTGGAACAGAGCTTCTACCAATCCAAGGCTGTGGGAAGGTTTCTGGGTGAATTCCCCAACTTCTCCCTCCTGACACCTGTCTATGCCCTGATGGTCCTTCCCCTTGCCTGAGTCCAAGCAGAAGTCAAAATACAAGGAAACCTGGTTGATGCTGTCCACAGAGATCAGCTCCAGGGCCCAGAGCAAGGAGGAGAAGGTAGAATGAAGATCTAAAGGAGTAAAAGGAGGACACCTTGCACAGAGGGTGAGAGAAGGCAGGATCTAGTGCACAAGTGGAGGGACTGACTTTAGATAGGAGCACACACAGTCTCTTTACAGAAGGGGTTCTTACTGTTTTGTGTGTGTGTGCCATGAACTCTTTAATAATGAAACCCATGGACAATTCTCAGTATAATTTTTTAAGTGCATAAAATACACTGGAGTACCAAAAAAACTAATTTCATCGAAACAATGATCAAATCATTTAAAAATTGAATCTGTAGTATCCTAACACATGTGCATTTTATTAATGCTAAAAATAATAAGATCTAGTAGTGGGCCTAATAACTACCATAATTTCAAAGTAGGGATATGTGCATACAATATTGTGAGATACCTGAAAAAAACTGTTTTACTATATAAATATATGTATTTATGATGTCTACTGGTGACAAAAGCATAGGTATTGTTAATGCTGTTGTGGTCACTGTGGTTTGCTACCTACATCATAGCTGGAGGAAATGCTAGATTGAAGAGTAAATGGAAGTAAAGATGCATTTTTACATGCAAGATCATGAATGCCAGGGTTAGGTCCACAGACCCATTAGGAGGAAGACAGAGTATGAGGACAAAGAACCTGATCTGTGGAGGGATACAAGGGAATCTGCAGAGCCTTTTTCTGCAGACTTTGCATTTCTCAAGAAAGATTTGACTCATGAGCCAAGGGGGAGGATGAAGAAGTAGATGTAAAAGGTTTAACAAGACAGAAGGCAAGAAATAGTTTTCTAGGAAAGTAGGAAAACAAACAGACAAGGCAAATAGCATGCCAAGCAGCATTAAGGAGCCATTTGAAACTTGTAGGAGACTGGTCAGCAAGACTATGTTTTCTTCCAGCCATTTTCAGCTAGATGAGAACAAGGAGATTAGGGAGAAAACTGGAGTCACTGAAGTTTGGGTTCTGCCAAGTGAGTGTGAGTAAGCAGGCCCAAGGGAATAGACGTTGTACATAAGAAGGGAATGTCATGATAACCCATGGAATTTAGTTTGATAAGAAGGGGGAAAGGATATTAAGGAAATGAGGGACAGTGGAAAACGTGGTAGACTTGATGAAGTGCTGGTCCCACAGGGGCTCAAAGGTTATAGAATCAGAGCATGAGAGGCAGGAATTAGTGACTGAAGAATGAGATATTAAACACAGCCTTCTGTGGTAGGTAGACTAGTGTCCTCCAACCTTGCCCCAACATGTCTACATAGTAATCCCCCCAAATTTGTAAGTGTTACCTTATGTGACAAAAGGGATTTTATACATGTAAGTGAAGAACCCTAAAATGGGATATTACCCTGGAGTATCCTGAGGGGCCCAATGTGATCACAAGGGTCCTTAAAAGTGAATGAGGTCGGCATTAAAAAAAGAATCAAAGAGAGAGATGTGATAAAATAGGGAGGATCAGAGAGATGCAACTTTGATGACTTTAAAGATGGAGGAAAGAGGCTGTGAGCTAAGAAATGGGGGCGGCCTCTGGAAGCTGGGGAAGGCAAGGAAGGAGAATCTTCCCTAGAGTTTCTGGAGGGAACGCATCCCTGCTGACACCTTGACTCTACCCCATGAGACCCAAGTCAGACTTCCGAACTACAGATCTCTAAGATAAATTCTTACTGTTTCTTAAACCACTAACTGTATTATACTTTTTTACTGCAGTGATAAAAAATGAACACACCTCTTAATCAGTTTCATGCAGGCATGGACATTGAGGAATTAAAGTATAATTCTAGACAACAGAGCATAAACAAGAAGAAGTACTACACTGTAGATAGCTATTTTTCTAAACTTGCAGAAATTAAATTAGGCGAATAATATTTAAAGCTTGTATAACATCTCTCTGTTTATATATTCTCCAACCTACATCTAATACTTTTTTTTACTTCTTTGCTCATAAATTATTTTTCACTCTTCTTTATTCTCTTCCTCACCTCCTTAGACTGCTTGGTCTTTATCAGAATTCACATTTTGGGGGAGTCTTGATGAATGGTATTTAAATAGGAAATTTGCAGAATGAGTGTAAATTTGAAAAGTATAATGCACTCTAGGATATAAGGTATTATTATTCATAATGGTAATAAGTGTAAATCCTCTAAGATTTTCCTGAGAATATTCAGATGTGTGAAATATTTAGACCGATATTAAACGTGATCTGTTACCACTGACCTATATTCCCCTATATCTCCATCCTGTAGTGAAAGTAGCACACACAGGATCAGATACAGGTTATAATAACTTCCAGAGATTTGGCTGCATCATTTCCAAACCTTCCCAATGAGCTTTGGGATTATGATTTATTCTAAGACATATAGAAGTCTTTGGAGCCCTGGCTGGCGTAGCTCAGTGGATTGAGTGCGGGCCTGCGAACCAAAGAGTCGCCTGTTCAATTCCCAGTCAGGGCACATGCCTGGGTTGCAGGCCGGTTCCTTGCAGGCTAACTACCAGCAGGGGACGCACAAAAGGCAACCATACATTGATGTTTCTCTCCCTCTCTCCTTCCCCTCTAAAGATAAATAAATAAATAACAATTAAAAAAAAAAGAAGTCGTTGGAAAGGAAAAGTTATGATACACATGGATGATTTTTTTAGCAAATTGCTAAGTGACCTTGTAGAATATTTTCTAAAATTTCATTTTCTTTATTCACTTTAATATACTTTTGTATGTCTACTTTAGTATTCTTTGCATTCTACTAATTCCATTTTATTCGAATTTTTCAGTTTAAGACCTTCTCAGATGTAGTTATAAGATATTTTTCTCTTTGTCATGTTTACGTATGGGTTTGGAAGTTTCTGGTTTTTTAAGTTTTTCTTACTTTCAACTTAAGTGATCTTTATATTAATATCATTTCTGAAAATATAATAAATGTACTGATGTTGTTGTATGTATACATATTGAGTGTCTTATTTAATATGATACTCAAGTTTAGCCCTGGCTAGTGTGGCTCAGTGGATTGAGCACCAGCCTGCAATCAAAGGGTCGCCAGTTGGATTTCCAGTCAGGGCAAATGTCTGGGTTGTGGGTCATATCCCCAGTTGGGGGTGTGCAAAAAGCAACCACACATTGATGTTTCTCTTCCTCTCTTTTTCCCTCCCTTCCCCCTCTCTCTAAAAATAAATAAATAAATTCTTGAAAAAATATGATATTCAAGTTCAGGTTTTATGGAAGAACATTTTGAATAGGAAGTTTTTTTTAGAAATATACTTTACAATTCATCTCCCTCAAAAAAATATGTTTTCTGGGCTCTGTTATTGTGAAGGCAAGTTGTTTACATGTCTTGCAATTTTTTTAAGATTTCTAAAACAGACTTCCGCCAAGATGGAGGCGTAGGTGGAAACACTGTGCCTTCTTCCACAACCAAGTTTGAATACAACAAAGGTTTGGAGGACAAAGATGCAGCCAAAGAACAGAAAACTGAACTATACGGAAGTCCAACAACAATGAACCGTTCTACTGGACAGGTAAGAGTGGCGGAGCCAGCAGCGGAGCAGGGTTGGGCAGGAAAGATCCCCCAACCCCAGGTGCCCAGGCATCGGGGGTAGTGTGGGGCGGACCCAGTGAGGGCTCACGACGGCGGGAGTGAGAAGTGAGACGGACCGCGCAGTCCCCAGCAACGAACCCAGCAGCTGCTGACTGAGGTCGCACGTTCACTAGCAGTGGGACGAATCACAAGGCCTATTTGCATGCAGAGGGACAAATTGTTCTGCCTGCAGTGGAGGCGGGAGGAAGCAAAGGGTGCCCGCCATTGCTTTCCTTTGGCCCCACCCCCACATACAGCATCACAACCCAGCAACTGAGTGACCCCGCCCTGGTGAACACCTAGGGCTCCGCTCCTCATACATGTAACAGGCACAAACAGTCCAAAATATAGCTCAAGGAGAACTCAAAGCCCCAGAGCCAATAACTCTAATCAATCAGGAAATATCAAACCTCTCAGATGCACAATTCAAGACACTGGTAATCAGGATACTCACAGAACTGGTTGATTTTAGCCACAAATTAGAGGAACATATGAAGGCTAAACTAATTGAAATGAAGGGAAATATATAGGATGGGAAATATATATATATAGTGATGGAAAGGAAACAGGGACTCAAATCAAGGGGGTGGACCAGAAGGAAGAAAGAAATGCCCAAACAGGAAAAAGTGAAGTTACAAGAATTCAAAAAAATGAGGAGAGGATTAGGAACCACCAGGACATTTTTAAATGTTCGAATATCCAAATTATAGGGGTACCAGAAGGGGAAAAGAAAAAGCCACGAGTGGAAAATTTATTTGAACAAATAATAAAGGAGAACTTCCCCAGTCTGGCAAAGGAAATAGACTTCCAGGAAATCCAGGAATCTCAGAGAGTCCCAAAGAAGTTGGGCCCAAGAAGGAACACACCAAGGTACATCATCATTACATTAGCCAAGACTAAAATGAAGGAGAGAATCCTAGAAGCAGCAAGAGATAAGGGGACAGTCACCTACAAAGGAGTTCCCATCAGACTGTCAGCGGATTTCTCAAAAGAGACCTTCCAGGCAAGAAGGGGCTGGAAGGAAGTATTCCAAGTCATGAAATCCAAAGACCTCCATCCAAGATTGCTCTATCCAGCAAAGCTTTCATTTAGAATGGAAGGGCAGATCAAGTGCTTCTCAGATAAGGTCAAGTTCAAGGAGTTCATCATCACCAAGCCCTTATCATATGAAATGTTAAAGGGACTTATCTAAGAAAAAGAAGATAAAAAATAGGAACAGTGAAAGGACAGCAAACTCACAGTTACTAACAACCACACCTAAAACCAAAGCAAACTAAGAGGACAGCTAAATCAGGAGCGGAAGCATAGAAATGAAGAACACATCGAGGGTTAGAAACAGGGGAGTGGAAGGAGGAGAAGGGGGGAGAAGGTACAGAAAATAAGTAGCATAGATGGTAGGTAAAAAATAGATAGGGGAGCCCTGGCTGGTGTAGCTCAGTGGATTGAGCGTGAGCCTGCGAACCAGAGGATCGTGGTTCGATTCCCAGTCAGGGCACATGCCTGGGTTGCAGGCTGGTTCCTTGCAGGCCAACTACCAGCAGGGGATGCACGAAAGGCAACCATACATTGATGTTTCTCTCTCTCTCTCCTTCCCCTCTAAATATAAATAAATAAATAAAATCTTGAAATAAATAAATAAACACTTAAAAAAAATAGATAGGGGGGAGGGAAGGATAGTAGGGGAAATATAGAATCTAAAGAACTTGAGACATGTGGACATAAACTAAAGTGGGGGAAGGGTGGGGAAGGGTGGGGGAGGGGTGTGCAGGATAGAGGGGAATGAAGGGGGAAATAGAACAACTGTAATGGTATAATCAATAAAATATATTTAAAAATTAAAAAAAGATTTCTAAAACATGTATCCATAGCTGTTTAATTTCCTTCTGAACCAATGGCTAGCAAAGAAAACCCCAAGAACTCTCATCCCACCAAACCTAAATGCATAAAGGTAAATTCCTTAATAGCACAGGCTCCACTGGAGGAGCCACACTCTTAAGAGCATTTATAAAATACAAAACAGTTTTTGAGCATTTATTTGACTACCAAACATTTATAAATAGGACTCCCTTCCTAACTATTAACAGCTTCACAGTGATTCTCATGATGTCAAAGGAAAAGTTACATGATATTAGATTTAATTGCATCAAGACATTCATTTAAAATAATCTTATATGTAAAATACAGTATAAACACTTATTTTCACATTGCTCTCTAAAATTCTATCCTTGCTAGAATGAATGGGAACCACTCACAAAACAATCTTAAAAGGGTTATTTTTGTTTTTCTATTCTAAAATACCAAATATTTTAGTAATCAATATTTTTCAAGAATAAATAATTGCACCTAAAATAATAGTGCATCAATGATGATGATAATAACAGCCTCCTGTCTCACTCAGGAAAAAAAAGCCAATTATTCCTGTAACCTAGAACAGTGACCATGATCTGGCCCCTCCTCTAAACTCTCTGGTCTCATCTCTCATCTCTCTCTGACCCTCTCCTCTACCATTATCTCCACCAGCCACACAAGTCCTCCCTGTACTTTGACATATTAGCATACTTCCATCTCAGGGCCTTTATAGATGTTGTTTTGCTGCCTGGAATATTCTTTCCCAGTTAGCCACATGGCTCACTCACTGCCATCAGATTTTTACTTAAACTCCCATTTTCCGTCTCCCTAGGTCCTTTATTTTAACCATTATCTATAATCTCATATCTCCTTCCCTACTTTATCCTAAGAACTTATCAATATTTAGTGTGATAAACAGAAACCTCCTTTAAATTAGAGTTGGGAGAACCTGTAGGGGCAGCTCTCAAACCCTGCCACTCACTATCCAGTCGTCCAAACAGGAGGAAACTGACTTTTCATCTCCCACAGAAAGATGCTTTATCTCTGAAAGGTTTTCTTAGGCTCCGCCCAGGAAGAAATGCCAATCAACCACAAAGTCAGGCAATATAGAGCTTTATTAGGGTTTGTGCACCCAGGCAAGGTTCTCTGGTCTGCAAAGTGCAGGCTGAAGAAGTCACTGCCCAAGCAGGGAATGTGGCAGGGTTTTATTGTCCTTGGCTCTCTGTGGGAGCTGGGGATTGGTCTCCTTTGAACAAAGTGGCAATATAGCATTGGTGGTTTTCCTCTGGCTCAGGTTGTTATGCGGATATCCGTTTTGGCAAAGCTGGCCGTTTTGGCTCTCTGGTTTGACATCAGCCGTCTTTTCCGGGTTGTAGTTCAGCTGCCACTTTGTCCTATCCCACCCATCCTGACAATCTCCTCTCCTACCCCAGCAGGAACAAGGAGGATCTTCTCCCCACCCAGCAACCAGTCAGCCAGTGGAAGACTATTACAACTCTAGCAATGAAAAGCCACTAAACTTCAAACTTCTACTGTCCTCCTATAGGCACTTCAGTTGCTACAGCCCCTCTGAACTTCCCCTTTCCTCGGTAAATAAATGTTCCTTTCTTTTGTGCCCGGGACCTGTGCTGCGGTTCACCATTAAATCATCGCATGTCCTGAACTTCAATTCTTTGTTGCTTTCAAAGAAACTGACTCATTTTGCCAGAGAATTACCTGGCTGCCTATTTATTTAAGGTCAAAATTAGCGTACTCCATATTTTAATTCTTTACCTTGGTTTGTTTCCCCACTAGAATCTAAGTTCCACAAGAACAGTAATTTTTGCTATTATTTTCCCCACTGTTGTATCCACATGTCCTGCTACAGAGCCACCACACTGAAGATCCTCAATTAAATGAAGAAACAGATTAATATTCGCCTTTTCTTAAGAATGGAATATTGTAATAAAATATAACTAGCTTAAAAATGATAAAGCCAAGTGGGAAACCTTTTGAGGTATGAGCTATCATAAACAGTCTTACTGTTTGCCAAGAGCAACTTAATAGAAAAATGTACGCCTTACATCTGCATCAGATAGGGTCCAGTCAGGAGGGAAACCACACAGTAACTTGAACAGAGAAAGTTTATGTAAAGAATTATTAACTATTACAGGGGAGTGGAGCAACAACAGATTGACTGGCGGAAAGTAAACGTATAAAGAGACACAAAGCATGCGTATACATAGAGCAGCCATGACCCCTAGGGCGGAGAGAGAGAGAGAACCCTAGGAAGAGCCCCAGCCCAGGACTGAGATCTAGACCTTGCTGGAGAGGATAAGAGTGCCTCCTAGGTGACAGAGAAGTTGCTGGAAAGTATTCTGCCAGGGAAAGCTATTCACAGAGAGGTAGGTATCTCACAGAAGACCCTTCATTACCAAAATCATCTGAGGTGGGTGCCAAGGGAAGCTGGGTGTTGCTGTCCAGATGGCACTGCAGGAGCAGGTGCTGAAGATACCACATGTGTTGCAGGAACTTGGCTGTGCAAGCCCGCTGAAACCACAAAAAGCCTTCCTCTCCCTCTCATCTCTCCAGTGCCCTCTACTGACAAAGGTTAACATTGTCTAACAGGAAGAAAATAAAATTAAAGGGCCTATCTCCATTTTCACAGGGCAGGAACAATAAACTTGATACTGGCACAATATCTACACCCAAAAATTATTATAGTAAATATTGTACTATATTACATAATCTTGAGTATTTGCAGAAATGTTTATCTCCTACTCTAAACCTGTGTTCTTAGAGAACTTCACGGTATATAGGTCAATACTTTCTTCCATGGAAGTACCATCTGAAATATATAGGCTATTCAGAGTAGCAGAACTTCCTAAATCAAAAATGCCAACTGTGCTCAGAGTCTTCTGGATAAACTCATTAAACTTTTATGAGTGGTAACTATATTAACAAGTTAACAAGCTGTTCAGGAATGGGAAACTCAACGGTAAAAGTGTAAAAGGATGAAAAGAAGACTTTAAAACTGGAAATATTTAATGTTAACTGCAGCAATTACAAAATGTCTTCTATGTTGTCATTTTTGGTGTAAAGTGTTCCTATTTGAATTACAGTAATACAGATTGGCTTAAAATAGTGTGGTAAACTTTGAACAAAAGCCTAAGAAATGTTAATTCTAAGAAAACCTGGGTCCATTATAGTAACAAGAAGCAAGAAAATTGCCTCTTTTCTACTAACTTAAGTTTTTATTTGTTATGTTTCTTTTTAATCCAAAATGACCAGAATGTTCTTGGACAAGGCTACTAAACATTCTCTCTCAAGGGCTTTCGGTCACAGTTACACTCTAAACATTTTCCAGTAAAGTCCCACAGTTTCTTTTTTATATTTTACTCAAGATATATTAAACATAGCTGCTGCCCCAAGGCCAGTCTGAAAATACAAAGCCCTAAGATAACATAGGACTTTTAAATGTCACAAAAATCAGATGTTGGAAGAGTGCTCACTGAGGAGTCCTTGACAAAACCCAGCAGGCTGAACCTGGAAGGTTTGTTGCGTTTGAAATCAACTTTCCCTACATCACTAATACATTTATATACCTGATAAGTATGCCTCATTAACAGTTTAGTCACACATTTTAGGCAGGAGTAGAAAAAAACTGCCTCAGCATATGTGTTATTTCTTACAAAACCAGAACAGCAAGCTTATGTGGGGGCAACTTTTCCACAAGTCCCCCCGTCTGCCATGGATGAAAGTAAACACTTCCAAGACATGATCTGCTTGGGGAGGAGAGGTGGTCAGTCCCTCAAAGGGGAAGGGCCGTGAGCCCCTTCCTCCAGGGGCTTTTATTGGATTGTAATACTCAGGAATACAGGGTGGCAAGGATCAAACAGTAGATAAGATTTCAAAGAAATCTGAGGGCTTAGTCTGAGTCAGAGACTGTGAGGAAGGGAGTTTTGCAGAAACTTTAGGGTTTCCTGCTCAGAGCCTTAACATAAGAATGAAAGCACTCTTAACAGAGCAGGTTTCACAGGTTTTCAGGAATTCTTTGTGATGCCAGATTTTCCCCCCCAGGATTCTTCGCTCTGGGAAGGCAAGGAACCGCACCCTTCCCCATCAGGTATTCAGGCTTAAGGGGATTGGAGCCAGGAAGTGCTTCTCCCAGAGGACATGGGGACTTGGGCTGTGTCACATAGCCGGGGAGCAAGGGTCTATTGCTTGCTCTTTGTTGCAGCCCACCACCACCACCCCCACCCACCTCGAGTCCTTCCATGATGATCTCCCAAGTGATCATGTCTGGCTTAGGTTGTCTCTCCTCTGAGGGGACTTACCCGTCAACAACACAGACCATGCTTTGGGGGCAGGAAGAGGAAACTGAGGCAGCGTTTGCTACCAGAGACAAGCTTTGTCTCCTGTGGCTCGCATTCCAGAGGTCGCTCACTCATCCTTAGCCACGGGGGGTAATTACACTTCCTGAAACCAGGCAGAGCAGTCCACAACAAGCTTAGAAAGTAAAAACGATTCTAGAGCTCTGACGAGCTTTTTCTTTTAAAAGTTTTTTAAATTGCACTTTACATTTAATGTTATATTGTATTAGTTTCAGGGGTACGGCACAGTGGTTAGACAATCATATACTTTATAAACTGTTTCCCCTGATATTTCCAGTACCCAACTAGCACCATATGTAGTTATTAAAATATTGTTGACTATATTCCTTATGCTGTATCTTATGTTCCTATGACTGTTTTGTAATTACCAATTTGTACTTCTCAATCCCTTCACCTGTTTGACCCAGTCTTGCAATGCCCTAATGTTGTTTTTTTCCCCCAATTTAAAAGTTAGGGGTGGTCGAGTTTAATAGTGCTGTAGAAAATGATGCAGTGCTAGCCAAATATTAGAGTTCGGTGTAAAGTTTAATGCCTTGGGGGAAAAGCAACACGTGTTCTCTGCTTAAATAGAACAATCTTACTCACATTCATATACCTATTTACCTAATCAGCTAAGATTTCTTTCTTTCAATTTAATTACATTTAGGGTTAGTTCATATGATTATGTTTATAGGACTTAGAACTTACAGATGATGCATTAGAAATAGTCTTCCTTCTATCCCAGTCTCCAGTCTCTATCTGCCCATTTCTACTGCTTAGGAGCTACTATTTCCAGTGTCCTGATATCCTTCAAAAGTCTACTTAAATGCATATGTATATTATCTTTTCTCCCTTCCCCACTCCAGTTTTTTGATACCATACTATACTCAGTTCTATCTTAATTAATTTTATTGATGTCCATCTGCTGTTTTGTACATAAAATATAATTCCACCAAATTTATAAGTTAATGAGCTTTAGCAAATGTACACACTCATAGAACCATTACCCTAAGTATGATATAGATCATTTCCTCAACGTGTGACTTTCTGCCTCTGTAGTCAGTCTTTTCCTGCCGTCTGTGGAACCTGACAATCACTGAAATTTTCTTTTTAAAAAATAACTATTGTTTTATCTTCCCTAGAATTTCATATCAGTGGAATCATAGAGTTTTACTCTCTTGTGACTGGTTTCTTTTATTTAGCACAGTTCTTTTGAGATTCACATGCTGCTGCTTGTATCCTTCCTTACTATTGCTGAGCACTATTTCATTGCACACCACAGTTTGTTAATATTCATCAGCTGATACACATATGCTTTTTCCAGTTTTTGAGTACTGTGAACAAAGCTGTTATGGACATTTTTGTACAAGTTTTTGTGCTGACAGATATTTTCACTTTTCCTAGGTAAACACTTAGGACTGAATTTACAGGGTTGTATACTGAATTTATATTTAACTTTTAAAGAATTTCCCTACTATTCTTTATGAGTCTACCATTTTGTATTGCTGCCAGCAATGCATTAAAATGCTAGCTAGTCATATCCTCATCAAAACTTGGTGTGGTAAAATTTTTTTAAATTTTGCTCTTCAGTAGATGCGTGGATTAAAAAATTATGGTACATTTACACAACAGAATACTATGCAACAGAAAAATGAATACAAGTCCTACCTTTTTTGACAGCATGGATGGAACTGGAGACTATTATGCTAAGTGAAATAAGCCAGTCAATGAAAGACAAATACCATATGACCTCACTTATAACTGGAATCTAATGAACAAAATAAACTAATGAGAAAAATGGAACCAGAGACATGGAATCATGGACTGATAGCTGTAGGTGCGGAGGAGGAAGGCTGAGAATGGTGGAAGGAAGAGGAAGGGACAAGCCAAAGAACATGTAAAAATGACACGTGGGTATGAACAATGGAAAGGGGATTGACTGCTGGCTAGATGGTGGGCTTGGTGGAGGGGGGCAAAAGTGAAAAAACTGGAATAATTGTAATAGAATAAGCAGTAAAAAAATGCCACTCAAGCAAATATCTAGTGTTATTAATTTACATTTCCTTAATGACTAAAGATGTTGAGCCTTTTTTCATGTGCTCACTTGCCATTTTTATCTTTCTTTAGTGAAGTGTCTGTTCAAACCCTTGCCCATTTAAAATTTTGTCTATTATTCAATTCTAAGAGTTCTTTGTTCTGGATACAAAGCATTTGCTACATACATGTCTTGCAAGTATTTCTATCAGTCCTTTCATTCTTCTAACAGTGTTTTTTGAAGAGCAAAAGTTTTAAGCTCTTTAAATAAATTTTTATCTTTAAAGTACAGTTGACGTACAATATTACATTAGTTTCAGGTATACAACATAATAGACATTTATACAACTTACAAAGTGATTCCTCTGACAATGTAGTACCCATCTGATACATATATAGTTATTACAACATTATTAACAATATTCCCTATGCTGTATTTTACATGCCCATGACTATTTTGTAATGACCAATTTGTAGTTCTTAATCCCTTCATCTTTTCATCCATCCTCCCAACCCTCCTCCCATCTGGTACCCTTCAAAATGTTCTCTGTATTTATGAATCTGTTTCTGTTTCACTGTCTCTTTATTTTGTTTTTTTAGATTCCACATATAAGTGCTGGTCATGTGACATTTGTCTTTCTCTGACTTATTTCACTCAGCACAACACCATCTAAGTCCATCTGTCATTGCAAATGGCAAGACTCCATTTTTTTTATGGTTGAGTCACATTTTATTGTATATATGCACCACTTCTTTATCCACTCACCTGTTGATGGACGTTTAGGATGCTTCCATATCTTGGCTATAGTAAATAATGCAGAAATAACCAAATATAGATGCAGATGTCTTTTTAATTTAGTGTTTTAGGTTTCTTCAGATAAATACTCAGAAGTAAAATTGCTGGGTCCTTCTTTGTCTCTTGTTATAGTCTGTGTTTTAGTCCATTTTGTCTGGTATAAGTATTGCTACCTTGCTTTTTTTTATTTCCATTTTCATAAAATATCTTTTTCTATCCCTTTATGCTCAGTCTGTGTATGTCTTTGATTGAAAGTGAGTTTCTTATAGACAACATATATGTTTTGTCTTATTCAGCCACCCTATATCTTTTGATTGAAGCATTTAATACTCTGCACTTAAAGGAATTTTTATTTAAAAAGTTCAGAATGTTGATATTACAACTTTTGTTTTTAAGAAAGAAGACTGAATTACATTTTAAAGATTTATTTTTATTTTTAAGCAGGTATAATTTACACAAAATGCATAGACTTTATATGCTCCTTTCAATGAGTTTTTAAATTTTTTAATCTATTCTTCTTTTCCTCCTTCTCCTCCCCCTCCTCCTCCTCCACCTTCTAATCATCCCACAAGGATATGTTTATTGATTTTAGACAGAGAGGAAGGGGACAGAGAAACACTAATATGAGAGAGAAACGCCACTTGGTTGCCTGCCATACGCGCCCTGATTGAGGATCAAACCCACTTAGGTGTGTTTCCTGAGGGTGTACAGGACGATGAGCCAACCAGTTGAGTCACCTGGCCCGTGCTCAATGTGGCTTCTTCTTCTTCTATTCTAATTTACAGGACTTCTGCTCAGTTAGACTTCAGGTGGTCTCATTGATGGTTGTTCTATAATTTAGTTGCCATTTTGATGTGGTAATTGGAGAATGTGAGTACTGCATTTATCTACTCTGCCTTCTTTACTGAAAACCTATATTAAAAAGTTGCAAGTTTATGGCTATGAAGAAAGTATTCGTCTACTCCAAAATTGCTAAGATTTTCTCCTATGTTTTCCTCCAAAAAATTTATGGGTTTGCTTTTGACATTTAAGTCCATTAATGTGAATTAATTTTCTGTATGTTATAACTCTCAAACTCTCAAATTTCTTTTTCCTCTTTTTTTTGTATATAGATATCCAGTTGTTTTAGCATCCTTTTAAAAAAAATTGTCTCTTTTCCCACTGAATTGCATAAGCATCTTTGAGGAAATTCAGTTGACTATGTGGGTCTATTTCTGTACTCTGCTCTGTTCCTTTGACCTATAGGCCCACCTTTATACCAATACCACATTTTCTTGATTACTGTAGCTTTATAACAACTTTTGAAATAGAAAATCTTGCAAATTTCTGCTTATTTTTCAAAATTGTTTTAGCTATTCTCTTGTTTTTCTTGTTATGTTGTACCTGTGATTTGGCCACATTTTCCTATTTCTTCGTATGACTTGTGCCCATTTGTTGAGATTTAGGCCTTTGAAAAGCCAGTCAGCTTGTCTAGAGATTCTGGGACTGCTAGAACCTTTCCCGACGATTTGTGTTCTCAGGGCTTGTGGATCTAATTTCACAGATAAGGAGATTTCTCTCTGTGTCATCTCAAGAGCCTATTGTTTCCTTTCCCCCTAGGGTCTGTGGGCAGTACAGTGGTCTCTCTGGAGCTGTAACAAGTTATGGCGCTGGCCATCGTTCTCAGCTGCCCCCATCCAGCATCCAAAGTACACTTCCCTTCCTATCAGCAATCCGAGTCAGGCAAGGAAGACACCAACCCTTTCAGCAGCCCACTGAAAAGCCAGAACATTAGATACACTTTCCATTCCATCTTTTCTTTCCTTCCCCAAGGAGAAGCTGGGAGTTAGGGGTTTTCTTTTGGTAGCTAGCATGGTACTGTGCTTGGGAGGGTAAGGGCTAGGACAGACAAATGGGAAAAACTTTCCTACCTGATTACACAGATCTCTTCTTGCCTTTGCACTCACCTGGGGCGCTGCAACCTGTTAACTGCTTTGTGGAGTTTTCACTAAGGTAATTTGTCACATATAAGTGTTGTTTGTTAAATCAGCTTCTCCGTGGCAGAACGAGGGCCTGGAACTTCCTATTCTGCCATCTTGTCTATGTCACCATTCTTGTTTACGGTTTTTAATGTTGAAAAATATTTTAAATTTACAGGAAAGTTACAGACTACTATAATAAACTGTCACCTAGATTTACTAACAAAATATTAATATCTTGCCACATTTGCTTTATCTCTTTCATATAAATGAACTTTTCTGAGCCATCTAAAGTTGCAGACATCTCATGTTTTACTCTCAATATTTCATATGCATCCATCCTTTTAGAACAGTGATATTTTTCATATGATAATAAGACCAACACTCAACATCTGACATACAAGTGTGTTGAATTCATTGTTTACCACATAAAAGGATTTTTAAAGTGATTTTATTTATTTGTTTTTAAAGAGAGGGGAAGGGAGGGAGGAAGAAAGGGAGAGAAACATAGAGAGGAAGAGAGAGTAGACTGAGTCTCAATCACCTCCAACAGGGGACCTAGGCTGCAATCCAGACTTGTACCCTGACCGGGAATCGAACCTGCAATCTTTTGGTTTGTGGCCAGTGTTCAATTACTGGGCCACACCACAGCCAGCATTCAATCACTGGGCCACACCGTCTCCTCCGGTGCCTAGAGCCTCTCAGCAGAGGGAGAGTAGCCTCTCCTGGAAGGGTCACCCCAATGCAGCGCTGCTTCCCAGTTATTGAAAACCTTAAATGCCATATTTACCACATCTCAGATGGCGGTTTGGGGGCCATCCTCGGCCTTTTTCTGTTTCATTCTAATATCTGGGGTCGACTAGGAGATAAAGTGAGTAGCTAAGACAGTGGCCCCAGCGTTAGAAGCCAGGTCAAGGCGGGTATGGAACACCATTGCCTCAGTTAGTCTGTTGAGAAACAGTGCCAGAGCCTTGGGAGACCTTTCTCCAGGGCCTTGGGTGACCTCTCTGAGCTTATTGTAACTGACTGCTTCTGGGCAGATTGGTGCATACCTGCTATCGGGCACTCGACCATTTGATTGCGGCACCTCCAACCCACCTGTCCTACCTGGTAGTCCCAGTCTGGTTCTGCTTCTGGCACAGCTTCAGCCCCTACTGGCATGAGGGGATTGGTGGTGTGGGTTTGGTCTACATGAGCCCTAGCTGCAGTCTGGATGCGGTTGCACTCGTCTGGAGTCATGGTGGAAGTTAAAATGATGTGCAGGTCATGCCATGTGAGGTCATAAGCCTGGACTAGGTACTGGAATTCCATGATAAAATTGGTAGGGTTAGTGGAGAACGAGCCTAGGCATTTTTCAACTGAAGAGAGGTCAGCTAGTGAAAAAGGGACATGGACTCCAACGACATCTGCTCCTGCCACTTCCCAGAGGGGACAAATACGGGAGTCTGGGGGCTCTAGATTCAGGCAGGATTGGGTGTGTGAGCTGACTGGGGAAGAAAGGTCTTCAGGGGGAGGGGGAGAATCTGGTTGAGAGGGGAGGGTGGGGCTGGAGTAACGGTTGGTGAGAGCTGATAAGGAGGGGGAGAAGGAGAAGGAGGGGGAGAAACAAGATCTTCAGGGGAATCAGAAAAGGAGGGAGGTTCTAGGGCAGAAGGCTTAGGAGGCTGGACAGGTTCAGGGTTCCCTTGGGTGAGGAAATCTTGGGCTGTGGAGCATTGGGCGCACAGATCCGGGCGGGAGCTCAAGGCCCCAAAACCCTGAATGTAGGGGACCTCAGACCATTTGCCAGTCCGTCTGCAAAAATTATCTAGGTCAGTAAGGGTAATGAAATTGAAAGTGCCTTCAGGAGGCCAAGTTTCACGATTATCGAGCTGATATAATGGCCAGGCCATAGTGGATAGAAAAATTAGCTGTTTTTGCTTAAGGCCAGGGTCAATTGCTGGCAAATTTTTCAGAAGGCACCCTAGAGGTGACTTAGGATCTGGCTTGGACTCCTGCCCCCCCATTCCTGGTCCCACAAGGAGCAGCATATGGGAATCGGCGTCCCTCAACCCAATCTGCTGATCCACTCGGTAAAAATGAGGATCTAGGCCCAGGGACAGGCCCAGGGACATCTCCTCCGGTGCCTAGAGCCTCTCAGAGGAGGGAGAGCAGCTTCTCCCAGAAGGGTCACCCCAATGCAGCGCCGCAATTTGGTGGAGAGCAGTCTCTCCCAGCAGACGGGCCCGGAATCAGTGTTTGAGGACCAGAAACTTAAGGGCAACAGCACTTACCCTGGTTCTTGGTCCAGACTGGTGGGGTGGCTGCGAGGCCTCCTCAGGGAGTAGGGAGAGGAATGGTCTTCAGCAGACAACAACTCCTCCTGGGTTTTGGCCCAAATGAAAGGTTTTCTTAGACTCCACTGAGGAAGAAATGCCAATCAGCCACAAAGTTAGGCAGTATAGAGCTTTACTGGGGTTTGCGCACCCGGGCCAGGTTCTCTGTTCCACAGAGTGGACAAAGAAGCCGCGCCCAAGCAGGGAATGTGGCAGGGTTTTATTTTGGTTGGCTCTCTTCGTGGGAGCTGGGGATTGGTCCCCTTTGAACAGAGCGGCAATATATCACTGGTGGTTCTCCTCGGGCTCAGGTTGCTATGCGGATATCTGTTTTGGCAAAGCCCACCATTTCGGCTCCCTGGTTTGACATCAGCCATCTTTTCTGGGTTGTAGTTCAGCTGCCATTTTGTCCTACCCCGCCCATCCTGATGGAAATGGCAGACTCATTGCTGGTGGGCCAGAAAAAAACCCTTACGGTATTCTATTCTCAGCTGGTGTGAAGGATTACCACCTTAAGCTGTGCTTGTGGATGGTGGGAAAACACCCTTGGGAAACTTTTCCCAGAAAGGACTTTATCTTTCAGACTCTTTTTTTAAGATCCATATTTCATTGAGAGTTTTGGGAATTATACTCATGGACTATCCTGTAGATTGGTTAACCTCGGTTCTGGGTCAGCATTGAAGAGACTGATTTCCACATAGGAGAAAATATCCAGGAGGTGCCTAAGAGATATGTGTAATTTTACTGAAGTTGTAGAAATACTGTTTCTCGGTGTGGTTATAAAAAACAGTTACTGCTACATCCCAAGAATAATTTTATCCTTCTCTTCTAGCAGAAGAACATTTTTCTTCATTATTGTAAACAATAATAATGTAATTTTATATAATGTATTTTAGTACATTGTTAACTAATATATGGTATATTGTATTAATACAATTATTAATACATATGTTATAATATATCTTATTATAATACAAGTCATTATATTTTTATGATATACCATACCTTTGTATTATTTTTTAAATTGGTTGTACTACCAAAGCTTAATAGAGCTAAAAATTACAAAATTATGAAAGTGATTGTTTTTATTTTTAATTTTTCAATATTAAAAGTGTTATTTATTTATTATTTACTTCCGTTTTTATTAGACAGAGGTAGTGATTTTTTTAGTAAAGCTTGTGTCTAAGTACATGATTATTAATTGTAAGGGGAGCATGATGTACAGAGTCAAAATAAACAACTTTAAGTCAGTACAGAAAGAAATATGAATAAACAAATGTGTTTAGGCAAGTATGACATGAGAATGTAAAAGTACAGCATAGGGAACATATCAATAATATTGTAATAACTAAGTGTGGTGTCAGATGAGTACTAGGCTTATTAGGAGATCACCTTGTAAGTTATATAAATGTCTAATCACTATGCTGTACACCTGAAACTAATGTAATATTGAATGCAAACTGTAACTGGGAAAAGAAGAATAGACATACAAAAGAAGATCGTTCTGGTAGTTCTGGGCAGACACATTCTACAGTGTGTAGCTGCCAGCTTATTCCTAAGATCTTGAATCAGCAGTCGACTTTCAGGAGCCATCAACTTCTGGAGGTTCTCTGGAGAATCTCAATTTAGAATTGAGAATAGAATTTAGAATCACATCTCTCTAACAGATGTCATTTTGGTTATGTTAAGGTCCTTTATATTTTTCTAGAAGATTGTCAGTGATATACATAATGAAATTTTGAAGTAAAGATCAAAATTCTATGTAAATAAAATTTCATGAATAACTTTCAGTTAAATGTATTTCTACATTACTGGATACATAAGATGAAATTCCCTACATAGATCACTACGAAATCTAATAGTATTTTAACCATTGTGAGTGTGGTGGCTGTTCAATGGGATACGTCTTAATCTGTCCTAAATATCAATACTATTAAACTACGTATTCATAAATGAGGGAGGGAAGCAATTGTTACAGTTCATTCAGTGACGCTCAGAGTATTCAGTAGGGTGTGGTCCTAGCCTATGCCCTACCTTTACAACATTTCCTGGTTACTCTGGTTCCAGATGGGGCATGAATGGGCTAAATCCTCTGTCCTAGAAGGTGTCCCATAAAAGCTGGGTTCTGTGGACAATTTGTTCCTGCCATGGATGGGTTATTTCATGAAAGGTTTCTGCAAGCATTCATCTGGGGTTTAATGGGCTCTCTCAAGTGGCCATTCTGGACTTGCCAGATTTCATCCTCATGGCTCTTATAGCCTGATCATTCTCAATGATTATTTCAGAATTTGAGTGTCCAGATTTTATGAATCTATGATGGAATCTTTGAACCTCTACATAGATTTATTGCTAACATTTTTGTTGTTTTATATGATGTCCTGTACAAAGGCTTTAATCAGAGAAGTCTGTTTACCATGGAGATCTGTTAATGTATTTCTATAATATATGTAAAGTTTTCTATAGCAATTGTAGTATAGTATATTAATTTCTATAATAACTTTTCTGTGAATCTGTAGATTTATGAAGCAATTATTTTAGCATGATGATGTTAAGTAATTGATATATTTGTTATTTCCATTTTAAAGAAGTCTGTGTATGTATATCTTTTTTAAAAAGTGAATTATTGCCCTGGTGCATGGCTCAGTTGGTTGGGCATTATCCCATGAAGTAAAAGTTCCTTGGTTTGATCCCCGGTTCAATTCCTGGTCAGGGCACACGCCTGGGGTGGGGGACTGATCCTCAGTTGGGACGCATGAAAGAGAAACCAATCATTGTTTCTCTCTTGTACTGATGTTTCCCTCCATCTCTCCCTCCCTTCCCCTGTCTCTAAAAATAAATTAAAAAAATATTTTAAAAAGTAAATTGCTCTAAAATCTTACCAATCTTAATCTCTATATACATATTTTATATATAGACACATATACACTTATTACATATACATATATACACATACACATACTTTTTTATAATAGCAATCTAATATGCCCTAGAAAGGATCATCATTCACTCAGTTGAATAATTTTTGGCTTTTGGTAAGAAGTTGGGCTTTATAAGAGACAAGACTATCTTTTATACATCAAGCCTGATATTTTTCATAATTTTAATATAAAATCTATCTAATAATATTGAGTTAGGATTTGGTAGTATAGTGTCAGAAGTTCTTTTTTGACCATCAGCATCTTGAATTACAGAAGCACAAGTATGGGATTCTCTTTCACAGGGTTACGGAGTTACTGGATTAAGTGTGCTACACTAGTATTTCATTTAACGAGACGAGAATAAGAATTAATAAATTAAAAATATTGAGTAGTTTCTGCTAGCAATAGTGATTTAGTTCATGCACCAACATCAGATTAAAAGTTCTAGTAGGAGATCTCAGGCTATTTTGACTTCTTATTTGAGAACTGCAATTGCTCTGACACAAAAAGGCTTATTTTTTTCTTATTTAAGAGATACATTTTATAGATAATGGTTTTTTAACCCTGGCTGGTGTAGCTCAGTGGATTGAGCACAGGCCTGCAAACCAGAGAATCGCGGTTTGATTCCCAGTCAGGGCACATGCCTGGGTTGCAGGTCAGTTCCCTACAGGGGACGCACAAAAGGCAACCATACATTGATGTTTCTCTCCCTCCCCTCTAAAGATACATAAATTAAAATCTTAAAAAAAAGAAGAAGAAAATATAGATAATGTTTTTCTAGTAGTTAAAATACCTAGAGCATGGTCTAATATTTTCATGTTTGTACAAAACACAGATTTATATAATTAAGGAACAGAATCAATCTGTTATCTATGGGCTGTGCTCCAAGTTAATCTGCCTGTCTGTGGAGCCTTTCATTCATAAGAATTCGGCAACCATAGCTTTTTTTTTTTATAGTTTCTTGAATCATACATGGTATATACATTGTTATATCTAGATGAACTGTAATCTGATCATGTACAAGACCTACAGTATATTTTGTCTAAAAGTAGATCTTACTAAATTTATAGATGTTTGGGTCATGTAGAGATTGCAAGACTACCCCAGGTACAATGATTTTCTAGGAAGGCTCAAGGGACTCAGCATATAGCTGTACTCACAGTAAGGGAGTATGAACATTGTAGAACAAAATCAGCAAAGGGAAAATGCACCTGGACATAGTCTGAGAAAACCAGACACCAGATTCCAAGGATCGTCTCCCAGTGAGTCACACAAGGATATGCTTTATCTGCTAGCATTGAGTTGTGACAACATGTTTGAAATGTTGCCAACCTCAGAAGCTCAAAACTCAGTCCCCAAGGCTTCTACTGGGGGCTAATCACATAGCCACACCCTGCTGAAGCTGAGACTCCCAGGAGGAAAAGCAAGTGTTCAGCAAAAACTATATTGGTTCTATAAACAGTTTAGTGAGGTACTCCTACCAGTTAATGTTGGGAACCTCCAAAATCTAAGTTACCAGATTCCAGCCAAGGGCCAACCTTAGTTCTTTCCAAGGACAGTAGTTCAAGTCTACCATGATGACTGTATTCTACACAACATTGTTATCACAGAGAATAAAGAATATTTCTCCAATAATGATCTCAAAATATCAGTTACAGTGAGACATTGAGTTGTTGGAGAATTTTTTTAAGTTCAGCAGCTTTATCAAACCAAGGTAGATGAAGTTTATTTCTCCTCAAGCCTGTCACAATTTGCTGTATATATTCAAATTGGTCTTTTCTTTTTTGCAAACAATCTGACACTATCATTTTTGCTGTAATACAAAAGCTTTTCTTGTTTTCTTTCTAATGCAAAGCCAATTTGTCTTTCCTCTGGTTTTTTAGACAACTTAAATTTTTACTCTGATATGGAGGTGGAACTAATAGTAGACAAGCGACACCTAGACAAACAAGAAAGCAGTTTTGTTCTCCTTGGGAAATTAAAAAAAAGAAGAAGAATTGGCAATTGCTAGGTGCTCTTCTCTACATTGCAGTTGTCTCACTGGATAGATTTTTCGATAGCTGTCCCATTTTTTAGCCATGTGGTAAGTAGTTTCTTTAATGGACCTTCTGCTTGCTATATTTACAAATATCTTTTCATATAGGTTCCTACATCTTAGGGAATAAAGACACTTTGGGGTATTTCATTTACAGAGCCATTAAATATACTGATCTCTATCTTGCTTATTTTTAAAGCTATCTGGAAACATTAAGACACATATTAGATATTTTCTAAACTGCAGTTTCACATTTTAATTAATTAAATTTTAATTAAATCTCCTAAATCAGATTTGAACCCCTGGATAAAAAGAGAAGATAAAGCCCCTTTTTCTTCAGATACTGAATGTAACCCAGACTACTGTTTGAAAGCTTCCTGAAGCCTATCTTGTAATTTTATTTATGTTAACAATTTTGAATCTTTGTCTACTTTTTTAAAAAGGATTATATATAATTGCTTTCTATAGTGTATTTTTCTTTCTTATTTAAAAATATTTCACAGCTGAATTATTAAAATCTCTTTCATGCCTTGGTGACCTTAGCAATTTTTCCTCTCGGAAGGGCTCACAATTTAATTAAATTAGTTGGTACAGATCTGGAGCCCAGGGCAGTAAGTATCACTAAGAGTCCTGCTTCGATAGCAAAAATTTCTCTCTCTACAGATTAGCAAATTCTTTAATTATAGCCCTTAATTTGACTCTAGACCAGGAATTAAAATTTTTTTCAATTTCAGTGAACATTCAATATTATTTTATGTTAGTTTCAGGTGTACAGCTTAGTGATTAGACATTTATTGTTTACAAAGTAACCCTTCCATAAGTCTAGTACCCACCTGACACCACACGCAGCTACTACAATAATATTGACTATATTCCCTATGCTATTCCAATGCTATATCCTCATGATTATTCTGTAATGATAAGTGTACTTTTTAATCATTTCACCTTTTTCACTTAGCTCCCCCAAAACCTTCTTCCATCTGGAAACCATCATTTTGTTCTCTGTATCTATGAGTCTGTTTCTGTTTTGTTTATTCATTTATTTTCTTCTTTAGATTCCACATATAGTAAATTCATAGTATGTGTCTCTGTCTGATTTATTTCACTTAGCATAATACTCTCTGGGTCCACCCATGTTGTTGCAAATGATAAGATTTCATTCTTTTTTCGTGGCTGAATACTATCTCATTGTATATATGGACCATAACTTCTTTTTCCAGTCATCCATTGATGAGGACTTAAGTTGCTTCTATATTGTGGTTATTGTAAATAATGCTGCAGTGAAAATAGGGGTGACTTGTCTTTTCAAATTAGTCTTTTGGATTTCTTTAGGTTTTTATCTGGAGTCTCTTATAGACAGCATGTATATGGGTCTTATTTTCTTGTCCATTTAGCTATTGTATGTCTTTTAATTGGAGCATTCAATCCATTTATATTTCAAGTAATTATTAATGGGTACCTAGTTATTGCCATTTTATCATTTATATGTCTTCTTCTTCTTCCTCTTTAGCATATTTTTTATCATAGTATTAAAGTTGTCACACATTTTCTCCTTTGCCCCACTAAGCCTGGTACCACCCTTTCCTCCAGCAACCCCCGCCCCCCACCGCCAACTTAGTTCATGCACACAGGTCGTACATATAAGTTCCTTGGCTTCTCCATTTCCTATACTGTTCTTAACATCCCCCTATTTTATACCTAACAATTATGCTTTTTAATCACTGCACCTTTTCCCCCTTCTCTCCCTTCTGCCTTCCAGCTAATAACTCTCCAAATAATCTCCATACCTGTGACCCTGTCTCGATTTTGGTTGTTTGCTTAGTTCTTTCTTTTTTTTAGATTCATTTGTTGATAGTTGTGAATTTGTTGCCTTCTTAATGTTCATAGTCTTGATCTTCTTTTTCTTAAGTCCCTTTTACATTTCATGCAATAATGGCCTGGTGATGATAAACTCCTTTAGCTTTACCTTGTCTGGGAAGCACTGCATCTGTCTTTCCATTCTAAATGATAGCTTTGCTGGATAGAGTAATCCGGGTTGCAGGTCTTTGCTTTCCATCATTGCAAATACTTCTTGCCAGTCCTTTCTTGCCTGCAAAGTTTCTTTTGAGAAATCAGCTGGTAGTCTTATGGCAGCTTCTTTGTAGGTAACTCTCTCCTTTTCTCTTATTGCTTTTAAGATTCTTTCTTTATCTTTTACTTTTGGCATTTTAATTATGGTACGTCTTGGTGTGGTCTTCTTCAGATCCAACTTATTTGGAATTCTCTTTGTTTCCTAGACTTGTATGTCTATTTCCTTCACCAAATTAGACAAGTATTTTTTCAAGTACACTTTCAGTTTCTTCCTCGTCCTCTTCTCCTTCTAGCATCCCTATAATTAAGATGTTGGCAAATTTGGAGATGTCTCAGAGTCTTCTTATACTATCCTTGCTTTTTTGAGTTCTAGTTTCTTTTTTCTGTTGTAGCTGAGTGTTTATTTCTTCCTTCTGTTCCAAATCATTGATATGAATCCCAACTTCTTTCCTCCACTGTTGGCTCCATGTAGATTTTTCTTTATTTCATTTAGTGTAACCTTCATTTCTTCCTTTGTGTTGTTGCTGTAGTTAGTAAGTTCTTTGAGCATCCTGACAACCAGTGTTTTGAACTTAGCATGTGATAGGTTGGCTATCTCCATTTCATTTAGTTCTTTTTGGGGGGTTGTTCTGTTTTCATTTTGGCCATGTACCGGTATCTTTGTCTCCTCAATTTGGCAGGCTCTCTGTGTTTGTTTCAGTGTATTAGGTAGAGTTGCTTTGACTCTGTAAAAGGCATCTGTAAATTGTGTAGGTGCAGAGCCTTAGGTAACCACCAAGGTGACCTGGCATCTGGGGGTTTGTGCAGTACTTGTCATGTTTCTAGTCACTTCACCCACTCCCTGTATGTGACTGCTGCCTTTTCGGCTGGTGCTCTGGTGTTGAATCTTAGAATGAATAGGTTTGCATACATTTTAAGATCACATGAGTCCTTTAAACAAAGCTTTCTGAAAATCAGGTAGTTTCTTCCATCACCCCAATGCCCACTGGTTTTTACGGCCAGAAGTTATGGGGATTTATCTTCCTGTTGCTGGAACCCTGGGCTGTGCAGTCCGGCCTGGGGCTGGGATTACTCACTCCCAGGGTGTCCCTCCTGATTTTTATCCACCACACATAAATGTGGGACCACCCATGTGTATTCCACCACCACCATTACCTCTCCACACCACACCACATTTCCTTTCCTCTTCACCCCATGTCCACATCTCTGACCCTCTCACCCATCTGGATGAATTTGGCTTCTTTAAATCCTTGATTGTTGGACTTCCATACAGTTTGATTTCCTGTCAGTTCTGGGTGTTATTTGTACCGCAAACAGAGTGGCTAGATCGGTCAAGTCCCAAGAGAAGGTGATGGGGGATTGAGAAATAAAGAGACAGAGTCAAAGCAGGGTCAGGTGGAGTCCCATCTCTGGGATGCAGAGGAGGGAACTGTTTATTGGTGAAGTCAGGCTGTATATACTGAGTAAGCTTTGAAACAGAGCGTGAGAAAGACAAAACACAAGGCTAGGTACACTGTATTTTTTAAGAACATTTGCTGCTCTTTCTTGGTACAGGGACATACCAAGCAGCCAAGTCATCCTTTTCTTACAGCAATCTATCAGGCAGTCTTCTGTGACCTGGGGCAGCTGAACTGTGCTGAACCTGAGGCCTGCTTCCAGCTCCCTTGGCATGCATTATCCTGCTTGGCTCTCCACAATTTGTTTTGAGATCTAGGTATAATTCCTTTTTGTAGTTGTGCAAGGAGGTGAAGCATGTCTACCTACACCTCCATCTTGACTGGAAGCCCTTCCTCTTCTTCTTAAAGAAGTCCCTTTAGCATATCTTACAATGGTGCTTTGGTGGCAGTGAAATCCTTTAGCTTTTTCTTGTCTAGGAAACTCTGTATCTGTCCTTGGATTCTAAATAACAGTTTGCTTGGGGGGGCATAATCTGGTTGTATTTCTTTGCTTTTTATCACCTTGAATATTTCATGCCAATACCTTCTGGCCTACAAAGTTTCTGTTGACAAGTCATCCGACAGTCTTATGGGAGCTCACTTGTAGGTAACTATCTGCTTTTCTGTTGCTGCTTTTAAGATTCTCTCTTTGTCTTTAACCTTTTGCATTTTAATTATGATGTGCCTTAGTGTGGACCTCTTTGGTCATCTTGTTTGGGATTCTCTGATCTTGCTGGACTTGTGTATCTATTTCCTTTGCTGGGTTAGAAAAATGTTCAATTATTATTTCTTCAGGCAGATTCTCAATCCCTTGATCTCTCTCTTCTCCTTCTGGTACACCTCACTTCACCCACTTCATCCTTTTGTAGTTGAGCCTTGATTGCTGTTGGCACATCATTAGGTAGGGTTGGCCCTCAGGCCAACCCACTGTGAGGATTGGCCATGACCACAGCATATGAGCTGTTGTGCAGGAGATGACCCCATGTGGCAAGATTTGCCCCAATGTGGTCTGGTGCCTGACAAGGCACCTCTTTGAGTTTGTTGCTTATAGAGCTAATCGGGTGGTCATTGGTTATGGTCTGAAGCCAACCACCAAGTTTATTTGTTCTGGGGCCTCTTGGAAAGGGCTCTGGTGCAGGCCAAGTTCAGCTGCCTCTGCCTGGCCCAGAGCTACATGGTAGGAGCTACAAAGTGATCTGTGGTTGATAGTTTGTCTGTACTGGGCCTGGAGGTATGTGGGAGAGGCCATGTTGTTAACCAAGGCCAGCTGCCACCATTGTTGGGCCTGAGACCACTCAAGCTGGGTTTCTGTAAGGGTCAGCCCCTTAAAGAGCTTCAGGCTGTACATGAGTTGGGTAAGGCAGTATCCCAGAGAGTCAACAGGGTGGGGTGAGTCGTATTCACCAGATAAATGTAGATTCAGATTTGGCCTTGTGAAAGAGAACTCATCACAGGAATAATGCCCACGCCATATGCCCCCCTACCCTGCCAGCTAGGTGGGAGGAGGGCTCAATACAGGGATAACATTGGCTGTCCCTCCAGCCCTGTCCCTGATGCCACGCAACTCAGTCTCTCCCTACATCTCAGACACCTCCTGAGCTACTACTGTTCTCCTGCCAAAGACCAGAGTAAGTGTCTGTGAGTAAGTGAGGCTGTGTATGGGCCCCTCAAAAGTATGCCTTGGTTTTCAGCAGCCTTCTCCCTGACCGCCCAAATAAATCCCTGCTGATTTTCACAGCCAGATGTTGTAATGTTGATGTAGTCATGGGGGGAGGTGAGCCCATCATATACCTGCTCTGTCATTTTGACCAGAACTCTAGACCAGAATTTTTAAAAATTGAGATATAATTGATAGGGCAGAATTTGTATTCAACTTCAAATGTTCATCAACTGATAAATAGAAAAACAAAATGTGGTTTACCTATTCAATGAAATATTATTTGGCCATAGAAAGAAATGAAGTAAATTCTAAAACATGGATGAACCTAGAGAACAAAGTGCTAGGTCAGAGCCAGTCATAAAAGGTCACATGTCATATGATTATATTTGTAAAAAATGTCCATAATAGGCAAATTTACAGAAGCATAAAGTAGATTAGTGGTTTCTTGGGCTGAGGTGAGGGGAGGATTGGGTAGAGAAGGGAGTGATAGTTTAAAAGTACAGGTTATTTTTTTAGGTGACAAAAATGCCCTAAAATATATTTTAGTGATGGTTTTACAAATCTGAGACTAAATTAAGCACCATTGAGTGATACATTGTTTTAAAAAATCCTCACCTAGGGACTGATTTTAGAGAAAGAGAAACGAAAATGCGAGAAAGAAACATCAATCGGTTACCTATTGCTTCTACCATGTGCCCTGACCAGGAATTGAACCTGCAACCTTTTGGTACACAGGACAATGTAAGCATATTGTTCACCCTGGCCAGGTGGCTCATTTGGTTTGAGCATTGTCCTGTGTACCAAATAATGTACACATGGAACCACCTGGCCAGGGTGAACAATATGCTTAAAATGAGTAACTTGTACGGAATGTAAAATATAGTGCTGTTAGAAACAAAAGGAAGAATGAAAGGCATGACATTTATTTCACATAAAAGAATAAATATGAAGAACTACTCAAATTTATTACCAGGGAAATGGAGAACAACATCACAGTAAGCTACTTTTCATACCAATGTGAATGGATTCCAGTTGAAATTACCAATAGTGTTAGACAAAGTGTGGATCAATGAAATCTCCTGTAAAATCCCTTGTGGAATTGTAAATTGGGAACACCACTTGGAAAAAATAAGTTGTCATAGCCTTATAAAGTTAAATGTTCTCATATCCTATGATTCAGAAATTCCACTGCTAACTATATATCAGTGGAAAGACCTTTCTGATTAGATTGGTTGTGATGTTAACAAATGTGGTGTTTGGTAATGTACAATAAGCTGTGTCAACATTTGAAAGCTCCACATAACTCAATGACAATATTTTGCAAATGACCAATGTATATTCATACAAAATCACATATGGATAAAAACCCACTCAAAATTCGTTGATTGACCAATATATTTAATGTAGCAGAATATGAAAAGTTCATTGATATAACTTCAGATTCCACAATGCGATTAATCTTTAAGAAAATATTGCTTCTCAAGTTTTGGTGTTATAGTAAAGAAGAATATCTATAATCATCTGAAAATGCTATTAAAATATTGCTCACTTTTCTAACTACATAACTGACCCAGTACAGAAAGAAAGCCAGACTGGGTTTTCTTCCTCTTCTTCAATAAAATAGTATAGCACAGTAAACTAAAAACAGAAGCCTTTTTGAGAACTTAGCTGTCTTCTACCAACACAGACAAGAAAATAAAAGCCATGCCTCTGAGTTTTTCATAAAATCTTGTCATTAAAATATAATATTTGTTACTATGTCATGCATTCATTATTGTTTTTAAATGAAATTTTTAATAAATATTTTTAAATTTCTAAAAGCAAAACAAAACAGAAACCAAAGCAGGAAAATAAACAATTTAATGGCAAATGTTTTCAAATAGTAGACCTCCAAATCAAAAGGATAATAACCTTATTAAACCCCATCCAGGCAAGTCCCAAATGGTATTACTCCAAACAAAAAAGTCTAATTACTTAGAAGAAAGAACAAAACCTAATGATCTTAAGCAAAAATTTACTTGACTACACATTCTAGGATAAAACAATAAATGCAGTATTGAGAATACAATAAAAATAGAGCTCAGGTCGTTCTTGAGACTGAAGCCTCTCATAGCTGACCTAAGTAACAAAGTTTGGACACAAAGGACCCAATAAGTGCACCTCTTAGGCCAAAGGTTACCTGGACTGATGCCAAGCAAGTTTTCAAAATGACCTTGGTCGAATTGCCAGAATTACCAAAGGATCATGTAGCTACCAATCAATATCTGACATAAAAAGACAAAGCTGAATTTACTTCTTACTATAGGAGTGGAGGTTATGCTGGTCAGTCATAGTCTTAGAAAAGCAGTCTGTTGTGTTCCGTCCCGCGGAACAGTCAACTGGGGTCCCGAGTCTACCTGAAACGGATGAATAGGGATGGGAACAAGAGGCGCGAAGAAAGGCAGCAAGACAAAGGATTCTGATCAAGCTGCAAATTTTATTTTAGGAGGGGCTGTTATATAGGGGGCAGGGGAAAAGGGGAGGTGGTCCTGATAGGTTGTCCTGTGCATGCTCACTGCATGCTCTTGGCGACGGGGTGGGTGGGCGCGTGATCAGCATCTTGATTGGTAGTTAGTACTCGTGATCCAGGGATGCCCACAAGGGTGGGGGCTACCTGGCTCGGCTGCAGTATCCTGTTTGGGGCTGCCTCAGCCAAGCCCTCCTGGTGCTATCTTCTTGAAAAGATTGCATCCGCCGTCTTTAGGCCCCGACACTGTTGGACTCATCGGAAAGCGTGGAGCTCAGGATGGGTGGGCTTTCAGAGGAGTAAGTGGTTTGGCATCATCCTTAGAAGCTGGGTTACTCAAGTGGAAACCAGCTTCCCTTCCTTCCTTCCTTCCTTCCTTCCTTCCTTCCTTCCTTCCTTCCTTCCTTCCTTCCTTCCTTTCTTTTTATGGAAAGGGGAAGGGAGAATGAGAAAACATCAGTGCATGAGAGAAGCATGCAACCCAGGTATGTGCCTTGACCAGGAATTGAACCAGAGACATTTTGGTTTGCAGGACAATGACCAACCTACTGAACCACACCAGTTAGGACTGAAGTGACTGTTGTTGATTGGTTGGTAGTATGAGGCATCTTTTTTGGAGTAACTTCATCTGTGATCAGCTGACTTTAACAAGTGAGAGGCTGCTACTAATTGGTTGACTTGCAAAAGCAGTTTTCTTGAAGTGAGTTGTATTTATCAACTGAATGTTTTTAAAAATGGTTCTGGTTGTGACTTGGTTCTCTGTCTTTAGAACAATCAATCTTTTCCTAAATTTGGGAAAATTTCTTATTCTGATTTTCTTATATAGCCACAGTAGTTATTAAATGTAGAAAACGTAGTCTTTGTTCAAATTTCCTTATTCTTTTAAAGCAAAATGTATTCTCTACAAGATTGATTGATCCATGATCACACATTGCATTTAGTTGTCATGTGTCTTTTTTCTTTATTTTGAAACAGTTTATCTGCTTTCCTTTATTTCTTATGACATTGCCACTGGAAGAATATAAGCCAATTTTTTGTTTGATTTTTTGTCTTTTGGTTTTGTTTTGTTTTCATAAAACATCCTTCAATATGGAGTTTTCTGATTCTTTCTTCATGGATAGATTTTAGGCTCTTCTCATAGAAGTGATACTGCTTCTCCAGTGAATCACATCACAGAATCTCAGTGACACCAGTTTGCACCTGTTTTGGTGATTTTCCTATGTGTCTCCACTGTAAAGTTACTATTTATCTCTCTTCTTGATAAGCATCTTACAGGGAGATATATATTATGAGACTGTGCTCCCCATCACACTTTCGTTCAATGGTTTTTGCACCTATTGATTTCTTGAATCACTTATTACTATCACAGGGGCAAAATGGTAACTTCCTAACATTGTCATTCCTTTTCCTCCTTTTAGTCATTTATATTTTAGTACCAATACGGGCGCATGGATTCTTCCTCTACTCAATGATTCATAATCCATTGTTCCAGGTTCGTCAGTGAAAGCCCATCATGTTAAAGGGAGCTCCTGAGTCCCTTTAACATGTTCCCACCATTTTTTAAGCACTTGTTTATTTTCTGGCACTAAAAGATATTCCAGGCTTTTCTTATACTTTCTCAGCCTCAGCCCTGGAATTAGCCATTTCTGTAAGGAAATCGGTTCCTTTTAATAAAATAACATTTTCCCAGTTTGACTATCACTATATATTATTTCATAATGCACAGTATTACACAGTATAGATATCCCATAATCTGTTTAACAATACTTGTTTATCATCTTTTTATTTATTTATTTATTTATTTATTTTTAGAGGGGAAGGGAAGGAGAGAGAGAGAGAGAAATATCAATGTATGGTTGCCTCTTATGCATCCCCTGCTGGGAACTGGCCTGCAACCCAGGCATGTGCCCTGACTGGGAATCAAATCGAACTCTGGTTCGCAGGCCCGCGCTCAGTCCACTGAGCTACACCAGCCAGGGCTATCATCTTATTTTTTACAAACAACTCTACTAAAAACAAAAGTCTTGTTAAAAGAATACAAATGTAGCCACTTTAAAATGGAGCTGCCAGAGGAATTGGCCTGCACATCTCATGTCTCAAACTTCTGGAATAAATAATCCTTTGGACTGGGTCTAGGGCAAGATTGTATCCTAAAGAAATGTTTGCAAAGATAACAAGAAAGCAGTTACCACTAGTGGACAAATGACTCTCAGAATAAAAATTAAAAATATCTTTTAGAATTAGTGTCACTGTATTATGGTATCTGCACCAATAGAAATGTCTTCCTTCTATTGATGTAATTGTTCCCCTCCCCGTTCTCATAAACACCCTTTGTCTTTGTCTCATAATGCAGCACTGCATGGGCTTCTGCCTGAATTAATGTAATGAGTCCCGAATAGCTATTCCTATTGGTCTCAAATAAATGCTTGTTTGTCTCTCACTTTGAAAGGACTTTGTAGTTTTCAGTTAACGGTCTCTATACTTTACTTTGCATATGAATGAGTATATCTATAGAATAATCATAAAGAAGGGAAATTTTTGCATCGAAGACTTTTGAGAATTTTTTATTTTGATAAACACTGCAAAATGTCCTTCATAGTGGCTGTGCTGATTTGTATTTACACCAGTATCATATGAAACTAGACTATGAAGCTTGCAAATTTTGGTCAAAATTCAGTTGTATCCATAGTACATTTAGAGGATTAAAAACTTTCCAATTACATTAGTTTACTACAATAGGAAGTTTAAATTTTTTTTCTTAACCCATTGATCAAGAAAAATAGGGCACGTAACCCTGCCCTGAGTAGGGCTGGTGATGAATTCAAATTGAACTAATTTTCTAAATTTGTGATTACATTCTTTTTCCACAAAGTCCTCAAGCACAACAATGAATCACTTTCCCTTTCAGCATCTCAAGGCTGTCACTTTAAATTATGTTTCTATCTCTTGGGCTTCTAAAAGACTATTGTTTTCTCTCCACACATTTTGAGATATAGATAAAAGGTTCCTGCATACACAGGTGGGTTATTTCAAAAATAGGTATTTGTATCCCAATTATGAATACAATTAATAGTTAAGAGCTATTTTTTAATGTTAAAGAAAATTGTCCCTTGAGCACTGTAGGACCCTCAGACTTTGGAACTGAAAAGAATCACTCAGGGCACATACTAAATTTTCAGATCCTCGGGTTTGCCCTGGAACTTCTGGTTCAGTAGGTCTGACAGATATGGCCAAGTATTTGTATATAATCCCTTGTGATCCTGATGCAAAGACCCTGGAACTGAACTTTGAGAAATAAAATATTAAATTATTGTTGATTGGCTATAGTGGCATATTTGCAATGTGAGCTAGGCAATCCATGACAACAAAAAAGTGTTTATTTTTTTAAAACATTTATGGTTTTATATACTATATGCTGTTTTTCTTGAACCTGAGAAACTAGTGTTTCTCTGGCTAATATATTCTGAATATTTATATCACGTACCCACTCACTGTTTAACTAATTTCCATGTATTAAGTTATATATACTTCATAAGCCTATGAGGTAAACACAGTTATTTCCATTTTATTGAAGAGGAAACTGAGGCATAAGAGGTCGCATAATTTGCCAGAGTCACACAGCTAAGCAGTTTGTAGACAGGCCCTACTGGTGTGGCTTAGGGGGATGGGCGGTACCCTGCAAATGGAGGTCAAAGGTTGATTCCTGGTCAGGGCACATGTCTGGGTTGAGTCAGGTCTCACACGTTAAAGTTTCTCTCCCTCTCTTTCTCCCTCCCCTTCCCTCTCTCTAAAAATAAATAAATAAAATCTTAAAAAAAAAGAAGTTCGTAGACAAGATTTAAACCTTATTATTCAGGCTCCATGTTTAGCCATTATACTGCTCTGTCTCTATCTATTCTTGTGAACTTGAAGGGGTTCAATTTTCTCATCTAAAAATGAGTTGGTTTGGTTGTTATGGTAGAAACTCTCTGCATAGCTCAGTGGAAAAAGTAAAATTCTCAGATAAAACTTTTAGTCTCTTAAAGAATTAAAATATCTCTTCTTTGATACAAGTTGATACTATTGTGGAGTAGGTCTGAAGGCAAGGGTAGCAGATTTCATGTTAGTCATGGGGCGTGTGCATGTTTATTGATGTGCACTAGTGATGGGATGAAATCCTCTTTTAAAAAAGTTTTCCATCTATTAATTATTGAAAAGTTTGTCATGGGATCTTTTAGTGATATAGAATTTAAAAAAGCTAAAACAATCTCAAAGTATGGTTCTTTTTAAATAGTTATCTTGTGGGGTAATGTTACACATGTTCCTCAGAATGCTTATACTCCACAATGTCTGAGAGATAAACATTAAACCAATTTATATATTTAAAAGCATATTTTCAATTAATATAATTTATCCATTTCCTGTAATAAACACTTTTAAAATACCCACTATGTGTCAGGATTTGAGCTAGGTACTGGGTAGTAATAATTACCATTTACTGAATTTTGGTGTTGGTATATTTCTTCTCATTTTATTAATGAAGACATGGTGAAGCTAAGCATGTTTTGGGAAAATCTCAAGTTTTGCACAGTGGCAGAGCCAGTATTTGAATCCTCATCTGACTCCAAAACTGGGCTCATTACATTAACACTAGTAATTTGGGCTACAGATGAATACGTTCTATTACTAAATGATGTATTATAGGGGTCTTTTAAGTAGTGAGCTTCCAAAAGATTCTTTATGTTGAATTTTTTTACAATGTTCAAGAATAAATCTACCATGAAAACTACACCATCACAGTGCTTTATGTGGAGTAGAGCTCATTAAATGTTGATAAATAATATAGCTTCAATAGATTAGTTTCGGAGTTCTCTTTACGCTTCAAATGCTTATAAATATATGTGGGAAAAGTGCTTTCCCATCTTGAGCAATTATTGAGAAATAAAGGAGATAACATATATAAAGCATCTACCACTCAATAAAAAGTAGTTTAAAATGTTATAATCCTGAAACGACATGTTTAGGTCATAAACTGGGATTCTAGGTAGATCCTGGGTGGACAGATTCAAGAATTATTAGGTAGGAAGAATCATTAGGACCATGCAGGGCAAGTGGAAGAAAGAAGCCATCGACAGGCATAAGATTATATACTTGATATTTGCTGTGTGATATATGATGTGTGTGGTTAAAGACAAGAATGAGGAGGCTAGAAAGGAGTATTGGTTTGAAAATGTAAGGCATTTACTCCTAGGGACGGGTCTGAAGAGAAAAAGAAATATAAGATTTGGAAAGGCAAAGAAGATAGATAAATTAATACATAAACAAATTAATTCAAAATCTATTTGAGTGTCAAATACTATGGAATTACTGCAGTGTGAACAGATCCATGCTGGTGGCTCCAGAATTTCTATAAAAATGAAACTTGGGAGAAGCGATCTGGTTGGAAGAGTGTGTGGAGAAGAGTCAGGGTAGGGAAGGGGATTTGTCTTGACCCTGCAATTTCTTAGAACTTTAGATCAGATTCAGAAAATACCAATCAACAGGGAGGGGCACTGATTAAGATTGTGTCTGGAACTAATTCCCCTCCAGCTAAGTCTCAACTCGGTCACAACAGTGTTTTATAGTCAAACAATAGCAAGTTAATGAGATACTTGTTTTAAAGGATCTCTGTACAAAGAGCTACCTCGGGTGATGGTAGAAGCATTTATTCTCCGAGGGGGGACCGTAGAGGGAAGGATTTCATTAAAAGGTGTGAATTTGTTTGACTCTATTTCTCACTTGAGAAATTGAATGATGTTCCAAGCAAACAAACGAACAAAGGAACAACATAGTCCTTCCAAGACACGGAAAAGGTAGAGATTCTGACAGACCATTCAGAACCCAGCTTTGGTCAAGGCAGGGAAAACGGTTGACCACGTGTAGGCTTCCTCATTCCAAACACACCTTAAGCGCTGCAGCAGCATCCAAGGAACATTCACAGCTCGGCTTTCAAGAATTTGGGACACCGACTATGAGGCCTCCTTCCGACTCTCTTCATTTTTTTGGGTAAGAAACATGTTTATGTATCCAGTGCCTGTTTGGCAGACCCTTTGCTAGGTGCAGATAATACAGAGAAAAACAAAACATAGCCCAGAACTATGGAGCTGATAGTTGTACTGCGTGGGGGTAAGCCCTACGCCTGGAACCCGTGAGGCCAGTATGCAAGGCTGCTGGGCCTTAAGGTGTCGTGGAAAGCGCTCAGAGGAGCTATGAAATGGGGGGCAACATATTCATAATGAGAACTTACTTTCGTAAAAGGCTTAGTTTCTCCAATTTGAAGTATGGACTCAGACGCCGCCCTTGAACACCTGGGGCTCAATAGAATGCAGATCCCCGGGGGGCCACCTAAATCTACTGAATCACAATGTCCAAGGGCGGGGCTCACAAATCAGCAATTTAATCAGGAATATCTCAGGCCATTGTAATGTGCAACTAAAATTTGAGAACCTTGGCCTCTCACCTTTTCTTCTTTTTTACCCAAAGTAGGTACTATTATCACCCCTATTTTACGGAGGAGTAAATCGAGGCATAGAAAGATTGATGAACTTGCTAATGTCACACTGAACAAGGTACGGAATCTAGAGCAATCTAGACGCAGGTCTTAGTCTTAAACATCAGGGTAAACGACTTGTTGCTACTACTTCAACAAGCGTTAAACTCGGAGTTTGAAAACAGTCTGAAAATCCGTTAAATTTAGTCTGGTGAATTTGGGAGATTCAGTAACATTTGGAATTTCAAGGCCCTCTCTGATTAAGTTCAGGCCGAAATTCCTCTCCCTGCAAGGCGTGACCGGAACGGCAGGGTGGGACTACAGGCGGGTCAGGGAGCGATCGATGACTTCGGCGCGCCGCGGCCTGGTGGGTCTGTTCGGGCCTCTCCCGCCAGGCCTGCCTACTCTCGCGCGCTCCTGGCCCGCCCCTCCCGCCATCTTGGTCTAGGAAGGAGCGGGCTGCACGCGTGAGTAAACAGTCCGAGACGGGAAGCCTAGGCTTGCCGGCGTCCGCGAGGGTGTGGGACGGAGGCAGAGAGGGCGCAGTTCTGACCTTCATACGTGGGGTAAATATAGGGGTCAGAGGGCTATCCCGCGCGGAACCCTCAGTTGGGCGCCACCTCCGCCCCCTCCCGGTGAGACGCCTCTTTCGCACGGCTTCTCCCGCCCCACGCCGGTCTCCTCCCCCTGTTGAAAGCTGCCCGGGAAAGTGGTGGCGGGAGAGGGCCTGGGCCCGAGCGCCGTGGGCTTGGATGCGGGTCGTGAGGCACAGGAGGTTAGGGTCTAGGGTTAGTGCGTCCCGGGCCAGGGGTGTGGGACGTGGTCGGTGGGACTGTGAGGCCCAGGTTGAGCGCGTGGGTCAACGCTGGGCCGGCGCGGGGCTGTTTTTGTGGGTCGCTGGATTTTCTCCTTTTCTGATCCGTGCTTCAGGGTGGCCAAAATGACGGCCCCGGATGAGAGCCCCCTCGCGCCGCTCTTGGAGACTTTGGAAGATCACTCCGCCTCCTATGCAGAGCAGACTGACGCTTACCTTACTCTGACAAGGTAAGGCCCGTTGGGAGTGGGGTTGGGTGTTCTGGTGGTTCTTGGGGCGAATGTAGTTGTGGGGGGGCACGCGAAACGAGTTGGTGTACTCTGAAAGTTTGGCGGCGGTGAGGGCGCTGGGGTCGCGAGCGAACGCCGAGGGTGGAAAGGTGTGTGGTAGGCGTTGTTCTGCGGCTGCGTTGCCTAAGGGGTGCGGAATGAGGAAGCCCGCTCCGGCGTCTTGCAATCGCGTCTTGCAATCGAAGAATTGAAACAAGTTGGGTTGGAAGTGGGCAGGCTGGAGGAGTGGTTTTCAGTGTAAGTCGCTTGTGTGTGGGGACAGTGTGGTAACCCAGAATTGTGTTTTTTTAATGCNGAAACGAGTTGGTGTACTCTGAAAGTTTGGCGGCGGTGAGGGCGCTGGGGTCGCGAGCGAACGCCGAGGGTGGAAAGGTGCGTGGTAGGCGTTGTTCTGCGGCTGCGTTGCCTAAGGGGTGCGGAATGAGGAAGCCCGCTCCGGCGTCTTGCAATCGCATCTTGCAATCGAAGAATTGAAACAAGTTGGGTTGGAAGTGGGCAGGCTGGAGGAGTGGTTTTCAGTGTAAGTCGCTTGTGTGTGGGGACAGTGTGGTAACCCAGAATTGTGTTTTTTTAATGCCGAGCAATAACCTGAGTTTTATGTTAATTGCAAACACTCATAATATTTTTCCCCTTGCAAAACATTAGTTTTCTGTAGTGACTGGGGAATTGCGTGCAGAGGATAACAATTGGCACAGAACGATAAAGATTTAGTAAGTTTGTAAGTGGGAGAAGGGTTTCTCTGTCCAAACTTGTACTCTGTCGCTGCAAAAGTAATTGAGGATTTTTTTCAGTTGTATATGGCATTTTTCTTCAGTTGTATATGGCATTCTGTGCTTAAGTAGTTTGCTATAATCCTAACATAAATGTTGAAAGATTATACAGATATTTTAAGGAGTGGTTTTTTGCTCCTGCTGTCTGCATAAACTTGTGTTACTTTTTGCTTTTAAGTCGTATTACTGGAGAAGATGGAAAAGAAGTCATTGTAGAAATTGAGAACAAACTTCCTCGGCTATATGAAGTTTTAAAGGTGTGTGTCTCTGTTGCTTATTAAATTTCTTTATTTGTGGTAGGAAAGTTTTGCCAGTTTACTCATAAAAACTAATTTAAATAAAGCAGGTTATAGTACAGTTTGAGATTTACAGTGTATCAACTACTCAATTACTTTACAGTTCAGGTTACTCTTTAATCCTCACTTTGCAGAAGAGATTGGTTTAATTTGCCTAAAGTTGCCCAAGGGCATTTGAATCCAAAACCCTTTTCTCTTCATGTAAGTAGTTATCAGAGATTATTTTATCTTTTTTAACTCCTTTGATAGGAATGTACTCCTAAGTAAATGATCCTGTCGATTTATTTTTGGTTTATTTCTTTTTAAAGATTTTATTTATTTATTTATCTTTAGAGGGGAAGGAGAGAGGGAAACATCAATGTATGGTTGCCTTTTGTGCATCCCCTGCTGGTAGTTAGCCTGCAAGGAACCAGCCTGCAACCCAGGCATGTGCCCTGACTGGGAATCGAACCGCGATCGTCTGGTTCACAGGCCCGCGCTCAATCCACTGAGCTACGCCAGCCAGGGCCTATTTTTGGTTTATTTTTATATCTTTTCACATGCTTAGTTTTTGCTGCTCTTGCCTGATTAGACACAAGTAGTACGATTATCTCTATTGCTCGATTTTTGGAAGGTGGTATAATTTAACCACAAACTGAGAACCTATGTTCTTGTCCTCATTTGACTACACTGTGGCTTTGTGACTTTCCTAACACTTAACTTTCAATTTTCTTGTATTTAGAATTAAGAGGTTTGAGTTCTTATTTTTATAATCCTGTTTTATGCTTTTATTTTATTTTATTTTTGTTTTATGCTTTTATTTTTTTTAAAGATTTTATTTATCTTTAGAGAGGAAGAGAATGAGAGAGGGAGAGAAATATTATCAATGTGTGGTTGCCTCTCATGAGTCCCCTGCTGGGAACTGGCCTGCAACCCAGGCATGTGCCCTGACTGGGAATCGAACCGCAATCGTGCGGTTTGCAGGCCCTCGCTCAATCCACTGAGCTACACCAGCCAGGGCTGTTTTATGCATTTAAATGAAGTATTCTATCAAGATATTTGTTGTATATTTTAGCATGATTTCTGGCCAAACGTTGAGGCATTTGAAGTATCTCCTACCTCTTCAGCTGAGTCATTGGTGCTGTTCATATAGGCAAGAACTTTATGGGAGTGATTAGTTTGACATCAATAGTATTAGATTAGATTAATAGTATCAGTGGTATTTATTACCAGTTTTCTTCATTGTCATGTACCACATTCCAGCAGTATAATCATGCTCTGCATAATGATATTTTGGTCAACAACTTGTACCAAAAGAATATACAACATGGTCCCATAAGATTATAATGGAGCTGAAGAATTCCTGTTGCTTTCTATTACCTAGTGATGTTGTAGACCACATGATTTTACAACTGACGTGTTCCTGTGTTTTAAACAAATCTGATGCCTGTTGTATAAAAGTATAGTGCATACAATTATGTACAGTATATATTACTTGATAACAAATGACTATGTTACTGATACATGTATTTACTATACTTTTTATCGTTATTTTAAGATGTAATATTTCTGCTTAATAAAAAAAAGTTTGGTGTAAAACAGTATGCTGTGTTATCCTGGCATCAGTCTCATACATCTGTACTTAACCATGTCTCTTGATTACATCGTTTTCTTTTGTGCTTGACTTAATCTCTTTTCCTACAGTAACTTACTGTACAGACTTATAGCCTAGCAGCAATAGGCTATACCATATAGCCTAGGCATGTAGTAGGCTATATCATCTAGGTTTGTGTAAGTGTACTCTGATGGTCACACAATGACAAAGTTGCCTAACGATGCATATGGCACACTTCACAGAACATACACCTGTTAAGCAGCACGAGACAGTGTATTTTCTGTGAAAACATGTGTTTTCATATATTTGATATTTGACAGTGTATGGGTTCAGGAACTGAATTTTCAGTCAAATGGCAGTGTTTATAAATTTTATAACTAAAATGCCTGATGAATAATTAAAATTGACTTGAACAGCATAGGGGTTAGAGGCACCAACCCCCTCCCCCTTGCAGTAAAAAATCTGCATATAACTTCCGATTCCCCTAAAACTTAACTCTGTTTGGAAGTACATGGGTGATTACTGATAGGAAAGTCAACAGGTTTGTATGTGAATTACTAAGCACTAAAAGGATATTTGAATTTCTTCAGAACAGGAATCATACTAGGTGAAATGTGCTATTTAGAATTTTGCTAGTATTGTTTCCATGAACCCACAACGTTCTTGAAAATGAGACATAACTTTTAAGAAACTCTTTCAGGCATATGTATTTAATAGAAATTTATTACAGACACATGCTGGCTGATTGTTATCCAAGAGATGTAGAAGTAGTTCTCGAGGTCTTAGATGTATAAAGCTTTGTGTATATGTAGTTGTCTGAATAGATTTCTTTAATATCCCTTATGCCCCAGCCCATAATATGGCTTGGGCTTTGAATTCCAGGTGAACATGGATTCAAATTCTGACTTTAAAACAGGGTTGGTTTGTTTTTTTTTTTTTTTTAAAGATTGAGATGTTTAAATCTCCTTGCTGTAAATGCTATACATTTCAACACCCTCTCCCAACTCCACTTTAATGCTAGGATTTCAGCTTTTGTGTTTGAGTTTTTTGTTTTCTTTGTAGAAAGAAGGGCTTTGCTCCTATTTACTTCCTGTCTAGTGTTAGCATTTTCCAGTTCTTGGATTTTTCTTTGTTTTCAGGTGTGTGAAGGTGTTCTTTATTTTTTAAGAAAAATGTTATTTATTTAGTTGATCTTTTATCCAGTTTGCCTGTTTGTCATGCTGTATATATACATGGCCTGCTGACCTTCTTTCATCTACTTTCAAAAACTTGTTGATTGATTACACTGAAATGTAATTTTGCTTTTCAGTCAAACTTTGCTCTCTAGACATTGACTTACAATTGTATTCATTTGTAACAAGTGTGGTGATTTTGTTTTGTTTTTATAGATTCACATTTCTAGTCAAAACTCAGAGCTCAGTTGTGCTGCTCTACAAGCCTTGGGATTTTGCTTATATAATCCCAAAATTACCTCAGGATTATCAGGTAGTTCAATTTATTATGACTTAATATTTTGAAGTTTATGAGTATATGCTTTTGATACTGTTAAAAGTAGTTACCTCTGTTAGATATATAACTTACAGTTTAGGATTTGCTTTTGTGAAAGAAATGTTTAGACTATCATTGGAAAGTGTCTTTCTTAGATATAGCCCTTTGATAATGGTAAAATTTGCTCTAAAAGAAAATAATCCTATTAATAATTGCTATGAAAATTGAACTTCTTTGTACAACACTTACTTGCTTTGGAAATTAATAATTTTTAAAAAATCATTAGAAAAATTTTTATTTATTTTTAGAGAGGGGGGAGGAATGGAGAAAGAGAGGGAGAGAAACATTGATGTGTGAGAGAAACATCCATTGGTTGCCTCTTGGATGTCCCCAACCAGGGCCTGGCTCACAACCCAAGTATGTGCCCTGACCAAGAACCAAAACAGCAGGCTTTCGGTTCATAGATCAGTGCTCAGCCAGGGTGGAAGTTAATAATTTAGACAGTCATTTATTTTCTATACGCATGTACACAGGAATATGCTGAATTGAAATGTTTTTGCATAGTGTAAGTGGGATGATTTAGAACTAAAAGTGGTATTGAAATAGAAGACTGACCTGATGCTAAGTTATCAACTTCATCTTAATTGTTGCTCTAAAGTTAGTAGTTTGCCATGGTAAAGAAAACCTAGGAGATGATCTTTAGAAAGGGGAAATCAGGAATAGGGAGTAAAGATGTTAGAAAGATATAACCATCTTTTTTCTGAGGGAAAAGTTTCTGCCCTTTTTTATATACAGGATGGGGCAAAAGTAGGTGAACAGTTTGTAAGAAAAAAAATGAAATAATAAATAATAGTAGAAGAATAAACTTTTGCATACTCATAACTATAAATATAATTTTGGCCCATGCTGTGTAGAAATGTTTGCAGTCTAAAGTAGGAGTTGTTCATTTTGGAGCATAGATGTAGAGTTCATAACATCTTGTCAAAATTTATATTGTGTGCCCAAACCTACTAGTGATACCTCTAAAATTATTTTAATTGCACAAAATAATCTTATTTAGAGTCTACTGTTTTCTCTAAGTATACCCTCCCATCTTACCTATTTTGTGTTTTGTGAAGATTATTTTGATATCAGCATTGGTTCTCTGGTCCTTTTCTTTGGATATGCATTTGATTTATTTTGACAGTGAAGAATATATTTTTCTTTTTATATTTGACATTTTAAAGGATGGAAACTATTGCACATAATCAAAGCTGCTTGTTTTTCAGAGAAAAAAATTCAAGAACTGCTTTCAAAATTGAATGATATTGTTAAGAGTTCAGACAAAAATGTATGTACTAGGGCTCTTTGGGTGATATCCAAGCAGACATTTCCCACTGAAGTTGTTGGCAAAGTAGTGAGTATAGTTTTTATATGTCTTCTTAACTACATGCCATTTAAAAAATTCAGGCTTATTTGATTTGTATTTGTTCTGTTCTATCTTTTAGGTATCCAGTATAGTTGATTCATTAGAAGAAGTATTTAGTAGAGGAGAGATGCATTCTGCTGTTGTTGATTATGAAGCATTAAATGTCATCATAAGGTATGAATTTGGATGCATTGCAAATTGGAAGGATCATTTCAGGAAATTTAGAATTTGCTTTTAAGGAGTTAACTTTTGGGACTTGATTTTGGGTTACACATTGAAAGAAGGAAATAACTTCTAGACCAAAAGTATCAAGAAAAAAGCTAACTGGAAGAAGGGAGTAAAAGTGCTTAAAAGTTAATAGGTTTCTTTGTTTTTACTGAGATAGTCTTAAAAATATAGTCTTGGTTAGGCTGCTGCTGCTAACGTAATTCTGGGTTTAAAAATTATTTCTGTTAAAGCTTTTGCAAGTTTAAAAAATAACATACACTCCCAAGTGAGGTATGGGGGTATTTAGAATGTTTTAACAGTGCCGAGATGGAGATGGGAGAACCAGAAAATCCTCTACTTACTTCTACCCATCCCTGCTCTTTGTAATGGGCATGTTATCAGCACAGACTCTTGATAAGCTTGATCTTATCTCTGTTTTAAAGTGTTCTTCCATATTTGAGCTATTTGCTCTAAGTACTTCATTGTTCTGGTGCCCTGATGGGTGCTCACATTATATCACAGTTCTCTGGTTGTCCTATAAAAAAGTTGAATTTAATTATATAAAAATAATTAGTATTTAAAATTTTTCAAAATAAGACAAAGTATGCTCTTACTTAAAAATGCATTGGGGAGAAGGGTTTTCAGGAACTGCTATAAAGGACACATGGACAAACCAAGGGGGAGGGTAGAAGCAAGGGAAGGAGGTGGGTTTGGAGGGGGTGGGGAGAAAATGCAGACAAGCGTAATTGAACAACAATAAAATAATTTAAGAAAAAAGGAAATAGATGTTAGAAAAAAAGTAATACTGAAATCTAAAAATTAGCGTGTAAATATTAGATTTTTTGTGTGTATACATATATGTACATACTCTAATGGACTATATACTATGCATATTTCTGTGTGCCACTTATTTTCCTGGTAGTTTAGATATAAAAGATGAGGTCAAACTGAATTATTTGTTGATTTCTCCATTATAGGCTAATTGAACAAGCCCCAGTTCAAATGGTAGAAGAGTCAGTTAGGTGGGCAAAACTGGTCATACCTTTAGTTGTTCATTCAGCCCAAAAGGTGCATTTGCGGGGAGCGACTGCTTTAGAGATGGGAATGCCCTTGTTGCTTCAGAAACAACAAGAAATAGCATCTATCACAGAGCAGCTTATGAGTACTGTAAGTATTACTTTATGTAAGGATTTTTTGAGTAGTGCATTTTAAGGTTCTGCAGCAAGCTTAGGGCTCATGTTGGTATAATTGTACTATGATCTAAGAAATTCCTCTTTGAATGAAAACAAGTGCTTGAATTAGTTGTACACAAACTGATCCTGCATTACAATGAGGGCAGCTGTCTATTCAGTATTACTGTGATTTGGTCATTTTACTCCATCCTCAGTGAATGGTGATTGGAAGAGATTGCATTTTGGGAGAAGGGAGAGAGGGTATTAACTAATTCAGTGTTATTTGGGTTGTTTTAGCATAATCCTAACAGATAAAACTTTGGTATATACATATAAGTGCATTTACTGTGTATAATTCCCTAAAGCAGTTATTTGCCTCTGGCTTTAGGTTTTTTAATCCTTTTTCTTGGAACAAGTATTTATTGAGCACCTATTATATGCTGAGTATTTTAGGCACTGAATGTATTAGTGAACAAAAGGAACTTGGGGAGCTTATTTTTCTAGTGGCACAGATAATATATAGTAAACTAAGTAAAGAATACTATGGAGAATAGCAAGAATGGAGAGACTGTCATTGAAGAGGAAGGGTAAGGTGGTCAGGGAAGAGAAATAATAGGATATTTGAATAGTGATTTGAAGGTGATGCAGGAGTTAGCTCTTGGGAGGAGCCGTGAGAGCAAAAGGCCCTGCTCCGATGATTGTGCTCCATGAAGACTGGGCAGTATGATAGTGGAGACCATTAAGAGTGAAGAACAGGAGATGATTTTAGAGAAACGGCCATAGACCATTTAGAGAAATTTCATAGACCTTTGGGGGTCATTGTAAGATTCTGGGTTCTACTGAAAACCATATTTGAAGGTTTTGGGTCTAGGAATGCTGTATGTACTGACTTGAGTGTTAAAGGGATGCCCATGCCTGTGTTGAAAGTAGACTCGAAAGGGGAATGAGTAGGAGTGGAAGAAACTTTGACATACAGCAGTAGGAGGGGGCTTCCCCTCTTACATCCAGACAGTGAGGGGGCCTTCCAGTCTAAATTCTGGGGTTTTGTTTGTTCATTTTAAAAAATCATGGTAATGATTTTGGAGTCTGATAAAGTATCACTTATCTTCGCAAGTTTTTTTAAATTCTAGTAAGTGTGATATTTTTAGGAGTATATATAAAATTCTTTATGTATTTGAACTAAAATTTTCTCAGATGTCCATTTTCCATGAAGCTATTAATGCATTTTTAAAGTTATCAGAGTGAGAAGTTAAAACATTATCATTTGAACTTTAATTAATGGTATGCATGCTGAAGTTGTTAGGGGAAAGAATATTGGTAGAAAAAAATGAAGCTGGATTAATGGATGCAAGAATGACCAGATTGTGATAAGAAAGGCATAGTAAAATGTTAATGGTTATTTATATTTGGACATTGATTATAGAACTCTCAGCTTTGCCTTCTATATGAAAGTTTTCCTGATAAAACATTGGGTAAAGTTATTTAGCTGTGACAGTCAGCTGATTTGATAGTGCATGTTTTTTCCTTCCCAAGAGTCCTTTTGGTAAATATTTTTCCTTTTGTTTGCAGAAGTTACTTTCAGAACTCCAAAAGCTATTTATGAGTAAAAATGAGACTTACGTTTTAAAATTATGGCCTTTGTTTGTCAGACTTCTTGGGAAGGTAAGTCTACATTTAAAGAACAGTTCAGTTTTACATGCCAAACACTTTTCATTTCTTAACTTTATTTACATAATGTAGTCGATCCTCATTATCATACCAATATGATATCTGTTCACCAAAATTTGTTTGTAAACACAGTATCAGTACTTGGGCTGTATCATTTCCTAGCGTTATTACCCATGTGTATAACAGACCTGCAGAGTGGCAAACAAATTTGCACTGAGTCCCCAATGCATTTGTTCCCAGCTGACCTTGAATAAGGAAGATTATGCTTTGCCCTTTTGTCTAAGCTCTCTATATCATTTAAATGTCCTTTTTGTGATCCATTCAGTGTCACATTTTTCACATGTGCTTTTTCTTGATGATTGCATTTTTTGTCCTCACCTGAGGACATGCTTATTGATTTTAGAAACAGGGAGAGTGAGGGAGGGGAGAGAGAAACAACTTCCAATTGATTCCCTCTTGCATGGGTTACCACTTGGCATGTGACCTGACTAGATATTGAACCTGCAACTTAGGTATGTGCCCTGACTGGGAATCCAACCCAAGACCTTTTAGTGTATAGGACAGTACTCCAACCAACTGAGCCACTCGTCAAAGGGCAATGATTGCCCCTTTTGATGTCCCCCAGGTGTAGTGTTGAGGGCTCTCTACAGTTCCTAAGTATAGGAAGACTGCTGTGCCTAATGGAGAAAATAGGGTGTTAGATAAGCTTTGTTTAGGCATCAGTTACAGTGCTCCTGGCTAGTTCAGTGTTTGTGAAATAGTGATGTATGGTTGTGAACTACATTAACAAAGTTAAGGTCCACAGTGGATTGCACATATGATGGTGGTCCCATAAGATTGTAGTGGAATAGAGAATTCCTGTTGCCTAGTGCAATCATGTGGTTGTGGTGATGTTGGTGTCCACAAACCTGCATTACCAGTCACATAAAAGTATATCACATACAATTAAGTGTGCTACATAATACTTGATACTGATAATAAATGACGGTTACTGGTTTAAGTATTATACTAACCATTATTTTGGAATATATTCTTTCTACTTATTAAAAAAAGTTTGCTATAAAATAGTAAGCCATGTTACCCTGGCAGCAACCTCATACATCTTGGGCTTACCTCATCTCTTGATCTCATCATTTTTGCTTGTGTTTGATTTAACCTCGTGTCTTATGCAGTAGCATGTTGTGTACAGGTCTCTAGCCAAGACATTTGACTGTACTATGCAGCCTAGGTGTGTAGTAGGCTGTACCATCTAGGTTTGTGTGCGTGCACTCTATAATGTTCACACAATGACAAAATTGCCTGATGGATTTGTTGGAACAGATCCTGTTAAGCATTGCATGGCTGTGTGTTTAGTAAGTTGTCTTTTAAAAAATAAACATAAAACAAGGTTGTGTATTGATTGGTTGAAACAAAGGTGACCAGAGGTTCTCAGGAACCTAACTGCATTTTTCCTAGGAGTGATGGCTCAGTATTTCTCAGTGTTCAAGATGACTTAACTAAAACATAACTATCTTGAATAATGAGAATTGACTATATGTTCTGTCTGTAAGCCAGGTTTCCTTGACAGGAGGGTATATGTTTTTCTTTATTGTGGTAAATACAATACTTGTAACCATCCTAAGTGTACAGTTCAGTGGCATTAAATACATTCATAAGTTGTGTAATATTACACTGCTATTTAAACCTAGAATTTTCATTATCCAAACAAAGACTGTACTACATTAAGCAATTATTCCCTCTGTTCTTTTCCTTAAATCCCCTGGTAACTTGTACTTTCTGTCTGTATGGATTTGCTAATTCCAGGTACTTAAGTGCAATTCTATAATATTTGCCCTTCTGTGTATTTCACTAAGCATAATTTTTTAATGGTCCAGCCATGTAGCACATTAAAATTTCCTTCTTAAGACAGAATAATATTGATGTGTACATACCTCATTTTGTTTATCCATGCACTTGTAAATGGATATTGGCTTGTTTTTACCCTTTGGTGATTATGAATAATGCTGCTGTGAATTTCGGTGTACAGATATCTGTCAGATGCTCTGCTTTCAGCAGTTTTGGGTATGTGCATAAGAGTGGATGTTGGGTCACGATACTTCTGTGTTGAACTTTTATTTTATTTTATTTTTTTAAAATATATTTTATTGATTATACCATTACAGTTGTTCTATTCCCCCTTCATTCCCTTCCCCCCCCCCGCACACTCCCTCCCCCACCATTCTCCCCCCTTAGTTTATAACCACCTGTCTCAAGTTCTTTAGATTCTATATTTCCCCCACTATTCTCGCCCTCCCCACTATCTATTTTCTACCTACCATCTCCCCCCTTCTCCTCCTCCCACTCCCCTGTTGCTAACCCTCGATGTGTTCTTCATTTCTATGCTTCTGCTCCTGATCTAGCTGTCCTCTTAGTTTGCTTTGGTTTTAGGTGTGGTTGTTAGTAACTGTGAGTTTGCTGTCCTTTCACTGTTCCTATTTTTTATCTTCTTTTTCTTAGATAAGTCCCTTTAACATTTCATATGATAAGGTCTTGGTGATGGTGAACTCCTTGAACTTGACCTTATCTGAGAAGCACTTGATCTGCCCTTCCATTCTAAATGAAAGCTTTGCTGGATAGAGCAATCTTGGATGGAGGTCTTTGGATTTCATGACTTGGAATACTTCCTTCCAGCCCCTTCTTGCCTGGAAGGTCTCTTGAGAAATCCGCTGACAGTCTGATGGGAACTCCTTTGTAGGTGACTGTCCCCTTATCTCTTGCTGCTTCTAGGATTCTCTCCTTCATTTTAGTCTTGGCTAATGTAATGATGATGTGCCTTGGTGTGTTCCTTCTTGGGTCCAACTTCTTTGGGACTCTCTGAGCGTCCTGGATTTCCTGTAAGTCTATTTCCTTTGCCAGACTGGGGAAGTTCTCCTTTATTATTTGTTCAAATGAGTTTTTCACTTGTTGCTGTTCCTCTTCCCCTTCTGGTACCCCTATAATTTGGATGTTGGAACGTTTCAAGATGTCCTGGAGGTTCCTAAGCCTCTTCTCATTTTTTGAATTCTTGTTTCTTCATTCTTTTCTGTTTGGTCATTTCTTTCTTCCTTCTGGTCCACTCCATTGATTTGAGTCCCAGTTCCCTTTCCATCGCTATTGGTTTCCTGGACATCTCCCTTCATTTCAATTAGTTTAGCCTTCATATGTTCCTCTAATTTGTGACCATGTTCCTCTAATTTGTGACTGTAATCTACCAGTTCTGTGAGCATCCTGATAAATAGTGTCTTGAATTGGGCTTCTGAGAGGCTGGCAATCTGTTGGTTGCTTAGAGTTATTGGCTCTGGGACTTTGAGTTCTTCTTGTGCCATCTTTTGGGCTGTTCGTGCCTATTCTGTAGCAGGATCGGAGGAACCCTAAGGTGTTCACTGGCGCAGGGCAACTAAGTCGCTGGGTTGTGACGCTGTATGTGGGGCGGGGTCAAAGAGGAACTATGGCATTCCGTCTGCCCCCTGCCACCTCGGCCCTCACCGGTGCCGCAGCTGCTGCCGTCACTGGTCCCACGCGTTTCGTCCCACTGCACACGAGTGTGCCACCGCCGCCAGCCCTCGCCCCCTGGGGCCTGTGTGGTCCGTCTCACTGTGCACGAATGTGCGACCTCGGTCAGTCTGCCCCGCACCCCAACTGGTTCCGGGCTGCCCGCGCGCCTGGGTCGGGGGACCTGTCCTGCCCCACCCTGCTTGCTGCTGGCTCCGCCCCTCTTACCGTCCTGTTGAATGGTTAGATGTAGTCGGACTTCCGTATAATTCAATTTTCTGTGCTTTGGTTGTGTCTTTGTTTCTCCAAACCTTTGTTGTATTCAAACTTGGTTGTGGGAGAAGGCACAGTGTTTCCACCTATGCCTCCATCTTGGCGGAAGTCTCTCTGTGTTGAACTTTTAGAGAAACCTCCAAACTCCTCAGTGGCCATGCATTTGTACACTCCTACCAGTAATGCACAAGGGTTCGCATTTTTCCACATCCTTATCAAAACTTGTTATTTTCCTGCTTTTGAATAATAGTTTTTTTTAATTGGACCATTTTATTGTTTTTTTTAAAACACAATATGATAAATAGTTCTCTTGATGATTGTGGACGAAGACTGCTGGGTAGGTTTCAGAAACCTCATAATAATGGTGGTTTTTCTTACTGGTTTGTAGTCTTCAATAATTATAAGGAGTTTCTTGTGTGAAATAGCTGCCAAGCCAGTATAATTGCATTTCCGTATCCATCATTTTTAGGATTGTTGTTTGGGGCATATTCCCCCAAATGACTTTGCTTCCTTGTATCACAGGCCCAAATTGCCCACATTTCACCTTAGTACTTGTGGTAGTAACACCCTAAGTTATATGTAGTAGGGATGAGGAGTTTTTCTGCATGTTCCATATTGACAAGCAAAGGGTGACTTTTCACTCTATGTATTATGTGAACCTTGCTGAAGCATAAATCCATTGGCTTAAGGAATCTTATATTTAGGTGGTTTTTACATATAGCCATTTTCAACAGCAGAATTTAGTAACTAATCTCTTTTATATGGTTTCCTTTCTCTTTCCTGTTTCAATAACTTAGTATTTCTATTTCTTCATGGATGTGAACCTCAGGCAGAGGGATTTCCCCGCTTTCTCTTTTTTATTTAAAGTGCGCAAAATAAGCTTAGGACTGTCCCTCTGTAGCCAGCAGGATAGCAGGTACTGTTTTCTGTGGAGTTTTTTCATCATTGTTTTGTTTGGTGTTTCTATTTTCATGCATCTTAATAGTCTTTTATTTTCTTATCATGGTGCTATTTATAGTAGCCCTTAGCCTTCAGACTGGGTATGTCTGACCTCTTGGAACACTTATGAACCTCTCAATTTTTCTTATTTCTATTTTTCTCATGATAATCCAAGTAATATCTATAGGGTTTACGGTGGTAGCTCAGTATGTTCATTTTGTGGCATAGTGATGGCTCCCAGCTACTTGGTAAAGAAGGGTTAAGGTTTTGGATCTCAGAGATGCAAGAGCCAACTCCATCCACACAACTCAGATGACAGAAAAACCTTTGTCTGTTTTTATTTTTTTATTTATATTCTTAAGACTTTTAAAGATTTTGTTATTTATTTATCTTTAGAGGGGAGGAGAAGGAGTGAAACATCAATGTGTGGTTGCCTTTCATGTGTCCCCTGTTGGGAACTGGCCTGCAACCCAGGCATGTGCCCTGACTGGGAATCAAACTGCAATCCTTTGGTTCACAAGCCCGTGCTCAATCCACTGAGCTACACCAGCCAGGGCTATATTCTTAAATTTTTTATTTTATATAGGTTTTCCTGTGAAAGTTGTGGTTTTTTTTAGTTTTATTAGTCAATTATAGTTTATTTTACATTGAGTATCTTGTATTAGTTTCAGGTATACAGTATGTTGTTAGCAACCATATACCTTACAAAGTGGTCCAACAACTCACCCCCCCTCCCCCGCCCTTCCCCTTCTTGCTACCTGGCACCATCATACATACTTATTATAAGGTGACTGACTATTCCCTGTGATGTACTTTACATGCCCAGCCTTTGCCCATTTTTAAATTGGGTGGTTTGGTTTATATTAAGATGTAGTTCTTTATTCTGGATATTAATTCTTTATCAGATATCATTTGCAAATATTTTTTCCCAATCTATATGTTGTCAATAGTACCCTTTGATACATAAAAGTTAAATTTGATGAAATGCATATAAATTAGATAATAGATAACTTTTATCTGTGCATTCTGTTATATCCATGAAGTTGTTGCCAAATCCAGTACATTAATCTTTTCCCCTATGTTTTCCTCTAGGAGCTTTATAGTTTTAGCTTGTATGTTTTGATCTTTGATCCATTTTGAATTTTTTGTGTATATAAAGCAAGAGGCTAGCTCCAGTTTTGCATGAGGATATTTAATTTTCCCAGACCATTTGTTGAATAGATTTTTTGTTATTGAAGGGCTAGGAACACTTGTAAAACCAGGTGACAATATATGGAAGGGTTTATTTGTTTTTGTGCTACTACCATATTCCTTTTTTTTTAATTTAATTGAATTGAGAGAGAGAGACAGGTCTCTGTTTATGGTTTCACTTATTTATTCATTCATTAGTTGCTTCCTGAATGTGCCCTGACCAGAGATGAAACCTGCAGCCTTTGTGTATTGGGACAGTGTTCTAACCAGCTAAGCTATCCTAGCTCACTACCATATGTTTTAATTACTATAGTTTTGTTGTAAGTTTAGAAGTCAACTCTTCTTTTACTTTAAGAGATTTTATAGAGAGAAGGGAAGGGAAGGAGACAGGGAGAGAAACATTGATGTGTGAGATAAACATTGATCTGTTGCCCCTCACACATCCCCAACTGGGGACCTGGTGTGCAACCCAGGCATGCCCTGGTGTGCCCTGACTGGGAATCAAACCGACAACCTCTTGGTTTACAGGCTAGTGCTCAATCCATTGAGCCACACCATCCAGAGCTCCAGTTTCGTTTTCTGCTTATTTAAGTCTCTAGATTTCTTTCAGCAATGCTTTTTGTAGCTTTTAGTGCACAAGTCTTTCACCAGTTGATTAGGTTTATGATTAAGTAATTCTTTTTAAGTGCCATTGTAGATAGAATTGCTTTCTTTCCTAACTTCCTCTTCAGATTGTTGCAGATATATAAAAATACAACTGATTTTCAGATGTTGATCTACTCTGAAACATTGTTGAACTAATTTCATCAGTTCTAGGAGCTTTCTTGTGAATTCATTGTCATTGCCTAAGCCAGGCTTTTTCTGTTACTGAAAAATTCTATTACTGTTCTACTCTGTTACTTCATATTCTATTTAGATTATATGTAGTTGCCACTTAGGGCTGTTAATATTTTATCTTTTTTTAAAATCCTCACTCAAGGACATGTTTATTGATTTTAGGAAAGGGAGGGGAGAAAGACAGAGAGAGAAACTTCAGTTGGTTACCTTTTGTAGGCGCCCAAGCCAGGGCCCCAACCTGCCACCTAGGCATGTTACTCTGATTAGGATCTAATCCACCATCCTTACCAACTGAGCTATGCTGGCCAGGGCAATATTTTGTCCTTTTTTGTATTTTTTTCTCAGGATACATGTTTACTTGTTCTTCATCCATTTTTTTCCACTTAACCATTTTTCTTGCCTATTTTACAGTGTTTGAAAAGACAGTTTTTATTAGTTTCAGGGTTTAACATTTCTTAGTTTTTGATACTGATGTTACTTTTCATATAAATATTTCCTTTTTGGTATTAATGTTGGTAAAATTGGTATTTATCTTTCTAATTTTCTCATAATATTTTAGAAATGCTTTGTGTTATGTATTGCCTGTTTCATGGAGCTTTATATTTTGTGATCTTGAATTTTGAATGTACATACAGAATTTGGTACTATTTAAAATTTAAATTTCTAAGACTTTTACATAGTTGCAACTGATTGATATAGAACAGTGAATGATATTAGTGCTTCATGTATTGTTTTAGGCAGGTAAATAACTTAATGATTTTTTCTTCTTAGACCTTGCATCGAAGTGGGAGTTTTATTAATTCCCTGTTACAGCTGGAAGAACTGGGATTTCGTAGTGGAGCACCCATAATTAAAAAAATAGCTTTTATTGCTTGGAAGAGTTTAATAGATAATTTTGCATTAAACCCAGGTAAGTAATATTTAAAAATTCTGAATATTTATGTTCAAAAAGTGAACAAAGTGACAAGTACCATTGTGGCTTCTTAGTAGTACATGCCCACATTTTAGTTGACCACTTCACCTGTCTCTCATTTAATCATCACGATGGACCTGAGATAGTAAATTATTTTTACTGTTTTGGAGAGACTAAGTAATTTACCAAAGGTCACATGGTCAGTAGATAGGAAACAATTGTGATTGTTCTGGAACAAACGTATCAGTGACTGATCAACTTAATAATAGGTTAACATTAATATATATAAGTGATTTCTTTTAATTTACATTTAGCCTCCTATTATCCAGTGAAGGTAATGGATATATATGAGAAAGAATATTTAGCCCAGAAGTAGGTATTAGTACCTACTTCACTGGGTAACTTAATCTTAGGTATAATTTATACTGTATATTTACCAGATCTGCTAAGTAATGTTGACTCCATTCTGTATTTTCTTTTCTACCAAAGACCATTAATCATAAGGTGATTATTTGTATTAACCATAGTTGCTTTTATTGAAAATATTGATAAAAACTCATTGTCAGGGACAAGTTTTAATTGGAAATGTTACTTTGTGTTGTTTATGAACTATCACCATGAGATAATGTTCAGGACTAAATATATTAAGTATTATAGCATAAAATAGGGGCTTAAAGAAGATAAAATAAGTCCAGAGCTAGAAAGTCTACGACTGGTATGGACCGAGAAAGTCATTAAGGAATCAGATGCCTAACTTTCCATTCTGTCATCCTCAATATACCTTAGTTGCACTCAGTAGGAAGGAGGGGAGGCAGAGCTGAAATGAACTTCTCAGCTGAGGCAGCTATCTATAATATGCATTCTAGAAACTTTGCACACACTGCCACTTAAGTCTCACTGAATAGAATGGCTAAATAGGAGACTAGAAGCCAAAATTGGGTACCCATCAGTGTCATAAGTGAAAACAGGCCTTATAACTAAACGAATGAGTGGGTTATTGCATGGCAATTTGCAATTATACCATAGGGGTTTTATCGTGGAGCTCCTCTCATAAATAGTTAAAGGATTAGAGCATTTGTTCTCACAGCGGTATGACTTTTTTATTTTCATACGGAAAGGTTAATTAAAAGCTGAATGGCAAAAGAGTTGTAAGAAAACGTTAATGAATATCATCTCACCAAATACATGGCTTTACACATATTTCTTTTTTTTAAATATATTTTATTGATTATACCATTACAGTTGTTCTATTCCCCCCTTCTTTCCCCTCTACCCTGCACACACTCTCCCTCACCATTCCCCCCCTTTAGTATATGACCACGTGTCTCAAGTTCTTTAGATTCTATATTTCCCCTACTATTCTTGCCCTCCCCATTTTTTACCTACCATTTTTGCTACTTATTTTCTGTATATTCTCCCCTCTTCTCCTCCTCCCACTCCCCTGTTGCTAACCCTCCATGTGTTCTTCATTTCTATGGTTCTGCTCCTGATCTAGCTGTCCTCTTAGTTTGCTTTTGTTTTAGGTGTGATTGTTAATAACTGAGTTTGCTGTCCTTTCACTGTTCATATTTTTCATCTTCTTTTTCTTAGATAAGTCCCTTTAACATATCATATGATAAGGGCTTGGTGATGATGAACTCCTTGAATTTGATTTTATCTGAGAAGCACTTTATCTGTCCTTCCATTCTAAATAAAAGCTTTGTTGGATAAAGCAATCTTGGATGTAGGTCTTTGGATTTCATGACTTGGAATACTTCTTTCCAGCCCCTTCTTGTCTGTAAGATCTCTTTTGAGAAATCAGCTGACAGTCTGATGGGAACTCCTTTGTAGGTGACTGTCCCCTTATCCCTTGCTGCTTCTAGGATTCTCTCCTTCATTTTGGTCTTGGCTAATGTAATTATGATGTGCCTTGGTGTGTTCCTTCTTGGGTCCAACTTCTTTGGGACTCTCTGAGCTTCCTGGATTTCCTGGAAGTCTATTTCCTTTGCCAGACTGGGGAAGTTCTCCTTTATTATTTGTTCAAATAAGTTTTCCACTCGTGGCTGTTTCTTTCCCCCTTCTGGTACCCCTATAGTTCGGATGTTGGAACGTTTAAAGATGTCCTGGAGGTTCCTAAGCCTCTCCTCATTTTTTTGAATTCTTGTAACTTCACTTTTTTCTGTTTGGTCATTTCTTTCTTCCTTCTGGTCCACTCCATTGATTTGAGTCCCAGTTTCTCATCACTATTGGTTTCCTGGACATTTCCCTTCATTTCAGTTAGTTTAGCCTTCATATGTTCCTCTAATTTGTGACTGTAATCTACCAGTTCTGTGAGCATCCTGATCACTAGTGTTTTGAATTGTGCATCCGAGAGGTTTGCTATTTCCTGATCGATTAGAGTTATTGGCTCTGGGGCTTTGAGTTCTCCTTGAGCTATATTTTGGACTGTTCGTGCCTGTTACATGTATGAGGAGCGGAGCCCTAGGTGTTCACCAGGGTGGGGCCACTCAGTTGCTGGGTTGTGATGCTGTATGTGGAGGCGGGGTCAGAGGGAAGCAGTGGTGGTTGCTGCCGCCCCCACTGCGCGCGCACAAATGTGAGACTGTGGTCAGCCCACTGCTGCTGAGTTCGCCACTGGGGCCTGCGCAGTCTGTCCCTCTGCTCACTCTGCTGGTTTAACTGCAAGTGGATGTGTGACCGCAGCCAGCCCGCCGCCCCGCGCCCTCACTGGGTCCGCCTGACGTGGGGCTGCCTGGGTGCCTGGGGTCAGGGGATCTTTCCTGCCTGACCCCGCTCCACTGCTGGCTCTGCCCCTCTTACCAGTCCTGTGGAATGGTTGGTTGTTGTTGGACCTCCGTGTCGTTCAATTTTCTGTTCTTTGGCTGCGTCTTTGTTCTCCAAACCTTTGTTGTATTCAAACTTGGTTGTGGGAGAAGGCACAGTGTTTCCACCTATGCCTCCATCTTGGCGGAAATCTCCTTTACACTTATTTCTAACTTAAGTCTCTTTAATAAGTTACTTGAGGACAGACTGTCTTTATGTATTTCCAGTTACACTTACATATTCACATACTTTTGACAAAAATATTTTATTTAAAGAATTAGATTTAATTTTTATGCTGAAGTTTAATCTGATAATTGTTAATGCAAAGTACATCTGAATCTAAATAAATCTATTTAGCTTTCCAAAATCTAATGGCAACAACAGGTATAATGCATGGTAAAATAAATTACTAGTACAGTTTAAAAATAACCATTTTTGACAGGGTGTAAAACATGTGCTTTTATTTTTTACCTGTCAAATAGGGATAATGAAAATACTAAAGCAGCTTGGACAGTTTCTCAATGATTGGCATATTGGGCTAGGCAGTTGGTTGTGGAGGACCACTTGTTAATATTTAGCAGTATCTCCTGGGTGCAGCCCACTCTCTAGATGCCAGTAGCATTCTTCTTACCCTTGCTTGTCGAGTTGTGACAACCAAAAATAATGTAAACATCGCCAAATGCCCCTTGATTGCAAAATCACCCATTGTGTCCAGTATTTAATAAATAGTACTTACTCGCTTTTTGCTGTTGCCTTCTTAAGTGTTGTTTTCTAGGGCTACTGGAGTTTGTCAGGTGAAATTTTTAGGTGAAAAGGGCAACAGCTCACTGTTGATTTAAAAAAATATTTTTAATTTTTTTTTCTTTCTATGGTAAAAGGAGACTATTGCATACTCATTCTTAAAATTTAATCTTTAGCTCTTAATATTGTTTTACCTGGGTGCTTATTTCATTCTCTTTTAAGAAATACTATGTAGTGCGAAAAGATTGAAGTTGTTAATGCAGCCTTTGAGTTCCATCCATGTGAGAACAGAAGCTTTAGCACTAACAAAACTAGAAGTCTGGTGGTATTTGCTAATAAGACTTGGACCTCACCTTCCTGCTAATTTTGAACAGGTAACTTTACAAGTGTTGACTGTAATACTTTGTGGGTTTTTAAAAAATTAATGTGTTCTTTAATCTTTCAGTGTTATTTTTACTATGTGTTAGTAGACCATAATATATGATACCTGTTTTTCTTAACACAAATTTGAATTCCCTGCCCTTAAAGGATATTCCCTATTTTTTAGGGACATTATGAAGATTTTTTTGAAAGGAATTCCATGGTTCTTGGAATATAATTGAGAGTAGATTCAGTATTTTTGAAATAGAAATCAAGGGCTACACTCAATTGGATTCTTATTTCTTTTATCTCCTTTTTCTAGGCCACGTAGTGACAATGAATTATTTAAATCCTATTATAGCTTTTAGTATTGTTGGAAATGATTTACAGATTCCTTTAGATTTTGATATCCTTCTGGGCATTTAGACACAGACTTAATCTTATATATACCTCTTTGTAAATGAGCTTGAATTTATCTTAATATATTTTTAGCATGTGTTATTAAAAAGCTTAAAGTGAGTGCCAGTTGCACTAAAAATCAGGTACATGTTATTTGCAAAAATTATTTGTGCATAACTTGAAATTTATAACAAATTTACAGATAGTAATTCATTTGGGGCAATACAGTTTAATAAAAATGCCCACTTTTCCAAATTTCAGTTTTAAGCATGTTCATTGAAACAACCCATGTAATTCAACATATTAAGAGAATTTAGACTGCTTCTTAAAGAAATTAACTGTATTATATAGGGATTTTTAAAAATATGAAAATTATGCAGTTTAGATATCTCTTTTTATTACTGTTACTCCAATAGGTTTGTGTGCCCCTGATTCAGAGCACAATATGCATTGATACTAATGCTTCACCTCATTCATCTCGTGTAGTTACTTCTCCAGGCTCAAATCCCATGACCCCTCAACATAAAGGTAAGAGAGATAGACATACTTGTTTTCTGTCTTCTTTAAAAATTGTTTTAACTGAAAGTTTTGTTGAGTGTTCACATAAAATGAAGCACGTCATAATTTTGGCTCCCCATCACAAAGTCAATTTGTGTTTCATATTGTGATGAATTGTGTTTCATCAATGAATATTCTTCATTGTTTTACGTATGTGTTAAATGTTTTCTGCAATAATCTCATTGTTGTAGTTGGAATTATCAAACTTTTCTTAGCACATGTGAAATGCATTATAGACTATTGTGTTTGTTTCAGAACCAGAATCTTTATGGATATTTTTTAAAGGCAACAGATCTTAATAGATATAAGAAATGTGGTTGAGAATGAATACCATTGAAAGATAATTATTGCTATTATTATTTTCTATTAGCTGTTCTGATCCAAAGTTTTATATTTAAGTTTAAGGAATGTCTGAATTTTAATAATTCAGGATGTGGATTAATGCCAGTAAGAATTATATTTATTTAAATGGTGTGTAACACTAATTAATGTTCTTAACCTAGTAAGATGATTTAACTGGAATACTGTTGTGGGTTTTAACAAAAACATTCAACTTTTATTAGCAAAACACGTTATTTACATGTAACAGTACCTTTTACTTAAAGGGAATAAACAAAATATATTCATTTTAGTAGATAATTTAAGCTTGTATAACTTTTTTGTTTTAAAGGTGCTTCCCCATATGGAGCCTCTGTGACCCCCCGGATGAACTTGAGTCCGAATTTTGGTGCAATGGCCACGATCCCCTCTATTCAGCTTTTAGGACTTGAAATGTTACTTCATTTTTTTTTGGGTCCAGAAATCTTGAGTTTTGCTAAGCAAAACAAACTTGTACTGAGTTTAGGTATTTAATTGTTTTTAAAATAATTTCATTTATTGAAACAGGTCAGAACACAGTGAACTAGGGGATTTGACTGGTACTGGAATGATTTTAGAAATGAGCTTAAAGATTTCTTAGTTAATATATTTTTTTAATTCTTAAAGATTTTACTTATTTTCAGAGAGATGGGAAGGGAGAGAAAAAGAGGGAGAGAAACATTTATGTGTGGGAGAAACATTTATTGTTTGTCCTTCAAATGCCCCCAGCTGGTGACCTGACCCGCAGTCCAACCATGTGCCCTAACTAAGAATCAAACTGATGACCTTGTGGTTCTCAGGATGGTGCTCAATGCACTGAGCCACACAAGGCAGGGCTTAATATGGTTTATTTATTTTGTTTTTAAGCTTAAAATGAGTCTACAAATCATTAAAACTCAGGTAGTGTTATTTGCAAAAATTATTTTTGTATATAACTTGGAATGTAGAACTAAAATTTCTAGATACTTTGCATTTAGGGCAAATACTGTTTAATAAAAATACTTTATAATTATATATGAAATAAGTTTTTAATATAAAAACATGTCAGACCACCTAAAATTTATATTGAGAAGTTTATTTTGTAAAACTGGCTTTACATAATTGTTTCTTTTTCTCTCCTAGAGCCACTCGAACATCCGTTAATCAGCAACTCTTCTTTTTTTTCCAAATATGCAAATACACTTATCACTGCTATTCATGATAGCTTTGTTGCAGTTGGAAAAGATGCTTCTGGTAAGTCTTTAAGAGATGTTTTTAAGATTATTTGTTCAAAAAATCAATATATAGTGTCACCTGTTGGCTAGATCGTGTTATAAGAGCAATTTATAATTAATCCTAATGGTAACCTTTGTGTTAGTCAGTTTTACAGATGAGGAGATTTTATTACTCTGAGAAGTAAATAACTTTTGCAGTCTCGTAGTAAGTGGTAGAGCCATGATTCAAACAAACCCGGGCTCTTTTAACCTGAACACCTGCGTTCAAGAGCTTATCAAATAAAGAGAAGAAATATTATAAATAAAATAGTTTGCTTTTTTTTAAAAATATTTATTTATCTTTAGAGGGGAAGGGAAGGAGAGAGGAAGAGAAACATCAATGTATGGTTGCTTCTCATGCATCCCCTGCTGGGAACTGGCCCCTGCCGGGAACTGGCCTGCAACCCGGGCATGTGCCCTGACTGGGAATCGAACTGCAATCGTGTGGTTTGCAGGCCCGTGCTCAATCCACTGAGCTACACCAGCCAGGGCCAATAGTTTGCTTTTTAATAGACTTGGGAAACTTTTTTCTTTTGGTTTTCAGGTATCCTGATCTTTGTTTTTCCTTGTCTCAAAAGTTAATACAGAAAAAAAAAGATGCTAAAAAAAAGAAAATAATTAAACATAGTTAAATGACCTGGTATTAATAAGTTACAGTCCTTTAAAGAAAAAACATTTCTTGCTAAGTAAAAACGAGGTGCTAGTGTTTTATAAATTGATTATAAAATCCAGTGAGGAGAATCATGTTCTTAATTAATTATTGCTTAATTTTAGTTTGAGGAAAAAAGGGATGTCATTGTAATCTTTGTTCTGAAGTACTTTACTTTTTGTTTTGACAGATGCAGTTGTCAGTGCTATTTGGAAGGAGCTAATTAACTTAGTGAAATCAGTTATTGAATCAGGTAAGCACCGCAATACTGATCAAATGAATTTTATAGCACTCAGTGAATTATTTGACTTTCATATAAATTTATTTTAAAATAATTTTTTGAAGTAGAGCTTTCAGAATTTTAGTAAAACAGTTTGTTGACTTAATTTAAAAAACCAAACAATTTTCAATCCTTTAAATGTATATTTTTACCCCTAAAATACTTGTACGTTTAGATTGCTTGTTGATAGGTAAAATCTTTTGCTCTCCTTTTGCTTGTTGATAGGTAACAAAAGAGAGAGACCAGGTTCTGAGGTTTTGACCCTCTTATTAAAATCTTTGGAAACCATAGTGAAATCGGAAGTATTTCCTGTATCAAAAACACTGGTGAGTACAATACCTAAATGCTGGAATTTAAAAAACCACACTGAATTTTATATTGAAGATAGTTGCACAGATCATGATTTAGGAAAACATATCAGGTATTCATCAGGAGTTTGGCCCTATAGTGAAAACTGTTTCTTTGACTTTTGAGTAATTTAAAACTAATGAACCAAATGACTGTATTGGCAGCTATATAAAAAACTTCAATTGTGATAAGAAAAAGAATAATGTACCCAAAGTAAATATGGTAAAGGACATTAAACTTGAACTGAAGACACTCTCATGAACACTAATTTTATGACAGAACTGCTAAACTCCACTAGTTGTTACTTTGTATATTTAAAAAAGTACCTGCAAGTAATAATCTTGTGCAGCTTTCATGCTTTAAATGAACTCTCTTTGAAACTAACATAATGATGTTGGTATTCAACATCTCTTTTATCCTATAGAGAAGGGAAAAGCTAATTACATACATTTTTATACGAGTGAACCTCTAAAAGTAATCTGTAGATGGAGCAGATGATATCCTTACATAAATTCTGAGTTTGTTTCCTTTATGTATTGTTTCAGTATCTACAATGGCAGTAGAGCAACAGCTTTGGAGCTGACCTGGTTGAATCTCAGCCTATTTATTAGCTGAGTCAAGTTGTACAATATATCTACCCTCCTGCCTCTGTAAAGAGAGAATTCAGTGTTCTAACTAAATGGATTGGTAAATGCAGAGCACTATGGGCTAGGAACAAAATTAATGAGTTACCAAATGCTGTTTATTATTTTCATCAATATCTGCTTCAAATGAGCATATGTGAAGCATATTATACCAGCATAAGCCTTTTTTGTTATATATGTCACTTGAGTTAAATAGTTCAGGTTAACTAATATTTTGAGACAGCAGTTTGCTAGGCTCTGTCACATTTGAGAAGTGTGTCTTCAATTCAGCATTTAGCAGTCTTTAGAAATAGTAGCCTTTGGCCCTGATTGATGTGGCTCAGTTGGGCATCATCCTACAAAGTGGAAAGATCGTTGATTCAATTTCTGAACCCAGCTCATGGCTGGGTTGCAGGTTTGGTCCCTGGGTGGAATGTTTCCGAGAAGTGACCAATCAGTGTTTCTCTCTTACACTAATGTTTCTCTCCTGGACTGTCTCCCTCCCTTTCTCCCTTCCCTTCTCTATAAATAAGTAAAAAAAAATTTAAATATTTGTTTCTGGTACTACTAGTGAGTACATTATTCATTGAAGAATTTTTTTCTAATAATAAAAGATAGAAATAGCCTCAAGCTGTTAAGAGAAAAATGTTTGCATAAATTAGACACATTTCTGTAGCATGTCTGCACATAGTGATGTAAAAACAACAGATGAAGAAGGTGAGATTCATAGTATGTCAGTAATGCCATAAAAATATGATAGCCATGCCTTGGAAGATTGTTTCTTTTCCTTTTTTTTCTTTTCTAAAAGATTTTATGTATTTTGCCCTGGCTGGTGTAGCTTAGTGGATTGAGCATGGGTCTGTGAAGCAAAGGGTCGCTGGTTCGATTCCCAGTCAGGGCACATGCCTAGGTTGCAGGCCAGGTCTCCAGTAGGGAACACCTAATAGGCAACCACACATTGATGTTTCTCTCCCTCTCTTTCTCCTTCCCTTCCCCTCTAAAAATAAATTTAAAAAATATTTTTAAAAAAGATTGTATTTATTTTTAGAGACGGGAAGAGAGGGAGAGAGAAACACTGTGTGGTTGCCTTTCGAGTGCCCCTACTGGGGACCCAGCCTGCAATCCAGGCATGTGCCCTGACTGGGAATCATAGCAGTGACCCTCTGGTTCGCAGGTTGGCACTCAGTCCTCTGAGCCACACCAGCCTAGGGAAGATTATGTTTCTTAGTATAATTACATATATGGAAATATAAATGGTCTAGAAAAATAAACTCTAAACTTGTATTATTCATCCCTGGAAATAAGGACTTTGTTGTTTTTTTGGTGTTTTTTTTTCTGTTACTTGAAGTTTTTAAACTAATGTAAATATATTTACATTGATATACAAACACTACCATATTTGAAGCTTCAACTGATAATATATTTAATGAAATATAACAAATTGATAAAAACATAGTTAATACTACTGGGTTTGTATTATGTACTGATTTTTATGAATGACTTACAACAAACCTTTTGTCTTTCTTAGGTCCTCATGGAAATTACAATTAAAGGACTTCCTCAGAAAGTGTTAGGTTCACCAGCATATCAGGTTGCTAATATGGACATTCTTAATGCAAGTATCTTAAATATAATTATGTGATTAAAGTGAGCTAAAAATAAAAGTTCTATGATTTCTTTTTCTTAAAATAGTGAGACTTAGATTATAAAATTTTTGAGAAAATTGGATTTGCTGATTATGTTAAAGAAAAAGTTGATAGGCAAAGAAATTACTGTAAATAAGTATGGCACTATTAATGGAACTATTTTCTGGGATTAAAAAAGGGTTTCAGAAGGAAAATTTTCTATTTGCTTATATATAGTAATAGTGCTGGTTACTGTTACAAATTTTGGAAGTTTTTAGTGACATGGGCTAAATTGTGAAACGTACTTGATATCTGAAGGCTGTAGGTGTTACTGGTCTGGCAAGTTTTAAGTTAACATCCTTTTTCATATCTGGAATCTCACCATTTTTCAGTGTAGATGGAACAGCTATGGTAAAAATATAAAGAGCTTGGATAGTTTACTCAAATAACATTTGTCATCTTTATTTTGTCACATCCTAAGTATTATGAAAAGTTAAATTTCAACCTTAACAGTATCATGTTTTACATAATTGATTGTAGAAAACAAGTATAACAGGATTGACTGCAGTCTCCCATCTTTCTTCAGGGAACTCCTGCTTTGTTCTTAATTCAGTTAATTTTCAACAATAATCTTTTGGGATATGGTGTAGAAGATGAAAGGTAATTTAAACTGAAAATATTCTTGTTTTTAATTTAGCATTTTAGGTTTTTTTTTGTTTAATTGTTTGTTTAAAGAGAGGAAAGGAGGATAGAGAAATAACTATTTATTGTTCCACTTATTTATGCATTCATTGGTTGATTCTTGCGTGTGCCCTGACTGGGAAATTGAACCTGTACCCTTGGCATATCTGGACAATGCTCACCAACTGAGCAGAGGGGGCCAGGGCTAAAACTGTTCTTTATGTTTATCTTGGAAAGGTGCTTGTGTGATGAATCAGATGCCTTTGACTTAAGACACTCAAATATTTTTAAAAATCAAAAATAAGATTTGAAATATATCTCTTTATCAGTTATTTTTAGGAATTTGTTGAAGTATACTTAATGTACTTGGCAAAAAGTACAGGTTAACTCATGGTTCAAATTTTTTTCAGGTTTTTTCTTAATCTGGAAATACTTGTAGGTTGTGTTCTTTCTGGTCCAACTTCACCACTAGCTTTCAGTGATTCTGTTTTAAATGTTATTGATCAAAATGCAAAGCAGTTGGAGAACAAGGAACATCTCTGGAGAATGTGGAGTATTATAGTCACACCATTAACTGAATTGATTAATCAGGTATGATTTAAGTCTGCTACATATTTATGTTTCCCATAAAATAAGTAAGGAATAATAAGTAAGGAATTTTTTTCTAGTTAGAGCATATTGAAATGAATAGAAGCTTGAATTTGAATAGAAGGTATTACATAGTTTTTCCTGTGAGATTGGTTAACTTCCTGCTCTTTGAATTAGTTGATTTCTTTTCATTGCATTTCTGCTTTATTGTTCAAGAACATATAATTTAAGGGCAACTAATCAGGTCTATTTTCTCCAGTAGAGGTTATGAAGCCAGAAAACTCACGTATGATATGTACAAATGTTCGTATTTGTACTTTGGATTCTTTCAGTGTTTGTATTATGGGGAATAATAATGGCTGTCTTGACTATATTTATTAGGATTCCCATGATCAAGCCATGTTGGTGAAGCCATATAGTAGTACCTAAATCAATAATCTGTTGAGAGGTGATTAAGCATTATATTTATTTAAATATGTGGCAATACTGGGAAGGTGTGGAGTTCAGGTTCTATCATTTCTGGTGGTTTGTCAGCAGCTGTATCAGTATTTAAAAGGAAGTATTTATTCTTTGGGAAATATTTCACCATAACTTTTAAGCTAAGTAACAACTCCATAGAATTTATTATGTGATGGAAGCCCATCAGTAAACAATAACAATAGTCTTCTGAAAGAAGATAGTTTGAATTCTTAGTATCCCACTCTGAGGAATAGCCAGGCTCTTTTCTCTTCTCTGCCCTTGCCCTTGCCCTTGCCCTTGCCCTTGCCCTTGCCCTTGCCCTTGCCCTTGCCCTTGCCCTTGCCCTGAATGCTCCCTTCAGTGTATAGTAAAAGACTATGGAGCCATCTCTGGGATTCTTTTTTAGGACTTGAAACATTGTTTCCCAGGGTTGTTGTAACAAATTTCCACAATCTGGTGGCTTAAGACAATGAATTTATTCTCTTAAATCTCTAAAGGCCAGAAATTCAAAATAAAGGTGTTGGCATGGTTGTTCTGGGTCTTTGAGGGAGAATCTTTTCATGTTTCTCTCTGTTTCTGTTGGTCACTGGCAGTTATTGGTGTTTCCTGGCTTGTATAATCATTACTCCAGTCTTCAGACTTCATCTTCATGTGGCATTCTTTCTCTTCTCTATCTAAAATTCCCCTTTTCTTATAAGTATACCAATTATTAGACAGTGTTAGTGTTTACCATCCCTTGAACGTCTCAACCATGGGGGACACAATTCTATTACTTAAGGCACTGGAATTAGATGATAAATTTGTCTAACTTCGTAATTTTTCTTGTTTCAGACCAATGAAGTAAATCAAGGTGATGCCTTAGAACATAATTTTAGTGCCATCTATGGTGCATTGACTTTACCAATAAATCATATTTTTTCGGTACAGAAATTTCCAGTGGTAAGGAGGTGTCAAATTTTTACTTACAGAATTTGCACTTTTCTCAAAACATTATTTCACCCATCATAATGAACTTCTCCAGTAAATTTTCCTAAGATGAGACTTTCTTATGATAATATAAAGAAGCGGTGCCAAACTCATTTTCACTGGAGGCCACATCAGCCTCCCGGTTACCTTCAGAGGGCTGAATGTAATTTTAGGACTGTATAAATGTAACTGCTCCTTAACAGTTAAGCTAGAGCTCAGCACTGTCATGGGGTAGAAACAAGGTGCCAGGCCAGTTAAAACAAGGTGGAGGGTTGGGTTTGGCCTGCAGGCCTTGTGTTTGCCACCTGTGATAAGGGAAAGGAAAGTGGTAAAGCGTTCCATTTAACCCTTAATAATTGCCGGTATTGTGGCATAACAATTCTAGTAGAACACTGCTGTGGGGGTGGAGGACAAACTTATTACCCTATGTTAGCTTCTTTCATGTCACATTAATGGTACAGTATTTTTTACTGTTGGGTGTTTGACATGTAAATAATACATTTAATTTTGTTTTACTATTATTGTTAGGCCACCATGAAAACCTTACTTAAAGCTTGGTCGGAATTATATAGAGCATTTGCCCGCTGTGCTGCTTTAGTGGCAACTGCAGAAGAGAATTTGTGCTGTGAGGAGCTTTCTTCCAAGATAATGGCCTGTTTGGAAGATGAAGACTCTTCAGTGAGTTTATCCTGATACTGTCCTTTTTTGTATTTAAAGTATTCAAGTAGATGGAGATAACATTTGTGAGCTATCATTCACTAATGCTTTTCGTTTACAAATGACTGAGGTAATACATAGAACAAGTAACAGCTTTGGGGAAAAAATTTAGCCTTAGACTCAAAGGTCCATGTTTCAGGATGATTAACAGTGATGCACTTTTACTTCTCTGATGTGTACCTACTTGTGCCATTCTGCATTGTTAATACGAGGACCTTACTGTCCCAGACCTTACTTTCTCATATCTGTTAGAGTCAATTTGGAAATTTGTAGGCTTACATAGGTTCCTTTTCACTCTTTTCTCTTAATAAAAAGGACAGTTGCCATCAACAATTTGGTATTTATCATTCTAGAATAGACTTCTTTCTTTTTTTTTTTAAAGATTTTATTTATTTATCTTTAGAGGGGAAGAGAAGGAGAGAAACATCAATGTATGGTTGCCTCTCATGTGTCCCCTGCTGGGAATTGGCCTGCAACCCAGGCATGTGCCCTGACTGGGAATCGAACTGCAATTGTGTGGTTCGCAGGCTCGAGCTCAATCCACTGAGCTACACCAGCTAGGGCTAGATTTCTTTCTTTGTATTTAAAAATATAATCTACATGCTTATACTCACATGTATACATGAATGTAGTATTACTACTGGTTTTGTTTATTGCTGTTGAAACGTGCTTTTTCATCTGAAAAGATGGATTTCTAGCTCTTGATAGTGGTTTCCACTGGTGAGAAGAGTAGAGGTATCTACCAAGAGCTAAAAATCTATCTTTCTAGATTTTAAAATATACAATATCCTCCTTTTAAAACATGCTGTCACAATTACAACTGTCCATGAGACTTTCGCCTTTAAGGGATCTAATTTGATTAGCTTACTAATTTCCATCATAGTAGTTTATTATTTGCCTTTTGGCACTTCTCTCGAAGTCATTCATATACTTTATGTGTTACTTCACTCACACTGCATGAGGTTAGGGACATTTGTCTTGTTGACGTGTATCCCCTGGCTTTTATCGGGTGCATGGACAGTGATTTTGTTAAATGCTTTTATAGCTATTAGGGAAAAGTTGACCCTCAGTTTTCACTTTTTAAATATTGTCTTGCTTAGGTTTAATCTTTGTTTCCTTTTGGAAGAAACTTATAATTTATAAAGTTTATAAAATACTCTGACAAGATTTTATTTGGCATTTGATTGGTTACATTGAATTCAAAGATTAATTTGTAAAATAATTTATATCTTTCTTTATAATGTTGAGTCTTTTCATCCAGAAATATTTGTATCCATGTATTTCATTCTTCTAAAATTAACTTATCTAAGTTCCTTTATTTTGGGTAGTTTTAAAGCTATTTTTCAGCTATTTTTAAATGGCACCCACACGTCAATATCCCCTACCCCCCAATACGGAAGTATAGTCATGCACTACATAACATTTCATTCAACAATGGACCACATACATGATGGTGGTATACCATATAGTCCGGGTGTGTAATAGGCTGTATCATATAATTTGTGTAAGTCCATTCTGATGTTTTACAGTGATGAAATCACCTAACGATGCCTTGCTCAGAATGTATCCCTATCATTAAGCTATGTGTGACTCTATACAAAAGCTGTTCCTGTCGTGCATTTTCTTATATTGAACTAATCTTGTGTTCTTGGGATACCCTTTTTGGTCACATTGAAATTCTTTTAAAACATTGCAGATTAGTATTTTAGGACTTTTGTGAATACCTTTATTCTTGTGGAGTTCCCCATTATCAAATTGTTTTATTATGGAGGTAAAGCTCTTGAATGATATAGAAAGTTGGAACTTGTCTGCATTTACCAGTTGAAATAGTGTAAGAAGAATGCCATATCTATTGTTATATTGTTCTTTTTGTTCTTAAGCTTTATTCCTGTTGTCTTAGTTAGGCTTGATAATCAAAGGCTTACCTATATTTAAGTCTTAAAAAAACTAGTAGGTAGTTTTATTTTAATGATTATCACTACATTTAAAAATCACTGACAAGTTCTATCACATCAAAGTTTAATTATAAATATACTGATATATATTTTTAATATACTGATATTTTAATAAGGAGTATTGTAAATGCATTAAAATTTGAAGGGATGAATTTCTAATTTTTAAATTTTGTCATTGCACACTGAATGGTTTTGTTTCCATTTTCTGGGTAGTTTTTCTAGCTTAAGTCTGAAAGCTTTTTTCATCTTTTCCAATATAGGCATCTATGACTGTTACTACTATTAGTAATCATAGAATATAAATTTTGATGTCTTTCTCAACAGTTATTTACAAGGGTGCTTTTTTCATTCAAAAGAATAGTGTGTGGGTGTATGTGGCTATTTTATCGTTAATACTGCAGATGCTTTCAATCTATTTTTAAATTAAAATTTTTTTTAAATTACCTTTTAGGCTCCTTACACCTTCCTCCCCCCCAGCAGTCACCACACTGTTGTCCATGAGTCCTTTTTCCTTATGGTCAATCCCTTTGCACCTAACTGTCCTCCTTCCCCCACCACTAGCTGTCATCCTGTTCTCCATCTGAATCTGTCCCTCCTTTCCTTGTTAGTTCAGTTTGGTCATTGGATTCTACATATGAGTGATATCATATGGTATTTATCTTTCTCTGACTGGCTTATGTTACTTAGCATAATGTTTTCCAGGTCCATCCTTACTGTTGGAAAGGGTAAATTTTTCTTTTTTTTTGGCCAAATAGTAGTATTCCATTATGTAAATGACCAATGGTTGTGTTTTCTACACATCTATTGATAGATACTGGGTTGCTTCTATATCTTGGTGACTGTAAATAACACTGCAGTGAAATAGGGGTGCTTATTATGCTCTTTTGGAATAGCATTAGGGGTTCCTTTGGATATATTCCCAGAAGTGGGATTGCAGAGTCAAAAGGCAGATCCATTTTTAATTTTTTGAGGTATCTCCACACTGGTTTCCACAATGGCTGCACTAGTCTGCATTGCCACCCACAGTGCAAGAGGGTTCTCCTTCCTCCACAACCTCACCAGCACTTGTTTGTTGATTCATTGGTGCTGGCCATTCTGACAGACTTAAGGTGGTATCATTGTGGTTTTAATTTGCGTCTCTCTGATGGCTAGTGACGTTGAGCACCTTTTTGTATGTCTCTTGTCCACCTGTGTGTCCTTTTTAGAGAAGTGTCTATTCAAGACCTTTGCCAGTTTTTAAATTGGGTTGCTTGTGTTTTTGGTGTTCAGTTTTGTTAAGTACTTTATAAATTTTGGGTAATAACTCCTTATCTGATGTGTCAGCAAATATGTTTTCCCATTCTGTGGGCTGTCTTTTTATTTTGTTGATGATTTCATCTGCTGTGCAAAAATTTTAGTTTGATGTAGTCCCATTTGTTTATTTTCCCTTGCCTGGGGAGATATATCTGATAAAAATTTTTGGCACATCTGATAAAAATTGTCTCAGCTTTTATTGCCTATGTTTTCTTCTAGGATTTTTATGGTTTCTGGTCTAACACTTAAGTCTTTGGTCCATATTTAATTTATTCATGCGTGTGGGGTAAGAAAGTAGTCAAGTTTCATTTTTCTGCACTTATTTGTATGGTTTTCACAACATCATTTATTGACTGAACTATCTTTACCCCTTTGTATGTGCTTGCTTCCTCTGCCAAATACTAATTATAAAAGTGTGGGTTTATTCTGGGCTCTCTATTCTCTTCCACTAATCTATGAGTCTGTTTTTATGCCAGTACCGTTCTGTTTTGATTACTGTGGCCTTATAGTACATTTGGTTATTAGGTAGCTTGATTTCTCCCACTTTGTTGGTCCTTCTCAGGATTGCTGTTGCTATGCATGGCCTTTTGTAGTTCTGTATAAACTTTTGAAATATTTGTTTAAGTTGTGAAATGTCATTGGAATCTTGATAGGAATTGCATAGTATAGACATTTTAATGATGTTAATTTCTTCCTATCCATGAACCTAGTTGTGCATCCACTTATTTGTATCTTCTTCAGTTTCTTTCTTCAGTGTCTTGTAATTTTCTGTGTATAGGTCTTTTACATCCTTGGTTAGGTTTATTCCTAGATATTTTACTCTTTTTGAAGCAACTGTGTGTGGCATTGTTTTCTTGGTTTCCCTTTCTGTTCATTATTGACATATAAAAGTGCACCTGATTTCTGGATATTTTGTATTCTGCTATTTTGCTGAATTCATTTATCAGTTCTAGTAACTGTCTTGGTGGAATCTTCGGGGTTCTCTATGTACAGAGTCATGTCATCTGTGAATGGAGAGACAGTTTTATCTACTTCCTTTATAGTTGAGATGCCTTTTATTTCTTCTTGTCTGGTTCTGTGGCTAGGACTTCAAGTACTACGTTGAATAAGGGGTGAAAGCAAATAGCACTATCTTGTTCCCAATCCTAATGGGAGTATTTGTAGTTTCTTCCCATTGAGTATGATGCTGGTAGTGGGTTTGTCATATATGGCCTTTATTATGTTTAGGGATGTTCTCTCTAATCCTGCTGTGCTGAAAGTTTTTATCATAAATGGGTGCTGGATTTTATCAAATGCTTTTTCTGCATCTGTTGTTGTGATCATTTGGTTTTTATGCGTTTTATTTATGTGGTGAATCACACTTACTGATTTGTGAAGGTTGTACCAACCTTGCATTCCTGGAATAAATCCCACTTGATCATGGTTTATGATCTTTTTGATACACTGGTGTTTTTGGTTTGCTGATACTTTGTTGAGGATTTTAGCTCTATGTTCATCAAGGATATTGGCCTATAAATTTTCTTTCTTTGTTTTGTTTAGTTTTGGAATTAGGATAATGCTGGCCTCATAAAGTGAGCTTGAGAGCCTTCCTTCCTCTGGAATTTTATGAAACTGTTTGAGAAGCAGGGGTGTTAGTTCCTCTCTTAATGTTTGTTAAATTTCCCCTGTGAAGCCATCTGGCCCCAGGCTTTTGTTTGTTGGGAATTTATGATTTCTGCTTCTGTTTGTCTTAGTGTATGAAATCTGTTTATTCAGATTCTCTGATTTCGTTTCGTCCAGGCTGTCTAGTTTGTTGGCATGTAATTGTTCATAATATTTTCTTACAGTCCTTTTTCTTTCTTTGGTGTTGGTTGTTATTCTTCCTCTTTCATTTCTGATTTTATTTATTTGGATTCTTTCTCTTTTTTTTCTTGAGGAGTCTAGTTTAAAGGTTTGTCAATCTTTATCTTTTCAAAGAACCAGCTCTTGGATTCATTTAATTTTTATTTTATTTTATCATTTATTTATTTATTTATGATATTACCTTTTTAGGCTTTTATTTGTTTCTGATCTTTTATTTCCTTCACTGCTGCTCACTTTGGGCTTTGTTTGTTGTTTTTCAAGTTCCTTCCAAGTGTGAAATTAGATGGTTTATTTGAGCTTTTTCTTGTTTTTTTTTTGAGGTAGGACTGTAATGCTATGAATTTCCCTCTTAGGATTGCTTTCCCAGTGTCCCACAGATTTGGATCCTGTTGTTTTTTTTATTTGTTACAAGGTATCTTCCCTGGTTTCTTTCTTGATCTTGTTGTTGGTCCATTCTTTAATAACATGTTATTTAGCTTCCATGTCCTTGCATGTTTTTCAGTGTTCTTGTGATTGATTTCTAATCTCCTAACATTGTTTGTAGTCAGAAGATGCTTGATATGATTTCAATCTTTGTAAATTTATTGAAATTTGTTCTGTGTCCTAACGTGTTGTCTGTCCTAGAAAATGTTCCACGTGCACTTAAAAACTGTGTGTGTTCTGTTGCTTTGGGGTGAAATCCTCTAAAGATATCTATTAGATAGCATTTGGTGTAGTGTGTTTTCTAGGGCCACTGTCTTTGTTGACTTTCACCCTGGGAGATATATCCATTGAAGTCAGTGGGGTATTAAAAGTCCTCAGCTATGACTGTAGTTTTGTTGATCTCCCCTTTTATGTCCATCAAAATTTGCTTTATATATCTAGGTGTTCCTATGTTGGGTATGTAAATGTTTATTAGACTTTAATCATCTTGTTGGATTGTGTCCTTTATCACTATATAGTATCCTTCTTTGACTCTTAAATCATTTTAATGTCTATTTTATTGTCTATAAGTACTATACCCCAGCTTTTTATTCTTTTCCACTTGCATGAAATATCTTTTTCTATCCTTTTACTTTTAGTCTATATCTTTTGATCTTGTGTCTTGGAGGCAGCATAAACATGGGTCTTGTTTCCTTAGCTATTCAGCTACCCTGTCTTTTGGTTAGAGCATTTAAGCCATTTACCTTTAAAGTGATTACTGATAGATATGAATGTAGTGCCATTTTATTGTTACACTGTTTTCCTCTGATTTTTTTCTTTCTCATTTTGTTCTTAAAGCAAGCCATTAACACAGGAGTGTCCATCCCAAGTCTTGTGGGCTGCATGTGGACGCGGATGGGTATGAATGTGGCCCAACACTAAATTGTAAATTAGCTTAAATCATTACTTAGCTTTATACTAAGTTTTATTAGTTATGTACATTTTCTATATTAGTGATTACAAACTTGGGACCTGCTTGAGGACATTGAAAGATTGTCATAAAGGCAGCTGCATAGCTAGAGTTATTATGTCGAGACTTTTTTGCTTATCTGTGGTGGCAGATATCACAGAAATTATACACAGACCTTTTTTATGCTCATCAGTTTTTGCTAGTGTTTGTGTATTTAATGTGTGGCTCAAGACAGCTCCTCTTCTTTCAGTGTGACCCAGAGAGGCCGAAAGGTTGGCCACCTCTGCTTTAACATTTGTTGCAGTACTTGTTTGGTGTTAACCTAACACCAAACTACTTTAGCTTTTTCTTGACTAGGAACCTCCTTATTTCTCCTTTGATTTTAAAACATACCTTGCTAGGTAAAGAAGCATTGGTTGTAGTTCCTTGGTTTTCATCACCTTGAATATTTCACACTACTCCCTTTTGGCCTGAAATGTCTCTCTTGAGTAACCAGATGGCATTCTACTCAGTGCTTCCTTGTAGTAACTCTCTGCTTTTCTCCTACGGCTTGTAAGATTCTGTGTGTGTCTTTAAGCCTTGTCATTTTAATTATGATGTATGTCAGGGGAGGCCTTTTTGGGTCCAACTTGTTTAGAACTCGTCGCTCAGCTTCCTGGGCTTGTGTGTCTTTCCTTCACCATATTAGAAAACTTTCTGGTCGTTATTTCTTCAAATAGCTTCTGTATCCCTTGGGTATTTTCTCCTCTCCCTAGTATATTCATATGCTTCATGATATCCCACATGTTTCTTAAGCTCTCCTCCTTTTTTTCTTCTTGTTTCATTTGGCTTCTCTGCCTGGATGTTTTTTTCTACTTTGTCTTCTAAATCACTGATGCGATCCTCTGCTTCATCTAAACTACTGTTTATCCCTTCTAGTGTATTATTTATTTCAGATACTGTATTATTTATTTCTGACTGGCCTTTTTTTATAGTTTCTGTGGTTTTGTGTGTTTTTTTTTCATGCTTTTGCATATCCTTATAATCATTACTCTAAATCTGATAAATTGCTTGCCTTCACATCATCTAACTCTTCTTCCATAGGATTCTGTTGTTTTTTCATTTGGGGTCTGTTTCTTTTTCTTCCCATTTTAGCTACAGCTTTGTGTGTTCTGCCTTAGCTGTTGAACTAATCACCAATTAAACCAATCAGTCACTAAACTAATCAAGCTGTACTCAGTAGCCCAGCTTAAGCTCCACAGGGTAAGACAGAGTAATTCCTACAGGCAGAGCTATTGCTTTTCCCTGTGGTTGAATCACTCGGAGGGGAGTGCTCTGCCTGCAAGAGATGGCTCCTCCAGGATAGGAACCCTGGTGACTGTTCCTTCAGTTCTCTCCCCAGAGCCACCATCCTCAGAGTCTCCTCATGTTTGTCTAATCCACCCTGCCCTTCCTGTGTCTAAGGGTAGTGGCTGTAAACAAAATTTTGTGTATTGGCCCTTCAAGAGGCTCTCTGAATCTCCAGCCATCTCTCCTTGGCAGGCAGAAACCCCACTGCTTTTCATAGCTCAATGTTAGCTAGGTTTATTTCTGTCTCTGGTGTTGTAGCCTGGGGAGTCTAGCTTTGAGGTTAGACGCCACACTTCTCAGGGGAATCTCCCAGATGTGAAAGCATCCCCTTTCATCTTCATGTGGTGCCCATGGGAGCCTAGCCCAATCTTTCATGTCTCTACCAGTCATCTTGTGGTGAGGTGGTTTCTTCCAACTGTCTATGGTTATAAAGCTTCTCTCTAGCTAGTGTTCACTTGGTTATTCTGGATGGTTGCTATACAGTTTGGTTGTAATTACAAATTCATCCTGGGAAGAGGTTAGTGTAGCTTCCACTTACTCATCTGCCATCTTGGGTCTCTTGACCCTTTCTATCTTAAGAGCTGTGTTGTCCTCTCAGGAACGTTGACTTGCTTAACTGGTGCTCGTCTGTCCTTTTTTTTTTGAGTACCATTTTAGATGGTTTTTAGACCTTTTGGGGTTTGTCTTGTATCCCTTTTCTTTTTCTACATGTGTTTCTGTTTTGCTTTTGGTGCTGCTTTCTGGGAGCTTGATATGTCTGTGTTCCTTCCTTTGCAGTTAAAATGTTGAGATACTTGATGAAGTTTTTGTTTTCACATTTACTGTTTTTAAGTAGGTAGGATTCCCTCTGACTTTGGGGAATATTAGTTTCCACTTTTTCTTATTAGCTCTTTTCTTCATGGTTGGTTCTATTGGTGTTTTGCATTTCTTACGATACTGTTTGTCATGATTTTGCATATTTGTCAGTAGGAATATTAATATTGAATAATAGTGGTTGCAGTGTTTTCTAATCCAAGAGAGAGCCTCTGTTTTCTGGCTTTGATAGCAAATTATAGCTACAGGCATCTTTTACCTTGTCATTGTACACAAGAAGGAAGCACCTTTTTTATACGAGCATGTAAGTTGTCATCTGGACTGACATTCCACATGGTTTTACAGGGTAGTTGGGCACTGCCTTCTTCTTCCTGTCCCTTAGTAACCATTGTGGGGAGGGGGGCTGTCTTTTTTAAAAAATATATTTTATTGATTATACCATTACAGTTGTTCTATTTCCCCCTTCATTCCCCTCCACCCTGCACACCCCTCCCCCACCATCCCCTCCCTTTAGTTTATGACCACATGTCTCAAATTCTTTAGATTCTATATTTCCCCTACTATTCTTGCCCTCCCCCCATCTATTTTCTACCTACCGTCTATGCTACTTATTTTCTGTACCTTCTCCCCCCTTCTCCTCCTCCCACTCCCCTCTTGCTAACCCTCCATGTGTTCTTCATTTCTATGGTTCTGCTCCTGATCTAGCTGCCCTCTTGGTTTGCTTTTGTTTTAGATGTGGTTGATAATAACTGTGAGTTTGCTGTCCTTTCACTGTTCATATTTTTCATCTTCTTTTTCTTAGATAATTCCCTTTAACATTTCATATGATAAGGGCTTAGTGATGATGAACTTCTTGAACTTGACCTTATCTGAGAAGCACTTTATCTGCCTTTCCATTCTAAATGAAAGTTTTGCTGGATAGAGCAATCTTGGATGGAGGTCTTTGGATTTCATGACTTGGAATACTTCTTTCCAGCCCCTTCTTGCCTGGAAGGTCTCTTTTGAGAAATCCGCTGACAGTCTGATGGGTACTCCTTTGTAGGTGACTGTCCCCTTATCCCTTGCTGCTTCTAGGATTCTCTCCTTCATTTTAGTCTTGGCTAATGTAATTATGATGTGCCTTGGTGTGTTCCTTCTCGGGTCCGACTTGTTTGGGACTCTCTGAGCTTCCTGGATTTCCCGGAAGTCCATTTCCTTTGCCAGACTGGGGAAGTTCTCCTTTATTATTTGTTCAAATATGTTTTCCACTCGTGGCTGTTTCTTTCCCCCTTCTGGTACCCCTATAGTTCGGATGTTGGAACGTTTAAAGATGTCCTGGAGGTTCCTAAGCCCCTCTTCATTTTTTTGAATTCTCGTTTCTTCATTTCTTTCTGGTTGGATGTTTCATTCTTCCTTCTGGTTCATTCCATTGATTTGAGTCCCCGTTTCCTTTCCATCACTATTGGTTTCCTATGCATTTCCCTTCATTTCAGTTAGTTTAGCCTTCATATGTTCCTCTAATTTGTGACTAAAATCAACCAGTTCTGTGAGCATCCTGATCACCAGTGTTTTGAACTGTGCATCTGAGAGGTTGGCTATTTCTTTGTTGCTTAGAATTATCAACTCTGGGGCTTTGACTTCTTTTTGAGCCATGTTTTGGACTGTTTGCACCTGTTACATATGAGGAGCGGAGCCCTAGGTGTTCACCAGGGCGGGGCAACTCAGTTGCTGGGTTGTGATGCTCTATGTGGGGGCAGGGTCAAAGGGAAGCAATGGCAGTCCCCCTCTGCTGCTCCTGTGTGGTCCATCTCACTACGCGCAAATGTGTGACCATGGTCAGCCTTGCCGCCTTGTGCCCTCACTGGCTGCCTGAAATTGGGGGATCCTTCCTGCCCGACCCTGCTCCGCTGCTGGCTCCGCCCCTCTTACCGGTCCTGGTAGAATGGTTCCTTGTTGTCGGACATCCGTATCACTCAATTTTCTGTTCTTTGCCTGGGTCTTTGTTTACTATACCTTTGTTGTATTCACACTTGATTGTGGGAGAAGGCACAGTGTTTCCACCGACGCCTCCATCTTGGTGGAAGTTCCCAGGGAGTGGGGGTGGCTGTCTTTGAAAGCAGACATGTGAATTATTCCAGTGGAGTGGACTAGGGTAAGGTAATAGAGAATTAAAGAAAGAATAAACTGTTCTATAGATTTTTAATTTCTGTAGTTTCTTAATTAACGGTGTTGTTTTGTTTTTTGTGGGTTTTTTTGTTTGTTTGTTTTCTTAAATCTTCACCTGAGGATATATTTATTGATTTTACAAATAGAGAAAGGGAGAGAAAGAAACATCGATATGAGAGAGAATCATTGATCAGTTGGTTGTCTCCTGTCCCATGTCCTGATGGCGGATCAAACCCTCAACATATCCCCGGCTGGTGTGGCTCAGTGGGTTGAGCACCAGCCTGGAAACCAAAGGGTCCCCTGTTCAATTCCCAGTCAGGGTATATGGCTGGGTTGCAGGCCAGGTCCCAAGTGAGGGGCACTCAGTAGTTGGCCACTTATTGATGTTTCTCTCTTTCTTCCTTCCCCTCTCTAAAAATAAATAGGGGCACTCAATAGTTGGCTACATATTGATATCTCTTTCTTTCTCCCTTCCCCTCTCTAAAAATAAATGAATATAAAGATCTTTTTTAAAAAACTAGTAACTTAGATATATACCCTGACTGGGGGTTGACCTCCCAAGTTTTCAGTTATTCAGCATGATGCTCCAGCCAACTGAGTCACCTGTCCAGGGCAACCATTTGTGTTTTTATTAACCATCAGATTTTTTTTCACAGAACCCTCAATATGTCCTTCATTATTTAGGTTCTCCTAAGAAAGCTATTTTTGAGATGTTCTTTGACTTGTAGTGCTGGGATTTCCTTCTGTTTTTAGCCTTCCTCAGAAACCTGCCCCTACATCCCCACTTGACCTGTCTTTAAATAAATTTTCACAAAATTCTCTGATCTTTTTATGGGTTTATTTATTTTATTTTTTATTTTTAAAGATTTTATTTATTTATTTATCTTTAGAGGGGAAGGAGAGAGGGACAGAAACATCAATGTATGGTTGCCTTTTGTGCGTTCCCTGCTGGTAGTTAGCCTGCAAGGAACCGGCCTGCAACCCAGGAATGTGCCCTGACTGGGAATCGAACCGCGACCGTCTGGTTCGCAGGCCCGCGCTCAATCCACTGAGCTACGTTTATGGGTTTATTTTTAATTCATTTGAATTAATGGAGGAGGAAAGGGTGTGTGGAAGGGGTATGCAGAAGCTTAAAAACCTTTTGAATTTTTTTTTGTTTTTTCCTGGGTTCAGTGAAGACAGTTTTTGAAAGGAATTTGATAAAGCGTCTAATAATGAACCTAGCTCTTCCGTTCTCAATTTGTTGGTTTGCATGACTCAGTTTTATGGGCATCTTAAAGCTAAATTATTTTCTCTAGATGTTGAGAAACAAAAGTATAGTACTTGGCATACAACAATTAACTCGGAAATATTCGTAGTGATAATCTTAAGGTAGGCTGTGTGGTAGAAGCCATGTTTTGTATGTTACTAAATCTTATATGTGGAAGGAAAAGTTTTTAAATATATTTTTGGTGATGCTTACTATTTTTGAAAACTGTGCCAATAACTGAAAGATTCTAATGCAATACTTTCAAATATTCTTCCTTAGAATTTATTATTTTTGGATAGAACCATTCATATTATTACGGTAATGGTTGATTGCATCGACTTCTCACCGTATGATATTAAAATTCAGTCCAGAGTTAAATGTAAGTATTTTCTTTACCTTTATCTGTTCACCAAATATTTTGTAAACATGGCTGCCTGAACTGTTACAGCAAATCCTCATAGTTTTTTCTCGCCTCATTTATTTGCTTTTGACATTTATAACCATGTCAGTTACTATGCTAGGAGCTGAAAGGTGCACTCATTATCTTCTTTCACATACACACAAAATGTATTTATTCTTTTTTCATTTAGAAATGTAAATACTATACTGTTTAGATATTACCTAATAATACAAGTGATTTTACTTCATTGCATAAAAGGGATATTCTGGGCAGAAAACTTTAATGTTTGTTAAAAATGTTTTTATGTGGTAGCTTGATTTGAAGTAATTATTGAGTTACTACTAAATTGAGTAGAAAAGCATGCAGTGGTTAATTAGTATGATTTGTGGAAAACTTTTGATTCTAAAAATTTAGTTTTTTAGTTAAAATTGGACAATTGACATAGTAAGTGGTGTGCTTTTTAAAACTACATACTGTGGTTAATTGTAACTTATGTTGTAATAAATACTGACTGAGCTGCTTTTTAATGTAATTGATTCTCTGAAATTAAATGTTTCCACCACTCCGTATGTGTATACTATATAGAAAATAACCTTCCAGTAGTATGTAAAGGTACTGCTTTTCTTGAATAAAGATTAGGAACATACTTTTTTAAAATAAGATCACTACTGATGAATTAATGTGAATATTTCTAGAACATAGAATGTTTTTAGAGTTTTGTGGGGTTGTTTGGATGTTTCAGTTTTTACTAAGTGGTAATACAGAGAAACAGGTTAAGTGTCTAAAGTTTATTAAAAGTCAGACCATCTCAACATGAGTGCCACAGAAGTAGGTTATAGATACTTAAATTTTTTGCCTCAGCACTACTCTTGGGCTGATTACTTCAGTATGTTACAAAAATACAGTTATTTCTAAATACCATAACTATAAAAAGGTTTATAAGACATATATGACATTATTTTGTAAGCCATTTAAGCTTAATAAGGCCATGATGGTAATCCCCATGTGGACACAGTTTTAACCTATTTTGTTAATTCTGAAAAGTTAGAATCAAATCCACAATTACAAATTTGTCTTTCACTTAGAAGAGGTATTCTTGCTATTTAAATACGGGAACTGGAGGTAATCTCTAAATAATCTGTCTGCAGAGGAGAGGTGGGGAAATTAGAAGTAGTTGAAACAGAATATTCATGGATATGTATCAGGATCACTTGGCGGTTTTGATAACTTATGAATTTGTTTTATAGAAAAATTACAAGAATTATACTGGCACCTTACATTCTGTAGACTCCCTAGTTAACAGTTGATTGCACATTTCTTACTATTATCCCCATATATACATTTTAGTCATTTTTCCCCCCCCCCCCCCGACTATTTCAAAGTAGTTCTAGGCAAGTCCTCAATGTGGAACAGTTAGTGAGTCTTGTCTTTGATGACTTTCAAAAGTGAAGAGCATAGGCTATTTACTTTTTGAATATCCCTCAGTCTGGGCTTGTCAATATTTCCTTAAGACTAGATTCAGTTTTCATTCATTTCTTCACAGGGATACTACTGAAGTGTAATGCTGCAGGTTTTTTCCAGTGCAGTATGGCGGGCACACAATGCCAATTTGTCCCATTATTGTTAATGTTAATACTTGCTATTTGGTTAAGATGACATCTGCCAGGTTCTTCACTGTAAAATAAATTAGTAAATAAATGTTTGTGGCAGATACTTTAAGATATGTAAATATCCTGTTCCTCAGCAAACTTAAAGCCATCAGTTTATCATTCATTGATACTCTGCTTGAAACGCTATGTTATTTCCCAAAGTGAGAGTTTATATTTACAAGGGACATGGTTTGTTTTCGCTGAGAATGACATTTAGAAACTCCAAGGTCTGTTCATTGCTACTAAAATTCACTGCTTCTGGGCCCTCTCAGTGGACAGAAGTGGAAGAAATAGGTGTGTTTGTGAACTACATAGTTATTACCCGTTTCTCTTGATAAACTTTCAGTTACCATCTAGTATCGAGTGATTTATTTGAGCCTTACCCTTTTTTGCATTTACCTACCTTCTTTGATAGTGAGAATCTTGGCCCCCATCTCCCTCAATATATTTACCGTTTCATGAGTTTCTTGTATGTAACCAGTCTCCTGACTCATGGGCTTTCTTCCCAGGCTCAGTATCTGTCCAAGAATTTTGGGGTAGCCTTTCTAATTTATATTTATGTCTGGGAGGCAGTTTTTAGGGAGGAATATTGCTTGACTTCCTTTTAATAGCAGCACTTGTTTTTCATGATATTTTAATTAATAAGCACTGAATTAGTTTTCTCCTGAAACTCTGACATATCTTACCTTAAAAAAATGGATTCTTTGAGGGAAAACAAAGGTAATTTTGAAATGGGTATAATTTTCTTCACAAGGCAAATGTGGATTTATCCCCTGTAGTTAGGTATGTTAAGAAAGATGTAGTCTCAGAAGGGTATGAAAGAAAGTTGGATGGTGGGTTTTTTTTAATTTTTTATTTTTAAAGATTTTATTTATTTATTTATTTTTAGAGGGGAAGGAGAGAGGGAGAGAAACATCAATGTATGGTTGCCTTTTTGTGCATCCCCTGCTGGTAGTTAGCCTGCAAGGAACCGGTTTGCAACCCAGGCATGTTCCCTGACTGGGAATCGAACGGCGATCGTCTGGTTCGCAGGCCCGCACTCAATCCACTGAGCTACGCCAGCCAGGGCCGGATGGTGCTTTTAAGATAACATTTTTTCTTTAAATCTAGGCCTTTTGTTTGTTTGTTTGTTTTGTTTTATTCTTTTGAGAATTTGGATCTCTAACTTGTTCAATGTTAATTGCTGGATTCAGGGTATATTTATAGGTAAGCCAGGAAGCAATAGTTTCTAAGGAAAGTTTTTCTCAGTTTTTTTAAAAAGATTTTATTTATTTATCTTAGAGGGGGAAGGGAAGGAGAGAGAGAGAGACAAATATCAATGTATGGCTGCCTCTCGTGCATCCCCTGCCAGGAACTGGGCACTGGCCTGCAACCCAGGCATGTGCCCTGACTGGGAATCGAACCGCGATCGTGTGGTTCGCAGGCCTGCGCACAATCCACTGAGCTACACCAGCCAGGGCTCAGTTTTTAAGATAAGTCTTCAAATTTAACTTTGGGACCTATCATATAATTTAATGCTTTCTTAAAAATTAGTTGAGGAAATTCTGAGACTATAAATTAAAATTTGAAATGGATTTTGTAATTTCTTAGGAAAAAAAGATTCATTTTCTTCAGAAATCTTATTATAGTTTTAATAAGATTTATTAAATCTTATTAAAACTATAATAAAACTATAATCTGCCCAGTTTCCTTTTATCTCTAATTTTGTTTTAAAAGTAGTGTTGTAGTGATACTTATCCATTAATGGTATGTATATAATTTAAAGATTTGTGGGTATTACTACAGAAGTGACTATATTAGGTGTATCTGTCATTTAAATGTTCAGTGTAAAGAGGGACAGTGACACTTTCCAAAGTGCTTCAGTTTTAATAAATTCAATTTTATCTTAGCACTGAAGAGACCTTCAGATTGGTCCAAAAAGAAGAAGGAGCCTCTGGGGAAATTGGCTTCTTTAATTAAACTTATTGTGAGAGTCATCTATTCTTTTCACACTCTGAGCCTCAAGGAAGTACATTCTGATATTCTCCTCGCTGTTGGCAACTCAATCACCAGCATTCTTTCCACTATACTCGGACATATTTCTTTGCCTTCCATGATTCGAAAAATGTTTGCAACTTTAACAAGACCTCTGGCATTATTTTACAAAAACTCAAAGTAAGTATTTTGGCATTGTTCATGGCTTTGAAGTATATATATATCATTTAGATCTAAGTAGCAAACTTGTTGTTTCCCTATGAACTTTGTTACAGGAAGTAAATATTTGTGGTTTTGTGGAGAGGATAATATGTTAAACCATTCTTTTGTTAAAAAGATAGTAGAAATCATATATAGATATAAGGTAGGAATTAGTAGCACTCTTATTTTACATGCTAATCCAACCCCCTTTTCAATTTAGTACATAGCTTTTTAGATTTTTTAATACAAACAAGCATACCTATTAAATGTATGATGGATCCGAAGGCATATTTGACATACTGTTTGCAGTTAAGTATAGGTGTGTACTCAGTATATTTTTATACATCTTGCCTGCACCATATACCTAAGAATTTCATTCTTTTTAATGTCTCCTGCATAGGGTTTTATGAAACTTACCCATGTATCTGTTGGTGGACATACATGTTTTTTTCTAGCCTTTGCATGCTTAACTAACAATATTGCAGTTAAACATATTTGTACATAAAACATTTGCCAATATTTCTGCAGAACTAGGTTGTACAAGTAAAATTGGTTCAAAGAGGTATCACATTTAAGTTTCTGGATTACCTCCCGAATTTTGTATTAATTTACATTTAATTAAAACAAGTAATGCCTTTAAACTCAGAGAAAGTTTTAAGAAATTACAAAGTATAAAATAGAACCTCAAATCTATTAGCTTTTGGGGAATCTTACAGTTCTTAAGCTTCATCAGAAACAATTTACACTTTTTTTTAAGGTACAGAAAACAAGTAACTGGTATTAGTATTAATACTTTGAGGTTTATTCCAGATGTTTTTCTGTGCGTTTTTTAGAGATAGGTCGGTATCATACTTAATGTTTGGCAGTTCGACGTTTCTCTAAAGTGTTGGGGCACCTTTTTATATCACTATACAGGCATGTCTCATTTTTATGGCTGCATTTTGATACTTTTAGGTTTAACCTTAAATAATATAAATGGTATTGTATGTTTTCTTCACAGGCTTGGTGAAGTTCCTAAAGTGTATAGTTGTATGAACAATAAGGTAAAAATCAACAATTATCCACAGACTTGCTTTCATGGTTAGAAAAGTGTTAGGGTTTAAATAATTGTCTTCCTTAAATATAATCCTGCTTATTTTAAAAGGGATTGTTATTACCCTTCAACTGTAACGCACATTTAATAACATGACATAGAAATAATCAAAGGATAGTTTGTTTTGTATATGCTACTTCATAGAGTTTGAAAATGCAGAACCTGGACCTGCCAGAATTAATTCAGGCTCTCTGGACTTCTTTCCCAGTTCTAAAGTCCATATGCTTTATCCCAGTGGCCTTCAAATTTGCACCTGCTCCAGAATTACATGGGAGTCTTGTTAAAACACAAATTCTAGGCTTTAGCCTCGGAGTTTCTTGGTGCCTGAGAATTTGTGTTACAAATTCCCAGGTGATACTGATGCTACTGGTGCAAGGCCCATAGTTTGAGAAGCACTGAGCGATATAGCCTCTCAACCACTTTTTCTTAGTATGGTTCACAACAAAGTCTTTACTTTTTCAAAGGATAGTTTTTTTAAAGAAGGATTTAATAATGTTGCTTTACATTCGTATATAACTCATCTATTCCTATCTCATCTCTTTATATGTAGGTAATTGGTTTCAGTGTTTTATAGTTGTAACTATGCATTATTAATCTATTGATATGAAAACCTAACTTCTGTTAATGGAAAACAAGTTTGAAATAAGGTTATGATATTAATCAAAGTAAACCTAAATGATAATTTATCAGGGTATAATGAGTACGTATATTTAAGGCGATGGATGGGAGTTTTTTAAAACCCATTTGAATTTTAAAAATTGAAATAGTCACATGTTCTCTGAGTTTTTAAGTTTAGTATGCTTTACAGACAGGGGTTTTGTTTTTCTGCTTTAAAAGTAACATTTCCAAGTGTTGCCCTAATAAACTTTTTCTTTTTCCTAGTTAGAAAAGCTCCTAGGAGAAATGATTACTTGTCTACACTTCAGCTACACTGGGACTTATGACAGTGAACTTCTTGAACAGCTCTCCCCATTATTATGCATAATGTTTTTGCACAAGAATAAACAGATTCGAAAACAGAGTGCTCAGTTCTGGAATGCCACATTTGCGAAAGTGACAATGTTGACTTACCCTGAAGAGTTAAAGTATGCTAACCACAGAAATCTTTTATTTAGTTACTGTATTGTGATTGTAATTTTGGGGTTTAAACATAACTTTTTTATGAGGAATTACTGCAGGAGATTCCTTAGTCAAAATACTGTTATGTGGAGTACATGGTAATTATTAAACATTATTTGGCTGTTTGGTTTTTAGAGTCATAACCTGTTGGTTCTAGGAACACAGAAACCTTGAAACTACCTTAATAGAAGACACACAAAGGGCAAGAAATTGATGACTATTAAATCTGTGCACATGGGTACCTAATGTAATAGTCTACATTTGTTTGAAATTTTCCACAACAAAAATCTGGAAAATTTGAGAAGTTTTTTTTAAGAGAAAATTTGGAAACCAGAGTATTTTAGCAAAAAAATTAAATACTGCCAGTAATTTCTCCCAGTTTTGTATATGTAGAGTAAGGAATAGTCTTTAAGCTGGATGTAATTTGCCACTTTAAAGTTATAATTAAAGTGTTCTTGTTAACATAATCAATACTCAGCTGTACTGCTTGACTCAAGGTGTATATATTTATGTGTTTTTTTTTAAAGACCAGTTCTAAGAGAAGCCAAACAAAAAATTTTGCTTCTGTTGCCTGGTTTGGAAAACATTGACATTTTGGAGGAATCCAGTGGACCATATTCAGATGCAGTAAGTTTGGATGGTTTGTTTGTTTACTTATTTATTTTATTTTTGAATGATTGGTTAGTTTATTGGGGTTCAAGTAACTCTTTAAATTACATTTTATTGTTTGTGCTACTACATTTGTTCTAGTTTTTCCTCCTTTGTACCCCGTTACCAAGTCCCCATACTCCCCCGACTGTTGTCTATGTCCCTGAGTCATACCTGTGTGCTCTTTGGCTACTCCATTCCCTGTTCTGTACTTCACATCCCATGACTACTCTGTAACTGCCAATTTGTGCTTACTAATCACTTCACCTTTTCCACCCATCCACTGGTCCCCCTCCCATCTGGCAACCATCAAAACTCTCTCTCTATTTATAATTCTGTTTTTGTTTTACTTGTTTATTTTGTTTCGATAGATATGTATTGCCATTTTATTGTTCACATTTTTGATCTTCTTAAATAAAACCCTTTAGTATTTCATATAATACGGGTTTGGTGGTAATGAACTGTTTTAGCTTTTTCTTGTCTGGGAAGCTCTTTATCTGTCCTAAATGATAGCTTTGCTGGTAGAGTAATCTAGGTTGTAGGTGCTTGCTTTTCATCACTTTGAATATTTCTTGCCAGTCCTTTTTGAAGTTTCTTTTGAGAAACCAGCTGACGGTCATATGGGAGCTTTCTTGTAGGTAACAAACTGCTTTTCTCTTGTTGTGTTTAGGATTCTCTTTGTATTTAACCTTTGGCATTTTAGTTATGATGTGACTTGGTGTGGACCTCTTTGGGTTCATCTTGTTTGGGACTCTGTACTTCCTGGACTTACATATCTATTTTCTTCACCAAGTTAGAGAAGTTTCCTTTCATTTTTTTCAAATACGTTTCCAATTTCTTGCTCTTTTTCTTCTTCTAGCACCCCAGTGATGTGAATGTGGTATGTTGTTTGAAGTTGTCCTAAAGTATCCTTACATTATCCTCATTAAAAAAAATTTTTTTTTCTTACCACTGCAATTGTTCTGGCTGATTTTTGCTTCCTTATGTTCCAAATTACTGATTTGATTCTCAGCTTTAGCTACTCTGTTGTTGATTCCTTGAAAACTCTTGTATTTTTCTTAAGATTATATTTATTTCTAAAGAAGGGGAGGGAGGGAGGAAGGAAGAAAGAGAGGGAGAGAAACATCGATGAGCAATAGAAACAGCTGTTGGTTGCCTCTTGTATGTCTCCAAACATGGACCTGGCCCACAACCCAGACATGTGCCCTGACTGGGAACCTTCTGGTTCACAGGCTGGTACCCAATCCACTGAGGCACACCAACCAGGGCATGATTCCCTGTAAATTGCTCTTTATGTCAATTAATATATTGTTTCTGACTGGATCTCTTTCATACTGTTTAGGTCCTCACTAAGTTCCTTGAGCATCTTTGTAACCAGTGTTTTAAACTTGATGTCTTGTAGGTTGCTCATCTCCATTTTATTTAGTTCTTCTTTTGGAATTTTGTTCTGTTCCTTCATTTGGACCATGTTTTTTTGTCTTAATTTTGCAGCCTCCCTGTGTTGTTTCCATGTATTAGGTAGACCTGCTATGTCTCCAGACTTGATAGAGTGGCCTGTTGTAGTAGGTGTCCAGTAGGGTCCAGTGGCACAGCCTCCCATTGTTACCTAAGCTGGATAGTCAAGGTGCCCCCACTGTGTAGGCTGTATACACCCTAGTTGAGCCTTGATTGCTCCTGGCATGTCCAAGGTCAGCCATTTCTTGTGTTCTGTCTAGGATCACACAGTATAAGCTAGAAATCAGTCTGCATATAGCAGCTACTTGTGCTGGGCTTGGAGTTGTCTAGAAGAGGCCAAGCTGTGTATCAAGCTCAGCTGCTAGTAGTGCTGGGCCTGCAGTAACTCAGCCAGGGGAGGTAGGGGGCTTGTTGAAGCCACATGCTGCTTGTTTGAGGGAATTTAGGAAATTTTGAAGCATGGGCCAAGACAGGCCATTTGTATGGGAAAAGTTTGGGTGGGCCTGAAAGTTGGTTGGGGCAGAAACCTCAGGTAATCATCAGGGTGGGGCAAACAGTGTGAGCCAGGTTGATAGAGTCTCAGATAAGGTTTCCCCTGCTGGTTCTGAGTTTCTGTTGGGAGAGGGCTCAGAAAAGGAACAATGGCCTCTGCCAGCACTTTTGTCTGGGAGACAGCTGCCCTCCAGGTTTTGCCATGGTGCTGGACAATTCATTTCCTTCCTATATATTTCTGATGCCTTTGAAACTGCTACCCTGACACAGGAGCTCAGAAGGAGTGGGTTTAAGTAAGTCTGTGCTTGGGCCCTTTAAGAGGAACTGTCTGGGATTCTAGCAGTTTCTGCCTTATACAGCCTCAATTCCTGCTGGTTTTTATAGCCAGAAGTTGTGGATACTTACCTTCCTGGCACTGGAAACCTGGGCTAAGGACCCTGATGTGGGGCTGGGACCCCTCATTCATGAGATAACCATCTTGATTTTTCTCTGCCCCACGTGGGTACAGGACCAGCACATTCTGTGTCTCTGTCCTTCTTGCCCATCAATGTGGTTTTCTTCTTTAATTTTGTAGTTTATAGGGCTTTCTTTCACCTCAGTCTCTCACAGTTCTGAATGATGCTTGTTCTATAGTTGTAATTTTGATGTGGTTGTATGAGAAGGCGAGTCATGTTTATCTACACTGCCATCTTGACTGGTAGTCCTTCAGTATGCATCATGATTTCCCTCTGTGAGCATGTGTCACAGCCTGCCATTAAAATCCTCAGTGCAGTTTTTAAAAGGACAAAAACCTGGATAGAATATCTGGTTGAAGTGGTAAGCAAGTACAACCAGAATATAGATGCTTTATAATATAGGATTTTTTCCATGAACTCCGTTGGCTGGCTTGAAAGACTGCAGTTAATTCAGGGCAGTAAATTTCACCATAGGTTCCTGTGTAAACAATCTCTGGTGGTTGCTCATTAATGATCTCTTGAACTACTCCATCTCATGGATACTGTTTTGCAAAGGCTGTAATTATTAAAATACATGCTTAAATACTGCTTTAGATAAACTAGGAGTAATAGTTAGCTTATCCACATCTAAGCAAGAGCTACCCTTTATTTTCTCATTTCTTTCCATTGAATCATTTCTTCTGTCAGAAAAATACCTTTTTGCTATTATCTGTTTGGACCAGAGTTACTTTGGCTAATGACACTTGATTACTATAGGAAGATTAAGGAGTGAAGGCATGGATACAGTGTACCATGTGAGGTAGAACATCCATAGACAATTTTTTTCTTCAATAAGTGTAGTCTAGTTTTTTGTTTAGAACCTGTAAAAGAAAAGAGTGGTATAGCTAGCTGAGTACTCTATTTAGTTTTGGTTTTTGGCTAAAATCAAAAGTAATTACTAAGATCTGAGACTTGCTTAACTGTAACCGGGCCTGAGAAGCCCATATAGTCTGTTGGAAAGAACATCATGGTTAATACTATCATGTATGCTTTATTGTTGAATGTTTAAACTTTTATAGCTTTAATTTTCTTTAGAACTATTTCCAGTAGGAGGAGTATTTGAGTCTAGTAATTTGATTTATTTTTATAGTATTTATATGGTATATCTTATTTTCAGGATTCATAAAAATTATGTGCTGAAACACAGCTGTAGTATATAGTGGAGATACCAAACCTCTGTGCTGTTACTGAAGTAGTGCCTTCTTTTGACGTGATTTTACTAGGGTTGAATAATTTCAAAAGAAATTTGAAATGAGTATCACAAAGGAGTTTTTAAAACATTAAAATGAGAAATAAAATAGAACAGTTATACTTAACAAAATGTGGGCTTTTTGTTGTTGTTTGTTTGCTTTTGGTCATCACACAGACAGAAAATTCACAATTAAGTATGAAGATAAGTGGCATGGAAAGAAAGTCAAGTGGAAAAAGAGATGCTTTTCTGACACAGCCAAAGGGTACAAAAGAAAAGATGAAATCACCAGTCAACGTATGTTTTTCCAGAGTTTATTTCATAGAACTTTAAAAGTCTGTGATAGCTTGAAAACATACAACTTCTAATGGGAAGAAAGTGCTATTAAAGACTAAGCAAAGATGAGATTGCAGGAGAATATGAATTTGGTCCAGAAAGACTATGTTAGGAGTGAAAGATAATCTAGAATCTTTGGGAAATGATTTCTTTGTTCAGTTAGGTCTGCATAGTACTTAGCATCCACTGTGTATCAGCCTCTTTGAGATGGAATTGAACTAGATAGGAGTAGCTATAACATAGTTAGTATAAGAGGAAAAATATTTTTAGAACTTCTCTTATTGACTAGGAGTAAAATGCCTAGGAAAGAAATCTGTTTTAACCTTGAATCTAAAACTAAATATCTCGATAGTTGCCATTTAACCAATTTTTGGGCACTAATTCTCTTTTCCATGACCTCTTAATAAAGGATATTCTAGAATTTTGAGGTCATGGTCGTGGCAAAGTGAAAGTTATTTTTAAAGAAAATTCCAATGTAGTCTTGTGGCAATGGTGAAGTAGAATGAAAACAATAATCGTGCTGAAATTTTGTAAAAATAACATTATACTACCAATGTTACTAGTATGTAGGGCATATTATTTTGGCAAGTGAAACTTGACTAGTTCGTGGTTCACCTTGAGAGCCACAGATACACTCTTTTCCTGCCAGACATCTTGATTTCTGTGTGTTGGCCTGAAAAACATTTGCCCATGCTCTATTGGTAAGCACACATTGGCTGCTTTTTAAAGTGGTGTGATAATTTTTATTTTCTGAGTGTTAGAGACAGTGAAAGGGAGGGATAGTGCACTAATTGTTATTAATCAGGAATTACAGTATGGATTTAAACTTGAAACTTCCTTCTCACTATCAAAAATCTTACAAAGTTTTGGAAGAGATATTTATTGGAAAAATAATTTGGCAACTCAAATGTACATTTACTTTTTTAATATTTGCAGTTGAAACTAGAATCTTCATCCCCCAAAACGAAGAGTGAAATGCCTTTGGAAGAAGAGAAGTCTATTGAATTTGTGTTTATACCTCCAGAAGGGAAAGAAGCAAAAGAAAGAATACTAACTGAACATCAGAAGGAAGTACTCAAAACAAAGAGGTTTGTAGTGCTGTTATCTTGAATTGGGTATTTTGTAATCGAACTTGGATTTCATGTCACAGACTATAACTTATTCTTTAGAACTAAGATACTGTGTTTACTATACTCTATTTTAATGCTGAGAAGATAGACTATACATAACTATACTTCATTATGTATAAAGTCTTCTTAGTAATGTGCCTGATGTTTCTAAACTGAATTCCTTTATTGAGGTAATGTGGGAGCGGAAGGTTATGTAGATTTTTTCATGGAAAATAAGCATCTAAGTCTTAATTTCATATTGTTCTTGAAAGAGAACTAGGTATAGAATTGTGGTTTTAATTTTTAATTGTAAGAATGGCAAGTTTTGAACTTACAAAATCTTTTTCAGGTGTGATATTCCTGCCATGTATAATAATTTGGATGTTTCACAAGATGCATTATTTTCTCAGTATAGTCAGGAAGAGTCTCTGTAAGTATGGAAGCCACTGAAGTGACTGTTTTTTAAAATTTTTTTAAACTATTCTAATTCATATTTATTTCAGGGAAATTCCTGGTTTACCTGAAAAATCAAAGGAAGATTCCAAGATAATAATACTTAAGGTATATTTGGCATTTCATATTTCAGGGTTCTTCAAATAACTTCTTCCATCATGGCATCTCATACTCATCTTAAGAATTGCTGTTTAAAACCTTAATTCCCACTAGCAGATGTTAGCAGAGTTATAGTCATTGGTTGGGTGAGCATGGGGGTGGTTTTTAAATGTATTCGGCTTTATTGAATGTTTACAGTTACAAGCAAATTAATGGGCATCTACCACCACCTTCGGAATATTTACAAAATTTTGGAAGTGCATGATTGCATTTTAAATTACTAGGTTTCACACTAAAATTTTTCCAGTAAGGCAGACTTGTTTGCAGGTTAATCTTCATATATATGTACATTTCTGTGCAGGAGGAACAAATGAAGAGTGACATTGCCATTACTCAAGCTGTTACTGAAAACTGTGGTATGGAGGAACATCTTGAAAAGACTTCCCTTTCAAATAATGAGTGTGGTTCTGTTGAAGAAATCAGTCTAGGAATACTGAGCAATAATGATGATGCCAGGAAAAAGGCTTTAATTTCATCAAAGAAAATGTCAACTGAATGTGCATCTAGTGCAGAAAACACTTCTGGTGCCAGTAGTAGCTCAGTTTCTAAGGCTACCATTTCTGGAACACTGCCACAGCCTATAAGTCGAAGGCAAAACTTCATTACTTTGGAGAAGTTTGATGGTTCAGAAAACAGGCCTTTTAGTCTGTCCCCCTTGAATAATATGTCATCAGCTGTTACAGTGAAAAATAACCAAGAAGGCATGACTAAAACAGACATTCCACTAAAAGCAAAGAAAAGAGAAGTGGCTCTTTCAAGATCTGATTCTGAAAAAATAGTGCATGGGAATAAGCGAACAGGCCTAAGGTCCAGTAAAGCTGAACAAACAGGGAATAAAAGATCTAGGCTGTTAATGAGATCTGATCAGGAGAAAAATACTCAGGAACCAATTGAAGACATGGTAACTTTAGAAAATAACACAACTGGTTTGCTTAATCAAACAGAAAGTGTGTTAGATAATCAGGCTTATCTCTCTGAACCTGCAGTGGAATGTGAAGATGCAATGCTTAAACCAACAATAGAAAATGCTTTATCAGAAAACAGTACTGTAGAGGAGAAACCCTTAGGAAGTAATTTGGAATCCAAAGAAAATACACCCCCAGCCATACCACCATCAGATCAAATGGTAAATGAAGATAGTCATGTTCAGATAACTCCAAATCAGAAAACCCTTAGACGATCTTTAAGGCGACGTTCAGATATATCAGAGGCTACCACTGATAGCCAAGATAAAGAAAATAATCACCAAAAAAAGGAAAAACGTAAGGAAGAAGAAAAGACTCCCCAGAAGAGTCCATTACATGTAAAAGATGATGTGTTACCTAAGCCAAAAGTGACTCCTGAACAAAGTGTACAGGAAAATTTAACTGAGAAAGATAATTTACATCAGAAGACTTGTGGGGAAACTAGCACTAATGTTGAAATTGACAAAAATAGAAGAAAACCAGACCTTGAAAATGTTAAGTCTGAGGGAGATACTACCCAGGACATTACAGATAAGTCCTATGAGAAACCAGTGAGGGGACGAACACGGTATCAAACAAGAAGAGCATCCCAGGGTTTACTTTCCAGCATCGAAAACTCTGAATCTGATAGTTCTGAGGCAAAGGAAGAAGGTTCTAGGAAGAAGAGATCTGGAAAATGGAAAAACAAAAACAGTGACAATGTTGACATTGAAGATAAAGAAGAGAAAGTAGAAAAACAGGGATGTGTAAAAATTGAAAATCAGACACATGATTATAAAGCAAATTCTGAGGTGGACATAAAATCTCAGATTTCTGAAAAAGATGAAAATAATACTGTAGCTCTTCAAGATTCTGTTCTACCTTCACATTTATTGCAAGTTTGTGATCTATCAAATACTTATGAAGGAAAAAATGAAATGAAAAAATGTGAAGAACTTTCCTTTTCAAATTCTTCTGTATCAGAATTAAATCTAAGGACTAGAAATGCCAGTAAGAGATTACATAAGCAAGATTCCACAGAAAATAACAGTGTGGAAGAATGCTCAAAAATAGGGGCATCGGACATTTCTTTGGCTTCTGAAAAAAGTTTTCAAGCACCTGAGTGCCGACACAAGAGAAGTAGGAGGGTTAGAAGATCTAAAGGTTGTGATTGCTGTGGAGAAAAATCACAGCCTCAAGAAAAGTCGCTTCTTGGGTTAACTAATACAGAAAATTACAATGTAAAGGTCAGTGAAACCAAAAACATAGATATGCAAACACCTCTGACTGTGTCAGACACTTCTAAAGCTGATATGTACTCTGAGGTTAAACTTTTAGATGAGCATCATAGTGTGAATTTTCATTTGGGTCTCAAAGAGGAGAATGATACTGTTAATGATTCATTAATTGTACCTGAAACTGAGTTGAAAGAAAATAATCAGCACTCTCTTCCTTCTGAAATAATAAGTTATAAAGAAGAAGCTTGTGATACGGATTCTAAGAAATCAGTAGCTATTGAAAGCCAAGAGCCATCCAGTAAAAAATGTAAAACTGTTGATCCATGTTTAGGTGACTCCAAAGATAATTCACTAGAAAGTTCTACTTCAGAGACCAAAGAAGGAAAGTCAGAGGCTACCCTGAAAAAGGACATAAGTACGGAGAATATTGTTAATGTTGAAACAGATGCATTTAAAGTAGAAGCAGAATTCAATCCAGAAGAAGCACAAGCTGTGGAATTGGATGAATGTGACAATAAATTGGAAGTTAACTTCTCTGAACAAAATGCCAACGCTGGTGTTTTTAAGGAAGAGGCAACAGAGGAGAAGAGGAAAAGAAGTGATGAATCTGAAGTAGATGTAGCTGAAGTATTGAATGCTGAAGAAACAGTAAGTGAGGAATTTAATTCAGCCATTGGTCATCCTGATAATACCACGCCTGTAAAAGTAAGAGCTCACATAGACGTTTCTGAACAAACAGCAGCTGGGGGACTAGATGGTGGAAATGGTGAACCTGATACAGGCTCATCTGAAATGGAAAATTGTGAAGAAAGAGCAATTGGTGAGGTGAATGCTGAAACTGACCATATTAGTGAAATGGAGACTGGGGACTTGACTACAGAAGCATCAAAGCCTGTAGAAGCGGAAACAAACAGAATGAATATAGAAATTAACAATTTTGTTCCTGACACCCTTGAGACAATCACTGAAGAAGGAAAGGTTAATTCAAATAACACTGAAACAAACATTGTACTTAATAAACCAGAAGAAACAAAATTAGATGACACTCAAATGAAAGTGGAAAATGATGGTGAAATTTTACTGGACGTTCACCATAGTTCAGAGAAAGTGAAGGAAACATCACAATCGCTGCCATCTGAAAGAGTGATCTCTGGACTGATAACAGAAGACAATAATACATCTCCTCAAAAATTAAGCGAATTTGATCCTTTCCTTTTGTCAGCAACTGACAGTCCTAGCAGTATGCAGACACGTTGTTTCTGGTCTCCTTCAGCTTCTCCCTCCAGCAGCATTTTAAAGAGAGGACTAAAAAGACCCCAAGAAGATGAGATCTCATCGCCTGTTCACAAGGTAAGGGTTATTAATGACCTATGTTTAATTAGAATATTTTGGCTCTGTGGTGATACCTGGTGAATTGACAGAATATTAGACTGTTGTGACTACTTGCTTTGAATATATACCATGATGGCTAAGGAAAAGGGCAGGTAGAAAGACTAGTGTTCAGAAAAGGAGACTGAAGTCCTTAGGTACTCGGGTATTCCTGGACACTAAAAACCTTTATAAACTATGAACGTTGTTTACCATTTTCAAAATTGGTGAGAATTTCTCATGATTTCTTTGTGGTTTTTATAATATATAGAAAAGTAGATTTAGAATCGGATAAAGCAGCTTTTAGTTAGCTCTTGTGTGTACTAGAAGATTATGCTGTTTCAACATTCAGGTGTTTATATAAACTCTTCTTTCCAGACCTTGTCTAAATAAAAAAAAATTTTAGGCTGTGCCTTCATCAAGCTCTGGATGTAATTTCATTTATAATTATTTTTTTCTTCACTAAACCATGAATACCAGCCCTGGTGTGGCTGCTTTATATTCTTAGTTGTAGGGTTTCCATTCAGCCAGATTTCAGGAGGTTCTGTCACGTAGTTGGGTTTTTGATGTGGTCATGGGAGGATGCTAGTACTGCAGTTATGAACACCACCATCTTAAATTGATTGTACTATTTACAGTAGAGGAAATTGTTCATCCTGACAATTTTGCCTTAGCAAGCATATTGTGAAGATTTCCTGGATATACCAAAAAATTTTATACTAAGAATTCAGAGATGAGTCTGTGGAAAGACATCGCTTCTTTTGAGTTTTTTGTTTTTTTCTTTTGGTTTGGTTTGGCAGCTTTTACTATTTTTTTAAAGTATCGTATGTTTTAATTACTTAGGCCATAGGAGTAGTTCTTGAAAAGTTTATGAAGATACAGTGCACTGACAGTTAATGTCTTTTTTTTAAAAAATATATTTTATTGATTATACCATTACAGATGTTCTATTCCCCCCTTCATTCCCCTCCACCCGCACACTCCCTCCCCCACCATTCTCTCCCCCTTAGTTTATAACCACGTGTCTCAAGTTCTTTAGATTCTATATTTCCCCCAATATTCTCACCCTCCCCCCTATCTATTTTCTACCTACCATCTATGCTATTTTCTGTGCCTTCTCCCCCCTTCTCCCCCTCCCACCCTTGTTTCTAACCCTCCATGTGTTCTTCATTTCTATGGTTCCACTCCTGATCTAGCTGTCCTCTTGGTTTGCTTTTGTTTTAGGTGTGGTTGTTAATAGCTGTGTGTTTGCTGTCCTTTCACTGTTAATATTTTTCATCTTCTTTTTCTTATATAAGTCCCTTTAGCATTTCATATAATAAGGGCTTGGTAATGATGAACTCCTTGAACTTGACCTTATCTGAGAAGCACTTTATCTGTCCTTCCATTCTAAATGAAAGTTTTGCTGGATAAAGCAATCTTGGCTGTAGGTCTTTGGATTTCATGACTTGGAATACTTCTTTCCAGCCCCTTCTTGCCTGTAAGGTCTCTTTTGAGAAATCCGCTGACAGTCTGATGGGTACTCCTTTGTAGGTGACTGTCCCCTTATCCCTTGATGCTTCTAGGATTCTCTCCTTCATTTTGGTCTTGGCTAATGTAATTATGATGTGCCTTGGTGTGTTCCTTCTTGGGTCCAACTTCTTTGGCACTCTCTGAGCTTCCTGGATTTCCTGGAAGTCTATTTCCTTTGCCAGACTGGGGAAGTTCTCCTTTATTATTTGTTCAAATACGTTTTCCACTCGTGGCTGTTTCTTTCCCCCTTCTGGTACCCCTATAATTCGGATGTTGGAACGTTTAAAGATGTCCTGGAGGTTCCTAAGCCTCTCCTCATTTTTTTGAATTCTCATTTCTTCATTCCTTTCTGGTGGGATGTTTTGTTCTTCCTTCTGGTCCATTCCATTGATTTGAGTCCCAGTTTCCTTTCCATCACTATTGGTTTCCTGTGCATCTCCCTTCATTTCAATTAGTTTAGCCTTCATATGTTCCTCTAATTTGTGACTTTGTTCCTCTAATTTGTGACTATAATCTACCAGTTCTGTGAGCATCCTGATAAATAGTGTCCTGAATTGTGCTTCTGAGAGGCTGGCAATTTCTCGGTTGCTTAGAGTTATTGGCTCTGGGACTTTGAGTTCTTCTTGTGCCATCTTTCGGGTTGTTCGTGCCTGTTCCATAGCAGGATCAGAGCCCTAAAGTGTTCACTAGAACAGGGCAACTAAGTCGCTGGGTTGTGACGTTGTATGTGGGGGCGGAGTCAAAGAGGGACAATGGCTCTTACTGGTATTGCAGGGCAACTAAGTCGCTGGCTTGTGACGCTGTATGGGGGGCGGGGTCAAAGAGGGACTATGGCATCCTGTCCGCCGCCTGCCGCCACGGCCCTCACCGGTGCCGCAGTTGCTGCCGTCACCTGGCCCACACATTTCGTCCCACTGCTCTCGAGTGTGCCACCGCCGTCAGCCCTCGCCCCCTGGGGCCTGCGCGGTCCGTCTCACTGTGCGCGAATATGCGCCCGCGGTCTGCCCCGCACCCCAACTGGTTTCCGTCTGCCTGCGCGCCTGGGTCGGGGCCCTGGTCCTGCCCGACCCTGCTCGCTGCTGGCTCCGCCCCTCTTACCGTCCCGTTGAAAGGTTAGATGTAGTCGGACTTCTGTATAATTCAATTTTCTGTCCTTTGGTTGTGTCTTTGTTTCTCCAAACTTTTGTTTTATTCAAACTTGGTTGTGGGAGAAGGCACAGTGTTTCCACCTATGCCTCCATCTTGGCGGAAGTCTCCGACAGTTAATGTCTTCATTATACTTTATTTTATTCCCTATGCCTTCCCCAAGCTTGGCCCACTGGTTCTTTTTATCAGTTCTATGAAGTACCCAGCATTCTTTCTTTATTCATATTAAAATAAAAATGTTTATTTTTCATCCACCCCCCTTTGGCAATCATTAGTTTATTCTCTGTAAGTATGGGTCTGTTTCTCTTTTGTTTTGTTTTGGGTTTTTTTGCTTTTTTTTTTTTTTTTTTTTTTTTAGGTTTCACAGATAAGTAAAATCAAGTGGTGTTTGTCTTTCTCTGTCTGACTTAGCATAAATACCCTCAGGGTCCACCCATGTTGTTGCAGGTAGCAAGATTTCGTTATTTTTTGGGCTGAGTAGTAGTCCATTTTATGTATGTGTCACATCTTTACCCATTCATCTATTGATGGGCACCTAGGTATTGGCTGTAAATAATGCTTCAGTAAACATGATGCATATATCTTTTCAATAAATGTTTTGTTTTCTTCAGGAAATACCCCGAGATGGAATTGATGGGTTATATGACAGCTCTGTTTTGATTTTTTAAGGAATCTCCGTACTGTTACCATAGTGCCTGCACCAATTTACAATCCCACCAACAACCTTATAAGGGTTCCCTCTTCTCCACATCCCTCTCCTCTCCTCCCGACCCCAGAACCTGTTATTTGTTGGATTTCTTTGTGGTAGTCATTCTGACAGGTGTGAGGTGGTACCACATTGTGGTTTTGATTTGCATTTCTCTGGTAACTAGTGATGTTGAGTGTCTTACAAGTCTGTTGGCCATCTGTATGCCTTCTGGAGAAATCTCTGTTAAGGTCCTCTGCCCATTTTTTAATCGGATTATTTTTCTGGTATTAAAATTGTATGAGTTCCTTTATATAGTATGTATATAGACGTCCTTATCAGATATATTATTTGCAAATATCTTCCCCATTCCATAGGCTGTCTTTTTGTTTTGTTGGTAGATGTCTTTGCTATGCAGAAACTTTTTAGTTTAATGTAGTCCTGTTTAATTAGTTTTGCCTTTGTTGTTGCATTTACTGGAGGCAATATAACCAAAAATATATTGTTGCTTAGACTGATGTCAGAGAGTTTACTGCCTGTAGTTTGTTCTAGAAATTTTTAGTTTCAGGTCTTACATTTACATCTTTAATTCATCTTAAGTTTATTTTTGTATGTGGTGAAAAGAAAGTAGTCCAGTAGTGTGTGTGTGTGTTCTCCCAATACAATTGATCGAAGAGTCTGTCTTTACCCCATCATATATCCTTACCTCCTTTGTCGTAGATTAATTGACTGTATAAGTGAGGATTTATTTCCAGGTCCTTGGTGTGTTTTAGATTGTTAATACAAATTAGTTGTGTTTTATTTGATAGTATCGCATATTTCATTTTAGGCAATAGTATAGCATACTGTGGTTTTCTATAGGAAAACCACATGTAAGTGGTTAAATCCTAAACCTGTGATTTAGGATTGACTTACATGTATCTTAAACACGTATCTTCATGTGTCACATACACAGAATCTGCGAGTTAGTACAATTGGATTATACATTTATAGTTTTAAATGTCATGTGACATTTATAGTTTTAAATGTCACATGCACTTTTGTTAAGTTTCTGCTCCTGTCCCTGTTTCACTCTTCGCAGTTCTAGAACATAGGTTGTTGGAATGACATGTGTTGAGAATTACAGCTTTGTGCAGTTGGTTTCTAGTGAAATAAATTAAGGTTCTAAACCCACATTTTATTTTGGGGTAACCTTATAATAGAATTTATGGTGTTCTCTTTAAAAGCTTTAATTTTGTTGAATAAAAACATGACCTGTGTTTTTTAGGTTCGCCGAGTCTCGTTTGCAGATCCAATATATCAAGCAGGATTGGCAGATGACATTGATAGGCGATGTTCTATTATTAGGGCGCATTGTTCAAATAGTTCTCCCACAGCAAAAAGTGCTAAAACTTCACCTACTTCACAGTCTAAGGTAAGCTGTATCTGTATGCATAGAATGGTGTTGCATAATTTGTCTTAAAATTAACTAAGAAAATTTGTTTGGATATATTGTTCTTTTGTCTGCTACTTGATAAGCAGACGAGGTGGTAAGAGGCATTGATGACCCAGCAAGTAATTGATTATGTACTTTATTACATTTTAGATTTTCTGAAAATATTAAATTATTGCAGTCTAAGTTGTGAAAATAAAGTTGCAAAATTGTAGTTGTCTAGGGTTCTGAGTTTGTTTTCTCTCCTTCTATCTAGCATAATACTACTTCAAGCAAAGGATTTCTGTTCCCAGGATCACGTAGCCCTAAATTTAAGAGCTCAAAGAAGTGTTTAGTAAGAAATGCTTTAGTTTTAATGCAATTTTTTTCATGTTTAAGTAAGGTGATCTCTTTTTAATGGATTTGAAATTTATTCTAAGATTACAGAAATGGCTAAAGAATCCATACCATGCCCGACAGAAAGTATTTACCCAGCTTTAGTGAACTGTGTGGCACCAGTTGACATCATTTTACCTCAGATTACGTCAAACATGTGGTAAGTGGTTATTTGGGCTCTAGCTTATTCTTAAGGATGCGCCATATTTAAGAAAGCTATTTAAATTATCGGGGTTCTCATATTTAGGATTGACTTACATGTATCTTTACAAAACATTTTAGAAATAAAATTTCAGGTGAGAAGATAGGCCAGATAGATTTGTATACATTATCTTATTTAATCATATAAACCCTGTAAGAGTAGTAGTATTTTCACTTTATAAGATGAAGGTTACGAAGGTTAATTTACCGAAGTGAAGCAGTCAGAATGTTAGTGAAGCATTAGGCACACACTAGGTTTAGTTTGATTTTGGAGCTATTGCTTAAACCAGGCATATATGTCAGATTAAAATATTTAGTTTTAAGTTAAATGTACATGTGCTTGTCCTCACAGGACGTTAGGTAGGCCTGTATAAATTGATTTATGATTGAACTTACACTAGGAAACTCAACTAGATAGGCCCTCACAAACAGAATTAAGTATAAAACTGCAATGACCTCCTACCTTTTTTTCATTGTCTGTTCAGGGCAAGAGGACTGGGACAACTCATTAGAGCCAAGAATATAAGAACAATTGGTGATTTGAGTACTCTTACAGCATCTGAAATAAAAACTCTTCCTATCCGTTCTCCAAAAGTGTCCAACGTAAAAAAGGCTCTCAGAGTATATCATGAGCAACAGGTAAAAACTTTCACATCCCCCCAAAAAAACCCTTTTACATCAGCTATAAGCCATGTATGAATATGATTTATATGAACAACCCTGTGCCACCCTAATGCTGTTGCTGTCAACAGTACACTGCATATACAGTGATGTCCCGTAAGATTATAATGGAACTGAAAAGTTCTTGTCACCTACTGACATTGTGGTGCAAATGCATTACATGTTTGTGATGATGTTGGTGGGAACAAACCCACTGCACCACCAGCCATACAAAAATGTAGCACATGCTGTTATGTACAGTGCATAGTACTTGATCATGAATGACCATGTTACTGGTTTATGTATTTACTTCACTAAACTTTGTTGTTATTTCAGACTACTCTTTCTACTTATACAAAGAAATAGTTTGCTGTGAAAAAGTCTTCCATGTTACTTGACTACATCTCTTGGTCGCATCATTTTGCTTATGCTTGATTTAATTTTATTGTTTTCTACGGGAACATGCTCTATAGTCTTGTAGCCTAGGAGCAATAGAGCAACACAGTGTACTTATGCAATAGGCTATTCTGTCTGGGTTAGTATGAGTGTACTCTATGATATCACACCAACAAAATTGTCAAGGACATTCCTCAGAATGTATCCCCATTGTTAACTAGTATGTGACTGTAAATGATCTAGCAGTACAGTTTTATAAATTTGTTCTTAAACTATACATGCTTAAAAAAAAGCCCATTTCATGGCACCTTTTATTCCCTGTCCTTGTAGTCAAGAGTGACTTAAAAGGTCACTTTATAATTCCACAGAGAAATCTTGGTCATTTATTTTGAACTGGTCTCATGCAGTGCACCTGTCAACTCTTTGATTTCTCCTCTGTCACCTTCTCTCATTCATTTATACAAAATCAGCAATTGGTTTCATGGCTGCTGTTCTTAAAACCCTGGTGTTAAAATATAAACATTTACAAAAAAAATTGTAGATTTGTAATTAATTGTATTTTGATTTTGATACTCAGCACAGTTGCGACTTTTTTTCTTTAAACTTTTTCTTTCTGTGACCTTTTTGCACCTACACATTTTGGGTCATGCATGTTTTCAGAGTTTCTGATGAAAGCCAAGATTCTTCTCCTTAAAAAAGTATATATGGGCCCTGGCTGATATAGCTCAGTGGATTGAGTGTGGGCCTGCGAACCAGAGGATCACAGTTCGATTCCCAGTCAGGGCACATGCCTGGGTTGCAGGCCGGTTCCCTGCAGGCCAACTCCCAGCAGGGGGTGCACGAAAGGCAACCACACATTGATATTTCTCCCTCCCTTCCCCGCTCTAAAAATAAATTTAAAAAAATACATATATAAAGTTTTGTATGTCATTTTAGAAGGGTTCACAGACTCCTGAAACCAGAGGTCTTTTATGTATCTATTAACATGCAAAATTGTTACGAGGTCTATTAAAGGTGAAAACCAGCATTGTATATTAGAATTTTGAGACTGGAGTTTGCTAACTACTGACAACTTGAAAGTCCCATACTTAAAATTACTTTGTGACTTTAAAAAAAACCTCTGTTAGCTTTTAAAACCCCCAAAACTATATTACTAATTTTCAGTGTCATAGATCAAGAATTTAGTTTCTGAAGTATATTCTGTGATCCTTGGGCTCTGTGACTTGTCTCTAAAAATTAAATAATTTTTTAAAAGCTGCTTTATTGAGACATCCACATACTGTAAAATTCACTGCCCCCCCCCCCAACACACAATTAAGTGCTCTTTTTAAAAGAATGTTTACAAAGTTATACAACTACCACTGTGGTCTAATTTTAGAACATTTTTATCACTCCAGAAAGAAACCTCTACGGCTATTAGCACCCTTATTTCCAACCCCTAGGCGGTCATTCATCCTTTACCTCTATAGGTTTGCCTGTTGTGGGCGTTTGTAAGATGGGGTCATACAAACTGTGGCGTGTGGTGACTGCCTTTCACTAAGCATAATGTTTTAAAGAATCACATGTAGTTTTTTGTGTGTTTTAAGTAGAACATAGTTCCTCAGCAGTATTTGCTAATGAGCTAATAATAACTTGATGGGCTGTCATGTTCTATTCCGGTGTTAGTACTTTTGTTAGTCCTATTAAAAATAACCGACTTTGTTGGTTTTGGTTTTGTTTTTGTTTTTACTGGTCTGAATGTATAATCAAGGTGAAGACTCGTGGATTAGAAGAGATTCCAGTTTTTGATATTTCTGAGAAAAATGTAAATGGAACCGAAAATAAACCTCTCTCTGCTGATGAAGAAAGACTTGCTTCAGGTATATGTTAGTGAAGTGAGGCGATTTTGTTTACAAGATCAGTTGACTTTCATGAATTATACAAGTTTTTTCTTTTTTGTGCTAGTTGCCAAGTACTTAAACAATTCATTTTACTTCAAGTAAAGTCTAATTGCTATTTTCTAATTGCCAACTCCACTTTATTAAGGTCTAAAAAGTGTATGAACTAAGTGTTATGTTATGGTCATACTTTTAATAAAAATGAAATAGTCTGGCAATTTCTTGAATGGCACAGAATAAGCTATGATAGATTTTGCTCTCTGATTTCTTGAAGAACGGGTACATACCTTAGCCTGAAGTTTCAGTTTGAATCTTAGGCGCATAAACTTCTTACTAACTTGAAAAGAGATATATACAATTTAAGTTTTATCTGAAATAGATCTAATTGTGCTTTTTTTTTTTCTCTTTTAGATTTAATCGATCCTATTGCTTTAGAGACACCATTATCTAAAAATCTTGTGGCACAGGTTAGTGCACTTGCTCTTCAGCTGGATTCAGAGGATCTCCATAATTACTCAGGAAGCCAGTTATTTGAAATGCACGAGAAACTTGGTAGCATGGCAAACTCTATAATAAAAAATCTGCAGTCACGTTGGAGGTCACCAGCCCATGATAATGTTGTTTAGTATTTCAAGAGAAAATTGAAGGTTTTTTTTAATATCACTGAGTTTCTTGATTCATAAAATTTTTTAAAATGTAGCATAATTTCACACTGAACATTTGCAAAATTGGTAACATTTTAGAACCTGAAGGGAGATGGCTCATGTTCATTATGTAAGGTCACTTTTTTTTCTGTATTATGTATTTTCTTGGCTGCTATGCATACTTTTTCATACATTTAAATATCTTATTGAAATGTGAAGGCAAAACCAGAGACAAGAAAACATTTATTTCATTTAAACTCATGCATATTATGATGACACATTTTATGTAAACCTTATTTGAAGTAAAATGAAATTATTTGTTTTTTTCCCCCTGAACTGATAAAAGGTGTTTATACTTGATTTTGTTTTATTTATATTTGCTGTGCCTGAGGTTTAAGGGGTTTGTTCTTGGTAAAACACCTTATGTCCTATGTAAAAGAATTAGAATGTTTTCACAGATGTTGACTTTGGACAACTTTAAAGAAAAATACCAAAAGTTTCAGCTGTTGGGTTAAAGTATTAGAGCAGAATTTATTTACTAAGATATTCATTTATTTGCATTAGCAAATATTTGTGCAGCATCATTTGCCTGTGAAAATGTACTCATGAGACATAGTATTCATTTAAAAGTGCATGACTACTTGTACATTCTGTATAAATTACAGTGTTTTTAATTTATAAATTTCAACTTTCATTAATTGTGTGACTTTTTCTGTAACTTCTTGTGAATACCTTTGTTTTGTTTAATAGAGACATATTTTGTATATATTAAGTACTGATATATCAGTATGGGCTATGAAAGTGCTTCATGGACTTGCTGCAGGTGTTTGTAGGATTCTGTATTTCCAAATAGAACAGTAAATAGTTTTCTACTTAGTAAATACTCTTAGTTAAAACATGAGTTTATTTTCAAATGTAACCAGAATGACTCAAATGATACAAATAGGAGAGTGTTCCATGACAAGTTTGCTACTTGTATATATACTTTTTATCTTTTTGGGTGGAAGAGGGTATCAGCCACTAGAAAGCATGCCTCATTGCATTTCTTTTTAATGGAGAGTTAGAATATTTTCATTACAACTGGACTATAAGAAATGTCGAATTTACCTGCTCTTTTCATCCGCACCTAAAGCAAACTTGGAAGAAATTTAAAACTCCTTTGAAATATGTATGTTTTGCCTACTTTTAAAAAATAAGCTGTATATAATTAAGACATTCATAAATTTTACTGACTAGATTAGTGCCTGACTTCCCATATATGTTTTGACTTTTTAAATAATGACAATATGTCTAATTTATTCTCTGAGTAGAATGAATGAGCAATCTCATTTTCATACTGTGTTTAGAGCTAGCCCCTACTTGAAAATGCACACAGTATTCAAGTTATAGAAAGTTTAATTAATCCTTGTGTCTAATTTAGCTCCTATATTCAGAAGGGGACCACCATCCATCCACAATGAAGGTTAGGGTCTTTTGTCATTGTAAATCCATTATCATTACAAATATTTTGGAATCTAACTTTGATACTCATATACCAAGGATGGTTTAAAAGCAATTCTGGGACCATTGAACTGAGAGGATTGTAACTTGAAGAAGTAACTAATGAAAAATGAGAATATTTTTAACAGAATTATAATTACAGCTTATATTGTCTGTTATTGCACAAATAATGTATGACAGTTAAGAGGCATATAAGTTTTTAGTGGACAAGTGTATGAGTGTGTTCAGAGGAGTCAGTTATTCATGACTACATATTTTAATATTTGTGTGAACCTAACTTACTTGGTGGTAGAATGAAGGTCTTGGGAAATGAACAGTATAGCAGAAAACTGGACCAAAATGATTAACATTTATTAGATCATTGAATTTGATAGAGATATTAATTGAAAAACGTTGTCATTCAACAAGGACATATTTTAAAATATTTGAGGGCAAAAACTATTAGCTAAGCCTTTATCATTGATATAAATGTATCTTTGAGAAACTTTATTTTCAATATTCTTGCCTTAAAATTTTCTGCAAATTTTTCCCTGGATGATTTATGGATAGCAAAATGCACTAATGTTCCTTGATTAGCTCCATTGTGTTGTTTCACTGTTAAAGTGAAATCACCTTTTTCAAATATTTTCTAATGGTTAATAAAACAAATGACAAATATTCATAATACTCAGATGTGATCTCTTATTATGCATTTATTAAAAGAATCTAATTGCATGCAGAAGCATAGTATAATTTTTTATGTTCCAATATGGATTTCATGGTGGATTTAAATTTTCTGTATTTTAATGAGCCCATTAAAAATTCCCTGCTATTTGAACAAGTTTGAAAGCCATTGTTGAACAGTGTGTGGCTTTTGTTATTCGATACAGTAAGGGACTAGTCAGGTTAAGTAATAATGCCTTGGATAATGCTGCAAAAGACAAGATTTAAATCTGAACACTAAGAGAGCATAGGAATTCATGACGTTGCCATGGATTTTTTTGGCGGGGGTGGGGGTACAGCTTGAAGGTAGTCGGGAATTCTGTATATTAAAGAATCACGACTGCTAAGAAAGTTAGTTTATGTGTTGCCTAAAATAAAAATGGCAGGGCAAAAAACAAAATTAGAGGAAAATAGGTGTACAAAGTATACAAGTAGAAATTTTTTTTAAGGTAAAGGAAAGAGTAAAAGTATAAGTGCTGTTTAAAAAGCTGGGTTAGTGGAAATTTAACAGAAGAGGAGTTAAGAGGAATGGGTCATGTTTTCCTTCAATGCCATGTCTTCCAATTTGGACTTGATAATCTAGTAAGTAAGGCCTAGGTTCCATTTCATATTCTTCATTATCGACTTTTTAGGGAGATCAGTTGTAAACGTTACTAGGTTAAGACTTGAGTACGAGGGAGGAGCTGTTGGCTCATTTATACAACACATGTCCTTTTTATTCTGAAGCCTTTAGAAAGATCTTGTGTTTTTTATACAAACAGAAGTTTTTACTTTTAACACAGTGCTTCTCAAACTTGCATTAATGTGTGAAAATGGCGATTCTGATTCAGTGGAACCTGATGATTGATTTCAAAAACCTCTAACATGACCCATACAAAACACTGATGTCTACAGATTATACTTGTAGGTAGACTGAGGAAGCTTTAAGCTGTGAGTTTGGTTTTGGTAGCCCAAGCACGTTTAAGTCCTTGGAATTATTGCCACAAAAAATAAAAGCTAGTCCTTTTTAAAAAAACAACTTTTTCAAATTTATGAATTGGAGATGGAGACTGGTCTTTGAATACTTCAGTTTAAAGTTCAGATTGTAAAGGGAAAGATAGAATTTTGCCTCATTTGGAGCCTTTTTAATATGGAAGATTTATATTTTTAAGTAGGCAGGTAGTGAAGTATTTGATGTTATAAGGAATCTGGTTAGGCAGTTTGGACAATGAGTCTTACGGGTATGTGTGGATTGTGTTGTGATGTTTTTTAATACAAAGCTGCGTTTTAAAATATTCAAGATGACATTTTGACTCTAAATGAGTCTTGCCTTCTAAGTTATGGGACTTCATTATTTTATTCATAAACATTGATAACAGACCACCCCTGAGATTAATTTGGCAGTAAAGCTAGCAATGCCAAAATAAGTTGTGTGGCAGACTGCCTTGTCACTGTACTGAAGACCTCTGGTGACCTTGCTGTTCCGTTACACGGTTGAAATTCCTGTTGTAAAGGGCAGTTAGACAGTTGAACAATGGCATTCTCTAAAAGTGAGTTTTTCTTGGCATTTTGTTAAAACGTTGTATTTCCCTCACATTTAAATACTGATTTTTGTAAGAGCTCCCCTCATCCAAAGCACTTAAAATATTATCAAAATGTAGTCGGCAGTTAAGTAATATATTAATCAAAATTTATTGACTGCTTGATCTGTAAAACAAATCTGGCCTTGGTGGTTTCGGGTGACCCGATTAATATGTCTGTTACATGCCAGGCTTTGTGTGTTGCTTTTTGAAAGTAGCCATTAAAATCTGAGTTCATGTGGATTTGAAGGGGTGCAGATACTCAGAGGAGCAGCAGTCTCACAGAATTGTGTTTATTCAGTTCTTAGAATAGAACGTTAGGTTTTCCAATGTGATCTTCACCATTTTCTCCCTTGAATACCAAGCCTTTCACCGAAAACAGTTCAAACATGAAGTGCCAAGCTATAAATCCTTACTCCCCTGAAATACACTGATAGAATACAAGATAGTCTTTACCTGAGAGTACAAAAAATTGAAGACAGTATTTAAAGTGATGTCACAGTGAAGAAAAACCTACCTAGCTTTTGTCCTTACCGCAGAGTAAACGTTATCTTTAGGCTACGGCGTACTGACTTTCACTGGTGGGTTAAAGTAGGCTTATTTGACAAGTTTATATGCTGGTAGAGGTTGATGTACTGGTAAATGATAAAATTTTCAACGAAAGGCAGCGCTTTTAAATGGATAAAATGCACATAACTAGAAAGTTCACCTTCAAAATAGTGTCATGAAATATAGTGTAACAGTTACTGTGATGCTTAATTGAAAAATAAAGAATATTTTTGTAGAATGGGAACTTTGAAGTAGGAAAATGGAATTAAGAACAGAATCACTTTGAAATATAAAAGCAAAGGTAGCAGTCTTATCTAGTACATTTTTATAGAGCAGAAGATGATAAATTACAGCATGATAACTTTTTTAGGAAATAAATACTATGAGCTAAGACTGGTTTCTACATTTTCTAAATGGCTGAAAAAATATTTGTGGCACATGATAATATGAGGTTAAAGTTTCGGTGTCTGTAAATCAGGTTTTACTGGGGTACAGCTGTGGGTTTTTGCACTGATTTTCTTTTTTGGCTTTCCCACCACACTGAGTTCACTAGTCTGACAGACTGGTCTGTGTTCCCGAGCCTTTACTGTCTGGCCATTGTACACAGCTGGCCAATTCCTGTTGCAGAGGGTAGTTTTGTTCCCATGTGGCATGTTGTCAGTTTGGTTGTGTGCATCTACCTGGCAGAAAGGGGATCTTCCTTCATTTCTGTTGCTGTTATTCAAATTTTACTTTAAAACGGATTGGATTCCCCTGATTTCGTTTATGTCTCACTATTGCTCAAATACACAATATCTGAGAGATACTAGTACTTTTTAGGAGCACTTTTTCTTTTCCTTAAACTCTTAAAATGTAATCAATGTGTTTGCCATGGCTATTAATGGACCTTGATGTGCCAGAGGACGGCATCTGGCACTAACTAGTTAAGTCACAGTTTGCTTTCTGTGTTGGTGAGTAATTGGATTAGTTTTAATCTAAACACTACCTCCTGTGGATAGACTTGACTAATACGCACTTAGAGGAAGACAAGAGAAGCCAAATCATGTATAAAAAATTACATGTATTAGCCCCGTAATATTTTTCTTCTCATGACTTGATAAACTTCCTAAGAGAGCTTAGTTTTGCATTCAGAAAGTATTTATATTTGGTAAGTCAAATAATTTAAGTTGAAACTTCACAGAAGTACTTGTTCATTCCTCAGTTAACTGAGCTAGTATTTTGGAAATAAGAGTGCAGTAAGTTTTATGTGTAATGCTTCATACAGTGTTTGCAGCAGATGGCCCTTTTCTAATAGAGCATTTCAGGTTCATTATGAATGGGTTGAGGGAGGGAAAAAATCTTAAAATTCACAATAAAACTTTTCATGAACTACTGAGAATTGACTGTTATCACTTGCCAATTGAAACTGGATGTTGAAGTATTTTAAAGAAATGCACTTTAATCTGAAATAAAACTAAAAACTAAACCATTGTGTTATGTGTTTGCTTGATTCGGGGTTTAAAATTTTTTTTTATTTTACTGAGACCTGAAATTAGTAAGAATATCATAATCCAAATACCAATTTAAAGTGAACATTATATCCCACCACAAATTCAGACCATTCTTGCCTCCATTTTAGCCTGTTTACAGGTGGGACCGTTCTGTTTTATGGGTTCCACACATTTAAATTCATGTTTTTAAATGGGGTAGGGGGGATAGACTTGGTGTTGTTGGCAAGATACCATATTTATTGCCAGATTGAGTGGCTTAACAAAATTAAACTGTCTCAGTTCTGGAGGCTGGACCTCTTGAGATAAAGCTGTGAAGAATACTAACATGAATTTCCCCTAGCTTTTGGTGGTTTGCTGGCAATTTGGCCTTGGCATACAAAACCATCGCCCCAGGCTCTGCCTTCATCTTCACTTGATGTTTTGTTTATTTGTCCAACTTTCCCTGTTTTATGAAGGGACTAGTTCCATTAGATTGGAACCTACCCTTGTGACTTCATCTTAACTTCTGCAATTATCCTCTTGACAAGGTCCCATTCTGAGGCAGTGTGGATTGGGACTTAATGAATTTGGCAGAAGAGCGTGACACTGAGTAGTACTGGGAGCATTGGCCATGGAGGGAGCCAGGTTTGAATTCTGGCTTGAGTGTAAATCTCACTTTATAACCTCTTGAAGGTGACTCTTCGAGACACTGGTTCTGTGCAGCCTGAGATGCTACGAGTGTGGTTGGGATAATCAGACAAAGGACTTCCCTGGTGTCTGCACCAGCAAAAACGGGGGCTCAGACAGATAGTGGCTGGAGAATTGAGCAAAAAGGGAAACTTGAACACTGGATATGTCCATTGTCATTTAATTTCCAGGAAAAGGGATTGCTGGGATTGCCAGGATTCAGTTGAAGGTAATGGAAGCATTGGAGGGATAGAGCCAGAACAAGATCAACTATGAGTTGATTAATTTTGGAGGCTAGGAGGTGGGTATGTAATAAATTAGGTTGGGCCAGATTGTGGGGCAGGGGGTGGGGAGCGGAGGGCAAAACCAATCCAGTGAGAGCCAGCACCTACCACTCCCCACCCCCGGCTAAAGGAGCGGGTGTGGAAAGCAACATGGGAATTAAATGAGCTGGGGTTTGGTAGGTTCCCGTGCTCTGGAAGAAGGTAACTGGCGAGCTTGTGATGCAGGCTGCACAGAGCATGTGTGGCCTGAGAAGGTCACAAGGTGTGGCGAGAAGACACCCTGTTTTGGGGGGCGGGGGAGATGCAAACAGCTGCACCGCTGCGTGTGCCTAAAGTCTTACTTTATAAGGCTGCTTCGTTCTGCAAAATGTTGGCTGGAAGAGGGTCAGACACTGGGGAGCTGGCAAAATGGCAGACACCTTGTAGGCTGATGCACGCGGTGGGCTTTGGCTAGAACTGACAGACCCAGGGACATTCTCACAGCATGTGGATTTGGGGAGGGGACTTTAAACAAGTGTGCAAAAGTGCTCTCTTCTTCCTTGCCTCCCCCTCCGTTGGGGTGGGGCACAGTAGTGATTGTGGGACCTGCAGACCCTGGCCCACTGGTGGCTCTGTGACTCACATGGGCATGAGAGCTCACAGAGGTAGAATCCCTATCAGGACATGAGTGGTTGGAGCCGGGGCTTGGCATGGCATGACCCTATGTTGCACTGCTCACAGGTCCTGGGCTGCTTCCACTTTCTCGCCTTTAGAGGCAGACTGGCCAGGGAAAGTTCCTCTGACCCAGGGGCACAGGCAGCCTCCGGTGCCAGGGCCCCATGGATGGAACTTCCCCTCCACAACCATCTGGAGTGACCTGTCAGTGAGTGCTTCAGGGAGAGAGAAACAGCTGCTGTGAGGGGGTGACAATGCCGGAACCTGCAATTTGCACCCCAGAGAGTGCACCTGAGGATGAAGACCCATGTGTGTAGCTGTCCTGAGTTCCCAAAAGACAGATAAGGAATGATGGGGAACTTCTGGGCATGGGTTTGAATTTCAGTCTTTCTGGGAACAAGTGCTTTGCAGAAGAGGTTGACTTAGAGCAGGGATGCTCCCAGGCCCCTCAAATTGGGTACCTCGTTAATGAAAACCTTTTCCCTTCTTCACCCATCATCATGCTATGCTTGTACATGGTGGCAGGCAGCCAGAGGCCAGGCTGCCCGTTTTGAGGTATGCTGGGATTCTCTACTTTTGTTCACGTAGAAACTTCTTAACTGAAGCTTTTAGAAAACTAAAATTTTTGAGATACATGTTTTTTTCTATTTTTCTCTGTAGCAACTTTCAAATGTGATTTGCAGCCTTATAAAGTGAATAGGTATTTTGAAAACAAAAACATTTATTGTAACTGAGATAGCATATACTTTGGATGTTCCCTAAATTCGGGGAAAACCATTTCTTTTCTTTCTTTTTTTATTTTTATTTTTTGCTGCTAGAGTTGTGCGATTGATAAAACCTGATAGTCACCATGTTGGGGAACTAGATCCTCTTTAACAAGTCCTGGCCCTTTAAGATAAAGTTCTCTGTGACAATCTGGGCAGAGCTAAAGGGCTAGTCTGTGTAGCTGAGAGACCAAGGACTTGTCGCATCTTCACTTCCAAGGCTCATTTCTTTTTTTAAAAATATATTTTATTGATTATGCTATTACAGTTGTCCCATTCCACCTTTCACTCCCCTCCACCCTGCACACCCCTCCCTCACCATTCCCCCCTTTCATTCATGTCCATGTGTCTCAAGTTCTTTAGATTCTATATTTCCCCTACTATTCTTGCCCTCTCCCAATCTGTTTTCTACCTACTTTCCTTTTCATCACTATTGGTTTTCTGTGCATTTCCCTTCATTTCAATCAGTTTAGCCTCTAATTTGTTGCTAAAATCAAACAGTTCTGTGAGCATCCTGATCACCAGTATTCTGAACTGTGCATCTGAAAGGTTGGCCTACCTACTGTCTATGCTATTTTCTGTACCTTCTCCCCACCTCTCTTCCTCCCACTCCCCTGTTGCTAACCCTCCATGTGTTCTTCATTTCTATGGTTCCACTCCCGATCTAGCTGTCCTCTTAGTTTGCTTTTGTTTTAGGTGTGGTTGTTAATAACTGTGAGTTTGCTATCCTTTCACTGTTCATATTTTTATCTTCTTTTTCGTAGGTAAGTCCCTTTAACATTTCATATAATAAGGGCTTGGTGATGATGAACTCCTTGAATTTGACCTTATCTGAGAAGCACTTTATCTGTCCTTCCATTCTAAATGAAAGCTTGGCTGGATAGAGCAATCTTGGATGTAGGTCTTTGGATTTCATGACTTGGAATACTTCTTTCCAGCCCCTTCTTGCCTGTAAGGTCTCTTTTGAGAAATCCGCTGACAGTCTGATGGGAACTCCTTTGTAGGTGACTGTCCCCTTATCCCTTTCTGCTTCTAGAATTCTCCCCTTCATTTTGGTCTTGGCTAATGTAATTATGATGTGCCTTGGTGTGTTCCTTCTTGGGTCCAACTTCTTTGGGACTCTCTGAGCTTCCAGGATTTCCTGTAAGTCTATTTCCTTTGCCAGACTGGGGAAGTTCTCCTTTATTATTTATTCAAATAAATTTTCCACTCGTGGCTATTCCTCCTCCTCTTCTGGTACCCCCTATAATTCGTATGTTGAAACATTTAAAAATGCCCTGGAGGTTTGTAAGCCTCTCCGCATTTGTTTGAATTCTTGTTTCTTCCTTCTTTTCTGTTTGGTTGTTTCTTTCTTCCTTCTGGTCCACTTCCTTGATTTGAGTCCCAGTTTCCTTTTCATCACTATTGGTTTTCTGTGCATTTCCCTTCATTTCAATCAGTTTAGCCTCTAATTTGTTGCTAAAATCAAACAGTTCTGTGAGCATCCTGATCACCAGTATTCTGAACTGTGCATCTGAAAGGTTGGCTATTTCTTGGTCACTTAGAATTATAGGCTCTGGGGCTTTGAGCTGTTCTTGAGTCATAATGTTTGGTCCCTTTGCACCTGTTATGTATGATGGGCGGAGCCTTAGGTGTTCACCAGGGCGGGGCAACTGAGTCACTGGGTTGTGACGCTGTACATGGGGGTGGGGTCAGAGAGGGAAAAAAGTGGCGCTTTGCTCGGCTCCACTCTCTCTTGGATTTCTGTCCTCTCTGTGGCTTCCCACAAGCAAATTGGGCCCCTCTGGTGCTGGTTCCCGGTTGTGTGGGCCCATGTACTCTCCAGGACCCTGTGGTTCTCTCCAACAAACTCTGTGGGCCTGGGAGCCTCTCCCGGCCCTCGATCCTGAGAAAGTCTTTCCAGTTGGTGCTTTCAGGCTCTAATTCCCGTTGTTGGGGCTGTAGCCTGAGCGGACTGTCACTGTTCACTCCTTCGCTTGGTTTATCTGTGTGGGAATGTGTGACCGCAGTCAGCCAGGCGCCCTGCGCCCACACTGGGTCCGCCCCTTGCCACTCCACTCCTGGGATCCACCAACCACCTCAGCCTCTGCTCCTGGGTCTGTTGGACGGAACGATCTTTCCAGCCCGACCCCGCTCTGCTGCTGACTCTGCCCCTCTTACCCGTCTTGCCAGTGGTTGGTTGTTGTCAGACTTCTGTACAGTTCAATTTTCACTGTTTTGGCTGCGTTTTTGTTTCTAAAACTTAGCTGTCTTTAAATTTAGTTGTGGGAGGGGGCACAGTGTTTCCTCCTACGCCTCCATCTTGGCCAGCGGGGAAAACCATTTCTAATGCACAATAGGATTGTTGCCCAGCATAACCTGGATTTTTAACCCAGTTTAAATGAAGATTGAAGACTTGAGAGGGGAAAGTGGCTCTCTCTCCTACTGTTAAGATGTTTAAGAATGGTCTACCTTTTTCTTGGGTCTATAAGCTTCTTAAAAGATATGAACTGTGTCTTGTTTATCACTACAACCCTAGCATCTCACAGTGTCTAACATACATGAGTAGTCATGGATCATACGCAAGTGTGGGCATTCTTCACCAGTGTACTCCATGAGTCTCAGAGGCACATTGTAAATCTGCAGGCACGACACCACCATGATACTCACCAGCTGGGCCACCATCTACATTTAGTGGGTACAGGCTCTGCATGCTGAGCCACAGCCCTGGACGCTGCTGGGGCCAGTGGAGGCTGAAGCGTTGGGCATAATGGACAACTTGGAGACTGTGTAGAGAATGCATGCCCCCCAGCACTGGTGGCTGTCGGGGTCTGAGGTAGGGGTTGCCATCAAGTGCCGTGGTGCCAGCGAGCGCACAGCAGGGCCTTGCCACTAAGTGAGGTGCACACCAGTGCAGCAAGCAGTGTGGCCAGGCTGAGGCCACTGAAATCGTTGGTGAGCAGTGCCTGGTACAAGCCACCTGCTGCACCCAGGCCAGTGAAGCACCATGTGCCCTGCTACTGCAGCTCATAGTGGCTCATGTGCCAGCAGCAGAAGCGCCACGGCTAAGGCCACAGAGGCCAGTGGGGTGAGAGGCGGTGGCGCCAGTGCCAGCATTCATGGAGAAGGTGAGCAGTGCTGGCATGTGCCCCCAAGGCCCGACTGTGGCCCAGTCCAGGGATTGGGGGCACCATACACATTCTCTCCTAGCCCTCCAGGCTCAGGGTGAGGGGTTCATGAGGGTTCATGTCAGGTGCTGGGGATGGGACCGGTGAAAAGAGGAGAGCTAGTTGAGGCTGACCCAGGCACAGTGCACACCATCAGGCTAGGAGCAGCAGTGGTCCGTTCTCAGAGAACATCAGGGTCATGTACCCCATGACAACTCCAAGGTCCCTGGCTTCCTCATCCTGACTGCTCCTCCTCTGCCTCTGACCATCAGCTCTTGCTTTTGGCTTCATTCTGCCTTCTCTCTACTGTGGTTCCCCTGGCTCCAGCCCTCCCGTCTGTTACTGCCTCTAAACCTCATGGACCTACTGCCCATTTACACCACAGCAAATCCCTGCTCACTGGCCCCATCTGATACTCATTGACCTATTTCTGATCCCAGGCCCCCCATGCCCATGCTGCCCTATGTCTGACAGTCGTTTTGTCACATCTACTCCAGTCCCATCCATGATGCCCTTGGCTGCCCTTAGCCACTGTTGCCTATCTCTCCTCATTGCACTGTCTCTGTCCCCATGGTCCCATTTCTGCCCCCATGGCACATCTCTGTCCCCACGGTTGTATTTCTGTCCCCCAAGCCACACCTCTGTCTCTAAGCCCCACCCCTGCCCCTCCATTCCCATTTCTGAGCTCTGTTGCTGTCTCTAGCTGCTTCACCCTGGATGCCCCAGGGTTCCACTCCCATCAGTTCCATGTCCCCTGCCCCAGTGGCCTCGAGGCTGACTCAGGACCACCCATCGCCTGATACCCTGGTGGTAAGGGTTGAGGGCAGAACTGCCTGCTGGATCAGATGGGAAGAGCAAGAGGGACAGATGGGAAGATAGGGCTGAGAGTCAAGAAACACAGGAGGGACAGGCAGAGGAAGCCACAGCCCCATCCTTCTGTGTCCTCCAGCTCCACCCCAGATCTCTCAGCCTCAGTCCTCCCTACCTGACGGTGCCTGGGACACTGGCTCCCCATCGCCCACTTCTTGCCCCCTACTGCCCACTGCACCACTGCTGCTCTGGAGCTCTTCAGCAGGCCACCCCCTCACTCCCTCCTCCAGGGGCCGCTCCTCAGCTCCCTGTCTCCTCCCACTGCTCACTCAGGCCTTCAGGGGCTGCTTCACCCAGTGCCAGCCTGCAAGGGGTCTGAAGTGCCAGTGACCACCTGTCCACCTTGTCTGTGCTGCCAGCAATGGGTGGGAGCACAGACAAGGAGTCCCAGCTCTCCTGATGAGAAAGGAGAGGGTCCCAGGGAGTTAATCCTGAACCACCCTTCATGATCTGCTACCCCCGGCAGGCTCTGGCATCTTACGTGACTCACTAATAAAGTGGATTAAAAAAGAAGTCTGAGTGTTACTTGCAGTATTAGCTCTCGGTTCTTGAGTTCTTCAAAGGAAGAATTCAGAGTCAAGAACTCTAGCACAAGAAAGAGGAAGTTTATTTACCAAAGCAAAAGCACACTCAAACACAAGGTTCAAGTGGGCTGCTCAAAGAGCTGCCTTGGCCTTTTAGAAAGTAAGTCATGGAAGCAGAAGAAGTGAACCAATTGGGCTGCTGGGCTCAGTATATAAGTTACAGAGGCCAAGGAACAGCCCTTGGAGACAGGTTCATGGAGTTAGCCTGGACAAGCTGCTGTTGCCTGCTGCTGTCCTGGTTGCAAGCCCTGGGGGCCCTTAGAGTTTAGGAGACAGAAAGCAAAGATACATGCCTGAAAATCAAAGGTGTGGGTATGACCTAGAGAGAGAGCGTAATCTGGGCCCTTTGTCTTAAGAGTTCTTATCAGTTTTCTAAAGGCAGGAATTTTAGAGAAGATCTCATAGGGGGATCTCAATCAAACATTTATCAGCTTTCTAGGTGTTTTCTTAAATACGCTGGTGCATCAAAATGAGCATATAGAGTCAGGGTCGTGGTCTCCACTGATTGGTCAGTGCTAGGGCACGGGGTTGTTGGTCATTGCATCTGGTTCTGAAGCCCATGGTGTTGCTCATCTGGTTTTGCTGCTTTTCTGGGCCTGGAGCTGAAACACACCTGAGGCCTTAATGTTATCTCTAGTTTGTCCACAACTCTGTCTCTGGGTCAACAGACCGAAGGCTTTGTTCCCAAGATTATTTGATGTTGATCAGAAGCTCATTGTCCTGAAGTCTTAATGCTTAAGAGGGTGGTCATGCAACAGAGAAGGAGGCAGGTGAGTCAAGGTGCTGGGCAAGGCCAGTTTGAATCTGTTTCCCGTCTCCATTTCCCTATTCTACTTGCTAGTGAATTTTCTGGACTTCTTACTGCCCTGCCTCATGAGGATGGCAGTGTTACCACAGCTCTGAAGTAACATGGACAGATCTTTTGTTTTCTAGAAATCATGCTCCGCAAGCTTGAGCATTAAATCATCATTAGTTGGCACTCCACCTTTTGCCTAGTTAGTGCCTTTGTCATGTACTGCCAGCCCACTGGATACAGCAGACAAAGATCCCCTGAGGTTGGGGCTGGATCCCCCACTGTTTCTAAAACTTCATAAGCTGAGCCATAAAGGATGCTTGCTGAAGTATGCAAATTTGCAAGTTTTGAGAAAGTCTACACTTGTGCATTTTTAACAATACACTGTTTTAAAGTTTGTTTTTTAGTGAAATCTAAAAGGTATTTTCTTTATTAAAATTTTTATTTGTAGATCATAAAACTATTTCAATAATGTTCATTCCATCAGTGACATTTGTTGCAGAATTATAGCGTTTATTAGTTACTAGTTTACACCAGTTTGTATTTACTATCAACTTATAATTTCAGAACTGGATTAGAAATAAAAGCATCAGCATTCAACAAACAAGGAAAAGGTGATAATCTCTGCCATTTTTCTTTAACGTGTACATGTTCAAAATTCTTGTTTTAGAAAAAAATAATGTTAAACATTTTCATAATTGAGAAAGGTCTGGATTGGTATGGCGATAATATAGTATTGTAGAGACTTTTAAAATGTCTATTCTGAAATCAAACTTATTTTAGAACCAGAAAGAAAATTTGATAGTGGCCATTTAAAAAATAATGAACCTATGCTTTTAATGGTGTCTCTTGTTTTATGTGCAAGTCCGGAAGATAATGAGGAAGAAAATCAGTTTAATAATTGGACAGATTAGTGATGCAAATCATATGAATGATTTGGGTTCATATATGAACAGATTAAAGGATGGTAGAAGCATAAATCTTACTGACACAAAAACACCGCTAGGGAGCTTGAGAACCTGAGTAAGAGTGGAGACTCGAAACTGGAACACGACTGACTGCAGGGCTTGTAGGTGCTGCACACAGGCCTGATGCTTTGAGATGCCTAAATAGCTTCAACATAGTTGGCTGGGAGCATGCCGGTCCTGCCAGTCCTCTGCACGGTGCCGTACATCCAGCCTTCGTCAATAGCTTGAACATTTACGATAGCATCTCCATCTTTGAAGGACACCTCATCAGCATCAGCAGCCATATAGTCATACATGGCACGGAAGATCTTCTATTTGTGAAGATGGAAACAAGGGGGAAATATATTAGATTTGCAACAATTAACCCAAACGCCCAACTTTCAGGTCTCTTATGACTTGCTCCGTAAATTAAGTTGCCCCAGGGAGATGCACAACCACCACCAAGAAAGTAAAAAGACAACTCATGAAAGGGAAGAAAATATTTGCGAATCATATTGATAAGGGGTTACTATCCAGAATATATAAAGAACTCCTACAATTCAATAACAAAAAAGAGTGGGGGGGGAGGGTCAAAGGATCTGAATTCTCCAGAGAAGTATATAAAGAGCCAATAAGCACATGAGAAGATGCACATCATAACTAGTCATCAGGGAAACGCAAATCAAAACCACATTGAAATACCATTTCACACGCAGCACAACGGTGACAATCAAGAAGACAATTAACAGGTGTTGGAGAGGATGGGGAGAAATTAGAACCTTTATAAATTGCTGATGGGAATGTAAGAAGTGCAGTTTGGAAAACAGTTTCAGGAGCTCCTCCCACGTTAAACATAGTGTCCCCATATGACCCAGCAGTTCCACTCCTGGGTCTCTACCCAAGAGGAATGAAAACACATCTCCATACAGTAACTTGTGCACACATATGTATTCATAGTGGCACCATTCATATGAGCCAGAATTGAAAAAGACTACAATGCCCACCAAGATGATCAATTTTATAAAAGTGCTATTTCCATACACTGGAAAGACCGATATTATTACCAATATTACTTGGTAATAAAAAGGAATGAAAGACCAATGTATGATACAACATGGATGAAATTTAAAACATTAAGTAAAAGAAGCCATCACAAAAGATCACATGTTGTATGATTTCATTTTTATGGAATGGTAGTTCCTATATGCAGAAAGTACTTCACTGGATGCGTACCTAGCGTCGGGCGGAAGGCAGAGGGCAGAGGGAAGGGCTCATGATGGGGGGGTAATGCTGATGGATACAAGGGTATTTTTTAGGGTGATAAAAACGTTCTAAAATTATATTATGGTCATGTTGAACAACTGTGTACTGTGTTTAGAATCTCCATTTGCATCCTTTAGTAAAGATAGTTTTCTTTGTACAAATATTTATTTCCTAAAGAATTATGTTTTTATGATACTATGAATGCAATCCAGGGTCTTAAACAGAGTTTTAAATTCACCGTTTGAGCCCTGGCTGATGTGGCTCAGCAGACTGAGTACCAGCCTGATCACCAGTTGGATTCCTGGTTGGCACCCGTGCCTGGGGTGCACACTGAGTCCCCGGTTAGGGGCATATGAGAGGCAACTTATTGATGTTTCCTTAACACGTTGATGTTTCCCTTTCTCTCATTTTTCCTCCCTTCCCCTCTCTCTAAGAAATAAAATAAAAAATAAAGTGGTCTGGTGAATTGTGAACATAACTTAACTCTTTAACATATATTAATAGGAGAGGTCTAAGGTGTGACATGTATTATAGAAACTGATATATTCTTGAAGAATGATTCCAAATAGCATGTTTTAATTTAGTAGGTGGGACCAAAGAGCCCAAATTTGTGATAAGCTTAATCATTTGCTTTAGTTTTTTTTTTTCTTTTTAAATCATTGAATAGTGATTTTTAAACAATAACCCTATTGTTTATTTTTTGGAGACAGTGAAGGGAAGGAGAAAGAGAGGGAGAGAAATATCAACATGAGAGAGAAACATCGATTTGTTGCCTGCCGTAGGCGTCCTGACTGGGACCAAACCTGGGAAGAACCTGCAACCCAGGCAGGTGCCCAGACCAGGAAAAGAACCTGTGACCTTTCAGTTTGTGGAATGACTCGCAGTCAACTGAGCCACACCAGCCAGGGATGAATAGTGCTTTTTAACCATAGCTTTGTAATGAAAGTTTTCTGATATTACTATTAGCCTGAGATGTGTAGAGGGGAAAAGCATTATATAAAACAAGTTTTCATTAAAAAACCCAGAGTACCTATAATTACTTTTGCACATATCAAAAATAAGAACGGTTTGTGTAAGTTCTTTGTTATTACTTACTCCAGCAGTAGATGGGTGAGATGGGATGGAGGACACTGTCGTCTGTTGCGTGGCAACCGAAGACGATCGTTGTTGGGGGAGCTCAGTGGTTTTTGCGTGTTTGTAAGCTGAAGGGAAGGAAAAACAGTTTGTAAGAAGAAACCACAGGCAGATATCGTTAAATCTGTGTTTAGCAGCTCAGTTGTGCTGTCTTTTCCCCCACTTTAAAAAAGAATGATTTCTAAGAAAGGAGAAATGAAAAGGAAACATTTAACTCATGTATCCTTCCATGTATTGAGAAGAAAGATTATATATGTATAATCTTATAATATACATTTTTCTCAAAGCATCTCTTCTAGTAAGTGCCAGTGTGCTGCCTGGTCAGTGCCATCCGCTTGTACCTGTTGAGGCTGCAGAGAAGAAGATGCCGCTGTTGCTGTACGTGGACAGGTGGTGGTCGGCAGCCTCTGAGTGCTCAGACTTCTCCTCGCCACCACTGGTGCTCAACGCGCTGGCCGACCGAGACTGCTCCCGGCTCCGGCGCTGAGCTTGGGCTGGGGGGGGTGAGATTTTGAGAGGGAGCAGAAATAAAATTTTCATGGCAGTAATTTCTAACAGTAATTGAATCTCCATTGGTTTTTGTTTGTTACCTAGCATGGTCTTAAGTAGATTTCCATGGATGAAACCCTCAAAACTCTTATGACATATGGCATCATCCTCATTTTCCAGGTCAGAGTTTAAGTAAATTACCAAAGGGCGGGTAACAGTTCAGTGGTACAATCAGGCTACCAAGCCCAGAGTCTGTCCTCAAGATCAGTTCTTCCCGCCACCCAGCCCATTTTCCTGGCTCACCCAAATGGACAGTAATATTCACGTTCAAACTCCACCCACGACTTCTCCAGAAAAGTTCCCCTAACCTCCCTATCGATGTAGATGCCGCGCTTTCTCTGTGTTCCCACGATCACGTCCAGACCCTTTAAACTGCACTGCCAGGGTGTGAGCCCCGATCTGCTCTTCCGTCTTCGGCAGCGGGCCAGAGTGTGGCGCCTTTGAGGACAGGCACTGCATCTTATTTTACTTTTTACCATGAATAGAAGCCCCAAAGATATGCGTGTGATCTCCTTTGTTGAATGACTAATCTTCCTTGACATAAAGGAGTTTTCTGAAAGTTACTGAAGGTTAAATCCATTCTCTCTTCCCTCTGCCTATACATTTCTCTCATTACTTCTGTAATAGAAAGATCTGCTACCCCTTTTTTCTTTAGGAAAAAAATAATGGGGCCTGATGGACTTACACTGAAGCAATGAAACTTGTCTAGAAAATAAGTTTGGCCCACGAGTCAAGGTATTTTACGCTGAAGGGGCAACTCAGGCAACTGAAGACCCCAGAGAAGAGGAACTTCAGAAAGCCGTGACACTAACCCACTAAATGGGGACATTCGGTTGTAACCCTTTCGTGGCCTCACATACCATTAATCATGTGCAAGCTTCGGGACTGAATGTTGTCTTCTGCTGGGTCGTAGTCGAACACTGAGCCAGGATTAGTACGCCAGACACGTAAACCTGAAAGTGAGATTAAGGATCAGAGCAGGGGTTCTTGGATTCTCAGTAACTTGGAAAGGACGGTACGAACTTAATCACAGGAGGACTGAGTAACACCAATTGAGCTTAGGTGCTAGTCACGTTTTCTCCTCAGAGATCAAAGGATAAGGTGGAAGAGAGGTCAGGTTTGCAAACTGTAAATGAATAGAGATTTTCTTTCATACCTAATGAAAGTACAGATTGGGGTCTTTATCCTTTCCCTTGATATAATATCACTTCTGTTCTTCTACCCCCTCAACTTAAAGGTAATTTCTCCCCCAAGTGCTCAGTCACCTGTAATAGTTTCCTGATCCTGGTCATTTCGCTTTTGTTCCATTTCCACCACTTTTCTCTGAATCCCGCGGTAGTTAATGTCACTGAAGTCCTGTGTGTTCTTCTTCACTCGTTCAGTGATAGGGTCTGTCACCACGGGCGTGAAGCAACCCTTGTGCTTCTCAAAGTCTTCGTGATATTTCACCTGAAATTTCATGAATTCGCTTTGTGAAAATGGGATGGTGTGATCATTTCCTTTCTCCCACGTTCCCGCAGGCTGGCCATCCAATCCGAAAGAGTTCCCGACTCACTGTGGAGATGTGGCGTTGGGTCTCCCTCACCCGTCTCATTTCCGGTGTGTCCAAGACATAGGCAGCCCTGCCTTGTATTTGTTTCCGGAAGCTGTCAGAATAAAGAACCTGATGGGGGAGAAACCGTGAATGAGTACAGGTCACCGTGCTGTCTTCATTCTGAAGCCTCAAAGAACCTTTCAGACAGATGCAGATGGAAGGAGCTGGGGTGGGAAGCTGAGTCAACTGAAGGGACCCAGCAAGACCCATGACTAATGGTGGCACAGGTTAGCATGAGGATGGTGGGCAGGGCTCGTGTCCAGGGAGAAAGGACCTGCTTTGACTTTGAAAATGTAACATTCATTCTCAAAGGAGAAGAGGCACCGTGTGACTTTGAAAGGAAAAGGAAGAAAGTGGTCTCTTGCATTTGCTGGGAACTGCAGCACCAGCACGAGCATGTCAGATGGTACTTGGTGCCAAACGTGATACCGACACTTGAAAGAACTATCCTTTCAAACAAGTGATCATTTTTTGGGTAGGTTTATGTCCTGATTTTATAAACCAATATGCAAATACAGAAATACCTATGATGTCACCTCTAAGTGGAACCTAATCAACGAGACAAACAAGTGAGCACAATAGAGTCAGAGACACAGAAATAAAGAACAAACGGACAGTGACCAGAGCGGAGAGGGGAGGGGAATGATGGGGAAAGACAGGGAAGGGGCAAGTCAAGGAACAAGTATAAAGGGCCCACGGACAAAGATGCTGGAGGCAGGGAGGACTGAATATAGGAGGTGAGGGTGGTTAGGGCAGGGGAGAGTAATGGGGGGCAATGGGGACAACTGTAATTGAACAACAATTTACAAAAAAGAAACCTAAGTCCCCCAGACATGAAAAACCCAAAACATCAAAACCAGAGAAGGCATCCATTGTAGAGTATTACCTGTTTCATAGTGTACCATAAAAATAAAGGGAAGCTGAACGCTAATGGGTGTTAGGAAGTCAATGTGTTACAGTTGGTTACATAAAAGTACCTCAGAGTAAAGTAAGAAGGTGGAAAAAACATTGGGAATTAACGTGTTATATCTTAGTATGATCATTGGGAATTTAAAAACAGTTGTGTTAATTTTATTGTAAATTTTCAGTAGAATAAAAAAGTGTACATATTTATGGTGTTAAAATGTTATTTTCCAAGATACTGCATGTCTCTTTTTTCATTTTAGTGTGTTTTTCAGTCGCATGAGAAAAGCACATTTTTATGATGTTAAAGTGTTATTGTTCAAGTTGTCTTGCATTCCGTTCGGTTTTGTTTTTGTAGTCCTATAAAATACCGAGCTAATGTTTTCTTGGTTGCGCTTAGCTCTCTCCATCTCTGGAGTAACAGGTGTCGGAGTTGCTTTTCTCATATTTTCTTTGTACAAAACCTAGAGGAGCCAAGAGAGCATCCAGACGTCAGAGAGCAGAAAACCGTTTCTGAAAACCATCATCTAGGTGGTGTTATGGCTCAATTATATCACACTGTATAAGAAACACCTCAGGAAGATGAAGCCATTAAAATGTTATTGTATAAAGCAAAGGGTGAAGTTTGGGCTGGAGGGGGTGGCTTGTGGTTTTCAGTGGGTAAAGAAGAATTTTAATAGATAAACAACAGTGTGCGGAAGACTGTGAGATGAATTAGTGGTATAACCATATTTGCCAGGCTTGTTAAAAGTGTCACAATTTTTTTTTCTTTTCTGAAATACCGAGCTAAAGTTTTCTTGATTGCGTTTGACTCTTTCCATCTCAGGAGTAATGGGTGTGGGGGTCGGTTTCCCCAGGTTCTCTTTGTATGACACCTGCGAGATACAAAGTTGGAGCCAAAAGTCACTAGGAGGCAATTTTCAGGCTGTTAAATATAATGCAATTTGGGGGAGAAAATTCCATGTTTAATCTATTATGATTAGTGAGAACAGCTCTCAAGAAGAAAGCTTAAAAAATGGTTAATGGCAACGCTAGGTGTAGTATGTCATTTAGAGGAGGTTCCAAAAAACTGGCATTTTGCTTGTTTTTAACCTGGGATGGAGTTAGGAGCAGGCCAAACTGCAGGGGTTACTTTGCAAAATTAAAAGCGCTTCCGTTTCTCAAGACAATACCGAGCTAATGTTCTCTTGGTTGCGTTTGACTCTCTGCATCTCTGGAGTGACAGGGGTTGGGGTGGCTTTCCCCATATTTTCTTTGTACAAAACCTACACGAGTCCAGTAGATCCACAAAGCCAAAAAGAAAAAAAAAAAAAAGAATTACAGTCACCAAAACATTAAACAGAATAGATAACTTGTTAGGAGGCACAGAGTGCCAAAACATTTGGGCAGTGAGGTTAGACAGAAAGAAAGAAGCTTCCAAAGGAAGTTGATGAGGCAGTTCCAGCAAGACACACGTTCTCAGGGCGGGACCCTGCACCGACAGCCTTGCATCCTGCAGGACAGAACCACCGCGTGCCTGGGGGATGAGGGGCCTCCTTTACTCCACCCTCGTCTATGCCTTTCAAGCCCTTAACAAATCATCTGAACAGGATGTAGGGGCCTGGGCTTGAATACCACTGAGACGGTTGGGGCTGCTCCCAATTTCACAGTGGGAAACGCGACCTTGTTGCAGCCTTTAAACTCATATAGATACCTCAGTAAAACTGTGGGCCCTCAAACAAGCAAAGGATTTCTCCTCTCTTTTTTCCTTGCTATCATCTATGTTGTGCCTATTGCTTTAGTTTACTGCAACATCAAACTTATCAGTAAGGGAAAATATTTTTAGTGATTATATCGCTATCATGGTAAATCAGTAAAAGTCATTAACACGTCATAACAAACCCTTAACTTCCATGTCTTTGCAGTGTCATTCTTGAGGACAGGGAAGCTTTGGGAAATGCCACCATAAAGGAAGACTTCTGTTAAAGGGGTGGTTCTCAAAGTGGGGTCCCTGGGCAGTAAGGTCAGCATCATCTGAGAACTTGCTAGCAATGCACATATGCTGACCCACAGCAGACTCACAGAATGAGAAACTGTGGGGGAGGGGGGGGCAGGGCCCAGCAATCTGGTTTAACAAACCCGGGGTGATCGGGGCGCACGCTCAAGTTTCCAAAGCACTGTGCCCAGCCATAGACAGTGCTGCTGTGGGGGCCACGAGGTTTCACTACTAAGCTGAAGTCATCCCAACACAAACCCCAGCACCCAGCCTGGTAATTTATCAACATACATAATATCACAGAGCACAGGCTTACAGGAAATAGTTTACAAAGTTAGCAGTTAAAAACCATGGAAAAGACAAAAGAACGGAAAGAACAAAAATTGGTAAAACAGTTCAAGTGACACTTTCCTTTCTAAGTTAATTGATGACCATTTGCCAAAACCATTACTGAACCTTAATCTATGTCATTATTTCTGAGGGACAGAATTGGGATTATTTTCCCCAAGGTCTCTTTGTCCAAATCTGACAGGGTAGATTAGGACCTAAAGTCATGGGCACAAAAGACCACAGCTCTAATGTACCAGAAAGAGCCTCTTTCACACCTACCATGCCACCTCCCAAATTTCACAGGCACACAAAACAAAGAGACCTTGGGGGTAGTGACTAGAGAGTAAGTTTGGGGACAGATGAGCAAAACAATACTTTATTGGAAAATCTGTTACTTCCTGATATTAGAATTTTAAACTATAGATTAAAGCAATCTTGTTATTACAGGGTTAAGAATAAGAGTAACCCTATAGGAAAAAAGGATAAATGTAATACAGAAATTCACAAAATTTAGGTTGTTTTTAAAAGGTAGGATTAATATGTATTATTTTAAATCATTAAAGAGTAGTTTTTTTTCTTTTCTTGCCAAAGTACCGTGCTAATATTTTCTTGATTGTGTTTGACTCTCTCCATCTCTGGAGTGACAGCTAAAGGGGTTCCCTTGCCCATGTTCTCTTTGTATAACACCTGTGTGATAAGAAAGCATCCAGAAAACAACCATAAGTACCATTTTGTTTGTTGCGAGATTTTTAAGGGTGAGTTCAGCTCCTTTGTTACCAAATTACACAGCAGTTTAAGAAGCCAGGAGTCATATACCATGAACCACTTCAACAGCAGTCATTTCTGCAACAGGGAAATGCCCTCTGGGGTGCAAAGACCTCGGCTGCAGCCGCTAGGGGGGTGGGTAAGGCTATCGGAGTTATCCATGTTATTGTGTCATCTCTAAGAGCATGGCACCTAATAAACAGTCAGGTGGGGATTTAAGATGGTTAGAACTCAGTTTTATTGTTATCCAAGCAAATTAAAAGATAAGGTCATTTAAGAGATTATTTTAAAATACCAGATGGAATAGAAATCAGAATTAACTGAAATTTTTTAAAAAATAGAGTCAATAGTAGTATCATAGAAATGCAAAAGTCCATCTGTCCTTTTACTAAGTGAGCTATATTAGAAGCAAAGGGATCAAAAGTGGGCTTAAAAAAAAGAATACATGTTTAGTAGTGATTTAATCATGAAGTTAAATGGCATCTCTTTTCCCTTTCTGTCCAAAATACCGAGCTAAGGTTTTCTTGATTGTGTTTGACTCTCTGCATCTCCGGAGTGATGGAGACTGGAATCCCCGTCCCCACGTTTTCCTTGTATAGCACCTGTAAGACCAGAAAGCATCCAGAACAGAGGCAGCAGTCAGCCACTTCCCCCTCTGTGGGCCAGGGGAAGCAGAGGGGCAAAGAGGAGGAGGGTGAATTGAAGGAAGGGAAGTTCCACAAGCTTCTAGATTCAACTTGGATGAGGCTAGAGACATCCCTAAAAGCAAGGGAATGCAGGAAAGAGCAGTGAAAACTAAGAGATAAGAAAGTTTCATAATCCGAGATGGTTGAATTAATCCCTGCAGCTCGAGCGATGGACGGCACCACAAAGGGGAACGAGTAGCTTTCCTCAGCTTGTTATGAGGAGGGGAAGAAATTAAACGAGCAAGAGAGAGAAAGAAAACCAAGGAAGTTATTTTTGGCTTGGAAATGTTATTAATAAACCACATAAAGATACTTGGGTTTTATACACATTGCATATATGAAGATACGTACACACACATCTTCTTTTGTTGACTTTCAAAAGAAGTTCAAGTACTTAATTTTTAGTTTGGGTAACATGTTGGGAAGAATTAATCATTTTTAAGACAAAAGAGAGTAATGACAAGATGCAAAAAAATAATATTAATAATAAAGAAAATAAAAAATAAACTTGAAAATATTTGTACAAATACCAGTAGGGACAGGGAAGGTTAGAACAGGAAATGAGGCCAGCAGTCTGACTGTCGCAGAATACACTTTTGTAACATTATGTTCAGGTCACATTTGCCAAAGCAGGATAAATGTGGGTGCTTAGACATTGGGAATGTTATGCTTTTAAAGCCTGGGATATAATATATTCAACACACTGTTTAGGTCAAGTGATCATATTAATGTTTAAACAAAATGGGGAATCTAACTCATAGGAAATGGTAGCATTAAGTTGCAAACAAGGCGTGTCAAAATTTTTATTGGGATAAGTTAATTAGATTTAAAAAAATTTTTAAAAATAGTTAAAAGATTTTTTTTCCTTTTAAATACCGAACTAAAGTTTTCTTGATTGTGTTTGACTCTCTCCATCTCTGGAGTGATGGGAATCGGAATCCCCTTCCCGAGGCTGTCTTTATATAGTACCTGTACGACACAAGAAAGCATCCAGGAAAAACAAGAGCAGTCAACACAGCCCTTTCCTCTCTTGTAGCGAAACCAGTACGAGACTATGACATCGAACAGGAAAGACAACTTCACCAAGTCAAGCACAGATTGGACGAGAACATGCACCATACATCCTCAGCTAAAGTGCCAGTGTATCTGACACACAACTTTTAGTCTAACTCTTACATTAAATGCTCGTTTTATTAGGAAATAAAAAAATACAAATGCTAATTTCATAAGAGCACTAAAATGCTTAGTGTACAATAGAAAAATTTTTTAAAGAAAGATTATTATTTTTAAATTAGAGTGGCAAATATTTCTTTTCCCTACACAGAACATTTGTTTTACATAATAATAGATATTTAAAACCCCAGGTCAGGCCTACGCAATGCAGCAAAATTGGTCTTCGCTGAGTAAATTCAAATTGTGGAGGTGGTCAGGTCTGCAAGTCACGGTTTGAACGCACAGCACTGTTTCTTTCCCATAGTAACATAAAGGCCTCATGCACCACTGGACAATTTACCTAAATGCAAGTTGCCTAAAAATTAACACGGAAGCTTACTTTAAAAAGAAATTCTCCAGGATCATCAGGATACTCAAGATCTTAAGTAGTTATAAATAATAATATACTTACTCTAATGTAGAAGAAAATAATTGAAAATAATTTTGAAAAATTAATGCAAGCTTTTGCAAAGGAAAGAATAATAATGATAAACACATGAGGAAAACAGTGACTATAAAATTCCAAAAGTAATATTAATTGACATTGAGAATTTAAACAAAATCAAAAGATTGTTAGTAAATAGTAATTAAAAACAAAGGAAAACAAAATTTAAATACAGTGGGACTTATCAGGGACTTTGTGAGCTATATACATGTCTAAACACTATGCTGTACACCTGAAACTGATATAATGTGATATGTCAATTGTCACTGAAAAATAAAAAAGTGTATTTAAAAAAGACAGTGGGACCTTAGCAAGTTATTAATCTAGTTATGTGAAAGAATCCAACTTTAAGAAAATATTTCAACTGACAAGTAAAAAGTGTTTTGGATCAAACTTCTTCCCATCCCCCTTAAAAAATCCAGCTAAGGCCCTGGCTGGTGTGCCTCAGTGGACTGAGCATGGGCTGCAAACCAAAGGGTCACCGGTTTGATTCCCAGTCAGGGCACATGCCTGGGATACAGGCCAGGTCTCCAGTGAGGGCCATGTGAGAGGCAACCAATTTGGTGTTTCTCTCCCTCTCTTTCTTTCTCTCTCCCTTCCCCCCTCTCTAAAAATAAACACAATCTTAAAAAAAACACATACACATTAAAAAAATCCAGCTAAGTTTTCATAATAGCATTTGATTGGGTTTCATTCAGATTTTTATATCTGAATCTAAAGCCCTTCTGTAGATGTTGCACATACTCTTTGAGGATTATAGAGGTTTTCAGCAATAATAATACAAGATAAAACAACATTAAATATAAGCTTATGATCTGACTTGTGTGCTAAAAACAAATCAGAAGGTTTGAATTTATAATTCATGAAATGGATTGCTTAGGACAAGTATCAAGATGAGATTTCTTTGGGTCCCGATACCAGCCCATTTTCTTTCTAGGTACTGCTGTTTATCCTGACAAGATTTATGTTAAGGTAATCCCTGTTCCCAAACAAGAGCCACTGTTTTTACATGGAGCCTCAATCCTGTGTCTTTTCTTGTAATGCTAACCCAGAAACATTGAATAAAAAGACTTCCTAATAAATAAGAGCTGTAGTGTTTGGGGTTGTTCTGGACATTAGTTAACTGCAAAAGTCCCAGTAGTAACATAAAAGGTGAAAAGGGAAAGGAAGGAACCAATGAAAAGTTTTAAGGGACTATTATAGAAAGTATAGAATGTTAGAATTAAATAGGGGTTAAAGATCTGGAAAACAGAAGGATTCAGTTGATGAAATAAAAAAAAGAATTTGTTAAATTGATATTTTTAAAGGGACTCATAAGTTTGCATTTATAGAAAGTTATTATTTTTTTAATATGAAGTTAAAGGAGCTTCTGCCAAATACCGAGCTAAAGTTTTCTTGATTGTGTTTGACTCTCTCCATCTCAGGAGTGACAGGTATGGGGGTCCCCTTGCTCAAATTCTCTTTGTACAATATCTGTGTACACAAAACGAATAATCAAATCAGCCGGTACCCATCTTTTAGGTAGACGTCATCTTTAAAATAGTCTCTAAAAGTATTTTTGTTTGTTTTCATAATTATGTAAAAAGGCCTAAGTAACTTTAAGAAACGAACAACTATAGGCCACCTTTGGACATTAAGTCACACACAGTATGATGAATGCGTCTCCGTAGCACTCACGCAGACATGGCCGCCTGGATGCAGACCGAAGTCATTTACTTACATGGGCCTTCTCTCAGTGACAGGGGGATCAGGCCTTATCAAACAGCGCTCAAGTTAACTGAAATTAATATCCATAATGAGTTATCAGTAACTCTACTTTGGATATTAGGGAACTCGATTTCACTGGGGAATGGAAGAGAGAGGTTTGGAGGAATAAAGTAAATATTAACAAATATTAAAAGCTAAATAAATAGGAGCTTTCAATGATCCTGAAACCATTCCAAAGGAAAGCTCAGTTATATCCAGTGTGGTATAAGAAAATAGTTAAGTCAAGGAAATTTGTGTCTCTGAGTTACTAAATATTGCTATGTTTTTTTTGAACCAAAATATTTAAGAATCACATTCTTTTAAGAAAAGCTGCAAACACACACACACACACAAATCAAAGTCAGAATAAATACCACTAAAATTCTACTTAATAGTGACCTTTTAAAGGCATGTTAGATTTTACTTTTGACATTTACCCCACCAGTTAGAAACACCTATTGTTACTCAAGGGTGATGTGAGGAATAAAACACTGAGTATTACAGGCATTTAAAGAAACTAATCAATACTATGTTTTAAGGAAAACAGTTAAAATTTCACACCAGAACTAAAGTAAATACTAAATTAGATTTAGATAGAAACTGAGATAATATTTGGTATCATTGTTTGAATATAAATTTAGTAGTTTTACAGGAAGAAAAGTCAGATGTTTGTAATGTGTTAAAATATTGTTTTAAATAAGAATTAAGGGGTTTTATTTCTGTCCCCTAAGAAATACCGAGCTAAAGTTCTCTTGATTGCGTCTGACTCTCTCCATCTCTGGAGTGATAGCTGTTGGGGTTCCTGTCCCCAAGTTTTCTTTGTACAAAACCTGTGAGATACAAGAAAGTACCCAGAAGACATTCAAAATGAGCACAATGATTAAGGAAGAGAGAAATTGAAAGACAGGGTGTGTGAGGGGGGAGTTCTTTAGTGATAATATTTAGTAAGGATAGTGCTTTTACTTCCAACTTTAATAAACTCTACAATGCTAATTCTGAGAGTAAAGAATTACAATGGAAAGCACTGAGTTATAGGATATGAGTATAGTGACGAGGAATCTGGCATTAATGTTACTTACAGTATTTCACATCTAAGTGCTCACACTCATCAGTTGCTGAAAGTGTTAAAGTACCATCAGGAAATTGAGTCACTGTGTTTAAGTCCGGAGAGTTTAGATCAGGTGATAACACACACACACACACGCACAGCCACAGACACACACAGACACAAACACACACAGAACTGTTGTTAAGATGTTACTTTTCAAAAAAGGATGATGAGTTATTCTGGTAATTTTTTAATGGGAAATGGAGTTTCTTATTTGATATGTTTATAAATACCGAGCTAAAGTTCTCTTGATTGCGTTTGACTCTCTCAATCTCGGGAGTGACAGTGGTTGGAATGCCTGTTCCCAGGTTCTCTTTGTACATAACCTGTAGGAGATAATTAGAACACCGAGAAGGTAAAATGACCGCAAATCCTGTGTATTACAGTCTCATGTCCGCTACTTGGTGGGAACTCATAAAAATAATCTCACTTTCAAATATGACACTCAAGGAATAGGGAAAAGAAATTCCACAAATATTCACCTTCTGTCTTCAAAAGTAGTAATTTTATTCCCTTGAAAACTGCCTACTAAATTGTATATTTTCTATAGTTAGCACTTAGTGGGTTCCTGGAATGCACTCAATAGTAATAAAGTCAACAATGAAAAATAATTTATTCTGTAATATCTTGTCCTAGTGCCTTTAATGTTTCCAATAAACAGAAATCTATTTAACTTAATATATAGGTTTCATGGTTTCAAATTTTCTAATTACACAATTACTCTATTCCTTGAAGTTAACTGAGAATTTTCTGTTTGCTTTGTGTTTTCTACTGAAAATTCCTAAGTGGCCACTAGTCTGTAGGAACCCTTAACATGAGGAGGCTCACACAGTCTACTTCTTCAGGAGGAGCATCTTTCCTTGAAATTTTTACTGGTGATTGCTGGTCACGTAAACTGGTATTTTGCTAATGCAGGTAAGTCCCTATTTGTTAGGGGCAGTATCAGAGGACTGTACATTTTCATGAAGACTGAGAAACTTCCTGAACCTCTAGCCTCCTTCCTCTTAACACTGAATGCTAAGAATTTTTAGCCTAAAGGAATGAATGAACTCTTTTAAAATGGATGGATTCTATAGTATACTTGCACCTGAGGTGGGAGCAACATGACAATTGAGGGCTTTTTGTCACAGATAATGTCCTAAAAATCACCGACCAACTAGTGTTTACATACAAGGAAACTCTCAGGGATCATTAAAAGTGGACCATCTGGTACAAAGTTACATTTCTTTACCCAGCAAGGCAGCAGAACTGACCGTGAGCAGCAGAACAGAAGAGAGTCAGAAAGGCGTGTGCAATGAGAAGTGACAAAGAAGCTAGGGGCTACTTTTCTTGGATTAGTGGGACGAATAACTCTAAGGGAAGCTGCAGGCACCAGGAAGCCAGAGTGTAAGCAGGAAGTGAGAGGGAATGAGGTCTAAATAACAAGATTGACATGCAAAAGAAGTATCAAGTGTTTTCTAATGGAAATTAAATGAGAATTCAGTCCTCCAGGGACTAGAAGGATCTCTAAATATAAGGTCTTCACCTTTTACTGGCCATAAACTATTTCTCAAACTTCACAGTCTCTTGCTAGTAGGTAGCAATTGCTTAGAATCTGCTTATGGATGAGAACGTGTGTGGGTGTGCACCTGAAATTCCTGTTAGAGAACAGGCCTAACACACAATTTAGCCTTGTAGGTAGATGACGGCTAGCACCTTAAACACACACTGCATTTACAAGGAAAGAACAGAGGACACAGGACAAGGAATCTTGAAAGGGAGGGGAGAAGGCTGCAGAGACTTCACAAGACTACCTAGGGTCTTCCGGACGACGGCGAATGTCCTGAGATATATACACATGCACATGCACACAGACATGGACATGTAAACATTATTTCATATTACTTCCATGTTTATATGTACATCTTTGGGGTAACGAACTTGAGATCATCTCCACCTTATGACTACCGTTGGCACATTTCAAAATTGCAGGCATGATGATTGATCAAGAAGACAAGCCCCTTCGGCTCCTTGATCATGTGAAGACAGAGGCGTCTTATCTACTCTTGCAAGTTGCTGTGCTCCTCCCAGGCCCACACCATCCCCAAGGCACGGGAAGCCCTTGGTGGAGGGAAGAAGGGGTGAGGTGGAGCTAGGTAGCAAATGGGATGGGGCCGGTTGCACAAACGTATGCAGGGCAAGCGTGCGGGCCATTACCGAGCTAATGTGCTTCTGCGTCTCCTTGACACGTTTCACTTCTGGCAGGTCAGGGATTGGGGTTCCTTGTCCAATTGCTTCCTTATACTTCACCTGCAGATATAAAAGGGAGAACATGTGTGGTGTGTTTGATTAGTAGCCCCATGTTTTTAAAATCACTATTAGATCACACCAGCTCTAAGCTTAATTTGAATGGGGCCACATTCTGATGTTGGGCCAGAGGAAAACAATGCCTAGGACGAGAATCTTGGTTGCTTTTTGTCTCTTTGGAGGCACAGTAAGGGTGGAGCTTCATACTTCAACTGTAGCCCCTTCTCTTTTCTGTATACTTCAGTGTTTTTATACCCAGCAATTCATTTGATGAGGACAGATACATTCACATACCTACAAGTTCTGTCAGGAAAAAGTCCAGCCATTGTTAATATAATGAGAATGGTCTGCATGACATTGATATCATCTGGCAGCCAAGGAGAGTGGACTGGAATGTGCGTGTGTGAACAATGACAACTTCACTGTACTAGTCAGTGGGGTGGTAGATGTCACTGAGTGAGCATGTGTACTGTGTGGCCATCACATTCAAAATAACTGAGCAGAGCAATGAATCTTCATCAAAGCTTGTGTTCAGCTTGAACATGCCTCCACTTAAACTACTCATATGACTGAGAAGGCTACAGCTATGGACAACTGGTGATTGGCAGCTTCATCAGGGCAATGTACCTGCTCATGCATCACATCTCATGCAGAGTTTTTCTGCAAAACCTCAAATCATCCAGGTGACTCAGCTCCACTACAGCCAAAATTTGGTACCCTGTGACTTCAGGCTTTTCCCAAAACTAAAACCACCTTTGAACAGGAAGCGATTTCAGACCATTGATGAGATTCAGAATAATATGACAGGGCAGCTGATGGTGATTGGGAGAACTGTGTGAGGTCCCAAGGTGCCTACTTTGAAGGGGACTGAGGTGTCACTGTCCTACGTACAATGTTTCTTGTATTCTGTATCTTCTTCAATAAATGTCTCTATTTTTCACATTAAATGGCTGGATACCTTCTGGACAGACCTTGTATATCCAGGAAGGTTAATTCTGTAACTAACAAATTCTTTTTTCTTACAAGTGTCAAAGGGTCTCTACTTAAACAAACTTTAGTCAGGCTCCTCTGAATCCTTGATTTTGGACGTCAACATCCATCTTTGCCTCGCTCAGTTTTAGCAAAAATTTTGATTAAGTCGGTTTAGCCAGAATCTCCTTCCCTTGATATCTGATCACCCTCCACCAAATTCCTGACCCCTCACCAACCCCCAGGTGTGGTATGATCACCCTGGCCTGCCTCCAGCAAGAATCTTGTTAGGTGGGTTTAGCCACAAGCCTTCCTAGTTGAGATGTTTCCTCTGACTAATTTTCTACCCACTGCTCCTCTCCCCGCCCATCCCAAGCTCCTGACTATAAATTCCCACTTTTCCTTGTTGTATTTGAAATGGAGTTCAGTTCTGAATAAATACAGGTTTTTACACTTGACCTTCTGTTTGCGGCAACACAGGCCTCTCCCTGTTCCTTGTCTAACCTCCCTCATGGAGACCGCCCAGTCCCAAACTGACTGCAAGATAACCTGACCACAGGCCCCAATGTCAGCAACTTAGCTGCTTCTGGTGACAAAGATTTGAGTGCAGCTCAGACATCAGTGTAAATTATCAAAGCAGGGCAGGAATTTGGGAAGTGAGTCCACGGTGGGCATCCTTACCGCACTAATGTGGTCCTGTGTTTGCTTCACTCTCATCATCTCAGGCGTCTTTCCAATTGCGGTGCCTGGCGAGAGGTCCTCTTTATATAAGACCTGGACATTCAGAATCAAGGCAGTGTTACACAGAAGAAAGGAAAACCCAGCAGTTCCTGGAGAAAGTCTAGGACACATGGCTTCTGTGAAAACAAAAGCCACTAGAGACTGTCCTCAGGCAAGTGTCAGGGGGTCTGAGGTTCCCACACCAACATCAGGGACTCCAACACACAACATGGGCACTTTCCAGACGCTGACGGTTCTTTTAAGATTATTATACTGTGTTAATGCAGAATGAGAACAACCAGAAAAGGTTGATTTTGAAAAAAACTTGCTCATATGAAACACAACATTGATTAAAGAAATATGAAGTTGGTCAGTTATTTGGTGGGGGGGTGGAGAACAAAAGAAATCACAAGGTCAGAAAGAAACCCACCTTCCTGGAGCAAGACAACACATGTTACTCATGTGTTACTCATGGGATTAAAAACATGAGAGAAAGAAGTTATTTTGTTAGCAGATTTAAGTTGTTATTCAAGTGGTCTCTGGAATGATGATTTTAGAGCAGAGTATGAGGAATTTTAACAAATAACCACAGCATGACCTGGGGAGGTTAGGTGTTGCCTGCATAAACATGAGGCTAGCACGTTTTTAAAGCAGAGAGTGGAATTATTAGGTTAGCATCGAGTGGGGCATAAACAGTAAATATACCGAGCTGAAATTCTTTTGATTTTCTTTAACACGCAGTATTTCTGGTGTGTCCTGAACAACTGTTATTTTTCCTTTACTGTTTTTAAGGTCACACTGGTATTGCAGCTATGAAGAAAGAGTAAATATCTTGTTAAGATTTCAACATTGTTTTATATATTTTTAATTGTACTCTATTGTGTAAAGGAAGTAAAAATCCTGTATTTAAAAATATGTTTCTACCACAATAGTCGTGATCTGATAGCCAAAGGGAAATTCTTTAATAAGAATTTTGAGGAAAGATTAATTTTTAAAAACCTTAAAACTTAGCTTTTAGGTTTTTTAAACCTATGCCAAATTAGTTTTTTTTTAAAATGTATACCTTACCTAGAATTAACTTTGAAAAAGACAGATACTGCCACTACAGAAAAATGGTGATAATTCATATTCATTGTCAGAAAGTCACCAACCAAGTGACAGGTGGGGCTTTCCTGCTTTGATTGGGGATTGAAATGTGTGGGGAGCCTGGAGAAGAAGGCACATGAAAAATGACGTATTCATTTCTCTGACAGAGGGTGGGGGTGTGGGGCTGCCCCGTGGCCCCACTGAGGCGGGATGCCCCAGTGTGTGTGCCCAGAGGCGGTCTCCTTGTCCTGTTTCATCTCAGGTACCAGGGGGCTGTGTTGTAGATGCAACGAAAACTTACAAGGCTGAAGTTCTTTTGGTTCTCCCGGACTCTCTGCATCTCCGGGGTGTCCAAAACCGTTTCATAATATGACATGCCCTTCTCTGCATCTTCCTTGTACTTTTTCTGGAAATAGATTCCAAAACCAGGATGGTGAAGACCGGAGGGGTATGAACCAGTGGACCTAAAATAGCTTTCTCTGCTCAGCAGAGGGAAAGTCTTTTGTATTTTCCTGACTGTGCAAGGATGCTCGGGAGTTGCAGAGCAGAGCCCTCTCTGTGAGTAAGCACCACGCCTTTTCTTTCCTGGATGAGTGAGCCCAGGTATTTAATAGGACCCACTCTCATGGCAAAGCTGGCAGAGGAAGGTGCTGTTGGCTGGTCCACACGAGGGAGGTGACAGCCAGCAGGGCTCCTGGCAGGGACACCGGGATGCCTACAGTGAACTGGATGCACCCAGACTATGCAAAAGGCAGGTGGAGAAAAGCAGGAGGGTTACAGGCCACCAACAAAGCCCCTTGAGAACCAGACTTAGCTGGTGACAAGGACATTTTTGCTGAGCCATGAGCAGGTGGTCAGGGCTGAGGGTTACAGGACTGAGCAGGCAGACGGGACCAGCAGGCGCCTCCAGAACATCCCTCTGGCTTTGCAGACACTGGCCTGGCCAGACTGGTGGCTCCACCAACCTGCCCTGGGGCCACCACCACAACCAGCTGACCAACCAAGCGGCCAAAAACGCTCTGAGTCAGCCACCACTTTTCATGGGCTTTCCCGCCCAGCCCGCAGGGGCTGGTCTCCTCCCAGCCACCTATGCAGCCCATCCCCCAGGACCAAACTAATCGTCCTCAGTTTTAAAAAAGTGGGACACTTACTCTGCCTTAAAGCCCGGTTTTTCTTTTATCACTTGTCACTAAGTCCTTCCACATTTCTCTTTTTTAGCTCCACTTCTGCCACTTTTCAGGGAAGTGTGGGTGTGCAGGGCTGAGAGTTGAGGATGGAAACTAGCTACTTTCCCAATGGGAATAAAACCATTTTTTTCTGTGGTTTTATCTTTCTTTATCTTTGTCTAAATCATATTATACACAGTGGGGGGGGGGAAGTACGTTTACAGTTGTTAGTATACAAAACACAATTTATTCCTGTGCTCTTACTTATTAATTATTGCATTATTTTCCATATGAGCAACTCTAAACTTACTTTTGCTCCACCCTGTAAACAAGTTACACTTATAAGTGTTGAAAAATTTAATCTCCTCAAGAACAACAAACGAGATGCAGTTTGAACCAGGAAGAGATTTTGGCTTGGATTTTGTTCATCTAACAGGAAGCCAGTGAAAGCAGATCTCTGGAAGTAAAGGGCAGTTTACTAGGAACAGATGTTTTCTTTCAGGGAAAAGTCACTTGAATGATTCTTCTTAGTTACGCAAATTTAAGGCAAAGGGTTCTCCTGGTCCTGGGAAGAGGACCAACATCAGACCTCCTTTCCCCTGGCAAAAGCTGTTTCAACTGGTTTGCAGAATTAGTGCTTGTTAGTCCCTAAGAGGGGTGACCAGTTTGTACAAGGAATGTATGGGTATTCTGAGAGGAGAAGGTCTTGGACCTCCTGGCATGAAGGAGTATTCAGAATATTATTCTGGATTTGTGGGTCAGCTCACACTGCTTGCTTGAACCCCACAATGCGAAGTTTGTAAGTTATAAAATACACGCTCCCCAGTGGGACCTGGAAGCAGCATTGTGGACAGCCCAGCCCCAGCGCAGCTCCATCATCACCCAGAGGAAGATTCTGACCTGAACTGGCCGTACTTTAGGTTTGGGGGAACTAGCCCAGAAGAGGCCTAGAAAAGCACGCAAGAGCAGAGTGAGTGAATTAATTGTCCCTGGAAAAGGTCTTCAGGCTGAGGCTGGGGTTTTCCTTAAAGATTAACAAGTCAAGAGGCAGACAGGTTATTTGGCCAGTGAGCCTCTCCCAGCCCCAAGAATTCTGGCTTCTGTGGCTCCCCCAGTGGACACGACATGGTGGTTTGGGGCCCATGTAACTTTGCTGATGAAATTCTTCTCTACTCCCCAGCTCCTAAGTAAAACATTTAGTTCTTCCTTCTGAATGTATCTGCTTCCTAATCGAGCCACTAAGTGGTGATAACTATATTTTTTATGTCTAACTTTATGACACAAAATTATATGTTGCTAATAAAGTGTTTAAATTTAAGATTCCACCAACCTGATTGCCATTAAGAGATCAACTCTGAAGATTAAAGACAAATTAAACAAAACAGATATCCAGGGCCTACTTCAGACTCACTATATGCAGAATTCCATGGTGGAACTGGGAAAGTCTGTACTCCTGGGTGTTTATAAGGCATCACCAGGCCAGATAACTACTGCTTAAGAACTCACTAATCAGAGGACAGAAAACATTCCGATTCAGGGCTACTCAAGTGAATTGTAGACTCCTGTTATCATAGAAGATTAAAGCAAATGAAGGCGCCTCATGGTGTAGGAAGGGCATCCTGCATCTCTTCCTTTCTCTGTCTCTAGGACAATGGAGAGTCATCCTCCATGGGAGGAATCGGGGTTAGAGCGTGAGGTTAGCATCAAGGACATAAACTCAGTATTCTTAGAGAAACTGATAATCCCAACATGGGCTGTCTACTCTGTTTCTTCCAGATTTGAACACAAATTTTACACCCTTGTTTTAAGAGACTTTGCCTCATTAATTATGGGTTCCATGTAAGAGTTCTTCAGTACCTTAAAATTCTCTCATATAATTTATTTTAATTCTGATGCAAAAATCTCAACTTTGGCTCAAACTTGCATCATGGATAGATTCCTCCTCTTTTATGGGGCAAAAGTGTGATTTGAAAAAACCTCCTTAAGAATTAATGGAAAAACTTTGTTCTTCATAACTGGGGTCAATGAGAGATGGCATTTTGATAAATGTCCTTACCTGGCTTGAAAGGTTCTTGACTTGCTGGGCATGAATGATCTCCGGAGTATCAACCACAGATGTGAAATTGGCTTTTTCCATTTCTGCTAATTGCTTATACTTAATCTGCAAAAGAACACCCAACAATTGGGTAAATGTTTACAATGTGCACAACACTTGTTAGTTTAGTTTAAGAGGTGATCAATAATTCTTTTCCAAAAAAATTCATTCACTTGACATTCAACAGACATTTTTCCTATTGTTTATAGCTTTATATTAAAGAGTAAAATTCAGAAAGAATGACAGAGTTCTAAGTTCAACAAAAACTGACAAGGGGATGGAAACAGGAAAGGGGGGAAGGAGAGGGGGAGGGGAGGGGAGGGATAATGAGAGAGATAATCAGCAGATAGTAAGGATTGCCTATATACATGAGAGCTGGAAGCAGGACAAGTAAGCAAAATACCCATACTAATCACTATTAGACAATGTGAAATGCCTAAAAACTGTGTTCTTAATTTAGGCCTTGAAAGGAGGGCAAGAACTTCCAAAATATTCTAGCAAGGAATTGTTTGTGCCCAAGGAAGAGTGAACTGATGAAGAAACAAGACCAGGATGTCAGAGTCTGCCCATCTCCGAGCAGTTGTTTGGTTCCCCAACTTCTGCCCCTTGCTCTGCGTGTCTCCTGTGACTTAGCTCAGAAGGGCAGAAGGAAGCAGGCCCAGGAGAGTCCTTGATCCTTTTATTAGAATGGATTCACCATGTGGATGTTTAAGAATGACACTTCATGCATTCGTCTGTCATTGACCAAGAAGTAAGATAAGAGAAGGACAATTTGTGTTGCTTGTAATCACAGCTCCTTGTGTGAAAGGTTGACATACAATAGCGACACTGACCTCACTGGCAATATCAGTAGCATTCCTGGCCCTCTTGAAATCAGGGGTTTCATTGGCCATGGCGTTCAGGCCTTTTCCTTTGACTTCCAGCTCCAGGTCTCTCTTGTATTCTTTCTACAGCAGCAATAAAAAAAAATTACCTTACTTCCATGGTTATGTAATAAATGCACAGAGTGAATATAAATCCACACATAACATGGCACCTTGCGCTCATCCTTCCCTGCAGTAGGATGCAGTGGTGGCCACCAAAGCCCATGTTAAGGCCACCTTTCGAAGGCCTTCGCATCCTTTATTTAGGACATTAATATATAGAGCAAATTTGAAATCGAGTTTGGTACCCAGCTAGGATTAAACAGGTGCACACCACTCATGTGTGGTGTTTTTATTTAAATGAGCACACCACATGGATCAAGGTTAAATCAAATACTATTAGGTAAATAACAGGTTATGATAGCAATAGGCACTATAGACACAGACTATTATAATATCAACTCGTTAGCAATGAAGACATATTTTATTTAATAGTAATAATCATGTTGGATACAGATTCTGAAATTCAAAACCTCTTTTTTTCACCCTTTTGGGTGTGTGTGTGTGTGTGTGTGTGTCACTTGGCTGAGAAGCTGTCCTGTGAATTAAGTGCACGCAGCTGGCTGAGAACCCACCTCGTTGAGGATCTGAGTGGCGTTCTTCGCTCTCAGCATGTCGGGAGTATCTTCCATTTCGCTGAGACCCTTCCCACGGATGCTTTCCTCTAGATCTTTCCTGTACTCTTTCTGTATCACAACATAAAAGCAGCAACGATGACCAGAAATCCTGGCTTGTTCCTCTCAAGCAAGGAGCCAAAATCCAAAAGATAAAAAGCACTTCCCATTTTAAACAGTTGCAGTTTAGTAAATGAAGATATCAATAAAAGCAGGGATAAGCTTCATCAGTTAGTATTAAATACCCAATAAGAACTAGAAACTAATAACATGGTAAGATAAGAGCGTTTTATTAGGTATTCAATTTAAAAAGGTAGAAAAATTAACGTGGGTAATAAATTAGATAGTAGCACCAAATGTGAACTCAACGTGAAACCCACAAATTTATGCGGTGCTGAAAATGGCAGAAAGAACACGCTGATGAGTGGTGGTAGTGCAGTTATTTCGATCAAGAAAGAAAAGACAGGTGGGCAGTACCTCGCTGGCTATTTTGGTTGCGTATTTGACGTGTAATAAAGCCGGCGTGACCTCCAGGCCAGTCAGGTTTCGGCCTTTGATGGACTCTTCATAATCTTTCCTGTATTCTTTCTAATGAGAGCAGGAAGAAAAGACATGTTAAGAGAAAAATCTTTATTATCATTTATTTCTTAATTTTAGGAGGACAAAATATTACGTTTTCCTTCTATGTTGGCCTCTTAACTTCATCATAGTTCTGCTGATAGGCATACATATGAAACATGTCTGATTGTATAGAGCAAGTGGCCCCAGGGAAACGCAGAGGCTGGGAGACTTTGAAGGGCCCTGCGTTCAAGCCGTGACTGGGGCCAGCCTTCCAGAGAGCAGGAGGAAGCACCTATGAGCCATCAATACTCTTTATCTACTGTCATCTCTCCAGAGGACATTTTGCTTAGGGCAACAAAAGATTTTACTTCTGAATTATAAGTAAATGACTCAGAGGAAGGAGAATTGAGGGCACCAAATAAAAACTTGGCCTTTTGCATAATCATGACCTATTATTATTTTTTAAAAAGATTTTATTTATTTAGTTTTTAGAGGAAGGGAGGAAGAAAGAGAGGGAGAGACACATTAATGTGAGAGTGAAACACTGATTGGTTGACTCTCAGATGTGCCCTGACTGGGGATTGAACCTGCTAACCAGGCATATGCTCTGACTGGGAATCAAACCAGTGAATGACTTTTTGCTTTGCGGGATGACACCCAACCCACTGAGGCACGCTAGTCATGGCATGACCTATTTTTTAAAAAGATTGTATTTATTTACTTTTACAGAGTGGGGGAAAGCGAGAAAGAGAGGGAGAGAAACATCAACGTGTGGTTGCCTCTTGTGCACCCCATACTGGGTGGGGTCCTGACCCACAATCCAGGCATATGCCCTGGCTGGGAATCAAACCGATGACCCTTTAGTTCACAGGCTCACACTCAATCCACTGAGCTACACCAGCCAGGGCTGGTCTGTTATTTTTAATCACTAAATACATTACGTGGACAAAGTTATTTTTAGATTCTCTGCTTACATTTTTAAAATAGGAATTATGGCACCTTGACTATGTTTTGATAAATTTATTGATCACTGATTTCCTTTTGTTTGTCTTAGGGCTACCTATTAAGAGAAGAGTAATCCAAAGCTGATGGTAAGTCTATGCAGAGGGAACATTTAATTCATATGTGTGTGTGTGTGTGTGTGTGTGTGTGTGTATGTATTCAATATAACTTCTTCAGTGTTAGGAATAGTTTGCTATGTTCTAATTCTATAAAAATGGTAGTTTAAATAAATAAAACATGTGGTAAATTTTACTATTCTGAACATTTTTGATAACTGAGCCATAGGATTTTGTGATGGGAAATATTTTAGTGATCACATGTTAAAAATCCCATCGTCCACCCCTTTTGGATAGCAGAAGGCTGGAAACACTCATGGGCAGAGTTTGTTTTCATCAGGCAGACGGTGTATTTGTTGTGTGGCTTTGTAGGACTTACCCCGCTTTGCATCTGCTGAGACTCTTTGGCAGTAATGTACGTTGGTGTTTCAAAGTCCAACATGGGCTTTCCTCGTTCCTTTTCATATTTTTCCTTGTATTTCACCTGGTGATAAAAAGCCTCATCAGCTATCTCTTCTCATGTCAATTTATAGACAGACACCAATTTAAGGATTGTACTTTTCAACTGATACTTATGTCTAATTGGGTGGCATCTCTGCTACTCAAAACATATCCAGAACCTTTTTGTTGCTGCCTAGGGGAAAATGTGTGTTTACAAGGATGATCAGAATTTGTGTTCAGTTTACAGAGACAAGGAATCACTGCTGAAGGACCAGCAGAGAGAAACACTGAGGTGAGGAAATGCATGGGAAAATCACCATGGGTAAAGTTGACCAAGATCTGATATGTATAGATGTGAACATTTTAACCATGGCAGTAGTCATTATTTCTGATTTTTAAAATCTCAAGTTTTTCTTTCCTAGGAACTGTTATCAGTCACCTGGGGTCTTGGTTTAATAAATAATGCATGAAACTTTATAGGTTAATAACCCTATCTAGGTCATAATCAGTCACATATTTAACACAACCAAAACTGATATAAAAACGAAAACTAGTTTACACATTGACTGACTTACAAATAAACATGACATTTTATAACCCACCCCAAACGCTATTTTATAAGTAGAATTCCCTTATCCTCACGGGATTAGAGGACAGAGGCCCTTGTTCGTGGAGCATCTTGGGGGCAATGCTCAATACCAGTACTTTTTCTTGCAACAACACTTTAGTCTAGAGGCCTAGGGGCATGTGCTGCTTTATAGATGACACGGGGACATTTCTAGTGACTTAGCCCTCTTGGGTAAGGCCCAGCAGAGGACCTTAGGAATGCTGAATTTGCAACATGGGAGGTCACATGACAGCAAGCCCCTTCTCTCAGTTCTTTTCTTAATTACTTCACTTTGAAATCTTAAGTATCTCTTTTTCTTTAAGAACTTAATTACTTTAAAATGTGCAGTTTCTGAAATACCCAGAGACGACCTCTATGGTAGATCTGATCATATGACTTCTCTGCTGAAAATCTCCCTGAGCGTCCCTGTCTGCCATTGTTTCCCAACCTGTGGGCAGGCTCACCAGGGCACAGGGGAGTGCCCTCGTGAGGGCACAGCAAGGGTGGTCTCCCTTGCTGCATAATGCTATGCCTCCTCCAATTCAGTAACCTGTCTCACACATGTTACATGTATATGAACTATTTCTCTGATACATGCTGATGCTGTCATCATTTATAACACAAACATTTGTTTCCAAATGCTACTAAATTCAACACCCCTTATATCTTTGGGCATTTTCTCAATATTACTGAACCCATAACTACTCTCCTGGGGGAACCCACAAAAGTTTTTGACACTGTAGATAGAGAAGCATCAGGGAAAGGGTCAGCCTTGGCGAACTTACTATGCTCTGCAATTCTGTGGCCTCCTTCAGGTGAAGCTGCTCCAGGTTATCGGGTATCGTGTGGTAGTGGCCTTTACTCTTCTCATAGTTCTTCTTGTACTGGTACTGAGGGGGGATGGCAAAAAGGGAGCAGGGGTGTCAAAGCTGCTTGGCGCTCCTATTTTTCATCTTAAGATTAGACATGTACACAGCAGCAGCAGCAAGACCAAATTAAAATGAGCAAACATGAATTCGGGGGTCACGAAAACGTTTTAAAGGATGAAGATTCATGTTCAGTATTGTTGCTAATATGGGACGCAGACACTTAGGTTATATGGCTGATTCAAAGTAGGTTTTAAGAGTGAAAAGTTAAAAGTGAAAGAAGTTCTTTAAAGGAAGAAAGGGATTGGTTCATCGGAAAAAAAAGTAATATTCTAAAAATAAAAACATTTTAAAAACATTCCAAGAGGTGTCACAGTCAGTGGAGAGGTGTGGGTTAACGTAAGTGAGAAGAGTGCACTCAAATAAGAGAAGAGCTTTCCGAGCAATCTAGTGTCTCAGTAGCAGAGATGGAGACGCATGTGGGCTCAGAAAAGGCATCTGGGGCAAGTGGGTGACACGAACTGTTTCTGGAGTAAATGAGCTTACAGAACTGGCTAGTTGGCTTGTGTTCAGGACATGATTCATGATCAGAGATTCCTTCATGTCAGTCACAGGTTTGTGAAGTTTCTTCAGGTCAGCCTTATATTTCACCTGTATGTTAAGAGGAAAATAAATCACCTAAGTAGGACATGGTAAACAGTATGAATAGAAACCCTGATAAGACTCATCCCCAAACAAATGTTGGAAATGGTAATGAAAAACCATTCCTTACTCATGTAGCCAAAGACTGGAAACACAATTAATCAACAGATGAATGAATAAACAACATGTTTATATACACAATAGAATATTATTTAGCTATGAAAAGGAATGAAGTCCTGATATATACTATAACACGGATGAACTTTGAAAATATTAAGTGAGGTGAAATCAGGCAGAAGAAAAAAAGGACAAATATTATATGATCCCATGTGTATGAGATCTCTGATAGGCAAATTTATAGAAATACACAGTAGGTTAGAGATTACCCGGGTCTGGATTGTGCAGAACGGAGAATGATTTGCTTAATACAGAGTTTCTATTTGGGGTGATGACAAACTTTTGGAAATGATGGTGGTAGCTGGACAAAATTGTGAGTGTAATTAATTCCACTGAGTTGTGCACTTAATAATAATAAAAATGACAAATTTCAAGTTATGTGTTTTACTCCAGTTTAAAAAAACCTCAAAAGTAATAATAATAATAAACACACCTCACTTGCGAGATTATTAGCATCTTTCATGACTTTGTAGAGCTGGCTGTCTTTCGGGTTGTATTTTGGTGTCTTACCCTTCTCTTTGTCGAAATTTTCTCGGTATTTAACCTAAGAGCAAATGCAAAGATCCAAATTATTCTTGAACATGAATGATTTGAGGACCGAGGAATGGAGGAAACATAAGTGCAAAAGAATATGTGTTATACATAAAGTGATCACATAATCTATAATTCAAACTAGGATATTTTTATTAGTAATTCAGTTGGGAAAACAGTCAATCAAGAATAAGATCCAGTGATATAGTATTTGGCTTGTTCATTTTTATATCATCCAGAGGCATGAAAGAGAATCACCTCCTTGTAACGCAAAACAAAAGTAAATAGAAAATGCATTAGGCTGAGTTCAGGGGTGTGATCTGAAGTGTTTGACCTGGAGTACCTCAGCCTTCCTCACTAGAAACCTGAAAGCATTTTAGGCCTTTGCAAGGAGTTCAAAGGTTTGTCTATAATCAAGAAGGCTGAGATGTTAGAAATCTGATAAATTAGGAGAATTTATTGTTATTTTAAAATAGTTCTTTGGCTACATCACTTTAATTTTTTAAACTTGGCAAAAAATAGCATAGCTTCTGAGTAAAAAGAATGAAGTTTAGGAGATAATGTCTCCCACACCATTTCAGGCTAGAAGAAAGAAAGAAGTAAGCTACTTTAGAATAATGAGAAAATAGGATTAAATATACCTATGCAAAAAACTAAATTACTTCAATTAGAAAAATAAGTACAATGCCTGGCACTAATAGTTGTTCAATAAATGTGATTTGATTGAATGAAAGGAAGAAACAGTCATTATGCCTAGGTAAAATAGCTAAAGAAGATGTTTCATTTGTGAGAAAATTCAACAGAATAAACTGAAACTGACAGAAACATTTCCTTACTGAAAAATGGACTACTGCCTTTGTCAAGAGTATTGTAGGGCCCTGGCTGGTGTAGCTCAGTAGATTGAGTGTGGGCCTGTGAACCAGAGGATTGCAGTTCGATACCCAGTCAGGGCACATGCCTGGGTTGCAAAACAGTTCCCAAAAGGAGACGCATGAGAGGCAACAATACATTGATATTTCTCTCCCTCTCTCCTTTCCTTCCTTCTAAAGATAAATAAATAAAGTCTTTAAAAAAAAGAGTATTGTAGGATTAAGTCTAGAAGTAGAAGGACGAAAAATGAGCTATCTCTAGATGTTATGGGTAGGATGAAAGACTCACTCAAAGTTAGCACACCAGGATTCGGTCACTCCAGTATTTTACTGTACAGACATTTCAAACCAGTACTCCTCATGCTTCATAACTTCACTTTCCCACAACTTGACATATTCAGCAGAACAGACACAAAATGAGACAGTTCAAATGCTAAGAACAATGACATCCGTCACCTCAGAGAAAATGCATTCACAAGGCCGAGACTCATTTATATTGGAAAAACCTACAGTGGAAATGCATGGGAAAAAATAAGCATGCAAAACAGTACTGTATACACTGAGACAGACACAGGAAGAGGCAGAAATGCAACATAAAAGGAAAAGAAAATGTAAACGAATGCTACAATGGCTCCTCTCTGAGAAAACTCCCTTCTCAAAATACAGAAATGAAAAGCCTGCTAAAGAAAGTCAGAGTCGGTGAGCTGGTGTCTGGACCCAAAGGAAACCTTTTCTAAGAGTTGTATGAACCCGTGAGACGAGGCTTGATCCCAGGGGCCACAAACACAGACGCACAAAGTAACTAGATGTCCACAGTCGGGCTGAAGAAGAAATGTTACAAAGGTCCATCCCGAAGGAGAGTAAATTTACTTCTTTTAGAAGGACATTAGATTCCTCTTTCTATCTTTTAGAAAACAACTTCTTTCTGAAGAGATATTTACTTGAAGAGCAGCAAATCCATTGGTCTTGCTTCAGTATCTTTTTCTTCTGTTAATTTCAAGTAAACCTAACTTTTCAAATTTTTGATGAAAAAAATCTGTGCCTCCTTTTCCCACAGGAAGGTCCCTGAGCAAATGCGCCCTATAGAACTACTAATATGGATCTGAATTCAGCACAAGAAGGCCTTTGTTTTAGACTGGATCTTCTTAAGAACTACTTAGTACATCTTGAAAGATGTGGACACACATGTCAGACTTAGAACTCCAAGAATTCTTGGACTAGGCACCAAATACAGTAAATCCCTGGGAGTGGACTCAGCAGTGAGCACAATGAGGCTACACACATGTGCACTATGGGATGGTAAAGCCTTCCTTTTCTTGTTAGCCTTGCGAGGCTGAGAGGCCACCTATACACTGCCCTGTACCAGCCGTTGCAACACCAGTGTCTGCGATTCCATTAGGCTCTGGTATCGGCTTATGTGGATGTAGTCTAGGAAATGGTTTCAAATCAATTACTCTCTCAACGTTTAATTAAATTTAGAGGTCTACATCCCCATTAAGCTCCTTATCAGGGACTTGGTACTTTTAGAGACTGAAGAATAAGCCCAAGAATTAGAAAGTTTCTTGCTATTAAGACTGTAAAACAGAGGGCGAAAGAACTGTGAGTAAATACATTTTAAGGAGTCTATTCTGTTGATCCGTAATATGCCTGGACTGAGTGCCAGTATTACATGTATTAAACATCAACAATGGCCATCAGCAAAGGCTTTCTCTGTGTGGTTGAAGTTTAGATTCTTCATTTGTTTTCATTTTATCTTTTAATTCAATCTTTGTCAGTGACCCCCCAAAACACTGGGAGGCTGTGTCCAAGTCTAGTCTCTTCCTATCCCAAATGGTGTGTTCCAGAGGGAAAGCTTCATGCAAGAAAAGATGGCTGTGTGCAAAAGTATATTCTTTGACACATGTCCACAGCATTCTACACATTCCAACATAAAATCAACAGGAAAGAGGGCAACTTAGTCAGTCACCTGACCAAGGCTAGGAAAGTTGACAGGAAAAAGAGAAAGACAGAGATCTCAGCTTGCTGGTGCCAGTCTTACATCACTGATGAGTACATTAATTTTCTTAAGATGCCTCATCATAGGGGTGTCATAAGATGCGGCGCCGTGCCCGTGTCCTCTCCTTTGGCCTTTGAGGTATTCTGCCTAGAGTGCCAGCAAGACAGCAAAGTCAGGATGGGGACAGCCCACAGAGAGGGGAAGCCTTGCTGGGCCAGGGGCCACACCCTGACGCTGTACATCACGAGGCAAGCATTTCACAGGAAGTGAACCTAAGAAGGTGAGCTTGTAAAGAGAGCTGGTGGGGTCTCATTCTCTACATCATTGCATTCACTTAAAATCAGACACCTGAGCCTCCTGATTTTTAAAAACAGCAAAGTCTTCAGGATGTCCACATCAAAATGAATTTTGTTTTTCACTTGATCATGGTATGACTCAGGAAATTTTAAAACATATTAAAAATATTTACATTGAGAAAACTCATTCCATTTCATTACTTTGGAGATTACACTGTTTTTGTTGGTGATTTCATATCTTGGTCTCCAATGCTTCTGCAATTCATCAATTTATAATAAAAACATTGCATAGGAGTTTTAAATTAAAAAACTTTTAAAAGTCATATTTGCTTGTCATCAGTCATCTGAACCTTTGTCTCTTTGTGACCATGGGTTGTTCTGTCACCTGATATCACTGCTTTCTATCTCCCCAAAGATTGGGATCCCATGGGTGCTATGGCTGAGACTCATGTATGTAGTAACCAAATATATCCCAAACCCATTTCTTTAAGAACATACTTGAGAGAGCAGACAATGAAGAAGAAGGTAAAACTTGCAAATCAGAGAAGAAATAAGATATTCTTCAGCTCAAGTCCTATAGGACTAGAACTTGCTCTCTAAAGAGCTGGTGGCAGATCATGGGGTCTCAGGGCTGAAGTCTAAAAATACTCGGGGAGATTCTAGATAACAAGGGAAATTAGGTGATGTGGCAATCAGGTTGGGCACCACGTTTCTGAGTCCATCTTCTTACTAATAGGAAATCTGCTAGAATGAAGCCTTCCTCCTCACTTATCATCCCACCTGTACTTACTTATTCATGGACATATCATCGGAAGACATCTACCCCCCCCTAGTTCCTAGCCCAGGCATTTTATAGGTATGTTCAATGAAAGAATAAGGATTCCTGCATCCAGATGGATTCTAGAAATTAGAATTTCATGACTCTTGCATGTCAACAAGATCCCACAGGCGAGTCAAGTATGAAGCAAGCCCTTGGTATATAATTCTGAATGCCTGAGGAGAGGTTCCAAAAGGAGCTCACAAGCTGATGTTTTTGACTCATACCCATACATGGAAAAGTGGGGAAAAACAAAGGCCTAGAGATGTCAGCCAGAAACATGAAAGGAGGTCCTGAGCACACTCTTCCGGACCTGATGTTCCAAACCTTTGCAGGGCTATTAAAGACCCAGCATCAATTTAGTCACCAGTATTGCACTTTCCTTCTGGGAATCTGTTCTGCCGCAAGGTTTTAAAATCTCCGCACGTTAGAGCTGCCTCCTGCCCATCTGCATTACCTGGCTGCTCAGCTTGGCCGCCTTCTTGGCCATTTCGATGTCTGGGCGACCGAGCATGCTTAACCCATGGCTGCCCTCCTTCCGGTGCTTGGCCCTGTACTCCACCTGGATCAAAGGAAACCAAAATGGGCAATGTATTCTCAGTGGTGGGTGCCGTGCACTACTTTTGGCAGTGACCACTGGGGACCAGGGACATTTTAACTATGTCTTCACCTCACTGGCCTGCTTGGCTGCCTGCGTGGCCTTCTTGATGTCTGGCCGGTCAGCCACTGTGGTGTAATGCAGGTTTTCTTTGGCATCTTTTCTGTAAGCGACCTTTATATGGAGGGGGAAAAAACATTTACTCCTTTGAGAGCTATCCTATTTTTTCAAAGTCCTCATTAAGTGAAATAAATTTTTTCATTAAAACCAAACTGATCCCACCACCATATTTATTAAACTAGGAGATGCAGATATTAGGGTGACTGCAACCAGCATGCACCAGCGTGTGGTCCGTGGGCTCAGTGGGCCCCCGAGAGTGGCAAGAGGAGGGACTTACGTCACTCTGCTTCTTGGCCACTTCCATGGCATGTTTCACGTCTGGGGGCTCCAGCATGATGGAGTAGTTGGACTTCCCTTTCTCCTTGACAAACTTCTTTTTGTAATTTGTCTAAAAATAGCCAGAGTTACATATGTGAGCAGAGGAAGCTGGGAACAGAATTGATCTCCTTGAAGAACTTTGAGAAGATCTCCAGGAAAAACCAGGGCTCCCCATCACGGACTGGTCTGGAACTCGGATCTCTAATCCATACTCTAGTTTTCTCTCTGATTTCTGCTTTGTAACCCAATACTGGAACCACACACCAATCTTTGGGGAAATGACTACAAGGAACTTAAGCTCTTTAACGCACCATTTCTACCTTTTAAAAATATATGGAATGTATAACAAATATGTGGAACTGCCCGCTATTTATCAAAGTAGGGGGCAGAGACTACCGAGATACAAAGGGGTGATGTTACTTCTCTAAAGTCGTTTAGCAGTTTAATGGCAGGAGAAGCCGATCTTCATCAGCAGTCTTTTCTCCCCTTTATTAACTCTAGGTTAACAACATCTTACCTTGCTGGATAACACATCCTGTGGCACTACACACATCTGCCACACTTGCCATAATTGGAAAGCTAATACATAATGACTTGCCCTTTGAATCAGAGTTCAAAACTCACAGACAGGTATTGATGGTAAGAGTGAGGTGACATAGAGCAAAGTGTTTGCAAGCGAAACAGCAGCTTGCAGCCTTTTGCTGGCTCCTAAGGTAAAGTTGCATTGCTGCAGCCTGGAGTCCTGGGGCCGGCCACTTACATCACTGACGTGCTTGGTCACCTCCTTGACGCGAATTGTGTTCGGGGTTTCTGGCAGTGTTGTGTAGGAGCCCTGGGCCAAGTGCTTCTTCACGTAGTCCTTATACTTGTTCTGAGGGAACCCACAGAAACCTCGTTAGAGTGTCTGGCTGGACATTAGCCCAAGGTGAAAGCGGAGCGTAGGGGAGCTGGGGGTACCTCGGACACCAGGTTGCTGACGGTCTTGGCCAGGAGGATCTGGGGGGTGTCAGGCACAGCATGGCAGCTCCCCCTTTCCTTGACGTGTTTCTCTTTGTATTTCAGCTGCCGGGGCGAAACAAGCGTATCTTTAGCTCTTTTGTGTCACCTGCATATTTTTATTAGGCTCCCAAGTCACTAGATAGAGCTGGGAGAATAGCATTATTGACACAGCAGCAACATAAAACTCAGTCACAGATTTGATCTTTGAAAATCTTGGGAAATATGCAGTAATAATCTGTCTCTTGCAAGTCGAGACTTTAATAACAGTCACAACGGGTCTCGCAATGAATTTTTATACATATAGCCTAGTTCAAAGCACTTCCAAATAGAACACCTGACCCAGCTTCCCCTCCCAAAGCCCAGGAGGCATTATTATTCCTCCTTTCCAGACAAGGAAACTGCAGCATAGGAACAACAGGATCCCACAAACATGAATTAGGCTCCTTATAGATCCAGCGGTGCCTGCAGATTCCCAGTTCTTGCTGTGTGAGTTTTCTTGAGGTTCGAGAAAGGTCAAAAGCGGTCCCCTGGATTGAATAGCTTCCCCCTGCTGCCACCCTCCTCTGCCACAGCGTTGGTGTTCACGGGCTGGGGGGTGGGGCAAGGCCGTGTTTCCGGACCCATGCCTGAGCTCCCACAGTGCAGCCCTCAGTCCTTTCCTGGGTGTCCCTGGGGACTGTGCTGCAGACGATGGCCCTGAGTGAGGGCCCGTATCCCAGAGGAGACTGGGTACTTACATCACTTTCTATTAAGGAATTCCTCAGGGCCAGCACCATGTCTTTGTCGTCAGTGACAGAAAGCTTGCAACCCTTGAGGAACTCTCGGTCCAGCTTGTATTCAAACTGTCACAGAAGAAAAGCAGAGGAAGATGGGAAAGGGGGACAGGCACAGGGGAAAGCCAGGACTTGATTAAATCCGGTAGGAGTCCTCCTCTTCAAGAGGGCTTGCTACCCACATGGGGCAGGGTGTTGCTGGCCCCTCAGCTGGCGCTGAACTTTTTTCCAGCCATGGGGCCAAGACCAAGCTCCCAGCCTGCTTGCCACAAGCCCCACCCCAGCCTCGCCTGGGACTCTGAACCATCTGTGTCTGGGCCTGGCCATGAGAGACCAGGCTCTGTGGCCAGGTCTGCTTCCCCAGCTTGCCCTTCACTCCCCACAACCCTCCTGTCCTTCTTGGACCTCAAATGAGCTAGGTTAAAACCCACGACAGTGGTTAATATAAATAATTATTCAATTTTCTGCCACAGGCACATCCCTCCTATCTCACATCGCTTTGCTGCAGGGATGACTTGGCAGCCTGGATGAAGTCCGGTCGGTCAGGGGTCCACCTCCAGTGGGCCTTGTTGGCTTCATACAGCTTCTTGTAGTCCAGCTGTTTTTCACAAGAGGAAAACAAGTCACGTCAGTCAGTGGGCTGAGTTCCTAACCACACGCATGGCTCAGAGGGACTCATCTTTGTGCAAGAGAAAGCCCCAACTGAAATTTCTCTACAACACATGTAGCTAGTCAGCCACTCAAGAGGTCATTTTGTGGGAAGGACATTTTGGTCCCAAAACAGGGGCTAAAATTTTTAAAGACCTCTGGGTGAAATGTTTCTACAGTTTTTCTAATTCTGCCAAGTGTAGCTTAATTATCATCTTTTAATTGCTAACTAAATTCAGGTTCAATTTTAAAAATCTTGAACGCATATAGTAAATTATTTTGTGCCAGGTACTTTTATAAGTGCTTTATAAATATTAACTTATTTAATCTTTGTAACAACTGCATGAAACTGACCGCTGAGGAACTGCCTACAAGGATTAAGTAAGATGCCCAAGGTGGGACAGCTGGTAAAAAAGGTGGAGCTGGGATTCAAACCCAGGTGATCTGGCTTCAGGGTGCTTGTGCACTTGCCAGACTTTCATCTGAGTTGGCTGCTTTGAGCCAAATCTGAGGCACTGAAGTGTCTGTAATTTAAGCTGATTTTCTTTGAGAAGAGCTCTCTCTATTGGCCACATTTCTCTACTCATACTTTCTCGCTTTTTGTCACGGCTTAATTTGTACATAAAACGCGCATGCATCAATGTATACTCTTTGATGAGTTTCCACCCATATTATGGTGACATTTTTCAAACATACAAGAGAGTTGCAAGAACCTTCTAGAAAATACCCACCACCTGCATTCTATAATGTACATTTTTTAAAAAATCAACACCTGAGAATATTTTAATTGTTTTTTAATTGATTTTAGAGAGAGGGGAAGGGACAGAGAAAGAGAGAAACATGAATGTGAGAGAGAAACATTGATCGGTTGCCTCCCACACGTACCGTGACTGGGGATCTAACCCACAACCTAGGTATGTGCCCTGACTGGGGGGTTGAACCTGCAACCTTTTGGTATCTGGATGATGCTTCAACCAACTGAGCCACCCAGCCAAAGCTACAATGTACACTTTACTGCATTTGCCTTTTCTCACATCCATCCTGCTACCTATCCCTCAATCCATACTCAGGACACCTGTAAGTTACCTGCCAGTCTTTAGAAGCATCTCAGTTTGCTGGCTCAAATAAATGTACATTCTTTCTGGCACTAGTGAGGACTGGTTGGGTTATAGTGGTTTCATTCTATCACCATTAACGTATTTTTTAGAAAGCTAATACTCCTCTAACTGCACCAAAATGGTTTCGTGGTTGGGGCTTTGAGATGCCCCACCACAAGGAACTGAGAGCACAGGAGACCAGAGCAGAAGGAAGGTCCAGGCCAAGCCCTGACAGCACCAAGTGACTGAAAAGTTGTTTTTCATAAGAAGCAGGCTTTAGGGTTTGCGGCAGGAGGAGAATACGAAGGATGAATGCTGAAGACAGTTTTCAAAATGCAACTTCCCTTTGGAAGTGAGTCTCCCATTTCTCAGCCCCCTAGCATGAAGGCCGAGTGGGTGTCGTAGCAGTGCCTGTGGCACAGGCTGGCCACCCTTGCTGTCCCTGTGTGTTTTGTGAGAACCTTTCAGCATGTGTGCTCCTGGGGCCTAACTCTCGATCTGGACTCATTGGAGCTCAGGCCCCCGAAGGGATGTGAACAAGAGATCATGCGTCCTGCAGAGCTGATCAGTCCCCGTTAGGCCTGGGGAAGTTTCTGGTACTCACATTGGTGTTGACTTTGTAGGCGTCCTTAGCTGCTTTGATATGAACAGCATCTGGCTTAATGGTGCAGTTGGACTTGTTTCTTTGGTAAACTTCTTTGTATTTCAGCTGTGGGAGGAAACACAATGACAAGCTGAACTTTTTATAGCAGCCTCCTGAGCATTATGCTTTTCTTTAAAGAAGGCTTTAAAACCATGACTATCGTACACAATGCTCCTTAAGGCAGAATAAATCTGTGTGCAGAAAGGAGGCAGCCATGCATCTCAGATCTTAAAACCAACTCCCAGGAGACATTGGGTCTGTTCACTAGTGTCGCCATGGCCTTGACGTCCCATGAGGTTGTGCTGAAAGAACCAGCTGCACAGCTACCGTTGCCTGTTTTTCCTTTTCCAAATCAGAACATTCTAAGTCCAGAACATTTTGAAAGCTGCTGATGGAAGAGAAGCTTTTCCCATCCAGATGGAACGAGTCTTGTCCTCCTTCTGAGCCCCCGCAGTTCCAGCTGTTGCCACCTCATGTTCTAATTATTTGTTTATTATATTTGTAATTATTTGCCTGTTCTTTCCACAAAGCCGAACCCGTCCAGGGCAAAGACTGGGTGTCCTAGCCCTAGTGCCAGGCACATAAAAACCCAATAACTAGTTGATGACTGCATGATGAGCTGATGGATGGATGCAGTCACTGCTGCCATCATCGCTGGAGCCACATCTAACAAGTTTGGGCATTTGTGGGTTTGGGAGAGAGTGTCGGGGAAGATTTAGTCTCTGTGGGCCCAATAGGTAGTTTCTGCACTCTGGGCCTGGACGTTTTAGCTCTGTTTTGCTCCTTTTAAATTTCAGGGCCCTGGAGCCTCCTCCGGGTTTTCTCAGTAATGGTTGCTGAAGGAGCCTGGGTTGTAAGGTGGTTAAATCTGAAGTGAAACTGTTCCACTGAAGCCCAGCAGTATTAGTAAATTTGATGGATCCTACTTCTCTGCACTTCACCATACACAGGCTAAACCAATACATGTAGGGGAGAGGTCTGGGAGTCCACATTTTTCATCAACATCTCAGGTTACTGTTATCATCAGATCATGTGGGAGAACGGACACGGAGATGCTTCATTTTCTGCAGTGAACGGGGGCGGGCTGCTCCACAGAAAGGACCTGCCCGGCGCTTGTTTATGAATACCTCACGTTCATGTCCCAAATGCTTAAACTTGACATTCAGAATGTGAAAAAAGGTTTTAAAAATATTTTATACATTGCTGCCTGCATAAACGATACACGGAATGCATTGAACTCCTTTTCACGGCAACTCAAGGTCAACATTGTGAGCACATTTATTTGCCTCTCAGAGAATTCCTGAACACCAGCCGTAGTCAGTGTGGCCCTTCAGGGTAAGGATGAGTGTACTCCATGGTGGCTTTCAACATTCTCTTGGGTGCCCTCTAGCTGTGGAGTTCTTAATTTTTTGAAAAATAAACAATGGTGATAGTTTTCAACCATACAGTCTAACTACATATCTGAACGTTTATGACTACAATGTCTCCTCAGATTCAGGGTATTAGAATTTAATGGCCACCTTGTTCGTCTTACTCAAGATAAAGCTTACAGAGTATTAATAGCATTTATGGCATATTGCATTTTTCAAAATGGTCTCTACCATATACCCCCCTTCATGCTTTTCTGCAATGTAACCTTGTCCTTTGTTCATCTAGGGTGGCATTTATCTCTCTACTCATTGAACCTGGGTGTTCACAGTGCCCAGTCACATACAGCAAAAGTGACCTGTGTCATTTCTAGGAGTAGCCCTGAATTGGTCTGGAAGCTTCCATTGCATCCTGTTAGAACCCATCCACTGGGCTGTGAGATGTCCAAATCACATGGAAGGGACACATGGGGGGCAGTTCCTGTCTGTACAGCAGCCACGCTCCCAGCCCAGAGCCGTCAACTGGTAGCCACGTGAGTGAGCCACCTTGAGGTCTGGGCCCACCCGAGCCTCCGCTGTCGGCCAGCAGCACGTGGAACAGACGATCCACTTGGCTGTGCCCAGTCAGCTCATAGGGTCATGAGGAAAAAAAGACCGTTGTTTTAAGAAACTAAGTTTTAGGGAGATTGTTGTGCAAAAATGGTTGACTGGACCTGGGTGTGTTATATGGCACTAGAGAGGGCAGGAGGAGAGGCACTGCAAAGCCATCCTGGTACTTACATCACTGACTTCATCTTTGACCTTCCGGACGTGCAGCAGCATGGGCGTGTCATGGATTGTGGTGTAGCCTCTAGGCCTGGCCTTGTTGTATTCCAATTTATAAAGTATCTAAAGGAGAAAATGCAGAAAAGTGTTATACGTCTCAATTTACAATGCAATATATAAAATTATAAATGCAAGGAGTTTTTTTCAGTGTATGCAAAGGAGAGAAAAACCTATAAATTCAACAGGTGCTCTCAATGCTTTCTGCTAAGGCCCCAGTGCTTCTCAGATGGGGAGTCTGCCAATTCTGCTGGAACAGTTCTTTATTGTAAGAGGAAGTCCCGAGCACAGCAGGACATTTGTCACCCTGCCTCACTCTCACCGACTGGCGGGAGAGCCTTCCAGACATTGTGACAATCTAAAACATCCCTCCACATTTGCAAATGCCCCCTGAGCATGAGTAGGCACACAGTGTTTCCTGTACTCACGTCACTGATTTGTTTGTTGACTTTTGTAGTGCGTAGGTGCTCTGGAGTGTCCACAACCGAGGTAAATTTGTCCTTAGATTTCTCATATTTTTCCTTGTACTTGATCTAAATTGTGGAAGGGAAGGACAAATTAACTGCAAGAAGTAGAAGACAGGGCTTTACAGAACATAATTTTCCTCTTGAGAGAGTCCTACAGCAAATAGTAGGAATATTATTAACCAAGGCACAGATGTGGGGAAGTGGGTAATCATGCTTTCTTTTTAACTTCTAATTGAAAATGTTTAATACAAACCTGTATTTGACAGCAATGGTGTAGTGCAGTGAGCAAATAATAAGAACAGTAAATGTAATTTCCATATATTTCACACATGCAGAAACTGAGGTCCAGAAGGGATAAGAGACTAAGTGAAGGGCACATACAGAGCCAATTTCAGAGCCAGGCCCAGACCCTTGTTGTCTGGACTCTGACAAGTAATGGTTTGCTCACAGTACAGGGTGGGCAAAAGTAGGTTTTCTGTTGTTTGTGTGGAAAATAATATAATAACTAATGAATAATAATACAAAAATAAACTGTGATTATTGGCAAGTGTAAACCTACTTTTGCTGAACTCTGCATGCTGCATTGAATATGTATGACCTCTTAAGGTATGCAAGTATATACAATTTAAAGGATTTAACACTTAAAAAAAGACATTCCTTTTTGTAACTTCTAAGTCATGACTGTTTTCCCATGCACATAAGCTGCCCCAAGCAGTGCAGAGACAGAGAGCACAACAAAGTTTCATGCACAACTATTCGACGACCATGTCACGACAAAAGAAGAGTAATGGGCAAACAGGACAGTCCTCGGGAGATCTTCCCCCCCCACCCCCCACCCCCCCGCTTCATGTGTTGAGTTCATGTCCAACTATAGTGACAAAANACCTCTTAAGGTATGCAAGTATATACAATTTAAAGGATTTAACACTTAAAAAAAGACATTCCTTTTTGTAATTTCTAAGTCATGACTGTTTTCCCATGCACATAAGCTGTCCCAAGCAGTGCAGAGACAGAGAGCACAACAAAGTTTCATGCACAACTATTCTACGACCATGTCACGACAAAAGAAGAGTAATGGGCAAACAGGACAGTCCTCGGGAGATCTTCCCCCCCCACCCCCCACCCCCCCGCTTCATGTGTTGAGTTCATGTCCAACTATAGTGACAAAACAAGTTCCTAATACAAAAGACTGGTGAAAAGCTTTGTTTGAAAACAATGGCATTTTATTCACATTGTATCTGGAAGGTAAGCAATTGTCACCATTTTCTGCTGCTTCAAATTTACCTTTCAGCATACAATAGAAAGGTGGTGCTGTGTGCTTCCTTTGACCTTGTAGGAAGGTAACGTTATCAGCAACATTGTTAACAAGTGTGTGAGAGGACAGGTGTGCGGGGCGTAACCTAGCAAATCCAGCAGCGAACTCAAAGGGGCTGGTGAACGTGTACAACATTCAAAGAGCTGCACTGTGATCCTCCTCGTCTCTCCTGAATGGTACACTTGTAGTGACCACTGAACAGCAGCCAAATTAGATGGAAGCATGAAATATTCAGATCTCTTACATGCTGTTGAATTTACTTAATATCCTCAATCTCTAAGGAATTTATTGGGGGGGGTGCAAATATTGAAGAATGTCAATAAGTGTTACACTGGTTTGGGAACAAACTTTGGAAAAGTCTCCGTTAATCTTTCTAGGAGTTCCAAAGTGTCCTATCATATACAGATGATGGCCGCTGCATCGTAACAGTTGGTCACACCCACGGTTCATTTACAAGGAATGAATATTTATGCAGCTTTGTCATGTGAAACCAGTTTGGGCAGGGGGTGAGGGAAGGAATTCCAGGAGAGCATAAAGATGAATGCCCCAAGGCTTCTAAATCTCTTCTTTACATCACATCCGACATTACCTGGCTCCAAAGGTATGTGTTGTAGAGGGCAGTCAACATATCTGGACGCAGAAGTTCATTGCATCCTCGTTTCAGAAGCATCTTGGCACTAGATTTATACTTTCTCTGTTCATGCAAAGAGCAGTGAAGCACAAAAGAGACTTAAGAACATGGCTCTATATCCCAGTCACCTCTGAGTGAAGAGATGTAGGCAGACACACTCTATGGACTCGCATGTTTGGGTGGTGAAGACACAAAAACATGACAGAGCTGAATGACTGCAACACTTGCAGTTGACCATCTGTCATCGTGTGAGTGGGGAGTGACGTAGCTAGTGCCACCAAAATTGCCTCATGGGAAAAAAACCGTCACTGGAGGAGAAAAATACAGTAGGAGTTCTGTCCTCCTTCCTTCCATTAATTTGCTTCTTTGTTTTTGCTTTTGCTATTCAATCTGCAATTTACGATTGCAGTTTAACGGCAGGCTCTCCGGGAGAATAAAGGGTGGGAGGAGCCAGCTTTTCTTTTCATCTTCACCACAGTGCATGTGAGGACACAGAGCATGGACTGGCACACTCAAATAGCTCATGGGCTCTTTGGGTGGCTAGACGGATACTTTGAAACAGAACATCCCAATATCATAGGCAGAACCTATGACATCCTTGCAGCAGACAGAACAACATCTCAGGAGAAATCTGGAGCACAATCCTGCCTGGGCTGTCCAGCCAGCCCCATCACAGTACCTGACTGATCTGGTCGCCTGCGGTCTTAGCCAGCAGATGTCTAGGCTCATCCACTACGAGGTGGTATTTATCTTTCCGCTGCTCATAATCAGCTCTGTATTTTTTCTGCTCAGACATCAGATCAAATTATAGCAAGAGTACAACTTCAAGGCTATACAGAAACGTCCCTAGATAAACACTCCAGAGAGCTAGAAATATGTCATTTTTGGGAGGTGGGCTCCCAAAGCATCCAGAGTAATAAACAGAGGGAGGCAAAGAGAGTCAAGTGCAGGAAGATGGCCTGGAGGAGGCTGGGTCTCTCAATAGATCTGGTTTATGACAAACAAAATTGGAGCATGTTGTACCTAAACATGCCCCCTCTCTACACATGGATGCCATTAGCAACATTAGGATTTATGGCACCTTACACTGTATTTGAAATAGGCACTGGCAACCTATGGGTTTACATTCTATGATTGGGAGAATCAAAAAGAATATTGATATAAAATTCTAATAGTCTTCTATTGCCAATTAATCTGTCTGGTTATAAAAGAGACCTGGAAGTCTTTTGTGAATATGAAAAATAGAAACAAAATATATTAAGACTGTATTCTAAGAAGCTATTAACAGTAATTCTTCAGAGTTGTCTGACCTGGAAGTCTACTGAAAATAAACAAAATAAAATTTAAAAACAATAAAAATGTCATACATTTAAATAAACATACCATTGGCTACATTTCCATTTTAGATATATTTTACTAATTTTCTGACATTGTTTTTCAATTATATAAATTTGTGGAAAATCCAAAGATAAGGAATTAAATATAAAACCATCCAAACATAAATTAATCCATAGCTTGCTGACTTCAGTCTTTTTAAGCTAAATTTCAATTAAATTATTACAAAGACAGTTCTAGGAAAGACTGGGTAGAATATAAAGAAATAGTCTGGGTACAAATGGATACTTCTCTATCTCACTGTATGAGTAACAATGACAATACAATTGAATGCTGAATCACAACCACCCTCTTAGGGGTAGCTTTTCCAACCACTGCTATTTTTGTGCCCTAGTAAGAGTTACTAAATTAACCTTGGACTTCTGTGTCTCCCAACTCTACACAGTATCATGGGTAAGGGGCTTTGGTTGATAATCAGCAAAATCCTGTACCTCCCGGGCCTCCTCACCCTACACGAGTGCGAACAGAGGTGGTGATGGCGGTGGGGCCCTCACACCACTCTGCACAGTCCCTTCACTTGTTCTTACTCATGCTTTTGTCAGAGCCCCTCAGATGGTGACTTCATAAGGGTCTTTCCAAATCTTTATCTTGAACCACCACTTAAAGTGGCTTTCCTGTAGTTTTATCTCTTGGGCTATTGTCAATTAACTCTGAAGACTTCTTAAGGGAACCAAATGGGCTTAATTGGGTCAGGTCATACATACCTCATTCATCAACTGAGTTGCATGCTTGAAATGTCTATTGATTGGACAATCAGCTTCATACTTGAAATCTGACTTTGTCCTTTCAAATATCTCTTTATACTTATACTAGAGAAAACAGAATGTGGTTACTTGAGAGCAGGGTATGATTATCTTAAGAATGAGACATGCCATTTATCTTATATAATTGTGATCATTCATTCATAGAATAAACGGGTAATTACTGAATGCTGACTCTGTCTCCCAAAGCAATGAAGGGTATGTACATCTGGATCTCTTGAAACCTCACCCCCAAATATATAGTTTTATTGAATGGATGACAAACAGACCTGTTTTCCAAATTAGGAAAAAATCCAAACCATTTCCTTCTCTGTTTCTACATAATGATTATTATTTTACTTTGAAGGTATTACCATGTGCAGTTGAAGGCAGATTTTAGCCCATTAATTTGAAATAAGTTTCCAGTAATTAATCAGATAATCATAATATTTTAGGGCAGGGGTAGGCTAACATTTAGCTTACCACCTATTTCCCAATGGCCCCATTGAAAGTTTTTAAAACAATTTTAAGGATTATAAATAAAGAATGTATGACAGAATGAATGTGGCCCACAAAGTCTAAAATATTAACTATGTGGCACTTTTAAGTTAGGTTTCCTGACTCCTATTTTAGAACTCAGAGGAAGCTAGTTCAACAACTTTATTTTGGAAATAGAAAAATGAAGACATAAAAACAAAGTTATTTGCCTCTAGTCACACATCAGGTTTGTGGAGTAAAATAATCCCAATTCATATTTGCTACCATGTCAACTCTAATTGGGTGAACCACTCAGAGACATATTAATAAGGAGGGTGGGTGTTCTGGCAAAAACATAAGGAGTCGTACTGGAATGACCATTTATCATATTCAAATAAATTATATAAACAAATGATGACTATAGTCAATGAGGTCAGTACCAAAAACAGTTCAAGACATGCCACTTGGCAGATCCCATCAGCCGGTGAACAACTCAGTGTTACTCCAGCTACGGGGTCTAGACGTGAGGATGGAAATACAAAAGAGCTCTATCCTCAGTGCTAATTCTCTCTGTGGGCACTCAAGTGTGTTAAACGGGTGTGGCCAGAGTGGTCATACCTTGCTGTAGAGGGTCTTGTTCTTTTCAGCCAGAGTGAAGTCAGGGGTATCAAAGGCGTAGCAACCAATGCCTTTAAGCCAGGTCAGATCTTCTTTGTATTTCACCTGGGAGAAGAATATCATCAATGAGCTTTAAAAACTTCTCTCCAAATAGTAGTAGATTAGGATTAATATAAGTGGAGCAAACAGAAGCTCTAAACACTGAGGCATATAGAATAATAAAGTATTAATTATTTAAGAGAAGTTTCCAGTAATGCCTTTTTTCTGCTCATTTTATGGTATACTGTTATATTACATACGAAAATTTTTATTTTTAATACCAAGTAAAGACTTCAAATTTAACAGGCTCACCCCCCCCAGAGAGTAGTACATCAGTAACCCAGCAGCCGTATTTCCATACGGAGCTGGAATTCCTTTCTCGGTGAGCACTGCCACACGACTTAATTGCTCCATGGAGTTGTCTCTTCAGTCAACCATAAATAGGTTATTGCTTAGATCAAGTATACCACTTCCAGTCATGTAACATAATATATTTAGAGAAAAATTGGGTTTATAAATTTGAATATATATTTTTTCTCTCCCAAGTTGTATCAATGAGTTTTATGGTTTAAACCTCCATACATAAGAACTAACATTGGGTCAAGTACTTAATCCGTTTCCATGCGGTGTTTGATTCCCCGAGTGCCATGGGCTTACGAATCTGTGTGTGGAAACAGGAGAGGTGAAGACTCACATCGCTGACTGCATCGGTGACTGCCCGATGGTGGAAATGCTCGGGGCGGTCAGGGATGGACCTCCAGATTCCCAGCTGGCTCATGTAGTTCTCCTTGTATTTCACCTGTGGGAAAAACACAAAGACAGGTATAAAATCTTACCCAAATTAATGTGCAAAAGTCCTCTTCTCTCTAGAGAGTGTTAAGAAAGGGAGAACACTTTTTTTTTCTCCGAGCTAATAGTCTGTTTCTTTATAAAAGCTGATAGCATTGCATTGTATCCGTACTCCACAAGTTGTTTTTTTTCTCCAATTTTTTTATTTAATTATTTTTCAAGTACAGTTTTCTGTCTATTACTCCCATCCCATCCCACCCCCCATCCTCCCCGCTCCCTCCCATTTCCACCCTTCTCAGTTGTTGTCCATGTATCCATTATATAGGTTCCTCTAAATCCCTCCCTTATTTCCCCTGAAATTCCCTCCCCTCTCCCCTCTGGTCACTGTCAGTCTGTTCTCTATTTCAGTGTCTTTGGTTATATTTTGCTTGCTTGTTTGTTTTGTTGTTTAGCTTCCTGTTAAAGGTAAGATCATATGGTATTTGTCCTTCAACACCTGGCTTATTTCACTCAGCATATTGCTTTCCAGTTCCATCCATGATGTTGCAAAAGGTAGGAGCTCCTTCTTTCTTTCTGCTGCATAGAATTCCATTGTGTATATGTACCATAGTTTTTTGATCCATTCATTTACTGACGGGCACCTAGGTTGCTTCCAACTCTTGGCTATTGTAAATTGTGCTGCTATGAACATTGGGGTGCATAGGTTCTTTGGGATTGGTGTTTTGGGGTTCTTAGGATACAATCCTAGCAGTGGAATTGCTGGGTCAAAAGGCAAGTCCAATTTTAGTTTTCTGAGAAAATTCCATACTGTTTTCCATAATGGTTGTACCAGTCTGCAATCCCACCAACAGTGGACCAGAGTCCCCTTTTCCCCACACCCTCTCCAACATTTGTTGTTTAGGGAGAACACTTTTTAAAAACTGCTGGGGGGTTACTGGGCCCCACAGGAATTTCAGAAATATCCAAGGGCGTACTTTGCTGATGTCGTCGGTGACTCTGCGGTGATACACGATGTCCAGGGCGTCCTTCACTGTGTGGTATCTCCCTTTGGTCTTTTGAAATGTTTCTTTGTAGCGTAGCTGGAAAAGAAAACACATGTGGATGATGAAAACTACTGAGTTAAATAATTGAAGTCTTTTAAGCTTAAACTCTTTTGAGTGTTCTCTCTTCGGGTTCCCCATGAATAAATTTAGCAGATTCAAAAACTCGTTTCCCATCCTCTAAGAGAAAAAGCATGTGAGGAGGAATGTAATAAAATCTGAATAAAGTATAGAGTTTAGTTAATAACGTATCAGTATTGGTTCATTGGCTGTGACAAATGTGCGATGGTGCCTAAGGCATTCATAATAGGGGAAACTAGGTGTAGGCTGTAGGGGAACTCAGTGCGATTTTCGCAGCTTTTCTGTAAACCTAAAACTACTTCAGGGTAAAACGTTTTACTGAAATGTTAAACAAACAGAGAGTTCATTTGGGAGGAGAAAAAAAACATAACCTTATTGAGCCCATGACATATTGTTGTGCTTGGAAGGAGGAGAAAGATTTTGTTTCTAACTGCTGGTATTAAAATGCTTTCTCCATGAAGCAGTCCTGAAATTGCATTTCATTATAATCCTTACCTTTGTTGTGTTTCAAGAAACAACAACTCTTACTTTAACCTAAGAATGAACATGGAAGTTTCCTCTCATCTACACAAGATGGGTACCTTTCCAAGCAGCTACCTTCAACAAATCTTTTCTTTCTGGGCAGCTGAGCAAAGAGATAATAAAATAGGTCTTTTCTTTCACTTTAGCTTTGTTATTCACAAGGATAATCTCATAAGATTGCTTAGCTCCACCTGTGGGGATAACCCTGGTAGACCAGCTGATCTCAATGCTAGGTACCATCCTTGCTCCACTGGACTAGTTAAAGGGTCAGAGTCATCAGGACTGGTATTGACAACGGGGCATAGTTAGCTTCAGGGGCCAATTTCCTGGTGTGGCCACTCCCAAGAGGGGTGATGCAGAGTAAACTTGCTTCAGATCAATGTTCAGTGGTGACCTTGTAGTGGTAAAGATGGGGATGTCACAAGAAGACTAAATATATCTCAGGGGATAGACTTTGAGGGTAGCATATAATTTTCTCAGCTTACATTTGAAATGAATTGTCATTGTCTCTGTCCAAATGGCAAACTCCTTTCAGTCCCAAATAAAATTTTATGACAAAATTATGCAACCGAATATTATTCCAATTTGCTGTGCTCTTTCACATTTCTGGTTTGGGATCACTGTAATTACTCTAAGAGGCCTTGAAATACTAGAGCCGTGTGGCTAAGCTGAGGGGTTGTGAGGTTGGCTGAGCTTTTTGTTGGCTGAGTTAAAGTTTCAACACGGCCAGTGCTCCCAGGACTCTGGTTCTGATACTGGGTGCAGGGCATTTGCTGTTGGGCTCTGAGGCACAGAACCAGTAAGAACTGGCTGTCTACCCTGGCTTGATTAATTTCATGTCTTTATTAACAGATAATCCCATTACCATTAAAAGGCAGTGTAGCCCTTGATCATGTGGTATGGGAAATAAAAGTCTGTCCCTCCCAATTCTAACAAGCATTTCATTCATGTGATTTAGATAATCAGGTGAAGAAAGGGAACAAACACTTTCTGAGGGGCAACGAAGAGAGCAGCTCTATGTGAGGAGTGTTCTCTTGTTCACTCTAATTTAATTATCACAATTCTTATTCTTATCCCACATACAAGAAAACAGTCTCAGAAAAATTAGGTAAGGTGTATAGAGTCATACAGCAGGCAAGTGAGAGTATCAGGATGTGAAAAAATGTCTTGGCGACTCCAAGAACATGGTTTTATAGATAAGTAACAACTAGTTGTCGTATATCCCAGGACATGCTGACAAGGAGTCACAAGAAAGGGTCCTATTCTCCCTAGAAGGGCAATGCAAAAATAATATGCTTTTTGCATCTTTCAGCATTACTCTTAGCTACTACTTTGCCTAACTGGTGTTGTTTGTGCCTGTGTTTTACATTTTGGGACTTCTCCCCCAGGTCCATGTTGTGAGATCAGGGATATGACTGTAACCTCTTGTTTCTTAGGCACCTCAACCCAGCTGTCCCTAGCACAACAGAAGGAAGAGGAAGGGATGCGTACATCACTGGCGTTCCAGTAGGCTGTCTTGGCTCTGATGAGGACTGGTGTATCTAGAATCGGGGTGTACTTGTCCTTCATCTTTTCGTATTGAATCTTGTACTTTTTCTAAGAAATAAAGATAAAAGAGAGAGACAAAGTTAAGTTCACGTGTTTCTTCTATCCATCACAATTCACAGCCACGTCACTGACCCACCCTGGGGACACAGTGTATTATGCTGCTGAGCACAGTTAATAGACACGGGCTCTCCTGTCACAGGGGGCAGGTGAGGGATTTTTCCATTACCATTTAGGCCCTATATCCTCTGCCCCTGACAATCACCACACAACCGATCATGTCCGTGAGTCCGTTTTGCTCAGTCTCTCCACCCCAGGTGAGGGTTTGAAGAGAGGACTTTTATCTTTACCCCAATGCCATGGTGCCACATTCCCAACTTACCTCACTGACCAGGTCCTTCACGTCTTTTGCATGCTTCAGGGCTGTAGTCTGGTTTCCAGCATGATGGTGGGGTCTCTCTTTGGTGGCAAGTTCAACATACAGATACTAAGTAATCAGAGGAGAGATCAGGTGTTATAGAGATAAAACATTTCTTATTCAGTCTTCTTTATTCAATATAGAGAAGACTCAACATTCAGTCTTCTTTATTCTGTTTTCCTGGGGGTTTTTTGTTTGTTATATATACTTCTGTTCATTTGTTCCTCTCTGTGTCTCCCATTTGGAAACACACATCTATGCCCCAGTTGACTAATAGTCTTATTGTTGAGTATAGTTCAATCTAAAACAATATAACAAAGAATGGTTATGGATGAATGAGAGGATTTTGATAGAGCCTTTGACATATTTTTTTCCATTTTTGCCTGAATGCATGACATGTAGTTTCATTTGTCTGTGGACAATAGATAGTCTTACAGAATGAGTCAAGCAATTTATTTTCACTACCTGGAGTCCACAGACCACCCATCCAATGACAAGAGTTGTACAGAACTTGGAAAAAGAAGACACGGCATTACCTGCTCCTATAAAGCAAAACCATGGTGATGGTGGCCCAGACAAACACTGCCTCTTGAAATTAATGGGCACCCAACTGTGTCTAGAACGACCAAGTGTGAGAGGCTGCTACTGATCCGGAAATGTCAGGCACCCATACCATCCTTTGTGATGCCAGTGCGGCAGGGTTTTGAGCCTTTATTGATCTTACCTGACTCTGAAGCTTCTGCCCATGCTTGGCTCTTAAAAGATCAGGAGTATCAGGAACTGGGGTGAAGATTGACTTCTGCTTTCTGCCTGCAGCTCTGTACACCAGCTGGACATAAAACAGTCATCACCGTCATTTCTGCTTCACCGACATGTTCCCTGCAGAGGCCTTTATTGCATACTTCATGGAAGGAGCAGGGGTCCTCCCACGGCAACAATCTCAGTTTCTTCCCAATAAAACAGTAATTATTCATGTACCTCCTTAGGCTTCCTTTACGTCTTCCCCTCCTATCAAAATACATTCTGTAGCCTGTCCAAGATGGAAGCCTCCTGCCATGACCTTGGTCCCTTCTCATCTGTCCTTTCTAAGACCCTGTTGCAGCAATTATCCTCTTCCCCTCCATATCTCCAGCTCTCCGTTTCTCCCTTCATCTGCAAACAGACTCAATTTCCTCCCTTCATGAAGCCTTTTTCAACCTCTACCAACAGACTTGCTTGTCCCTTTCACAACCAAACAGACTATGTGTTTGTTGTTTTCCTCTCTTTTGATTAATTTCTCCAGGTGAGATAGTTTGGCTTCCCCCAACCACTCCCTTGAAGTCACTCTTAAAGAGATTACCAAAACTTTACAATTGTCAAGTCCAAGAATGTTTCTCTGTAGCAACTAAATCTGATGATCAGTTTCATTCCCCAAAACCCTCTTCTCTGCCTTCCATTCCTCCCTTATCCCCTGGGTGCTTAGGGAGCAACTTCCTTCTCAGCTTCCTTCTATTTAGTGTTCTGCCCTCCCCCAAAGGTTCCTATTCACTGGAATTAAGGGGTGGCCCTTTTCACCATATATATTCTCCTTGAGTGAATATATTCTCTCATACCCAGGGCCTCAACCATCAATTTGAGATTGATGACTTCCCAATCTGTGTCCAATGTCCCCCCTGAGCCTCAGACCCAAATTTGCTACAACATTTTGAACATGGATGACTTACCATGTTCAATGTAGATTTCTTTATGTTACCCCCATCTCCAGGCCGAATCTGCTTCTCCTATTTTCTCAGTTTTGCTAAGTAACTCCTGATCTCCCAGTGACCCAGGCCAGAAACCTGGGGAGTCATCCCGACTCCTTCTCTCTCAGGCCCACATCCAAAAGGTTGTGAGCCCTGGGTTCCCAACTTCACAACAGTCCTGAAGTCTGATCCTTCTGCTTTCCCACCACCACTGTCCTGGCTCAGCCTCCCATGTCACTACCCATGTGCAGGAGCCCCCTAAACCACTTCCCCAAATCCTCTGTTGGACACTCCACATGGCTCATCATCCTTCACAGGTCTGAGGAAGAGATCTTTCTTAAAGCAGATCTTAAGGCTCAGCTCTACTGTGCTCAGAGCAATTCAATGATTTTTCATCAAGCCCCAGGTCATTGATATAGCACCCATGCACCTTCATAACCTGGCTTCTATCTTGTGTCTCTTGTCTCCTTTTCCAATAGTCATCCACACTCACCATGTGCTATTTGAAATGATTCCCAACTTCTAGACCTCATTACAGCCATTTTCATATACTATCCCTTTTGCTTAGAATGTGCTTCCCTCTCCAATCTGCCTGGAAAACTCCTGGGGGCCATACTGTCTTGATTATTTCTATAGGACACCATTTACCATGTTGATGTTTGTGTCCTCTCACAGATATGGGCCCATGGAATATGGAGATTCTGCTCTATTATCACCTTGTGCTTAGGTAAGTGGTCTGAAAAGCAATAGCTCTCCAAGAAATGTTACGGGAATTTAATATGAAACAAACTAGAAAGTACAAGTGGATAACAAATAAATTCTAATTATGAATATAAATGCTAATTAGACAGACACATGTAGGAAATAAAAAGTATATACACATGTATGTACATGTCCATTTTTTAAAATCTAAATTACATACAAGTGCAAGTTGAAACAAAATGAGCTTATCTGTTTGAGTCTATTTCTGAGGTTATTACTGAAGGAGAGAACCTAATTAAAAATTTACATTCTTCCAGGCTAAATGTCAAATAAAGAAAAAACCCCATAGGATATTATGGTTAAAAGAAACCTGAATTATTATCACATCCAATCTCTAGCTCAGGAACTTGGGGTGTTGAAGTTGTGAACTACACGAGGTCACACAGCAAATGGGCCGTGAAGCTGGCACTGAGACCCCGCTCTCCCACGTCCTTCCCGCAGCTCTCTTTGTGCCCCATTTCCCTTGCCCACAGCCACCCACTGCTTATGCTTCTTGGGACAACACCCCTGCTTCCTGGTGCTGCAAAAGTTTATGTCACAAGAATCTGTACAATTCAAAAATAATTCACAACTTAATAACTTAAAAGTTCTTTAGCGATTAAACTTTTTACTAAACCAGTGTTTCCCAAACTTTCCTGATCCAGCACCCCATCCAGTCCCCATTCCTTATTAGAATTGACTTGCAGTCTCTTCCTTAGACCTTCTGAATCCCAGGTAGTAGCTTGAATCAATGTTTTATCAAATCCAGGTCATTCCATGGTGAAGCAAATGTGGGAGAAACTGCACTATTAAGAAATAGCTATTCTTCTTCCTCAATGTTGATGCACAGTACGTATAAAATTTCCAACAGGAATTGGGAAGAGGACAAATTCAAGTTTTAGATCATTCTGAACCCAGGCATCCTAGAGAAGTAGGGGTATTTCAGAGATACAAACAAACACTTCTTTATTACTTGGGAGCTGGAGGAGAGATGTAATAATTTAAAGCAGTGGTTCTGAACACTGGTGGCATATTAGAACCACTTATGGAACAGGTAAAAGGCCAGGCTGAGAGAATCAGATATGTGGGTATGGGGATCAGAGCTCACTCAAGGGCAACTTTAAAGATTTCACAGACAGATGATTCTGCTACTTAGCCAGAGTGGAAAAGTGTGTTTACAGAGATTAAAAAATACACATAAGCATTCCTATTGGGAAAGCAAATGGGCTCAATGTAGCATTTATAACAGTCAAAGAATTAATCACCCTCTGCCTGTGGCTCACGGAGAATGTGGGAAGTTGTATGTCCCCTCCACTGAAGGCAACACTGGGTTTGCTGGGCATCTTGAAGTCTAAGAGCCTATGCGATTCCTCATCATTAGCCACCAGAGCTACTGAGAATGGGCAGTCCGTGAAGTGGCCCAACAGTCAAAGCTTGGCTCTGCTTGATGAAGCCTCATGGATGAGGCCATAGACAAACTGAGAGCCGAGGGAGAATGGCCAGCTGACCTATGATAAGAGCAACCATCAACATCTGTGCAATGTGCTTACCTTCCCAAAGCAGATTTAGCCATTGGCAAACATGGGCACCTAGTATGGCCATGGCACTAAGGGAAATGCATCTGCATAAGATGGGGTTCAACCCTTGAGTAATCAACAGGGTAGGTGACAGCATATCTAACTAAACAGAACCAACTTCAATGAATCACGATCCTCAGTGCCAAGTGGGGCAGATGAAAATGATGGGCACCGTAATACATTTTAGTTTGGAATTTACTGAGTGGGAGCAGAGTGGGAAGCCATTGAAGACTTTTCAAATGACCCCACCATGATTAGGGTTAATGACAGCAGGAATTAAAGGGAGAGAAACTTTTGAAATAAACTTGGTTACAACAATAGTGTAAGACAGAACACCTTTCTGACCTATAAGATCACGTAAACACTCAGCAGTCCTAGTCATAGGTCAAACAAGTGGCAATATCCTCGTCTTAATGAAAGAGGGGTCTGTACTTACAGGCGAAGGGGAGATATTTGCCTCATGGAGTTATCTGAAAAGTGATCAGGAGCGGAACACACCCTGGCAGCGCCAGGTCTGCACCCTCACCTCACTCAGGTGTGTCTTCAGTTCCTGTTCTTTTCTGTGTTCCGGAGTGTCAATCACCACTTTATATTTGTCTCGCATCTTCCTTGCTTTATCCGTGTACAGGTAATTAGACTAAAAAAACACAACAAAAATACAAACTGATTCATCATTTAAGGAACTGCAGGTCATGACAACACATTGTCTTTCAAATGGCTGATATGTGTAAGTCAAGCTACCCCTCCATGTGCCCTGGATGTCTTCCCAAGCAGGGACAAGAACGACTGCCATCTACCCGAGCTCATCACCCTCGATAGAGGGCACAGATCATCTTAAGTGGGTCATGACTTGCTCAAGAGGGTTAATGGTGAATTTCCCCTTAAAAGTAGCTCCAGGAAACGATCTGTTCTGCCCAGCTCCTTGAAACGGCGTTGGAGTAGCCACGTGTTGTGAAGACGGACACTCACCCAGAGTTTCCGCAGGTGCCGGGAGCGAACCATGTCGGGAGTTTCCATCAGGAAGCAGCCCAGTCCCTTCAGCATCTGCAAGTCCTCTTTGTATTTAATCTGCCAGTGTCAACGACAGAAACATAGCTGGTCGTGAGCAAATGCAGATCAAGGCGGAGGAAGGCAGAGTTGTGGCACTTTTTTGTTGATACATCTTTCATTTCAATACATACACCTATTAGTCTGCTAGCACGCAAGAAAATCCCGGTTTTTAAAATTTAAATATCTACTGCTGAGCTAAGGTGAGGACATGGCTATTATTTTATTATTGTATTGATTGGAGAAGAGCCTAGATTGAATGGAGTAGTCTTTCAGAGGAAGAAAACGTCCATGGAGGAAAAAAAAAAGACGACAACAACAAGTTGCTTAAGGGGGTGGGTGTAGGGATGAGCAGGAGAAAGATCCTAACCATGACCTGAAACAGAGGCCACTTGGAGAGTGGGGAGTTGGTCATGACTCAGCGGCAAATGGAGAACGGCGGCCAGCAATTCTTGCATTTCCCAAGTGGCCTCTTACCAGTGTTTCCAAAGCTGGTAAAATGTGGGTTACTGCTCCCACACTATTTCACCTCCAGGTTATAGACTTAGTGAAAAGGGCTATTCAAAGGTCACTGGTTGGCTTAAGTGTTGAAAGAAGCCAGCCTCTTGGTGAGAGTCTTCCAGAAAGACCCCATAATATGCTTACGTCACTGGTGATGTCTCCCACGTAACGGCAGTGGAGCACTTGGGGAGTGTATGGCAGCGAGATCATGTGGCCCTGCATCTTGAAGAAGTCTGATTTGTAGATCAGCTACAGAAAGAATGTCCAGAAATACACACATTAGAGACTGAATGGCTGACGCTCACCCCAGGTTCCCTGGCCTGTCTTCTGAGAAAATACTCACCTCGCTGACAGCCTCTTGTGTCTTCTTGACTTGGCGGATTTCAGGCGTGTCAGGGGTTGTGTGAATCTTGTCTTTCAGTTTGTGGTACAGTTGTCGATACAGTCTCTACATTGAAGGAGACACCATTTCAGGTGGTTATTGGGGGGTCCTGACTACAAGCAAACATTTTACATAAAGAGGCACGAGAGGAGAGATTAAAGGCATAGAAAGTGATTTAATTTATGCAAAAGAGAAAACATTTTATTTACATGAAAAATTTTGAGCATAAGGTCTTCTCTTTTCTATCAGATAGTTAGATGGTAGATCAGACATACAAACTAATAATTCATGTAGAAAACTAGGATCATGGGTCAGACTAAAACGTGACCCTATTAAAAATTTTTGAACACAAATGTCAAAACATAAAGCTAATTTGCATTATAATATATGGTACTGGGTCTTTACAATGGCATTATCAAATATAGAAAAACATTTCCAAGTGATACCACTATCAAAATGATGATAAGTAAGACCCTTTTACTCCCTGTTGATGTATAAGTTTATAGCTGAAATACAATGAATTCTTAATGCATTTCAAAGAAAACCATGGTCTTTGAAATGTAAGATTTCCTCCATGGATTTAGCATCACAGTACCTCACTGGTAACATTGTTGACCCTCCGGACATTGACAAAGGGAACGTCATTGGGGCCGAGCGTGTACCCATTCGCCTTGATGTGCTCATAAACTTCTTTGTACTTGAACTGCAAAAGCAAAGTCAGAATGAGACCACTGATGGGTAAACAAGGGGCAGGGTTACATTTCTCAGATAGAAAGGAGCTGTCACTTTCATTTGGAAATGATTCTGTAAGCATTAGTATAAGAAAAAAGTCATTGACAAAATTTTAATAATAATCCAAGTCTTGAAAATTATCTTGTTGGCTGATAAAGACAGGTATAGAAAGGAATAAAATCTGAGATTGCCTAGATAGAATCTGTAGGCAGGTATGCAAAATGCAAGAAACCCTATATTTTTAACCCCAATATAGCTAATAAATTAGGAAATGAAAAGAAGAAACAAGAGAATATTTTAAAGACTGATGAAATCTTTACAGATCGATACTGGGCCCTGCCTGGCTAGCAGGTTGGAGTCCCAGAACTCTGAAGGATGACTGGGAAGAGAGAGCTTATTCTTCAGCTGATGGCTGGTTTGAGGGTATGATCTCCAGGCCAGCATCGCCAGAATAGATGAAATTTCCCTAGGCCTTGTCCTTCAGGTAAACGGTATTGAGCCCCAGCCTGGCACTTTTAAAAAGGGGGGAAGGTTGGTGTCAGAGCTAACGCCTGGTCAGGCCACAGGTGGTGAAAAGCTATCTGTCTCTCTGAGCTTTCTATGACATGGGGACCGAGGGTGAGTAGTAAGTACCAGGGCCACAGCCTGGCAAGAAGTATTTCTTTTCAAAGAAATACGCAGTGATGTTATATACTTTTCAATTAAATATTTCAAAAGGAAGACAACAGTATCACCACACATCCACAGTGAACATGTTTGAATTCCTAGTAGGTGGCTTCTGTGCAAGGCTAGCAGAAGTAGAGGCGTCATGGCAGCCACGAGCCCCAAGCCACGGTGACTGAGTCACCCAGATGTAATCCCACAGAAGCCCTGTGCCGACACACTGGGCTGTGCACACTGCCAAACTGGGAGCGAGCCAGTGCCACAGCACCCCTGGGAAATACGCTGTGTCCTCTCCTCTGCTCTTATCATCACAGCATGTCGAACCTTCAGGGTGGGACTCGGGGGAAGAGAAGAGGCTGGTAATGAATCTGAGTGCCCCTCCCACTTCTGATCCCATGTTCACGAGGAGGAGAGCACTCACATAACTGCTCATGTACTGGGTGTCCTTGGAGTGTCTGAAGTGCGGAGTGTCGACCGGAAGCCTGTACCCAGTAGGTAGGGAGCGCTTGCCAGCTCCTCGGTACAGATTCTGCCGAAGGAGGAAGGACAGGTTACATGAGATCTGCACCAAGTAGCTGATTTGAGCTAAACAAGTCACATCCCGCTCACGTGGGGTTTTCAGTTAGATAGTTACAGTACTCGTGCTTACTGAATTGATTTCAGATAGAAATTAAATCAGTTCTAAGAGCCAGGCAATTAATCAAATTATTCTTAACTGATCGTTTTTGAGAAAGAGAGCAATGAGTACAGAGACTTAGAGAAATCAATTCTTCTGTGCTTCTGAACATGGGTCCCGTTGACTGCGTGGCAACTAGCAGGAGTTTGGGCTAAGTAGAGAAAACAGGCTTCTGAGGGCCACCTCTGTCCTCAACCACACTTTTAGGTGATATTCGAGCTGCCACCGATCTCAGCGATACTCATAATTGTAAGGCACATCTTTGGAAACCTATCTCCCCTACAAACACAGCCTCGATGTCAGACTATGAAGCGGGTAGGATGTTCGTATTCCTGACGGGAGGTGGAAGGAGTTTCTGTGTGTGACCTTCAATGATCCGTCGCTTAGGGGAGCTACAGAAGTAAGAATATTTAAAATATCAAATAACAAATTACTTCTAGCATGCAAAGTAGCAGAGTAGTACCGAAGGCTCAGACCAAAGTAGCACCATCAAATAACACAGAATAGAGATAATTAAATATGTGAAGAGTCCATATTCTTTCTTGTCTGAATTTCAACAGCAATTTCAAGCTTTATTTCTTATTGTTCATAGTCTTTTATGATTATAGCCTTGTCTTTGTTATCTTGGTTTTAAGCTTTTTGAGAACAGAGATGGTATATTGGTTCTCTTCTTTGTAATTTGTAAACATTGCTCCAAAAATGTCCATTGCCTGTCTAAGAAGATGATCTGGCCAGCCAAAAAGGAAGACCGGCTGTGCACTGGGTGTTTTGTTTTTTATAACCCATGTGAATGGAACAGCGTGTACACCCTGGAACAGCATTTACAATTTACCAGGTCAGGCTGAGAAGATACCCAGCTGAGGTGCCTCCTACAGAGGCCAAGGACCTGGCCTTTGTAAGCGGCACCAGGATATGAGCCAGTGCTCTGTAGCATTCTTACTGCTCACCTCGCTCTGGAGCTTGTACGCGTGCACAGCCCGGTCCAGATCCACGGTTGTCGTAGTCGGAGCCACCTTGCCTCTGACACTGTGCACGTAGTCGTGGTGGTAGACGGCCTGGGTGCAGAGAAGCAGAGTGGGTTGATTCGGACTATGGCAGCATTGCGAGAAAGGCAAAGTCAATGGAAACCCAAGTCTCTCTTTTTCTTTATGTTTTAAAAGGTAGCCTGCTCCCTTTGTCTGAAAAGTTCTGATGTATTATTGTGTTGTATCCATTAAGATCAGAGCCAGGGTGTGGACCCCTGAGAAATAAGTGTAAGAGTTGGCTCAGGCATAAGAAGAGGAGAGTGGTCGTTTTACCACTACAAGTTCAAAAATAATAGGTCTCAACATTCTAACTCACTGCTGGGATAGCATTTACTCACTAACTGGCGGAGTTCATAAAAGAAGAGTAGCTTCGTGCCTGTTCTTTTTGCTCTGTGTTGCGCATATAGTGGGTGCTTTTCTCCCATTTTCTCATTGCACAGTTAAGGATGCTGAGGCTTGGGGGACTGAGCACTTTTCCTAAGCCTCAGAGACTGGTAGAGGCTGGACTCCACCCACACTTCTAACCCCAGAGCCTGCTTCCTTCTCATTCTCCTTCCGTTGGCTCTCATTTATTAGAAGGTCTGGGCAGTGACATTTACACTGTTGCTCTTGGTACAAGGATACAAAAAGCAACCTTGTAAGCTCTGTCTAAAACAACAAGTGTTTTACAGACTTAGATCACTTTCAGCTCCACCCCAAAGAGCTCCTTGAACACCCCAGGTTTCAGAAAACCAGAGCAGAATCTTTTATTTTTATTTTTCGGTCATGGTTGACATTCAGTATTATTTTATATTAGTTTCAGGTGCAGAGCAGAATCTTAAGTATTTCCTAAGGCATCAGCTCTGGTTTCCCCGTGAAAAAAGGCCAGGCACTGGCCAGTCTTCCATTCTTGCCACTTGTGCCCTATTGGTGGCCCTGCCTTTGTCTCTGCTTACAGCAGCGTCCCCAGTGGGCACTCACGTCGCTTAGTTGTTTCCCGCTTTGGACAGCCTGGACATAGACGGGGGTATCGGTGACCAACTTGTAGTCATTCCTTGTTTTCTGCACGTGAGCTTTGTACTTGATCTGCCATGAGGAAGAAAATAAGCCTGTGTTAGATCATTCACTACATTAGACATTGCTAGTTTTCCCCCGAGGGCTCGGCTATTTTTAGCTCCTGACAGTTACATTCACTAGCACTTATTTAACAGGCCAGGGTGTGTTTGAAATTATGACAATCGGCATCATCAATGCTTAGAGTCATACAGAACTTTGAGAGTCTTCTAGGAGGTTTGACAACTGCTATTCTAGGAACATTTAAGCTTTCTTACTGAAATCTTGATTATAGTATTAATTTGCCTAGCAAATCCTCTCTGTACCAGTAACTCCTGTCCATAGCGGTGGAAACTCTCAGAAAATGAGATTTTCCCTAGAATGATTTTTCCTATTATGGGCTCATTGATATATCCAAAATAGCCCCCAAAGTAGGGAGAAGAGCCAGGTGCCCCTACCCCCAGGGAACAGTGGGACAGCTCACTGTATTGTCAAGTAGGAATGCCACCTGCACTCCGGAGCAATGGCTGCTTTCAATTCCTAAGCACTTTTCTGTGGCTCAGCCATCCCCACCACCACTTCAGACGCGGCTGCTCCGTGAAAATGTCCACAGTTTATATACTCTCTCCTAGACTCTGGACTACATAAAGAAGAAAAAAACATACATAAAAAACCCCAAGGCAAACTCACATCATTGCGTAGATCATAAGCGTGTTTGGCATGGAGGATTTCAGGCGTGTCCCAGACGTAGCACCCAATGCCTTTCAACCAGTTGAGGTCATCCTTGTACACAATCTACAGAATAAAAACAGATGAAAAGGACCGGCAAGATGAAATTGGACTGGAAATGTAACACCAGAGACATATGCACCCTCTGGACCAAGGTCGACTTTGTGGAATGAAAAGAAAAAGCCTTGTGCAACGAGGCCAAGGATGCCGTGGAAACACTGGCACACAGAGCCCTGCCCCCAGGGGCACCTTTGGCCTTAAACCAGACCCATGGGCACCAGGAAAGCCATCCTGAGGGAAGACTGAGGTGAAGAAATGGGTGAGTCTGCTTCACTTCGGGGTGGGTGTGCGGGGCTGGGGAGGGGGGGCCTTCAGAAGCAGTGGGCTTACGTCGCTGATCTGGTCTGTGACTTTCCTGACGTGACTGTTGACTTGCAAGTCAGGGTGGCNCTGCCCCCAGGGGCACCTTTGGCCTTAACCAGACCCATGGGCACCAGGAAAGCCATCCTGAGGGAAGGCTGAGGTGAAGAAATGGGTGAGTCTGCTTCACTTCGGGGTGGGTGTGCGGGGCTGGGGAGGGTGGGCCTTCAGAAGCAGTGGGCTTACGTCGCTGATCTGGTCTGTGACTTTCCTGACGTGACTGTTGACTTGCAAGTCAGGGTGGCAGATCCACTCATGGAGGTGTAGGCGGTAATCGATTTCACTGACTTTCTTCTGAGAATCCTTAGCAGTGACCAGCTCTACCATGTCAGGCACGATGTTGATTTTCATCTTGTTCTTTTCATAAACTGATTTGTACAGGCGCTGTGAAGTTAAAATGACAGGCCACTTGTAAAGGGAATTGTGCATGGAATCACGACCATACATGACTTTCCTATTTACCGGAGAAGTCGGAACGACTAACTTGTAGCAACCAGTTGGGGTCAGAGCGAGGACTGGAGTTTTCCGACACTCTCTACAGGTTCTTGTGGGCGGAGAAGCAGCCTGGGCTGCAGGAACCCCTAACTCCTTCACCCACTCGCAGTCAGAGCCACATGTGCTGTTTAATAGAAACCATTCTGACTTACAGGAGATGGCTACGTGGCTTGGCTTCAATGTGAAGGGAAGGCCTTTGAAATTACTTACATCAATGTTGAACTTGCCAACTCTGAGACATCGCTCTGTATTTGGATCGTCTTCAACACTTTTTGGTAAAGTATAAAGAGCTTTGAACTTTTCATATTCTTCCCGATATTTGATCTACAGAGAGAAAGCACGAAGGAAGAGGCGTCATTTGGGGAGAGTAATGGGTCCGTGTTGTCACAAGAGCATGAGACTTAACAGGAAGAGCCCATCTCTGAGTCCAGCCACCTCTGCCTTTCCTCATCTGTGCACAGAGGCAGAGGCCCGGCAGCAGTACCTGCGGCAGGTTATCCAGGGCTTAATTCAGCTATGTGTGAAAGTGCTTTTGAAACTGTGGAGAGCTACAACATCTTGGTCACTGGTTGTAATCCTTCTATCCCAGTACTGGTACTTGTGCTATGACTACCTCGAGTCAAAGATTATGTAATTTTCAATGATCGCTTTTGTGATCCCGGCTCTGTTTTGCTTAGTCATACGTGAAAGAGGGAAAATGTGTTCAGGAATTCCTCTGTTTTTAGTAACTGACAAACCTGGTGCGTAAGAGACACTCTCTGAGTTTTAGTTTCTACGTGGTTTTCCAAAGACACAGTGCAATCAACATCTATGGGAAAACGAACGTTTAGTTTGTAAGTTGTATTGGCTTTTATTTAGTGCTGCATGATTTCATGCACCAGGGGGCAAGGCCCTTACAGAGACTAAACCGCAATCCCCTAGCACACAACAAAAATAACAATTCTCTCACACCTGGGCCTCAGAACAGAGGCCCACATCCCTGTAAGAAAATGGGAGATGGGAGTATTCGAGTTAGAATTCTTGCAAAGCTCTTCACTGACTAGAAATCAAACAAGATCTGCACCAGAATTTTCCGGACCACTAGTTCCCATGCTTCTTACACCTAACCCACTCCTCAGTTACAAAGAGGGTAGTATTCAAAGGTACCTTTTTAGAAAATGACAGTGGGAACACTTCTTTTGGAGGATTAATTTCTCTGTGTCCCACCTGGTTCCACGAACCACTTTCTAAGAATCCTGCCTCTACAACTTTTTCATGACAAAAAGTATGAAAATAAAAATAAACCCTTTGCTAAGCTTTCTAAAGCTTTTCTAAGCTTTCCTACCTACAAAGGTTCTCTTCCCAAGCGAAAAGTTTGCTCCTTTGGGCTAGTCCGTTTGCAGTCTTCCAAATAGTCGGAGATGGGAAAAATCCTATGTACTAGTTTTTCTCCAGGCAAGAATGAAATTAATTCCATATATTATACAACAAGGTCTTTAAAATTAAGTATCTATAGGCCCAATAGGGGCTAGCGAAATCAACTCACTAGGTCCCTATCACCATACATGAGTAGAATGGAAACGAAGCCCTTGGAGTGCGCTGTTTTTCCTGGAGCAGGAAGTTCTCTTCGGTAAAACTGTTCTGTCAGAGGGACTCACAGAGACTTCGGTTGCATGTGTGCCGACTTGCAATATAAAATAAATTTCTCACTGTGAGTCTTGTCTAAAAAAAAGGTTTTCAGAAATATGGCCTAAAATGTTAAATACAACGATCACAATTACGGAGGGAAAGTTTCTAAAAGAGGTACAGTTCCTAAAAGAGAACTGGGCTTATTACAACTCCAATGAAGGCTACAGGGAATTTTATAGTAGGAGGTTTTACTTAAGAACATTTTAGGCATAAAGCATTAGAGAGCATAAAACTTTGTATTATATTCAAACAGCTCCTGTAATTTAGGATTTTTAATAATCATGTCTGTACCTAAGAAAAGTTGTTCTTTTTTTTTATATTTCATGGTTATAAAGATAACTATTTACTTTTAAATGACTTCTTCAGGGATGGTGGAATGACCGGTTATCACATTTATAGGTTTATTTTTGTACTACAACCCACACAATTTTGTAGAAAAAGAGTCCATTTTGTGTGGCACAGTCTGACTTCTGTCTATCCCCACTTCAGTCTGATATCATTTGCAGGCAATCCACCTAAAAGGCCACAGTGTGTCCTTCATACAAGTGTACAAGTGTTTTAGATTTTCTCTGGACTTCGGGGCCCTTGAGAGGAAGAAGCAAGTGCATGGAGCCTGTGATGATTGAGTGCCTGGGACTCTCTGCTGGTGGGCACATGCCTGTGGAAGGGCGGGGGTACTTCTGGGCGGCCAGAGCCATCCTGGGAGTGGAGAGCTGGCGAGGACAGAGCGTGCGTGGGAGGCTATCATACTCATCCTTCACTTACCCTGCTGACCAGATCCTTCTGGTTCCTGGCGTGTGTCAGGGACATGGTGTTGGTAGGCAGGACGTAGCTGGTGGCTTTCACCTTTTCCCAGATTTCCTTGTACAGGTTCTGTAGGAGTTAAAAAACTTTCTTGTGAATATGGAAAAACATTCTGGTTAGCTTCAGAGTAGTGGGTTCCCCCCTTTGTTTCTGCCCTTCTCAGACATGCCGGAACAACCCCAGACCTTTTTCCTCTGTAGGCTCCAAGTACCCCAGGGAATCACTGCCATGACCACACTTAGCACAGTTTGACAGTGAGCAGAGCTTTCAATTCCATATTCATTTCCTACAGGTCTAAGAATTCCTGGAGGATAGAAACCACTAATATATATTTTTTTAAACTTATTTATTCTTTTCCTTTTTTAAGTAGCTAGTAGAAGCATAATATATGTTTGTTTCCATTCCTACACATTTATTTATCCAGGAGAAATGAAAACTTATGTACACACAAAAACCTACATGTAAAGGTGAATAGCAGCTTTATTTATAATTGGCAAAAACTGGAAACAACTCTAATTCCTTTAACTGTGAATGAATAAACAAACTGTGGTATATCCACGTGATGGCATACTATTCGACAATAAAAAAGAAAATGACGGATTTATGCAGCAATGTGCATGATACATAAGTTGATTTTGCCAAGAGAAGGAAGCCAGACCAGATGGCCACATGCTATGCAACTTGATTCACATGATGTTCTGGAAAGCGCAACACTTTGGGGACAGGAAGCGTCTTCGTGGATGCCACGAGAGAGAGGAGAGGCCAGCAAGAGCAAAATTTGGGAACTACAGAGAATATTTTTTGTATCTTGACTGGGGTGGTGAAATCACATGACTGTATGTATTTATCAAAAGCCACAGCAGTATATTCCACACACAGTGAGATTTACTGTACATAAGTTAAAACAAATAAAAATCCAATCAGAATGAAGGAGGGGACTAAAATGGAATACAAACTGTAACTAAAATGGAATACAAACTGTAACTAATATGATGTATTTGTAACTGTGTTACAAATGCATAAGCAGACGACAGTGATAGAAGTGGGGAGAAAACAGCTAATTTAAGTGACTTTGGAAAAGGAATTTTGACAGGATTCTCTAATGCCACAGAAAAAAGAACCGTATACACAGTTCTGCGCTCTAGTTAGTAAATCTGTTTCTCACAGGGGTATGTATAGCTTAGCAGCTTGAAAACACTGTAGGTGCATACAAGGGTAGCACAGATGAGTAAATACATCCTAGATCATGAGAGCCAGGCTTTCCACTGGAAAGTAAAAAGAAAGCCACAAGTAGGAGAAAGATGTTACAAATAAGGAAAGGGAGAAGGCTCAAACGAACCCTGTGGTGTTGAATTGCACTGGGGGTGTCAGAATGATATAGCTGGATACATACAGAAGTCAGATATGTGAGAGTACATGGGTCGGTATACATGCATGTATTTCTAAGCTCTGTGCACCTAAAGGACCACATAACGATGGCAACCCAGGAGCATTGAGAACACCCAGTGCTTAGATCTTGGTTTTTGAAATACCATTTTCCAGTGAATACACCAGGGCTCTTTGGACAGAGGTTGATTCTAGGTCTAGAACAGGGGAAATGCAAGGTGAGCATGGAGTGTCTTGTGGTGACAGGAAGTCAGGAAGTGCTCAAAACACACCATGATGGGGGTGTCAGGGGGACACAGGAGCCACCTGAAAGGGCTCCCAGTGGCCAAAGCTGAAACAATTGGAGCAGCAGAATAAATAACAGTAGTATCAAACCATATCCCACAAAATAAAAGAAACACTCATGATCCCATGCTGATATAAACAAATGAACAAACAAACAGGGAAGGAGGAATAGTGTTTCTTGCAGAAGAATTCCAATGAATAAATGTAGGAGGAATGAGAAACAAGATCACCAATAAGCATATTTCACAGTAACAGTCATTGCAAGATCCATCGGTGTGTGAAAAAAAAGTTTGAGGAGAAACAGGATAGTTGTATAGTCTCAAAGGGTCTCCTCCATGGTATTTATTAACAACAAAGGGAAAAACAGTAACTCGGTGGTGGAGAAGCTCATCAAAGAGCAACTTAACCAAGTGATGAAGAACCACATCACTAGTTACTGGCTTCATGGACCACATTCTGTGAGGTGCACATCACTGAGACATTCTGAGGTGCACATTCTGAGAAGGGCCCATCACTTCTGTGGTATTCTTCTTAAAAATATTTGATATGCTTATTGTAGAGAGAGGGGAAGGGAGGGAAATAGGGAGAGAGACACCGATGTGTGAGACAGACATGGAGTGGTTGCCTCTTGCATGCTCCTTCCAACAGGGCTCCTAGACCAGACCCAACCTGGGGTTGCGTCCTGACCAGGAATCGGACTGGTAACTTTTCGCTTTGTGGGATGACACCCAGCCCACACTGAGCCACGCTGGTGAGGGCCCGTGTCATTCTCGCCAAAAATGCTCTCAATCTAATTGTGAGGAAACTTCATATAAAACCAAAGGAGGGACATTCCACAAGATAACTGACCAGTACTCTCTCAATGCGTCATGATCAGAAAAGGACAAGGAGAAGGCTGAGAAACGATCGGGTTAGAGGAGGCTGAGGAGCCATGAGAACTAAGTGTGATGGGGAGTCCTGGATGGGCACCCCGAACAGAAAGAACGTTAGTGGAAAAACTGGGGAAATCTAGATCTAGTCTGTAATTAACACGCCAACAATGTTAATTTCTTAGTTTTGATCATTGTACTACAGAAAAAACCATGGGGGGGATTCTATGTAATATTTTTGAAACTTTCCTGAAAATCTCAAATTACTTCCAAATGAAGTCTTAAAAATGTGTGTTGAATTTAATCAGCTGAGAAGAGGAAAAAGAGTGCCTTGGTTGGTCTGTAAGCCACTGGCCACTAGAGAAGCCAGAGAAGGACAAATTCAAGGTCAACAAAGAATAGCTTCAATGGTATCTGCCTGCAACATGGAAGAAGTGGCTGAGTTTGTGTCAAATGTGTAAAATAGTGTAATATTCAAATTGGGCCTCATCTAATTGTAGCTGGGAGGATTTATGAGATAGAGCAGAAATTTGAAGGTCCAGGAGAAAAAAACTGGACAAACCTTTGGGAGTAAAGGCCTCTCCCTTCTGTTTTCTTATTGACTCAAAAGGGGGGAAGTAACTCAAATGAGAGAAAAACACGCCACTTACACTGCTGTAAAGATTCTTCAGATTTTTGATTCTGTCGTGATCCACCGTTTCTAGTACCGTCGTGTACTTGTCCTTATTCTGATGATAATTTTCTTTATATCTCACCTAAAGATAAAACAAGATGGGTTATTCTTCTCTGTTGTAAAACGTGCAAAGACAAATGATGGTTTGTTCTGGGACAGAAGACAAGAAAGACGCACCTCACTGGCATTAATGCCGCTTTGAACAGCAGTCACGTAGAGTGGTGTGTCTGTGACCAAATTATAGTTCTGTAGATTTTCTTTACCTGCTGCCGTGTATTGGAGCTGTGAAGGAAAGCAAGAGTCATCTAAAATGGCACAGTGCAGGTCTGCTGTCAGCTCTGGCAGTTTGTGCCAACTTAGATGTGCCCTCATGTGTAGCCGGGCTTCCTGCTGTAACCCTAACACAGAGGCTGCCAGTGCACGGCCCTGCAGACTCTGGCCATAAACCAGCAGTTTCTCCCGACCAAGAGTGAGGCCTGGGTCTCTGCCAGCCCTCGTCCCTGTTTTGTTGTCTTTCTCATGCCCACGCTCCACCTGATGGCAGCCCCTTGGTGCACCGTTCTGTTAGTCTGCCCCGTCAGGGCTGAACCATGTGCTGGGAGGTTTCCCAAATACCAATTTTTTTTTTTTTTTTTTTTTTACTTTAGAGCTTCTCTGCCTATGGCCAAAGCATGCATGTGGATTATACTACCTACAGGTTAACCTGAAGGACCAAGGTATTGATACCTGAGACCGGTTTGCTCGGAAACACCTCCCAGATAACTTTGTGTTAAAAATGTCTAATGCCCTAAACTATCGAGAGACTCCAGCCGAGAAGGTCCAGCGCCAGAGCAGGCCACCAGGAGAGGTTTTACTGGCAGGGGCCCTTGGGTTTCCTTGGATCATGCACTGTCAGAGCAGCTTTCTCTGCCTGGACACAGGGACAACTTTGCTCACACCCCGCTGAGAGCACCACGGACTCCTTAGGTCCACAGCCCGTTAGTCATTCTAGGAAGCCCGGCTCACCTGACTCTGGAGGTCATAAGATTTCTTGGCTTGGAGGATCTGAGGTGTATCCCAAACATAGCATCCAATACCTTTCAGCCAGTTTAAGTCATCTTTATACACATTCTGCAAAAAGGAAGGAACAGTGAATGATAATAGGTACTAAATGAATTTACAATCGAACAGCTTGATGATTTCCTATCAGCTCTTGGCTGCGCATGGTGCTTAGTGGTCACAGTGTGGACTTCTCAACAGCTGGGAGGTCTTTAATGCTCTGGCCCATGGCAGCTTAGGAGGAGGGCAAGAGCTGAGTTCTAGTCTTGTTTTAAACAAACTAAATATTGCACATAGGTGTCCATAATTCAGAGGCAATTGTTACACCAACAAGTGGTTAGTCATGCCACTCCGTTAGAAAGCAGCAGACTTTATGAATATGGGGATAATTAGGGCATGGGGGGCCAAGGCAGGGCTCAGCAAAGCCTGTAATTAGGTTCAGCTGCAGAAAAGACATACATCACTCAAGATCTCCTGTGCGTTTCGGACCCGGATAACGTTGGGTTCTTCTGGAAGAGAGGTCCACTGGTGGAAGTAGTGTCGGTACTCCAGGTCGCTGAGGATGTACTGACACTTTTTGGCCAGCACGTGATTCATCATGTCATTGGGGATATGAACATTTGCTTTGGTGTCTTCATAATTTTTTCGGTAGTTCAACTAAAGGGTGATATTTTTTTAAAGACAAAAATAAGAAAGGAAAAATGTGAATTTTCTAGGTCAAACTCTTAGGGTCTTATTTCCAATATAGATCAATACCTTGAGAATAGACAGAGGTTAAACAAACGATGCTTTGATATATTCTTTAAAAAAAAATCCCCCACCCTTACATAACACTGGGTAAAAAATGACCTTACAGTCAAATGCAGAGGCCCACTGTGTGGTGGTGGAGGAGGAGGGAAGGGGGGGACTCAGAGCCATCCCAGGCTAACTGGCAGGGGTGGGGAAGAGCCTCGGACTGCCTTGTTCTTCACCACTCCATCTGCAGCTAATCCGGAACCAAAGGGCAGATCAGAAATTAAGTTAAAATGAACTCTGCTTACCACACTCCTCATCTTTTGGAAATCCAGACAGTGAACCACCTCAGGGAACTCACTGATTTCTTTTCCAGCCAGGTAGTGACCCTTCTGCTTCTCAAACGTCTCTTTGTATTTCAGCTGTGAAATAGGTTCAGGATTGAGAACCACTGGGATTTTCTAACCAGCCCTTGCTCCCCAGTAAAGACTCTCAAATCTATGAGAGGAGAAAGTCCTACCAACCTCGCTGTTCACATAGTCAGCATGCTTGGCTCCAACGATGGGGATGTAGCGTTCGTCCAAGGTGTAGCCGTAGGCCTTGGTTCCCTCCCACGCCCCTTTATACAGGATCTAGAACAAAGAAATGTGTGTCAACACTTTGCTTTCAGATACTGCTAAAAAGAAAGTGGTAAAATCAAGGTAAAATATCTATGCTTAAAGGCAAGGCTTAAATCTTTGTTTAAAACTGTTAGTGTGCCTGATGAAGAACCAGGCAGTCTTCTGGCTTGTTGCAAACAAAATCTACAAACTCTGAGGCCCTGTAACAAACGCTAACTGTAGCCACAGTTCTAATAAAAGTGAAGACCAATTTGCTCCTAGGGAGAGAATCGCTGAAGAGGGTTTCCCACTGAGATTGAACCCATGCACACTGCACGCACACTTACATCACCCTTCAGATCACCCTCGTCCTCCATCCCTTGGCTGGAAATGTTTGCACATGATTGCTGAGGAATTACCCAATTTTTCTGTCTCTTCTCTGATGGTAGTTGCTCTGCCCTGTGCGCACCCAGAGCTGGTACAGCACCTGTTACATTACTATCTATCTGTTTGCGTGTCTGTTCCTCTCATTTGTGTGAATTCCCGAAGGGCCTGACTCGTTCCAACATGAGCTCCCCGGTGCCTCCTACAGTGCTCTGTACAGCACAGCAGCTCTAAAAGCACCCGCTGAACAAAGGCTACGTGGTCTGGTTAGCGTGCCACTTTTAATAAACAAGACTGAACACAGTAGAAGTAACAGATCTCCAAAGTTCAGTTGTTCACAAAATCATCCAGGAATATGAATACTGACAAGAGCTTAGGAACCGAGCTGTATATCACGTAAAATGTAACTTACAGTACTGTAAAGTTTTCCCATGTCTTTGGAGTGGGTGATGTATGGTGTCTCCGGTGAAAATGTATACTTTCCCTTTAACAACTTATTAAAGGTTTCTTTATATTTTATCTAAGGAGAGAAAACAAAACAAAACAAAACCTGTGATTACTATGAATGCATATTTAAAGTTCTATAGGTCTATCTAAGTGAGATAATAATCAGTTTACATTTATTTAGAGATTGAAATGAACAAATGGACTAGAGATTAAAATGGACTAATTTCATTCCACATCAGCTAATACAATAGAATAACTTGGACAAAAAAACAGATATCTAAAAGTAGGTACAGTTATTCCACCTACTAGTGGCTTTTTAGACATTCTCCCCCAAAGTTTATCTTATAGCCCCCGCCCCCTCAATTTTCTTACAAGCCAGTCTGTTTGGTGATAGAGATCTAGCTCCCAGTCTATGCACCTCATTATACACAAAAGCAAACTTACATCACTTTGATTGACTGAGTTAATCTTGGCCAAGACAATCTCTGGGGGATCTACCACACTTGTAAAGTTAGGATAGTTGTCAAGAGCAGCCTTCTTATATTTCACCTGCAAAGAAATAGAGATGATGAAGACAGGTCTCCCCCTACAGAGCACCTCTGCCTACGTGGTGGGTACGGAGGCCAGGCACTAGGTAAGAATAACAGGCTTTGTGTACCTGATTCACCAGCTCTTGGTTTTTAGTAACCCTCACGTGGTCCACAGAATCCAGGGGGATCCAGCCAATGCCTCGGAGCCACTCCAGGTCGGCTTTGTAGATGATCTGAGAGCAGGGAAAGTGACCCAGACACAAGGTTACAGACAGCAGATTGAAAGCACTTTCTTCATTCTCGGCCAGTGTGACTCAGTTGGTTGGAGCACGGTCCATAAACTGAATGGTCACAGATTTAATTCCCAGTCGGGGCACACGCTGGGTTGCGAGTGGGTCCCAGTAGGAGCGCCCGAGAGGCAACCAGTTAATATTCCTCTCACTTCAGTGTTTCTCTCCCTGTCTCTCTCCCTCCTTTCCCCCTCCCTAAAGTCAATAAGCATGTCCTCTGGTGAAGATAAAAAAATAAAATAAAAAATTTCTTCGGCTTTTAAAGGATTTCAGTCTCTTGTAGCTGTTGTCCCACTGACTGACTGGTGAGTTCATCTGTACGCCTGAGCGATATTTCTTGAACCTCTCACTGTGAATGGTGCACTGCGCTGTGTGCTTGGAGGGATAAACCTACAAAAGGAGCCCAGGCACAGAGAAAAATCGTTTTCAAAGTGGGATGTGCCCGTGCTGTGAGAGTGAGACCGCTCAAGTGCCGTGGGGGTTAAGGGCAGGGAGCCGGCATTTCCAGTTGTGAATGTAAACGAAGGTTTTACCAAGGAAGTGGTCATTTTAAGTGAACTTCGTATATTTAGTTATATAGAAGTGCATGAGATATTTACAATAGTGGAAATTATGCCAGTAAATGCTCATGGATCATAGGGTAGCAGGAGGCAAGCTTCAAGTTAAGCTTGCTCTACACCTCCCAGCCAGCTCCCGGTTTCCCCCAGCCCAACCACAGCAAATGAAGAGGAGTCACGAATCAGATTCAAGTTCCACAATGGTCCTTCACAACCTATGAGGTGGGAGGTTTAAGTTCAGCACCTGTGTTACAGGCAGTCTTTCTGTTTCCGTTTTGGTAGTGATGAGGAGACCCAGGCAGAGCTCGCTCCTCGGGGCACCTGAGCACTGTGCTGATGCATCGTTTCTGCTCCCTACAGGCCTCTGGTGTCAGGAAGAGGTCCCGAGGCAGGCTTCAGTGCCAGGTGGCCTAAGTCACATCCTCTACCCTTGCTGTACCAAAGCTCCGCCTGAGAAATTCTGGGCCCTCAAGCACCTCATCAGTATTTTGCATCCGTTTTGCTTTGATTCCTTGCAAGGAACTACTTCCTAAATGCCTTGGGGAATGACATGCCTGGCAAAGCACCAATGGGGCGTTTCCAGGGCCGTGATTATTCTATCAGGCAATGTAGTCAAAATCCCAACTCAGCCTCAGTTCCCACCCAAGCCAATTATTGTTTTATATCAGCTGATCACTTTTCATGCGAATGTGAGTGAGGAGTTGCTAATGCGATGGTACGAAAGCAGCAGGCTTTTTAAAAAATAACTTTGAAATTGGTTCAGAAATGCAGCCAGTCGGCCACGCTGTCCCTCAACCCCTGCTCCTGACCCCTCTCTACTTCGCATCCAGCTTCGGTTCTCTCCGAGAACAAACTGAATAGTTACGGCTTCACGTTTCAAAGAGTGGTGGCCCCAGCATGCTGCTTACAATTCTCAGGCTAGAACATATGTTTCTAGATAATTAAGAAATAAAGATCACTTACATCGCTCTGTAGGTCATAGGCCTTCCTTGCCTGAATAACATCGTTTTGGTCAGGATGACACGTCCACTGGTGCAGGTAATGATGGTAATCGATGTCGCTGGCAAGAGCCTGCCCCTCCTTGGCGGCCAACACCGACACCGTGTCAGCAGGTATATTGACTTTGGCCTTTGTTTTATGATAGTCCTCCTTGTATAGTCTGTCATTCTGAATCTGGCCTGCGTGCTCGAACCACACCAGCTTAGGGTCATCTCTCATGGTCGGGACACCCACATAATGACCTTTTTGCTTTACGTGTTCAGCTTTGTATTTCAGCTGGTGGGAAGAAGCACAGAGATTCCATCGGTTTTTACAAGCACACAGGGCAAAAGGGACTTTGAACACCATCAAACTCAGCCTCCAAGATTTTTGTGCCACACACCCTCACCCTGAGAATACATCACAGAAAACATTGAAATAAATAAATAAACGTAAGAATTTATCAACTTAAAAATGAGAAAAAACGGCATTTGTTTTCTAATTCTGGCAATATTGTATTTGAAGGGCTAGCGAGCCCAGGAAAGTCAGGGAATAGAAGAAAAAGGGAAGATGGTGATGGATGTTAATCAGACTCATTGTGGTCACCATTTCACAGTCTACACAAATGTCAAATCATCGTGTTGTGCACCCGAAACCGAAAAAATAAATAAGAAAAAGTAAAAACCTCAACCACTAGCCTTTAAAAAAGCTGAGGGAAAAAACAAAGGAACTCCCAAAGCCCATGGGAAAAGGACCAGAAGGGAGCAGGCACTCCCACCATCCCCACGCCTGGCCAGGCTTGCCCAGCCGACAAGGTACACTCCACTGCGCTGTGCGCTGGCAGAGCTGGGGTGCCCCACATGCAAGTTTCAGCCTTCACAGAGTGTGCTCATAGTAGGAGCACACTTACCTCGCTCTGAACATCTTTGCAGTGATGGGCGTGAACAAAGGGCACAGCATCTGGAGGCAAGATGTAACCGGTGGCTTTTTGTTTCTCCCAGCCTTCCTTGTAGAGGTACTACAAGACAGAGGGCCACAACAAAGGATTAAACTGAGAGGTCAGCACGGAGGGATAAATCGTGTGCACACATCTCCGATAGTTGTAACACGGTCCTCTGTTCCCACACAAAGTCCCAGACATCCGGGTAAAAGCCCTACCGGGTCCAGTATCCGGGCTGCCTCCTGGACAGTGTGCAGCAGCGGGGTCTCCGTGAGGGTGTACTTTGATTTGTTGTCATTCCAATGTTTCCGGTATTTAATCTGGAAATATGAGGCAGGGGGTAAGTTACTTGATGCTAAGAAACCATAACGTAAGCAAATGCTAGCTAGCACCAATGATCTCAGTGATTACGTCTGTATCTCAGATGACGATCACATGCTGCTGAGTGGAAGTAGGTGGAGATGCTCAAGGCGACATCTATCTGATTGGAAAATTTTAGAATGACAGTCAAGTACTCACGTCATTTAGGATCTCCCCACTTTGTTTCGCTGTGACATAATCCACTCTGTCATCCACAGGAGTAAAGTTCAGCGTTTCGATTTTTGTGCGATATTTACTCTACGGGAAAGAAAATAGACAGCTGTCTCTGGTCCTATGTGAGCTGAGAACGAAAGGCTAAATTTGAGGGTCCTTTTCTGCTGGAAGCAGAGAGCGCCATGGTGTTTCCTTGGCAATTTGGCTTTCTTCATAGCATTTTATTTTTTAACGAATGGGCTTTCTTCTTATACCTCCCACAGATTTTAAAGTAGCAGGTTTGCTTAGCTTCCAAAGTCATGTAATGGATCATTATGCACGTGTATCTTATGTGGGTTATAAATCTCAACACATTTTTTCAACTGGACAAACTTCTCTCAAATACTTTCCTATTGCTGCCAAAAGACGTTTTTCATTTATACAATCCCAAGCATCAGTGAGTGTGCTGGACCTTGCATTACAGATGTGGTCCTATAGCATCATAGCAGCAGTAGAGCTTATTTTGGGGAAAAAATGTATGTTTGGCTTAAATGACAGCAACTGAAATTGTTTCAGTTGTTGGTATGGTATGGCCAAACTGTGGCTTGTGTATTTCTGTTCAGTCATTGAAGATAAAAGATGGCAAGAGAAAAGGCGGGAGTACCTACCTCACTAAAGATATCCCCAGCATATTTGGCGTGATTGACAGAGACAGAGTCATGGGGCATCCACCCGATCCCACGCAGCCATTCCAAGTCGGCCTTGTAAATAGCCTGTGAAAACAAGGCCGGGGTCAAGTCAGCAACCCTAGCCATTGTCCTATTTGTTCTGTCCATGGGTCTGATGGAGAACTACAGTTTAAGAATGACACACTCAAGCAGCCAGGCAGGTAACATCAGTAGTTAGTTAGGAGGCCAGATGGTATAGTAAACTACAGGACATATTTTTTACTTAAAAGACATTAAATAAATACAGCAATAACCGATAGCTGCAATTCAGCTATCGGTTATTGTCGTCAGGGCTAACACATGTTCAGAGCTCCATCCTCTGATTTTTCAAGAGAAATGGGAAACCCTAGACTTGTACACAAAATACCCTTGTCTAAAAACCCTGGCAACCTCAAAAGTTTTACACATTGTGTCAGCTAAACAGCATATCTGTGCCAACATCCTCTCCATGGACTGCCCATATTTTACTTGGGATATAAACCTCTGTTGCTACTGAAATTGTATAGAAATAATATAATTATCCTTAGCCTGTAATAATTAAGAACTATATTCATGTTATCATTTATTTGTTGACACCAAGTCTAGAGGTGATTTTGATATCATATTATAAAGTATAACTAAAACCAAGTTCTCGGCTGTACAAGACGTAAAGTAAGGATATAAGGACTTTTGACAAACTTTCGGGGAGTCATGGCGAAACAGAGAAGAGCTCATCCTGAAACGCAGGCCACTCACATCGCTTTGCAGTTCGTAGGCTTTTTTGGCCTGAATCACGTCGTTCTGGTCAGGCAGGCACGTCCACTGGTGTAAGTAGTTGCGATAATCAATGTCACTGACCAGGATCTGGCATTTTTTCGAATGCAGGATGGAAAGCATATCCACAGGGCTTTGGAACTTCGTCTTCCATTTGGCCCAGTTCAGCCGATACTCTCTTTCATTCTGAATCTTGCCAGCTATGAGGGCCCAGCGGATCCTGTTGTCATCCCTGGCGGTGAGGGTGCCCACGTAGTGGCCCTTCTGCTTCTCATGGTCAAGTTTGTATTTATACTGGGGATGCAAAAACAAAGCAGATGGATCACAGTTTGGTCTCTTAATGCACCTAGGGCATCTGCTTAAAGAATGGAGATGCTACACAAGGCCACACTTACGTCACTGGCAATCTCCCTGGAAGCCTTGGCGGACTGTATCGGGATGGCGTCTAGCCGCACATCACAGCTCATCTTCATTTCCTCCCAGCCTTCCCGGTAAATTTTCTGAGAGAGAACAAAAGACATCATTCCAGGTTCAGGTCTAGCAATGCGGCCAAGGGCTCACATGGAATTATTATTAGAGGAATGCAGTTTTGAAGGCCCAGAACCAGGTAAAGAAGTGACAATAGGTGAAAGAATCCTTCCGCACCATGGCACTGAAATATAAAATCGTGTTGGAGTCCAGGTATCTGGGTGTGACAAGAGTTCTTTCTTTTTAATTTGAATCATAGTCATGAAGTAGTTGTTCATGGTTTATGTAAAGGAGTTTAGTTGCTTCTGGTATTGCTAGCTTTGGGATACATATATGTTCAGGCATTGATGGGCTATTATTAACTATCTTTAATTCAATAATTCAATTTATTTAACTTAAAAAATTAAATTCAGTTTTATAATCTTCAGCATTATAAACTTTTTACATTTGGGGGGTTTCCCCCAATATGATTTTCTAGATCTTATGTGATTGAGGCTGCACATTGTTTGGAAATGTTAGATGTTCCTGCTAAAGCACAACTGGGTATTAATAGTCATTTAAAAATATGTAGTCTGTTTGTTTGTAAAGAGGAGTTAATTAATAAAGTGACTAGTTTACAGATAACTTTAAAAATATATGTTCATATTTAAACAGGCACATTCTGTATTGACAATGTCAGAAAGACTCAGAAATGAGAGTAATTTACATGTATAATTTAGACAATATATCCATCAGCATGGGACCTTGAACAGTGCAGAAAGGACAAGTGAATTTCAATTGTCGACAGTTTCATGGCCTTTGCATATCTGAACTATGGGTGCTTGGGCAGATTTTGCATTTGCAAGTATTGATATGTTTTATAGCAGTTTTTATTCAAGCTTTTGCATGTATTTGGGTGGGCCTATTTAATGATCGACATTGTTTTCTGTGCAAAGTAAAATGTATTCTTCACATTTAAATGTATTATACTAGAGAATATTCAATGAAAACTTGTCTTTATGTTATTTTAATTTGTGTTTTTATTTTATTATGTATATTATTACATTATTTTTCTTACAGTTTACTTTTTATTCGCTTATATGATCAAATATATATTTTTAAAAGATTTTATTTATTTAGTTTTAGAGAGAGGGGAAGGGAAGGAGAAAGAGAGAGAGAGAAATATTGATGTGTGAGGGAAACATTGATCAGTTGCCCCTTGCAATCACCCAGCTGGGGACCTGGCCTGAAACCCAGGCACATGCCCTGACTGGGAATCTAACTGGCAACCTTTCAGTCTGCAGGCCAGGACTCAATCCGCTGAGCCACACTAGCCAGGGCCAAATATATTTTTTATTTGAACTAAAAAATACCTGGCTTGAGAACAAACTTCATCTATTAACTTTGAGAACATGGTCAAGTTTCTTAATCTTTTAAAGTCTCATCATTCCTACCTGATAAAACAAAATAACCATGTTTTACTCACGAGATTAATTTTAAGATTAAATGCATCAATTTAAAATGAATTTGCCTGGTTACCTATAAAACTGTATACAAATATTCTAAAAATGGTGTGCTTTCTAAATGATGGAGAGGGTTTCAAATAGTGGCTTTTATAAAGATTATAATAGTGGTGACACCATATATAAAAATGTACCTTTTGGTTAACACTGCAAATAGGATGTTTGATTTCTTCCAAAACACAAGCCATTATCATTAATACCTACCTGTCTAATAGCTAAATATCTAAAGTTAATACCTTTACTTTTGGAATAGTTTCAAATACTAGCCTTGCTTATATCATCATATCAATGGTAGGGTTCTGGTATTTCCAGCTGAGAAATTTATCATGTGAAAGAGAGCACATGAGACTTTCCAGAATTTTCCTGCCACAGATGCTTCTGGATCAAATCAAACCACTGAGGAGGCCATGCCGAAATGAAGAGCCGACTGCCTCTCCCTCTAGTCACTTGACAAGCATACACTGCACCGTGATACTGATTCAGGTCCACCCCCCAAAAAATGTATCAGTGCCCTAAAAGTTTGGTGTTCTTCTCAATCCTTGAAAACATTAGCTCCCAAGTGGCTCATTATAATAGAGCTGATGCACTCTTTGGCACATGGTGAGGAATCGCTTGCCAGGCTCCTTCTCACACAAGATATATTATTATTATTGTTTTTGTGAATAGGATTTTTTAAAATTGTATTTATTTTCGATAACCATTTAGTCTCCCTACTCCTCCCCCCCCAAAAAAAAAACCCCACAATCACCACACTGCTGTTGATGCAAAAGTTTCAAATGATGGTGAATTGCACTAAGGTAGTGTTCTTCTTCCAAGGTCATACTTATTCTACACAGAAGAAACTTTTCTGGCCCACAAAGGCAGTACCTTCTTGAACATCGCTGAACTGTGTGGTTAGCCATGTAACTAAATTCTCTCATTTTGCCTAACATATTTTTAAGTCGATTCCTTTGTTTCTCCCAGGCATATAATGATTTATTCTGAGAACATGATAATTTTGTCTTTTTTCTTTCCAAAATTTATCTCTTATCCTTACTCTTACTTAGTGATTTTAGCTAGAAAGAGAAACTTACTTAGCTAGAAGAATGGGAGGAATGTTAGAGGGCCTCCTTATTTTATTCCTGACTCGAATGAGAAGCTTACTTACTGAGCATGAGCCTGGCCTTTGATTTGAGATTTATTCGCTTAGTCACATCAATAAAATACTCATTTTTTCTTATTTTGCAAAGATTTGATTTTAAAAAATAGGAATAGATATTTGGTTTTTGTCATAGATCTTTTCAAATCTGATAAAATGAGCAGATTTTTCTCTTTTGTTCTATTACATTATTAAGTTTCTGAATTTGGAATTCCTGAATGAAACCTAGTCATTTGTGTTATATATTTATGTACCAATGAATTTGATTTGCTCATATTTTACTAACGGTCTTCCTCATTATTGTTGGTCTAGTTTTCATTTGTGAAACTATTTTGACAAGTTTTGCTAACTGTGCTGGCCCTTCTTCTTTCTTTGGGCTCTAGGGTAGTTTGTGTTGTTTTGTTTTTCCTCAAAGTTTTGATAAAGAATTCTTCTTTATCAAAGATTCTTCTGTGAAATCATCTGAGTGGCCTTAGCATTTGAGAGGAGAGAGGAAAGTCTTTAATGACTCTCCTAATTTCTTGCTAGATACTTTTATTCTTTTTCTGAGGTCAAGTTTAGTAATTTATAATTTCCTAGAAAAGTCACTATAATTCAGGTTTTAAAATTAATGTGCAGAGTTTTGCAAAGAATTCTCAAACTGTGAGTTCATCTGACTCCGTCATTAATTCTCCTTTCTTGTCTGTGGGTCTCTTTATTCCTCTCATCTTTCTTGTCCTTATTCCCTTCTCCCTTCTCTCATGCTGACCCTGGCTCACCAGTAACGGACGCTGCCCAGTGACTCCGAGCCAGGGCCTGCTCCTTTCCTCACTCCTGGTCCAGGGCTGATGGAAAGGAGTCTTCCCTGGCTCCACCACCAGTCCGCCTTCTCTCCCTTGGCCATGGACAGGGCCACTGGAGTAGCACCAACTGAGTGACTTTTGGACAAAAAAGGAGTCTGTTGCAGTACTTACATCGCTCACGTTTAGAGCATTGGCTCTGGCGAGATTAATTTCCGGAGTATCTGGCATTATGTGGATCGAAGTTTTATCTTTGTCCCAAAGTTCTCTGTACTTTGGCTATGAAAAGAACCAATAAGAACAAAATTATTTCATAACTTGTAATTTTGCCAGTTCCAATGCACAACTTTCAATTTTTCTGATCCAAAATCTCTTCATATTAAAATACAAACTTCTAGAATCTTTTCACATAAGTTACTCAGGTTTGATATGAAATCTGTATTAATACCTTTTATTAATACTTTGAGTTTTTGTTTAAAATTAACTGGGTACTAATACAGCAACTCTGTCAGTACTATTTATTAAAATCTTTGCTATCATCAATATTATTATTATTAGATAATAATATCAAGTTAATTACTTCCTTTATTTTTAAGACTAATCTAATTTTATTATAGAGAAAATGGTGACTTACAATACTAATGTTTTCAGCATTTGATTTAGCCAGGACAACTTCCGGGGTGTCGACAATACTTGTGTACTTGAGGTTCACCACCGGCGTCCGGTAGACGCTGTCTCGCAGGATCTCCTGGGCGTTCTTGACTCTTAGGACTTCGGGAGACCCTTCAGGCATCCAGCCAATGCCACGAAGCCACTCCAAGTCAGCCTTGTAGATAGCCTGTGAGAGAAAACAGGGTTAGCTAGGAACAGGTTTAAAAAAACTGTCATTAAAACAGGGAAGCCATCTGTACATTACATTTTATCTTCCACAAACCATACTAAAAACTGAGCATTGTCCGGATGAACCTGATTTCTCATTTGCACCGCAGTGCTCTCTCCTGCTTGTTTTCTCTCACAGTGGGTCTGTGTTGGGGTGCATGTGCACATTTTTAAAAGCAGAAAGGTGTAGAAGAAACTCTCTGTTTGGAGGACGCATGGAACATTTTTGAATAATATTAAGTAATCATCATAGTAGTCAATATAGACTTTAAAAACAAGAATAATGGACTCTCCAGTAAGTTCTCCACAAGGCAGCCAGAATGATTTTGTCAAAATTTGTAATTCTGATCTGATGTCACAGCACTCCCCCACCCTGTGGTTTCCCATTAGTCTTAGGATAAAGATCAAAATCTTTACCATGAACTGGAAGGGGAGGAATGATCTAGCACAAGTCTCGACCTGTTCTGACCTGTGCATTCTGCCTGTGTTGGCCTTTCAGCGTGTGGTTTGCACACAGCCCCCTTTGCATACGCTGGTTATTCTGCAGGAATGTCCTCTGTGTCCTCCTCACAGGGCCACCTCCAACTCTCCCCCCACATCCCCACGAAATCAGCACTTCCTTAGGTAAGCTTTGCTACCTCTCATAGGGCCAGAGATCACTCCTTCTCAGCCACCTCACACTGATGTTCTCTAATATCTGTTTCTTCGTAACCAACATGAATGCCCTAGTGCTCTCTAAAGGAACTTCGTCGTATTTCTTATTATTTCTTCACAATTGTATCTTTAGTGCTGAGCACGATGCTTGGCACATGGTGTGTTTAACACATATTTTTAAAAGATAACCAAGATTTCAAGCCCTACCCTAGCTCCCCAATTTTTATTTTAATTGGGTTTTCTTTTTCCAAGATAGCACCTCCCTTTGAGTTGGGATTTTCATTTTCTTGGCTATTAAAGCCTTTTCCCCAGACGCAGGTAAGTGGTTAACCATATAACATTGCTCTATGTTAAATACTAGTTATTAATTTTACTAAAAACTTTGAAGGTGTTTGAAGTTATTAAAATGATATTTTAATAACTAGTTAATAAGATACATATACCAGGCTAAAAAGGTAGTAAGAGAAGTGAAAAATGTAGGAAAATTTCTGCCTTAATGAGGAATGGCATTGTATGTTTTAGTGTATAAAGTTTGATAGATATCCAGAAGTCAAAAGAAGGGATTCTCAAAGAGAATTACATACAAATTTTGAAATTTCCCTTCTTCACTTTCAGTGTACTAACATGGTTCAGGTTAATGAAGAGACTGCACTTCTTTAGAAAATGGCTTACATTCACGGGCTGGCAATTCATTTCAAGTGACGGGCATACTTTCCTGTAGGAAACTCATTCGTAAAGAGAAAGCATCTCTTGAAGCTTAGGGGAACTTAGTTCACATAATCTAAAAAAGGTATCCCTTCTATAGGAGAAATAAATAGCCTGAGGGGATTAATCATTCCCAAGACACTGAATGGGCATAAAATATGACTAAATCTAAAAATACTTGAGGTGAATTAATGAAACATTATATTGTGTAGCATACTCAGCTAAGGAACACTAGTGAGTCTAGAGGACGCTGCTAGCACATTTCAAACTAATTTTCAGGAAGACAGCCATGTCCTTCTTCAATACATAGTTGAAGAACCTTGACAATTCTTATGTCTAATAAACTACAAACATTGAACATGTTAACCAATCTATAGAAAAATTATGAAAAGGAAAAGTTAACAATGACGATGAAGACTTTTTGAGTAAACCCAGAGGTGACTTGGTCAAATACTAAAGACAAGCTTTTATGTACAGAGAGTTGTGTTTTCCCAAGTACTAGAAGGAGTACCCAGGCAAAGCTGTGGAAGGCTTCCTCCCCGGAGAGTGGCCTACCCCTCACGAGCACACACTTACGTCACTCTGCAGGTCATACGCTCTCCTGGCATGGATCACATCGTTCTGGTCAGGAAAGCAAGACCACTGGTGTAGGTACTGGCGGTAGTCCACGTTGCTTGCTAACGCCTGGCCTTCTTTGGCAGTATTGATGGACACCATGTCCCCAGGGATGGAGATCTTGGCCTTGTGGTCATTGTAGGCCTTTTTGTACAGCCTGTCATTCTGCATCTTTAACACATTTGCTGCCCAGACCAGTTTAGGGTCTTCCTTAGCATTCCGACATCCAATATAATGGCCTTTCTGTTTCTCATAAGCAGTTTTATACAGATACTGGTGGATGGGAACAGAAGAAAGAAGAGTTGTTTTTTCAAACTCAGTTTTTTTACACTTCCAGTTCAAAATAGCTTACATTCCCTTACATGACTCTTTGGGGGACACTGTGAGCACCTCTAAGATGAGAACTGTGCTCCCAGTTGTCCTCCAGTCCAGGCTTGCCCAGTCTCCCCCACACTTCAGTCACTGTTCGTCACTCTCACATGTTTTGCCAAAAAACATGTGCCACACATACTTCATACTTGAAGTCAACTTGATTCTTTGCCTACATAAGTTTACTCTTAAAGTGTAAGGTTCCCTAATTTTTATTTTAAAATGTATAATTCTATCTAAATAGGATAAAATCTGTATTTGTTTAGCACTCATTAAAACAAATATATAACCATTTAAAAATGCTTGTTCATGCAGTGCATAAAACTTTCACAGGTACCACCTATGCATGCTGCACTTTGAGCAACAATGGAATTCTTTCTACCCATAAATCCCTAAGTGCTTATAAATTAAGTAATATTGAGAAGGTTTTGGAAAGAAAAATCAAAATTTGTGCTTAAACATAAGAAGAGCAGAACTAAGCAGAGATGCATGAGGATCGTCAAGTTGTTGTAAAAGTTGTTCTTGAATTTGGGATTTGAAAACAAGACTCTAATAACAATGACCTCCATTTTATTTAAATATAATTCCTGAGGGAATAAGTTAAAGATTAGGATGGAATTAACTCCCTGTGTGCCTACTTGTTAGTGTTTGTTACAGTTGGGCAAGGAGGAGCTCTTACATCACTGGCAATATCCCTGGAAGCCTTGGCATGCTGGATCCCAATGGCATCTGCACGCAGGTCATAACCGGTCATCTTGACGTCTTCCCAAGCTTGCTGATAGTGTTTCTGCAAATGGAGATTGCAACACCACAGTCAATCTGAAGAGGGAGCTACTGAGTCAGCACTACTGACATGTTCAAGAACATGTTAATTAACAGTTAAACTCAAAATTACTCTCCCCTTAAGATTTATAAAGTAGGCTGGTTTCATACTGAACTTAAGTTCCAATAGATTTTTAGTGAAATTTAGTAAAGTACTCTCTAATAACTTTTTCTTAAGGGAAGAAATTTAGGAGACAGTAAATCATGTGAAAATGAGGGAAAAAAATATTGTTTGGCTTTTAAAATGAAAAAATCAATGCTGGACCACTAAAAAGAGAACTGAATAGTACTATACATGCATATGTATATTTATGCTGAGTTTTGACAAAACCACTGCATTCTCTCTTCTAAAAAAGATCTGAAGACGTACATCTCCATATTTTAAACACACGTGTAGGTGCACACACACATTAGCTTAAAGACTAGAAGTAAAAGTAGTGGAAGGGAAATGCCCATTGCTGAACTCTTGCTGGAGCACATGGCCGGAATGTTCAGTTAGGCAGAGAGCTGTGTAAGCCAAGGGGATGTGTGGTGTCTTACGTTGCTGATCTGGATGGCGTTGAGTTTGGACTGCAGCATTGCTGGAGTGTCAGCTGGCACATTCACATTGGTCTTCTCTTTGTCCCAGGCTTCGCGATACAATGGCTGGCCAAAATGAAAAGCGAAGCATAATTGATTCGTAAATAAGTCAATTACAATATGAATAAAATTATAGGGACAATTAAAAATTCTCTTTGGAGGTTCTCCTATGTAACTATAGATCACATTCTTTTTAACTTGGAAAGTGCCAATAGTAGCTACAAAGAGGAATATATTTATGTGGAATATAATATACATGTAAAATGAGTCAGAGACACAGTAGTAAAGTGACCCTTTTGCACTTATTCACATGTGCTTTATCAAGTAAACCCACATTGCCGTGAACGACCTACATTGCTGATAACATCCTGGCTCTCTGAGCTCAGATAAACTACTGTAGTGACTAATATTGTTGTCCCTGGACTTTTCAACTTATTTCATGACTGCATGCCAAGAAATGGTGGCTATTTTGTGAGCATGGTATTAACTGGTTGACCTGCATTACAGGCAAAGTCTCCAAATGCATTAAAGCACATATCAGAATCTGTAAAGCATGAAGATGCCCACCACACTTACATTGACCAAAGAGTTATCCAAGCAAATGAAATGTGGATATTGTTCATTGATGGACTATATACAATTCTATCTGGGCATATGTATTTTCAAGAGTCTAATGCTGTTATCAGCAGTTTAAAGTTCACAGTTAGAATTTTCACTGAGATTTCTTCAATGTATCTGAACATATCATAAACCCCACTTACCTCACTGATCTGGAGAGCATTGGTCTTTGCCAGAATGACTTCAGGGGTATCAGCAATGCAGGTGAATTTGAGGTTCTCAGGCCTTGTACGATACATCCTTTCATTGAGAATATCTTGGGCATTCTTCACTCTCACCACTTCCACAGAACCCTCTGGCAACCATCCGATACCCTTCAACCATTCCAGGTCTGATTTGTAGACATTCTGCATGACAAGAGGACCGCAGAGTGCAGCAGAGTCAAATTTGCCTACCAGAGCACAATGCCAGCAAACCACGCACTGTCTCTGCTTAAGTCAGCTGGGTGGCCAATCCCACAAAATTCAAGGATCAGCATTAAATGTTAACCTTGGGTGTTGTGTCTCTGGTGCACATCTCTGGGAGAAATTCCCAGGACCCTACAGGAATTGGAGCAAGGCTGACCAGTGGCAGTGGGGCAATGACAGATAGCAATGGCATAAAATCAAGGTCGAGCTTCTGTGGTCATCATTTGAAATACGTCTTTTAGGTACCACTGGGAATAACACCTGTAGGAATCTTGAAAGAAAGGTCCTTAGATGCATGTACAAGGGGAAAAATATTCATAGCTATGTCTATATGTATTTTCCTCTATATATAATATATAACTATATGTTTTCCGACATGCATCAAATAAACTTGAAATTTAAAACTTTCTTATGTTTAACTGTTCTGAAATTTAGATATCTGATCATGCAAATATACAAGATCAGAACAACTGGGACTAAAAATTTCTACCTAATTATACAGAATAGCAGAGTGACTTTCATCTTGATTAATAAGGCCTTGCCACATAAGAAGGAATCCTCTATAAGATTAGAAAAATGTTCAGAAAACCTCTACTATCATGAAATGTACAGAACACATTAAGTTCCATTAAGATTACCAGTTAAATTAATTCCCTAGGGAACACACTGTGACTAAACACACAGACACACATCTCCCCAAGAGTCTGGTGATAATATACGCACATCGCTCTGCAGCTCATAGGCCTTCTTAGCCTGGATCACATCATTCTGATCTGGCAGGCATGTCCACTGGTGCAGATAATTGCGATAATCAATGTCGCTAACCAGGACCTGGCATTTCTTGGCTTGAACAAGTGACATCATATCCAATGGTGTATTGTAAATTCCTTTAGACTTCTCATAAGCTTTCCTGTATTCTCTGTCACTCTGGATCTTGGCAGCGTGTATGGACCACACCAGTTTGGGGTCATCTTGTAGACTGCGGAAACCCACGTGATGGCCCAGTTGCTTACGGTAGCCTTCTTTGTATTTGTACTAAAGTTGTAAAAACCAATAAAAAGAGATATAACAATAATGTAGTATGAAGATTTTTCATTCAATGTTTCAGAATATTTTCTTAATGTGAAATGGCTCAACATTGGCAGTCATTATATACATCAGCTCACTTTAAGGAAATTAGGGCTTTTGGGTAGTTTTATAGAGGACATGAGTATATTGGGAGGGAAACAGTATGATGAACATGAGTAATAAAAATGCAATCATACTAACATTTACTGAGCAATCACCATACGCCAGATACTATTATGAGTGCTTCAAATGTACTAGGTTGATCTATAAGGTATTGCTGATTTTTTAGTTGAAAATAGTTGACAGTGGAAATTATAAGCTCATTTAATCTTTATAATATATCTACATGGTAGTACTTTTATTATCACATATTTGAGATGGGGAAGATGATGCACAGTAAGGGCATGCATTGTCCCCAAGGTTGCTTGGCAGGTAGAACATTAAGTCAGACAGTCCCCAGAGAATATAGAAGGTACCTCAAGTAGGAAAAAGTCATGTGTGATTTAGGAGACAAGAGTGCATGTTTCAGGAATGGAAAGCAAGTTTGCTGATTGAATCAGAAGGTGATGGTAGTAAGACCCACATCCTGATCACCTGTATTTTGAACTGTCCATGTGATAGGTTGGCTATCTCCTGGTCACTTGAAAGTATTGGCTCTGGGGCTTTGATTTGTTCTTGTGTTTGTGCCATAATTTTTAGTCTGGTCGTGCCTGTTATGCAGTGAGGGGCAAAGCCTTAGGTGTTCACCAGGGCGGGTCAACCCAGTGATTGGGTTGTGATGTGATGCTGTATGTGGGGGCAGGGTCTGAGAAGGAACAATGGTGCTTGCTTCACTCTCCATTGGATTTCAGTCTCTTCTACTGCTTCTCACAAGCAAACTGGGCCTTTCTGGTGCTGTTTCCCAGGTGGGTGAGCTTGTGTGCATTCTAGGACCCTGTGGGTTTCTCCAATGAACTCTCCTGTGAGACTGGGAGTCTCTCCCACAACTTCAACACCCACAAGTATTTTCAATTGGTGTTTTGAAGCTTTATTTCCCGGAGCTGGGACCCTGGGTTGTGTGATCTGTCTCGCTCTCCAGTTTCGCCTGGTTTATCTGTGCATGAATGTGGGACTGCCTGGTCAGTCAGCCTCCTTGCGCACCATGCCCCTCCACAATCCATTGCCTCTCTGGGTCTGTCCACTGCCACCCCATGCCCGGGGTCTGCTAGCTACCACCTGTGTACCCAGCGTCCACCTGCTGCCATCTTGCATGCCTGGGGTCCATCAGCTGCTGCCTTGCATGCCCGGGGTCCACAAGCCACCACTTTTTTTTTTTTTTGCCTCAACCCTTCTCCACCCAGTCTCCCAACTCCACCTCTCCTACCAGTCTGGATGAATGTGTCTATTTTAACTCCTTGGTTGTTGGACTTCTGTACAGTTCAATTTTCTGTCAGTTCTGGGTTTTTTTTTTGTTTCTACATTCCTGTTGTCCTTATTTTGGTTGTGCAAGGAGGCACAGTGTGTCTACCTACACCTCCATCTTGGCCAGAAGTCTGTGTGATTACATTCTTAAGTCTACTTGTTTGAAACTTTCATCTGTGATTTATATTTATGTAGAATGTTATAAATATTTGGGGGGTAAAATCACATATACTTCCTCTATGTTTACCTTAATGCTTTTCTTCCCATTTTAATGTTTTTAAAGGAAGTCTTTAGTGTAAAACAAAATGCAATAGTTTGCATAGATTTTAAAAAAACACCTAAATCCTTGAAAAATACTCTCTCTAGTTGTTGCATGGAGGAGAAGAACCACAAGGAGACAAGGAGCTGTACCTCGCTGGCAATGTCCCTGGATGCTTTGGCTTGCTTGATTTCAATGGCATCTGCTCGGATGTCATAGCCTTTCTGCTTGGCTTCATTCCAGTCTTTCTGGTAGAGTTTCTATTAAGGGAAAACACAGGTTTGATTACAGGAATTGAAAATAAGTGAATATACTCAAAGTAGTCACACAAATCACAAGGCGTAATGTGAGAACAAAGGCAACCTAAGAAAAACAACGGTTACTCCTGAGTTCTTCCTTTGGTTACTGGTTATTTACTTTGTGGAGAGCAGGATACTTCTGATCAAACTTTTAAAGGTGAATATCTAAATCTAACAGTTAAATATCTAAATCTAAACACCTGAAGTCAAACTAAGGTTTCAATATTTGCATTTATCACAATATGGTCCACATCTGAAGAAATCTCATTACAAGTATGTGAAAACTAAGAATCAACTGTGAACCTTTACAAGGTACCATATAAGACCTGATTAGATTTTCCTCCTCATGTTGGCTTTTGACTTTTTAGAGGTCTTTGTTGATGGGACGTGACATAGATATACATATTCTGCACTTTGCATATAATTATAAGTTGTCTTTTGGCTTTTTGTATGGCCTTTAAATGCAAACAAGAAAGTTTTAAATCAATCTAAAACCTTTTAAAGAAAATAGAAAAAGAAAGGCAATAGACTGTTACCTCTTATACTTTCTTGCATAAGAGACTTTTAACTAGGATTTCAATATTCTCAAACAATATACAATGAAACTGAGCTGTAAACACTGGACATAGGACAATGATTGTAAGGCTGAAAGGAGTACATTTCATAAGATTTAGGTATCCCAAATGTTGCAGTGCAGGGACCCAGCTATGTATCTGAACTAACGTTTTAAAGAGAATGTTTATTCACATTGCATTGGGAATGGTAGCTAAAGAGAACATGTCCATCCCTGGCTGGTGTGGCGTGGTGAGTTGAGCGCAGCCTGTGAACTGAAAGGTTGCTGGTGAGTCCTAGGCAGAGTACATGCCTGGGTTGCTGGTCAGGTCCCCGGTGGAGGGGTATACAAGGGACAACTGATTTATGTTTTTTTCTGGCACACTGATGTTTCTCTCCCTCTCTTTCTCTCTAATAAATAAATAAAATCTTTTTAAAAAGAGAGCGAGAGGGTGTCCAACTCCAAAAGCTGAAAACATTTCGAAGCCAGGTAATTTTTTGATAACATGCTGCATAAGCTGACGGGTTCCTCATAAAGGCATTTATACTTCACATTTATGCCTCTTACATTGCTGACTTGCAAGGCATTGATCTGGGCCTGCAGCATGGCTGGGGTGTCAGAGGGAATGCTGATGTTGGTTTTGTCCTTATTCCAGGCTTCTTGATACAGTTTCTGTGGAGAGAAGGGAAATATTATTTCAATATGTAATAAAGAATGAAGATCTGAGACATAAAGTTTAGGTGACTATTTAACCTGGAAAATGTTTTTATATATGTTTGTGATGGTTACTTTCATGTGTTAACCTGATAAACCACAGTACTTAAATATTTGTTCAAACATTAATCTAGATGTTTCTGCGAAGGTATTGTTTAAGATAAGATTAACATTATCAGTAGACTTTGGGTAAAGTGGACTACCCTCTGTAATGGGGGTGGGCTTTGTCCAATCAGTCAAAGGCCTTAATAGAAAAAAATACTGACCTCCCCTGAGCAAGAAGTAATTCTGCCTATTCATTGCCCTTGAGATTGAACCACACCTCCTTCCTGGGTCCCAGCCTGCTGGCCCACCCTGCAGATTCTGGCCTTGCCGGCCTCCGCAACAGTGTGAGCCAGTTCCTTCAAACCAATCTCTCTCTCCTCCACATCATACTGGTTCTGTTTCTTGGGAGAATCCTGACTAATACAATGTTAGATCGCTTAATATGAAGCATTTTTTATGCCATAGGCTTTAGTATTTTATAGAACTTAAATAAATATTTGGTTTTTTGAATTGTAATGGAGTAACAGTTCTCTAATTTTAGTGCTTCCAAGTGTTTGGCAGGAGAAAAGCCCACTGGCATTCGTCAGAGTTCTACCTCGCATGTGCCTTCCCTAAACTAGAGGTTCTCAGAGCCGCTCCTACCACTATAGCCTTTGAAGAGGAGCAGTCTGCTAGTCCAGTTGGGTGGCCTCATCTGGTGACAGAGCCCCACAAAAGGAAAGCTTGACATAAGATGGCTCTTACATCACTGATTTGCAGAGAATTGGCTTTTGCCAGGACAACTTCTGGAGTGTCGGTAATGCAGGTGAACTTCAAGGCTTCTGGTCGCGTCCGGTAGAGTCTTTCATTCATCAGGTCTTGAGCACCTTTCACCCTGGTCATTTCTACTGAGCCTTCTGGCATCCAGCCGATGCCCCGTAGCCACTCCAGGTCCGCTTTATACACACTCTGAAGAGACGTTAGACAGAAATTTTGTTCCCACATCAGACATATCCCGTAATTGGAAGATAAAGTTCATGGGGGAGATGGTGGTTCCAAAAAAGAAGGACCTGAGATTTTACATGACTTGGGGTTTTAATATAAATGATGGAGTAATTTGTAAAAGCATAATCCTTTATACTGGCCTCAAATAGGAATACAATAGCAATAATGTTAAATTTCAGGATAATTATTTGATATTTAAAAATTGTATAACTGAAACATTTTAAAAAGGAAATTTTGTTGACTCTCATTCCATTTTTATCCTATAATATGAGATCCATGGAAAGTCCATTTCGTGTTTTGTGTATAGCACAGCAGTGGCAGTTTTTTTTAAAAAAAATTCATGCCTTGGTTGGTGGGGCTCAGTGGACTGAGCGCCAGTCTGCGAACCCAAAGGTCTGGTCGGTTTGATACCTGGGTCACAGGCCAGGTCCCCAGTTGGTCCACATAAGAGGCAACCAATCGATGGTTTCTGCCTCTCTCTTTCTCCCTCCATTCCCCTCTCTCTAAAAATAAAATCTGAAAAAAAGTGTTTTATTTAAAAAATAAAAATTCATATAATGTGTCTGAAATACATTTTCATCGCCAAAAAATATATAGATGATATAAAAAATAGTCTGGAATATAGGCCAGGGAATAAAGGAGATGACCCAAGAAGGGTTCTTTATCTGTATTCTTTGTTCCTGTGACATAAGTCTTAAGCATGCAGTCTTAAGCATAAGTCTTAAGCATCACAGTGTTTTTATTAAACGCTGTGAACGGCGCCCCCTAGCTCTGTCCAGAGAGGTAGTGCCTGGACAATTAGTAAATCTGTGTCCTCCCATTCCACCCTTCCCAAAATTCATGGTACGCACATCACTCTGTAGTTCGTAGGCCCTCTTTGCTTGGATAATGTCATTTTGATCGGGTAAGCATGTCCAGTGATGCAGGTAGTTCCGGTAATCAATGTCACTGACTAGTGTCTGACATTTCTTGGCCAGCAAGAGGCCTAACATGTCCACTGGGCTAGTGAACTTGGTCTTCCACTTCTCGAAGTCCTTCTTGTACTCTCTTTCACTTTGAATCTTCCCTGCATGTATAGCGCACATAATCTTAGGGTCATCTTCAATGCTCTGAGCTCCAATGTGGTGGCCTTTCTGTTTCTCATACGCTTCTTTGTATTTGTACTAAAATGTCAGAAATACAGGTTTAGAAACCCATTCTGTTATAACCATATACACACAGACAATTCACAGACATCATAAACACCCACCAACAAATAGATAAATTTCATATTGTAAATATTTTGGCATCACTGAATAATTTAAAACTAACACGTTATACTATTACAAACATAACTGGAGTGTAATCATATATCTTCATTGGTGAAACCCTTTTCTGCATCAACTAAAAATATAATTCCAAAGTGTATTTTTCTTCTCTATGACAACAAAGGGCAAGATCTTAGGATGTGGGAAACAGGGCTGGAGGAATGCTTCTGAAAGTAATCACGAAGTGTGGCCGCTGGCTGCACTAAGGTTGTTCAGCAATGGGAATCCCGGGGCAGAAGACGGAGGGCACTTACATCACTGGCGATGTCTCTCGAGGCCTTGGCACTTTTGATGGAAATAGCATCGGCTCTCAGGTCATAGTCCTTCATCTTTGATTCATCCCATCCCTTGGTGTAAAGTTTCTACGTGGAGAATAACCACAACAGAAAAATAAAAGTGTTATGGGAAGTTAATAGGCCAATTCCAGAAAGGAAGGTGGTAAGATAGAAAAAGTATTTTAATTACTCCTAGAAAGGCTTAAACAACTGGAAAACCTCTTACCTGGCTGATGTTGACAGAATTGCTCTTGGCCAGCATGATTTCTGGGGTGTCTGGCATCACGTGGATGGAACTTTTGTCCGCATCCCAAGCTTCCGTGTATAAATGCTGTGAGGAAAGTGAGGAAAACCCCTTTTTAAAAAGCCTATACTTTATAGTTAATCTCAAACTGAACTCATTTAACTATAAAATAGCCTTTTAAAGGTTATTTGGAGGCGAGGGAAGCAAAAGGGTAATGAAGAGAGTCAAACATGGCAATATTTAAACAGCCATATGATTGTTTCATAGTCCGTATGAAGCAACATAATGATCTCAATGATTAATTCTTATCCAGTGAAATGCACGATTCCTCACAGGCCTCCCAAGGACGGAGCTTGGCTATAGACCCTGATGCAGTAGGAATCCCTAGACTGCACAGTCAACCCTAAGTTCAAACCCAACTCCACTGTGTCTGTGTGTGACTTTTTTTTTTAGAGTATGTTTATTAAAGCTGGGGGCAGTGAAACAAAGGAAGGGTTTAGGGTGGAAGAAGGAACAGGATAGAGACTAGGCGGTGCTCTGCTTCCCTAGAAATCTAATGGGAAAGAAGTGAGCCAAGGCGGGGCTGCTGTCCGCTCATGGGTGAGTCAGAGAAAATGGGGCCTTGGGGACACATTCAGGGGTTTAGCACGGGACGAGATGCCACTGCCTGTTGTTCCCCTGTTGCAAGTCTCATGGGCACCCTTGGAGTTTAGGAGAAAGAAAGTAAGAAGTTTAGGTCCAAGTTAAGGCACAGGGGTACTACAGAGAGTCCGCCAAGCTGTGTGATCTTGGGAAACATACATAACGCCTTGGATTCCTCATTTCTTAGAGGAAGATAATCATATCTTTTTTACTGAGTTTTTGTTTTGGTTGAAGATTAACCATAATATACATAAAATGCATCAGTTATAGTAGGCACTCAACAAATGTTATGATATTTTCTATTGCTTTTATCACTGTGGTTGCTGTTGACAGGTGTGGTATAGAATAGAATTTATGGAGTGTTAATACCTCTAATTCTGGAGTTTGCTGAGGGCCAATTTCATATTCTTCACTGAACAAGCACTCAGTCTCACCATGTGAATGTTTGGAAGATGTCCAGGATGGTGTGGGAGAGTTTGGATACATTGAATTAAATCTAAAATGTGCATGTTGGAGGCCCTACTCATTGGATAAAGAATTAACTCAGTCTCAATAAACAGATTGCTAGGGCTCTGGAAAAAAGAACCGATCATCTATCTTGGGTACGAAAACTGAAAACAACAGCAGCTTACTTTTCAAAGTGGATTTCCATGACCTAAGAGAAAGAGTAAACCAAGCAACTAATTTGAGTTGCACACTGGCACGGCTATCAACACTGTGTTTCCCAGACATTAGAACAAAACGCTAAATAGTTATACATTTCTCACTTTATGGGAGGTATGACTCAGGCAACTGGAAATAGCTGAAGACTAACCTTGCTCATTGTCAGGGCATTATTCTTCGCCAGGACAATTTCTGGGGTATCTGTAATGCATGTGAATTGGAGCTTGTCTGCAGGCGTGCGGTACTTCCTGTCACTCAGGATTTCTCCAGCTCTCTTTACCTTCTCGACCTCTACGGAACCAATGGGCACCCATCCAATGCCTTTCAGCCACTCCAGATCAGCTTTGTAAATAGCCTGAAAATGAAATAATGTCAAATATTTATAGAAATTGCCTAGACAATCTGGTGTCTGATTCTTATTTAGCATATACAGAGAATGTGTAATTTTAAATGTTATTTGTGTTAAATTTCTGGGAAGACTCACTTTGGTGTAGAAGAGTTAGTCAAACACTTTGCTCCAGAAGATAACCCTGCTTTAAAGACCTGTGAAATCTCTCTAGTAATATATAATTTCATTGACAAAATCATTTGCAGGAAATTACTTCCTGCCTCCTGATACAAAGCATTTATTTTCTGATTTGAGTGTGCATGCCTCCTTGTGTGGGACTCATAGGCTGGTGGGACACAGTTTGTTCTTATCTAGTTGGGCAGTGGCCTTCACAACCAGTCCTGTAGTAAACAGAGAGGATGAGTGCTTCTGGCTGATCACAGGTTGAATTGGTATGCTTTCTGGGGACCACAAAAAGAGTGTCTTTTCGTACAATTCTATATACATGCTTCTAAGCCAGAAGGTCCCAATATTTTTACTCTATCTTATTTTCAGTTCCCTTTTTCTGTTTATAATTCAAGTAAAACATTTCATTTTTCTTTTACCTTTTCTCTTTGAATTTAAAATAATTGGATGAAGGGGAATTTTTCTCATTGTTAAGGGTAACAATCCTTTTTACTTTTATGGATTTTGGGGAAACTCTTTTTTACAATGCCACTACTTTTATAATTCTTTTGAAAGTGATTACTTTTTAGAGCCTGATTAAAAAAAAAACAACTCATGAGGAGCTACTAAACCAGTGAGGTGGCTAATATTAGTAGGGGCAATTTACAGGCTGAGAACAGAAGTGCCTAACATGTTCCTAGGTAGCTATTGTTTCCAGCTCCTTGAGAGAATTGTCTCCTTGAGACAGTAAATTATCTCAATGTGTAATTCATTCCTGAACTTCCTTTTACAAATTAGAATAAATATTTCCTATAAGTTAAGCAGTCAGAAAAATGCTAATGCAATGAATTCATTTGGAAAATGAGATTGCATTAAACCAGAAATTCTAAATCTGATATCAATGAACTTGGATAGAAAAAAATATATATTTATTTATTTATTTTCACTAATCTGTAACTGAAATATAGCATTTCTTTCAATTGTAAGTTTAGGCAAGAGATCATAGTAGTATTAACACTACCTGGGACTCGGTTGGCAATAGAATTCACAAATATTTTCATATTCTATTATAGTTGTTGCAGACATCTTGAAATTTATGCTCATCACTTCTTTGAAATCAAACTAGTGATTATACCCATTGCTAGATCTTTTTTATTTAATATATTAATAAAAGCATACATCTACATATACACACATATGTGTAAATATGTATATATTTTTAATTTGCACATTTTATGACATTGTTGTGAAAGTTATGCATAGGTTTAACCAGATTGCCAAAAGATTCTATGGCACAAAAAGTGTTAGAACTTCCTTTTTAAACCTTTAAAACACATGCTGAATAATATTAGACCCACTCACATCACTCTGAAGGTCGTAGGCCTTCCGAGCGTGAATGACGTCATTCTGGTCAGGCAGGCAGGTCCACTCATGCAGCGGATGCTTGTAATCTATGTCGCTGACAAGGATCTGGCACTTCTTAGCAAGCACCACCCCCAGCATGTCCACGGGGCTGCTGAACTTGGTCTTCCACTTCTCGAAATCTTTCTTATATTCCCTGTCGCTCTGGATCTTGGCCACATGCATAGCCAACATCATCTTGGGGTCATCCTTAATGTTTCGGGCCCCAATGTGGTGGCCAAGCTGTTTACGGTAGCCTTCCTTGTACTTGTACTGCAAAAGAGAAAAGGGACGTTAGTCTAATGATAAGAATATCTCAAAAGATTTATATGACATTTCACAATTACATACACCCACTATTTCTTTTGTTTTTTGCTCCCACTAGTGTCAGAGAGAAAGGTTCAGATTATCAATCCCATTTTATGAAATAGAAATCTAAAGCCTAGAGGAGATAAGTTATTTTGTTCATGGTCACATCACAAGTAGGTGGCAGAGTTGAGACTAAAATGGAGTAGCATCTGGTTCCTAACATTTTCCCCTTTCTCCTAAACTATACTGAGGCAGGATAGCAAGAAGCTAGAAAAATTCCTTGGCAAGTGGAATGGAGAAACTGAGACAAGAAAATTAAACAAGATCAAACAATTTGAACAACTTATAGCCATTATCTTCTTATAACAAGAAATTATCTTCCCTAACCAAGAACACTTGAGAAAAAATGGTTCATACCTCACCTGCCTAACCAGAGAATACATAACTCAAATCACTCCGGTCTGGGAGATAGAGGTCAGAGACCCAATTTTTGTCATTGGTGCCAGCCAAACCCAGGGACAGATGAAATCAGGGAAACAAATAGCAAAAACCTGGTTAGAGCCAGACCAAGATAAAAGTAAAACAGTAGAGCAGACCAAAGAATACTCAATCCCACACTCCCCTATATGCTTATTCTGATGCATCAGCATATTGAAAATGCACCTGGCAAAGCTGTTGAATAGCCAGTCTGCTGAAACCCTCCCCTAACAGTCTCTCCGACAGAAGAAGGACAAAAACCCTCACTACAAAGAATACCAGCGCAGGCTCCCTCTAGACCACGCCCATGCCCCTTCTTGAGTATGAACTTTTTCCTTCCTCCTAAACTCGCAGGGTCCCCACAAGACGTGCAAGCAGGAGACCAGCGGGAAGTGGCAGTTCATCCCAGGCTTACTTACCCCTGATCCTGTCTGCAAGGCCCCCTTTTTCTCTGACTTCCCAGTGAGCTCACAGCAGCTGTGCCTTGTCTCACTTCTTTCTTACACTGTTTGAAGGGAGTCAAAGCAGAGCACCGCCTAGGCTTTCCACTGTCACTTCTTCTACTCTAAGTCCTTCCTTTGTTTCACTGTTCCACCTTTAAGAAACATACTCTCAAAATCCCCTGGACTTGTGTTGGCTGTGAAATCTTTCCTGCACAAAGTCAAACACCCACACACTGCAGGCCAGCCTGAGGCAGCCCTGCACCAGGCCAGTCCCTGCCTGGGGACAGCACTATCTAGCTTACATGGCATTGCTTAACAAGTAAAGGTAGAGCATCTCGTATAATTTAAGTGAGCATCTTCTGAATTTAAAGATGTGGCTATTTTTCTAAAAAACGCTTTAATATTTAGAATATTTTAGAATATATTCCTTGTAATTACAATACGTAGTGAATTCCTTGGTGGAGGGTATGGGCTATATTCAGGTAGAGTCACCAGGAACAAACTCACCTATTAGCCTGTTAATGCTGTTAAATTTTCACCATGAGAAAGTCCTGCCTGGGGTCAACACTCAATCTACTTTTAAAATTTAAGAATAACATGTTATGGTCCATTTTACCATGAGGTGATCATAGTGTGGGCTTCTGCAGCTGGACAGCCAGAAAATGTTTTAATAATAGAAGGAATAAAGCATCATGTAAGTCACGGGGCCCTTCTAGAACAAGAAAGGTCTGGATGTGGGTTCTAAGAAACTGTGATACAGAATGAGGTCACTGGACACCCTCCCCAGATGGGCCTCAGGAAAAGGGAAGAACTAGAGAAAAGATACAAGTGGGTACAGAGGAAAAGCTGCACTCACTTCTCCATTTGCTATTGTGATCATTTACGGGCAACTCACTAAATGTTACAAAGTCTGAAACAAAACTCTAACATGCATCCATCATAGAATCTTCTTTTAATGCCAGGATACATGGATAGGAGGAGCAGGAAACTGTTCACACTTATATTGATTGACTGGCATGTGCAATTAATGCACTTTTTTTTTTTTTACAAATTTCTGTGTCAACTGCTGCCCAATTTCAAACATGTGAACCTATTTTTAGTGTCCATAAAATATTTATATTTAAGAAAATAAGCCCCAGCTGGTATAGCTCAGTGGCCTGAGCACGGGCCTGCAAACCAGAGGATCGCAGTTCGACTCCCAGTCAGGGCACATGCCTGGGTTGCAGGCCAATTCCCAGCAGGGGACACATGAGAGGCAACCACACACTGATGTTTCTCTCCTTCTCTCCTTCCCTTTCCCCTCTCTCCTTCCCTTCCTCTCTAAAGATAAATAAATAAAGTATAAATATATATATATATATATAAACACTTCAGGGGCTTTAAGAAAAAAAGAAACACTATTAAAAAAAAGAAAATACCTCTATCTTTAATCAATTAGTAGGTATAATGGATATAGTATCTTTTCTTTGTTTTTGTTTGCAATTCTGCACATGAGGGAATCAGTAAATAAAATTGAGACATAGGGACAACAAAAATTTTGTCAAGAGAAACTATAAAAGCTTCCATTTGTGAACATCTTTGGATATGAGATGTGTCTTCTAAAAACATCAACTTACGTCACTAGCAATATCTCTGGAAGCCTTGGCTGCCTGGATCGGAATGGCATCCACACGCAAGTCGTAGCCTTCCTTCTTAGACTCTTCCAAAGCAAGTTTATAGAGTTTCTGCAGAAAGGAGAGTCAGTAAGTCATTCCTCCTTCCATGAAAAAGGAAATTGTTTATTAATTACTTTTTCCTCATCTTCATTTAAACTACAGGAACAAATCCGCAAAGTGAAGTATTAGGATGGGTTTGTACAAAACTTGGTTTCATGGGACTTAAGTATTTTAAGGCACATGTTCTTAAACTTTGGAATTTTATTGATTGGCAAATTTCAAAAATCTCGGGGGGAGATTTGGATTCATGAAACACTCAGTGCACTGTCCTTACTTTTTCTCATTTTACGTGGACTATTCTCAAAGACCATGATCTTTCTGTAAAGTAGGGTTTCAGAACAATTTCCCTGATGAAAATGTTGGTTCTCAATGAGACACATAAAAAATGCTTGCAAATAACATTAAATGGGAATCAGAACTTTAACAAAGTAGCAAAATAATGCAGGGCATAAAAACTCACTGACCATCAAGTGAGTTTCAAGCCAGGGCCTGCCTCATAAATAGTTGTTGAATAAAATAATGATGTAATACCCCTCACTGACATGTAGGGGAAAGAGTATAATTCCTATTGGAATATTTCTCCATAAGCATTTCATTTCCTGATATTCTGTTGTTAAAAGGCTGTCCTACTTTGTGGACCTATCACATAGCCCAGATTGAATCAAGGGAGAAATACCTTTTACTGACAATGTTATTTGGGGTATGTATAATAAGTTAGTCAAAACAGTTCATGAAGGAAACAGTTACAACAGTTCATTTTTGCCTTTCTGTTCACTATGACATCAAAGGTTCACTCACATCACTGTAGTTTATTCGGTTGAGTTTGGCCAGCATGATTTCTGGAGTATCGGGCATGACATGGATGGTTTTCTTATCATTGTCCCAGGCTTCAGTATATAAGCGCTATGGAAAAAAAAAGTGAGGAAAATGATTTTGCAGTTCACAGACTTTTTAAAAATTATATACCAGTCACCTCTCCTCTATACAAAGTAGAAATAAGATTATTAAATTTACATAACTTTCTACTATTTATGTGTATAAATTACTGTATCCAAGAGTATTTAGCTTGCTATTTTGTGGACTCAGAGTTTTTACTGTTTCTTATTAAAATTCGATAGCAGTTCTGAAAAGTATAATTGGGTTGTAGTGTTTAAAGTCTGTAGTTCTAAATAATTACAGCACATAGTATTTTTAACATCAGTTTAATATTTTGAAGAATTAATAAGTAACTACGGCTTTACAATGGAAAAGTCATTTTTAAAGGTATCATAAACCCTCTAGGAATCTTTAAAATGTAGTGATACGTCAGGATGTTCACCTTGTTCTATGGTGAATTTTGACACCTAACGGTGAGGGGTGAAGACTCACCTTGTTCATGTTTATAGCGTTGCTCTTCGCCAGCACTTGCTCTGGGGTGTCAGTTATGCAGGTAAATTTCAGTGCGTCTGGGCGCTGACGGTAGATGTTGTCACTCAGTATCTCTGTGGCCCTCTTGGCTTTAACAACTTCCAAGGAGCCAATGGGCACCCAGCCAATGCCTTTCATCCATTCAAGGTCTGCCTTATACAAATTCTGCAAATCAGCGGGTAACACATTTACTCATTAGTGTTTTGGGTTCACAGTCACAAAATGGCTCACATTAGAAAGACAACAAAACTGCTGATGAACAGATTAGGCTCCCAGCATCATAGATTACTCATTCATAAATATTATTGAATTATGAGTGTGTTTTTTTCTAAGCATTTTTTAGTATAGAGCATTATACCAAGAATTATGAGATTTTTAAAATGTAAAAGACACAGTTATGCTCTTGAATGTATTATAAAATTTTTACACAAGGTAGTATATTAGATATTTCCCTAATTATTCTTTTTATTTTACCCTTACTAGGATAGGTCAATTGTTAATAAAAATTAACAAATTTTAAGAACCAAGTTTATTTTATTTTACTTTATTTTTATTTTTTCTTGACTTTATTGGGGTGGCATTGGTTCACAAAACCACACAGGTTTCAAGTGGACAACTCAACAAAATCATGAAAAAGATAAGAATGTCTTAGTACTTTCTTGTCAGTAGATATAAAATATGAATGTTAAAATAATTTAGCATTATATACCTCTTATCTTAGCTCTCCATACTACCCTCCATTCACATATACATACATTTCTAGCACTTCTGCCTCAAAATGTATAGTTACATATTTTGAGGACTAAGTTTTATTTAACTCAGACAAAGAAAGCCTGAATTACCAGGAAGAAATATACCTGTACAGAATTGATCATTTATACTTTATTTCCTCTTTTACATATAGCTTTTGCGGAAGAAAAATTATGAAATAAACTATAGGGCTGCCAGTGGGAAACCGTTTTTGAACATTCAATTGTGTATTATCCAGAAATATACAAACAAATTCCAGTCCATTGGCAGTAGTCAGAGCCCACGGAGGTGATTCAGAGCTGCTTTTACCATGGAGAAGCCGCATGGGGAGTACTCACGTCACTCTGGAGGTCGTAAGCTTTCCGAGCGTGGATGACGTCGTTCTGGTCGGGCAGACATGTCCACTCGTGCAGAAGATGTTTATAGTCCACGTCACTGACCAAGGTCTGACATTTCTTGGCCAAAACGATACCAAGCATGTCCACTGGGCTGCTGTATCTGGTCTTGTACTTCTCAAATTCTTTCTTGTACTCGCGGTCACTCAGCACTTTGGCAATGTGAAGGGACCACATCATCTTGGGGTCATCATGTACTGCTCGGGCACCAATGAGGTGACCCAGTTCCTTACGATAAGCTTCTTTGTACTTGTACTGAAAGAGAGAACCCAGTAAACGAGGAGCTGTTTCCTGCTGGTCCTTCTGTGGTGACGCTTTTCTGGGAAAGGCACTAGGGGAGTTCCATCATGCGCTGCGGGGATGCTACACAGTGGGGCGTGCTGATGCTCGGACGAGAATGGTGTGCTGGGTCTCACATTCCCACAGGCTAACTCTATGATGATCCCTTTATATTATGCTAAAAATTATATGTTGACAAAAGTGATGAAAAGTGAACATTGAAAGGGGGAGTTTAAGTAGAGTGATGAAGTCACGTGGAGGGGGTACATCCGAGATGTGTTTACATGGTTCATCGATCTTATTTTTCTAAGGCATTCGGAGAAATAATCTCCTCTGCACAAATAATCTGCACCGTGGTTTAAAACTGGGCAGTTTTTGTTGTTTGATGGGTAAAGAGTTTCAGTTTTGCAAGATGAAGCAGTGAGAACATACTTAACATTGCAGAACTATACACTTGATAATGGGTAAGATAGTAAATTTTATGTTATGTGTTGTTATCACAATAAAAAAGAAAAACCTACCAAAATATTGTTACTCTCAGATTAATATTAAGTTGTCAAGGAATCTGATGCTTTTATTTTTAGGGTAATGGAATATTGATTTTGTGGACCTTTTGGCAACGAAATTTACAGCTTTTTTGCTATTCTATGTCCTTCTTCAAGACGTGGGGGAGAACTCAATGAAACGTCCTTCTTCCCTGAAAAGTTTGCCTTAGGTGTATCCTGAGGAGAGCCCATGAGGTTTTAGGAGCAGTTTGGCATATGTCCATCTAACTTTAATCAAGGCACTCAATTTTATTAAGCAAAGCCCGAACAACAAGAGTCAAAGGAACCACATTCTACTCCAGGTTTTGTTTTGTGATGCTTGTGATCTGGGGCACGTCACCTAAAGTGTCAAAGCTTCAATTTATTTGCCTGTAAAATAAAAGTGGTTAAGATAGATGATGACTAAAGAGACTTCCAGCCGTGTCCCAATGATGTGATTCCCTACACAGGGTTTGGCCTCTCAGTAACAAAGGGAGGGACTTAATCAGCTCTTACATCACTGGCAATGTCCCTGGAGGCCTTGGCAGCTACAATGGGAATGGCATCACTTCTCAAGTCATAGCCTTCTTTCTTGGCTTCTTCCATGGCCCGGCGATAGAGGCTCTGAGGACAGAAGTAGTAGCTTTTAGGTGCAGTACTCGCTTTCACTCTAAAAACGTATTTTTGCCAAAGGAACACTACTTTTGGATGCAGAACTGCACTAGTATATTCAGCTCTAAATAAAATTTAAAAAGATGTAAGTATGCCTCTCTTTAAGGATACATTTTTATAGGCAAAAGTAATTAGTATGGATGAAGCAATGAATATGGCCAAGTCTTCAAATGAGTACTTAAATTTTCCAGTGTTCTCAAGCTGAAGAAAAGTCTACCTTCCTCCTTTTGTTAAAAAGGAAGACACATGCACAGACACATACGACATCAGAATTCTTGTTCAATAAACCAGATAACTCTTTGTCAAGAACAACCGGGCAAGAAGCTGTTTCTGCAGTACTACTCCCAGACTGTGGAGACACACGGTGACAAGTTCAGCTAGAGACCACGCATCAAGGGTGTATTTTATCGTCTTCAGACAATAAATGGGCAACTTTAAGAATTCTCTTAGTTCTTGCCAATAAACCGCAAGTTATTTTGAGCATATTAAAAATCTAATTTCCACAGTGACTTAAATGTGAATGGAAAGTTTAAAGTTATTAAGCAACTACTGATATTTTGTACTGGACTGGGTATATATATATATATATATAACCTCATTTATTCATCACAGAAATTCTTTAAGATAGGCATTTTTATCCTGTTTTACAAATGAGTAACTGAAGAAAAATTCACAGAACAAATTTTGAAGCAAGTATTAATCTGATAAATAGCAATTGTTTTTTAATTAAAATTACAATTTGTTTCAATCACTAATAGTTGACTTGGAGAGCGTCCCCCCCTCCTGATATGGAGAATTTTTGTATTTATCTACTTCTCTATCTACCTATCTACTTTTTGAACACAATGATATATATCTTCAGGGCAGAATATTGTTTGTAAGAAATAAAGCTAAACTAATTGGTCCTCATAAGAATTAAATCTATAATTCTAAACTTTCTTTTATATCAGCAAAAATCAATGTGGTTAGATTAAGGAAATAAAATAAGTGGTCTTACCTCACTGTAATTTATTTTATTTTGTCTTGCCAATGTAATTTCAGGCGTGTCAGGCATGATGTGGATTTGGGTTTTGTCTTTGTCCCAGGCTTCTGTGTATAAGCGCTGTAAGAGATAAAAAGGTGAGCGAATCAGATACACAGTGCTTGCCATAAACAGAAACTTCCGATTTAGACATCCTGACACACTGGACAGCCAGTATCCTCCCTGTCTGTGCTGCGTGCAGTAGACCAAGACCCTCCAGTCTCTTTAATATTATGAGATTATTATTACCAAATATAAAGGTAGGCTAAGACATGAATAGTAAAACTGTGTGTTTCACTACAAAATCACATCTGTTCCAAGTAAATGAAAGGCAAGTGTTTTCTTTCCAAGCATAGATGGACAGCCACTTGTACTGTGGCCATATGAACAAATCCTTCCCAATCTTTTATTTGTTGTTTTATTAACTGCAAATGTACCTGGATTAGCCATTTCTAAGTTTCCTTTTTAATAAATTTTATGGAGATTTACATTTGACTTGTTTGTTATATACTTACCTAGATAAGTGCCCAAGAAGAAAAAAACTTTATACTAAACCATAATAACTCTCATAGACTTCAAACAATTTGCACACCGAATAACTGTCCTATACTTAACTCTCTCGATTTCCTAAGAGATGTCAAAGCAGAAATTCCCACATACAATGTAACTGAATAGAGAACTCAACCCGATCACTGTACATAGGATGCCAATTAAATAAAACAAAAAGGTTAACTTAATTAATTATAAATATTCTCAAGAACCTATAGCCCTTTTTACTTTCCCCAAAACTGGGAGCTCACCTTGTTCATGGTGATGGCGTTGTTCTTGGCCAGCACCTGTTCCAAGGAATCGGTCACACTGGTAAATTTAAACTTGTCAGGAGGCTGGCGGTAGAGGTTGTCACTCAGTATCTCTCCAGCTCTCTTGCACTTGACCACATCCAGAGACCCAATGGGGACCCAGCCGATGCCTTTCATCCACTGGAGATCTGACTTATAAATGTTCTGGCGAGACAAACAAAATTGCAAGTATTACTAAAGCTATTAATGAGACCTGGTTTCAAAGATGAAAGAAAAAGACTGGGAAACTAGCCAAATTTCATGTCTTTCTCTTTTAAAATATTATGTCCTCTCTGAAAGAAAAGTATAGCGAATGAGGTGTGAAGAGAAAAAAACAAGATTATTCTTTCTGAGGGCTCTGCCTAATCTTAGACCATTATCTATTATTACTACAGTGATTTTCATTCTTTTTCATCTCATGGCACATATAAACTAATGACTAAAATTCTGCAGTACATCAAAAATATAGTTTTTGTTGATTTGACAACAAATAGGTATAATTTTGTTTCACTCACATTGCACAGCTATTGTTGTGCTGGATGTTGTCATTTTTTTATTTGACAATCTAAGGGAAAAGAGGTCAATGCCCCTAACTAAATAGTCAGGTATTGCAGGTTTCAAAAAATCTTGCGGCACACCCATGGAATAATGCTGTATTACTATCATGAGTGTGGTTACTGGTGGTATTTAACGGGTCTCAGTACTCACGTCACTCTGAATTTCATAGGCCTGCCGAGCGTGGATGACGTCATTCTGGTCAGGCAGGCATGTCCACTGGTGCAGGTAGTTCTTGTAGTCCACGTCACTGACTAAGCTCTGGCACTTCTTGGCCAGGACCACCCCCAGCATGTCCACGGGGCTGCTGAACTTGGTCTTCCACTTCTCGAAATCCTTCTTGTACTCCCTGTCACTCTGGATCTTGGCCATATGCATGGACCACATCATCTTGGGGTCATCTTTGATGTTGCGGGCTCCAATGTGGTGGCCGAGCTGTTTGCGGTATCCATCTTTGTATTTGTACTGAAATAAAATCAGTCATTTTAAAAATGAAAATAAATATAAAAAGCTAAATGTCTTATTAATATAAAAGTTTATTATTTTAAAATTGGTAATTTTTGCAGAGAAATGTAATTGTGTGAATATGAATTTATCTCCTCATCCTAAACTCTGATTAGGCTTCACAAAAATACTCTAATGGGAAAGTATGCCAAACTACACAGTTTTAGGGTTTGCAGACATTAAGTCCCTGAAAATAAAAGCAGCAACACTTTTAAGAAAATCAGTTGGAACTGTATGCTACCTTTGCTTCATCTTGGGCCGGTAAAGCCACTAACCCAGAAGTTTTACATATGGCTTTGAGAACGCTACTCCTGAGTCCACAGGTACCATTTTACCCTCCAGACTACATATTGCCCCTCCCCAGTCTGGCTCTGCTGACTTCTACTGACTGGGTCACTTGGCTCCCTCAAATGGACGGGCCTGGTTTTTCCATCGTGTGTTTCTTGCTCTCTCAAAAATCAAATTTCGCTAAGGTTTACTCGGATTCGTCACCTGAGAAAACAAATTATACAACTACAAGAAAGCATATTGTAGGAGGTGGTGGTAAGTGCCTGGACATTTTCTCTCCACTTTCCGTGACAATGTCACACTAATCCTAATGTATATTTAGGACCCACTTCTTCCAGAGACAGAGGGAAGAAGAGTCAGGCTCACTGTTTGGTTGTTTTGACGCGTTTGCCTTTGATTTTCTGTTTTCATTTGAAAATAACTCAAAAGGAGCACCTAAGGTAATTTTCGAAGAAAGAGCTGACAGAAGTCCAGAGCAGGTTCGGGGAAAGGTGTATTTCCCTAGACCTAACTGTAACAAGGCCTTTTTCTGATGTTGAACCAATATATGTAACCAAGTTATTTTTTAACTTTTCTGGCATTTTCTTATTTCTGAATAGGCCAAGTGCTCACATATGGAGATAATGTCTCATAATCATAGATAGGAAAGACTTTAGATTCAAATTCAATTTTATACTGAAGATTAGGACACCCCCTCCCTATGGAACCTGAATATTCAAGTCTTTTGGAGTTAAAAATGGAAAAGAGCTTTTTCAAATGAAAAACACTGTTTCGTTTAAATCACAATAAATGTGCTTGAACTGGCATTCAGGTGCATCTTCCTGTTGTAATAATGACTGAGAAGGGCCCCAATGCCATCCAGCCACGTACATACATGGAGTGGTATTACTTACGTCACTGGCGATGTCCCTGGAGGCCTTGGCTGCTACTATCGGGATGGCGTCGCTTCGCAAGTCGTAGCCTTTCTTCTTTGCTTCTTCATTGGCAAGTTTGTACAGAGTCTGCAGAAAGAAAATCAGAGCTAGAGCAAAGGTCTGACAGCACCCACTTGGAGATTATCAAGGGAGACACCACATGTAAAAAAGAAAAGGCTCCAAAATGATTGAAAATTCTAGCAATATTGGAAGTAAATACATTGTATCTTACCCCCAAATTATATAGCATTAGAAACAAATGAGTGGTTATTAACACGGATGTGTTAATCTATTATATAGCATAGATGGATATATTAATCTATTATTAATCGACAATGATATGTAATAGATGAATAGATTAAATGATATATTATGCATATCAACATGGATTAAATATGATCATAATATGAATGGATGTACAAAACATCAATCTATATATATTTCTAAGAGAAAAAAATTGCAGAACAATGTTTAGTTTCTTTGTTTATAATACATGAGTTCTGTACAGAAAAGTCCTGCCATTGTTAATATAATGAGAACAATTTGCGTGATATTAATGCAGCCTGGCAGCCAAGGAGAGTGGACTGGAATGCACATGTGTGAACAATGCCACCTTCACTGTACCAGTCAGTGGGTCAAAAAACTGACTATTTTTTTGACCTCTCAAAAAAGACCTGGTTGACTAAGCATGTGTAGTGTGTGGCTGTGCACTTAAAATGACTGAGTAGCGCGACAAATCTGCATCCAACTTTTTATTAAGCCTGAACATTCCTCTGCAGAAACTATTTGGATGATTCAGATGCCACAGCTACGGGCAACAGGTGACTGGCAGCTTCATCATGACAATACATCTACTTGTGCATCATGTCTCATGCCAAGTGTTTTGGTGAAACGTCAAATCATCCAGGTGACTCAGCACCCCTACACCCCCTATTTCGTGCCCTGCAATTTCTGGCTTTTCTGAAAACTAAAATCAACTTTGAAAGGGAAGAGATTTCAGACTGTCAGGGAGATTCAGGAAAATATGACCGGGCAGCTGATGGCAATTGGGAGAACTGTTTGAGGTCCCTTGGTGCCTATTTTGACGGGGGACTGAGGCGTCATTGTCCTATGTACAATGTTTCTTGTGCCTAGTATCTTCTTCAATAAATGTCTCTATTTTTCATATTACATGGCTGGATACCTTCTGGGCAGACCTCATATATATATATATGTATGTATGTGTGTGTGTATATATATACTTTTACTCATTTCTTTATTACTTTTGACAATTTTGACAATCATGTAATATTTTATAATGTAAAAAAAAACAAATAAGAAAAAAATTGAAATACAATTTAAAACATAGACAACTTGGCCTTAAAAACAACTTTGATTCTAAACTTTAGCTGTATGTATCATATTAGTAAAACATGCACCTATAAAACTGCATTTTAGTTAAAAAAAGTAATCAGTGTTGTTAATGGAGAATACTTCTTTTCATGCTTGAGGTTTTCTTTCTACCAAAGGGGCTTCATTATGTTCTCAAGCTTTACTCCTTTTACTGCACCTTTACTCGCTCTGTCCCTGGAGAGGTGTAGTGATTTACTGATATGTTTCCCAGGTAGGGATGGGATGGATACCTGGGCAGGCCCAGCTCAGCCTAAACTGCTCCCTCTAGGAACAAGCTCCTCCTCCGTTTCTCTGGGCTCTAAGCAGGACCTGGCCCCTGGGAGGGGCGGAGCTGATTGTCCTGCTCCCACATGGCCTGTGCCTGGATGAGGAGCCCAGTTCTGCATTTCAGTTAGCAGCTGATCTGCCTCTTACATAAATGTGTCCTTGAGCCTAACTTTAGCAGTAAAAAATGTGACATTTTGAGTTTTATTTCTACTCCTTTGTTTTACTTCTCAGTTTTACTGAGGATCCTGGTGGGGAATAGGTGACTATTATTAATGCCCCCTTACTAGGTTGACAGATTTAGCAAATAAAAGGATAGCATGACCAGTTGAACTTGAATTTCGGATGAACAACAAATAACATTTTAGTATAAATATTGATCCAGGATTTTATCTGGCTTTCCTACCTCTTGGAAAAGTCAAAAATACTACTCAGTCCACTAACTCATATGAGCAGTGGCCATAAACTGAAAAGAGAATGTGCCTTCTCTTTGTGGAATCCGATAGCTTAGGACGTGCAAGCCAGATATGAGAGGCTGGATGGGCTGAGTACTCACATCACAGAGCCACACACACCATCATAGTTGAACACCTCCACAAAAGCGTAGAAAAACAAACCACCACCACCACCACCATCACAGCAAAATAAGCGTAGTACCACAGACTTTTGCTCCTACCTCACTGTAGTTGATTTTATTTTGCCTCGCCAACAGAATCTCCGGAGTGTCAGGCATTATATGAATTTGAGTCTTGTCTTTGTCCCAAGCCTCTGTATATAAACGCTGTCAAAGAAGATGTTCATAGAAAACCATTTGAAATAAGAATTACAAAGTGTCAAATTAAAATAGGATTGTTATTGCTCTACTGAAGAAAAATAAACCAGATTTGAACAAAGGTATTCAGTTGGAGGTTTGAGTCTTAGTGCTGGTTATCAAGGTTAAAACCAGGAATCATACAAACTATTGAGAGGTTTTCCAGTATGTAATTTAGGAGGTAAATGTGACCCCACAGTTTCATGAATGATTGTAACTCCACTAGTCATTAAAGGGTTGTGACACCATTTGGCACCTGGTGAAGCTTGGGGTAGCTGAGGCTCACCCTGTTCATGGTGATAGCGTTGTTCTTGGCCAGCACCTGTTCCAAGGAATCGGTCACACTGGTAAATTTAAACTTGTCAGGAGGCTGGCGGTAGAGGTTGTCACTCAGTATCTCTCCAGCTCTCTTGCACTTGACCACGTCCAGAGACCCAATGGGGACCCAGCCGATGCCTTTCATCCACTGGAGATCTGACTTGTATACATTCTATGAAGAGGAAAAAGGCAGAANAAGTCCACTAGTCATTAAAGGGTTGTGACGCCATTTGGCACCTGGTGAAGCTTGGGGCAGCTGAGGCTCACCCTGTTCATGGTGATGGCGTTGTTCTTGGCCAGAACCTGTTCCAAGGAATCGGTCACACTGGTAAATTTAAACTTGTCAGGAGGCTGGCGGTAGAGGTTGTCACTCAGTATCTCTCCAGCTCTCTTGCACTTGACCACGTCCAGAGACCCAATGGGGACCCAGCCGATGCCTTTCATCCACTGGAGATCTGACTTGTATACATTCTATGAAGAGGAAAAAGGCAGAAACTCTTCAGCAAATCAAAAGATTCAGGGTAAAGATGGAAATGAAATCAGTAATAAAGTATGACTCTGTTTGTTGCTGCTTTTCATAGAAAATGAGTATTGGGCTAATGAAAAGAGGTACTGTGTTAAAAAATGACACCAAAATGTCTCCCGGCCATAACAAAAAGTGATTAAATATTTCAGGTTGTTAGAAGAGAAGTGATCCAAACTAACATCTTCTGTCAGTCGGTTCAGTGACTGTGGTGTCCGTGTGAAAGGAATGCCAAGCCAAAGTGAGAGAAGCCACATATATGTCCAGCAATGGGTTATCAGTAAATAAATGCTAGCCTTAGTCAAACAAAATTGTCTGCAGCTATTAAGAGTCATATTTTTTAAGAATACTGATGACTTGTAGAAATGTCATTAATGTGATATTAACTAAAAGAATAGCACATACATTGTGGAGATATATTGTGTGAGAAATTACATAAGCAGGAGTGGTTGGATTATTATTACCATCAATATATTTTTATTATATTTCAAAATATCTGTAATGCTCTTATTTTTAAAGAGATAGAGAGAGAGTTAAAACATAATCATGAAGACGATGATGTAGAATCCCTGATGCCCTGGGGTAGAACTGTGACGGCTGTAATGCTGTCCAAGATTGAGGACAATAACGGCAGTTTCATTGGTCCTGGGCCCAGTCTCTTCCCCACCAAGTTCTCAGGATGGGAAGTATGGACTCCTTTCCAGAATCATTTTTCATACCTTTATTTCTCACTTTACTCTCTGTTGAAGAATTTTGTAAACAGAAACAGACTCATAGATACAGAGAACAGGCTGATGGTTGCCAGAGGGGAGGAAGGTTGGAGAACTGGCTTTAAAAAGGTGGAGAAATTGAGAAGTACATATTGGTAGTTACAAAATAGTCATGGGATGTAAAATACAGTATAGGAAAAATACTAATAGTGTAATAACTATGTATGGTGCCAGGTGGGTACTGGAAATATCAGGGGATCACTGTAAAATGTCTAATTATCTAACCACTATGCTATGTATACACCTGAAACTAATACAAAATAACATTGAATGTACATAGCAGTGGAAATAATAAATAAAAATAAAAATATTTATAAAAAAATAATTTTTGGCCCTGGCTGGTGTAGCTCGGTGGATTGAGCACGGGCCTGTGAACCAAAAGATCGAGATTTGATTCCCAGTCAGGGCACATGCCTGGGTTGCAGGCCAGTTCCCAGCAGGGCACTCACGAGAGGCAACCATACATTGATATTCTCTCCTTATCTCCTTCCCTTCCCCTCTGTAGATAAATAAATAAAATCTAAAAAAATAATTTTTGTGTGCCCATTAAATATTCACAACTACTTCACGACAATGGGATTGGATCTTTGCCTGCCTCATTTGAAGGATTTTACTTGTAACAACAATGAAGTAGAAAAATACACCAATATTTTGCAGTGTAGACAAAAAGTCTATTGGAGTTGCCTTATGCTGAGTAGTTATTGCCCCCTACATAACAACAGGGAAAATGAAAACAATAACATTTCATACACCTGGAGGGCATTTTAACGTTCAGATGCTTCTCACATTTCTGAGTGTATCACAGTGTGCGGGCAGCAATCTTGAAAAGTACTCAACAGACACAAGCAGTCTGTCAATGCTGTCACACTATGCATGACACTAACCATTTTAACTACTTTCCTGTGCGGCAATGCCTTTCTCTTTGGAAGGAATTTCAAGACACAGGGTTCTGTATGTCGAAAGTTACAGACCAGATGTGAGCGTTTTCAGAGGTGGGCTATACAGTTTCTAGGAAAAGCCAAGTAGTGTACAATTATTATTAATTTGCTTTATTCTCCAAAGCCCTCTGATGTTTAATAATTCCTTCAAACATTTATGAAATGTATGCTTCAGGAAATGGGCTTTTCACACTGCTTTGAGAGGGGTCATCTGCTCCTCACAGGCCCTAGGTCTGCCATGACCATGCGACCCCTGCACACAGAGAGCCATGCTAAGAGGAACAAGGGTCACTAAATGACCCAACAGCTTCCAGGCACAGTGGTGTTTGTTATTTCATAAGAATACCATTAGAGGTGTAGCACATAGCAATGTAACAGGCATTAGTATTCCGTTCATTATGGCCTCATTTGTTTTGTGAGGAGAGCTAAAAACCAGTATCAGGGTAATTTTTAAAAAATTAAAATATGTTCTTTTTCCTTTAAAGGAATAAAAAAAGTCTCCCTCGCCCTGGCTGGCGTAGCTCAGTGGATTGAGCACAGGCCTGCGAACCAGAGGATCGCGGTTTGATTCCCAGTCAGGGCACATGCCTGGGCTGCAGGCCAGTTCCCTGCAGGCCAACTCCCAGCAGGGGATGCATGAAAGGCAACCATACATTGATGTCTCTCTCCCTTTCTCCTTCCTTTCTAAAGATAAATAAATAAATAAAATTAAAAAAAAAAAAGTCTCCCTCTCATGGACCCTGAATTCCAAATTTGCTTAATTCCAGTGTCACTTTGATAAGATCAAGTCCAGTTGATATACTTCACTTCCTTAAAAATCCTATTAACATATTCACAATAAAGTCATAAAACACTGACTCAAATATCAAATATTTAAATACCATTCAGTAAATCCTAGTTTGGGTAGGCCATTGACTGTGTACAAAGAATAATTTTTGTATAGTTTATTTCTACACACAGCTCTGTTATATAGAGGGTGTACTCACATCACTCTGAATTTCATAGGCCTGCCGAGCGTGGATGACGTCATTCTGGTCGGGCAGGCAGGTCCACTCATGCAGCGGATGCTTGTAATCTATGTCGCTGACAAGGATCTGGCACTTCTTAGCAAGCACCACCCCCAGCATGTCCACGGGGCTGCTGAACTTGGTCTTCCACTTCTCGAAATCTTTCTTGTACTCTCTGTCACTCTGGATCTTGGCCACATGCATGGACCACATCATTTTGGGATCATCCTTAATGTCCCGGGCTCCAATGTGGTGGCCAAGTTGCTTGCGGTATCCATCTTTATATTTGTACTGAGATGAAAATGTACAAATTAGATTATTATTGTAAATCTTAGAGGCCTCAAGTCTGTACAAAATCATCTTGCTTACATCTCAGTTGTAACTTGATATTTGCTAATAAACACTAACTCAAGCCAGTGCCTTGACCTTTACCCTAATAGTTCATAGAGGTAACCAGTAATAGATGTAATCAGTATAATTGTAGTGTATACCCTAAATCACGTATAGCCTGGTAATAAGAAACAGTTCTGGAGGCAGGAAGTACACACAATGGGTTACTGGTAGAAGTGGGGAAGAGGTCATTTGAATCTCGGAGAAATGGATTTTATGCACTAAAAGCATGTCAGGAAAGGGATGCCCTTGGTGTCTTGGTGTGTTTAGTAGGTAATGACATGACTGGTTTCAAGGGTGGTACTCTAGGTCAAGGGCTATGTGCAATAGCAACAGAGGAATTCATTTTCTCATAATGGATCCATTCATTCACCGGTGGCGGCAAATACTTAGCATCACTTTGAAAGCAATTGTTCTAGTGAAGCCTTTGCAGCAGCCGAACTGCACAGAGCATGTTCCTAACAAAGTCACTGTTCCACGTGGGCCAACAATGTTTTCATTATTCGGTGTCCAATGCCTTCATCCTACAGTCTGAGCTAGCTATCTAAAATACATGCTTCTTAGTCTTAAAGAAAGCCAAGAAAATGTAGATGAGTCAGCAAGAGGCAACGTGGTACAGTGGAAAGGAATGAGGGTGCCTGGAGTTTCAGCTCCACCACCCACTAAGTTTGATTCTAGACAAGCTGCTTAAGCAATCCACCAAGAGGGGATAGTAACACTATTTATTAGGGTTTATTATCCTGGGATAATTATGAGGAGTAAGTAAAATAATACATGCAAAGCTCTTAGCACAGAGTTATCAGTACTTTTGCTAATCATTATTTCATTATTTATTATTGCTGGCATAAATCCATTTGTAGGGGAAGTCCAACATATGTAAACTTCAGTGAGTCATTAACACAGTTTTCCAATAGAAAGGTCAGTGCACAGTGTGTTCCCACATTCCTGAATATTGGGTCCCAATTTTTAGAGCAGTGGTCTGTTCCTTGAAAATCCCCTGAGGCCCCAGAAACCGATGATGGCTTTATTCTGGGAGGTACGAGCTACACAGCCAGGAGATGTTGTTAGGGTATGAACTTAGGTTAGTAACCACCACTGGTTCAGACTTTCTTTCAGTAATCCTATAATAGTGGATTGTAAGGCAGGGGTCACATACATTTTAAAAATGTTGTATATTAAAATGTTACATTAAGCCAAGCCCTGATTCTCACGGAGAGAACTTAAGTTTTTGAGTTACACTTTCTATAAGCACTGTCACACTTTTTATACAAACGTCCCCAAGCCTGAAGCCACCTCTAACAACTTGCACACGCATGGGTCTTTCCCTGTCTCAGTGGATCCACAGGAATGGAAGATTCTGTGTCCTAGAGGTTACAAACACCTCTTATGAATATCACATTTTTTGCTTCTCTCAAAATTAGATTTTTCAAAAATCCCACACAAACACATCAGGATATATTTTCCAAGGGTCAGAGAAGTTCTTTTTAAAGATTTAGTTTAGTGAGAATGTCATCTCTGATGGATCACATCCTTGGAATAAAACTGATAACTCACATCACTGGCGATGTCCCTGGAGGCCTTGGCTGCCACGATCGGGATGGCGTCACTCCGCAAGTCGTAGCCTTTCTTCTTTGCTTGTTCATTGGCAAGTTTGTACAAACTCTAAATTTAGGCCAAAAAAAAAGTCAGTAAGATGTTGATATTCATGCCCCAAGACTGATGGGGACTGAAATAATTCACCAAGTTCTGTGTAGGTAGGTGCCTATAATCTTACTTGTGAGAGTCCCAAGCCTTCTGCATCTTTAGTTTTTGGTGACAAGAGCTAGTTACATAAGCTCTGAAATTACAGTTTGCACCCCTCCAAAATAAAATGACTTAAAATGGTGGCTAACCTACCTAAATTCTCTAAATTACATTCTGCATAAGAGTGATATACTGTTGTTTTATGCTGCCAAAGAAACACCATTTTTCTTGCTGGGAGCACAAACCTGGGAGAAATAACTAATGCATCATCTACAGAATCTAAGAGTCACAGAAGTCTCCATGGGCTTAAACAAACAGGCCCAATCTAAGAAGAAGAAATTGCAGAGAGATAAATGTCAATCTTTGAACTGTGATTTAAATTGCCAAATGTATAAATTCAGGATGAGGAAACCTAGCTTAAGCTCATGATGTCTTAGGGTTTCAGTTGATCCTAAGTTCCATATGTCTCCGACGGGACACACAGCTGTTGTCAGGCTCTGAGACACATGGTGCAGAAATGGAGGTCAGGTGTCCAAAAGAGGGCATAGGACATCAACCCTAATCTACATCGATCATTCCTCACTTGCAGACTTTTGTCTGGTTCTGAGAGCCCTGCTCTAGCAGGGGTGTCATGTGAGGAATGCCCAGAACTCGGGCTGTCTGGATTGGAAGAGAGCCCTGGGTGCGGTTGCAGTTGCCATGGCCCTCTCCATGGAGCGGGCGCAGACTGGTCTGCATGGCTTCAGAGGTCTATGTGGGTCTGCAGAGAGAAATCTTTGAGTCAATACACCAGGAGCATCTTCTAATGGAATTTTCAGAACAAATGGGTTGACTTATGAGGTAAGCTCTTTGTCACTGAGAACACTTAGGCAAAAGCAGGATGACAACCTATGTATTGGGTGCAGACTCCTGCACTAGGAGAGGCTGACCTCTCAGCCTAAACATCTGCGCTTCTGTGATAGAGGCACATGGCCCTACGCTCACAGAAAGTAAGAAGGAAATGGCCTTGCGAATACATACAGTGGCAGATCCTCTCTCTGTCTCTCTCTCCATGTTATTGGTAGTACTTCTGTGATTTTCATCCTTAATCATATTCATTAAAAATCTTAAGTTCTGACCTTAAACTACAATTTAGGAAAAATAAATTATATAGGGAAATAGATATTTAGCACAACTATATAGTAGAGATAGGAAATAAATGTGTACTTGGTTTATTGCTAATTTCCTAACTTAAAAAAATTAACAAAAGCTAAGGAGGGATGGAACAATGAGTAAAACCAAGTGGAGGAAAGGAGGGCAAAGGTGGGTTTGTTAGATATGACTCACATTTGAACTTCTACCACATTAATCTAAGTTTGGTTAGTGGATCTTTTTATTGACAAATTGAACTCTGAAGAAATAAGGTGATCAGGTTTAAAAGGTGAGACGAGTCAATCAGCCAGCATTCTGGAAGAAAACAGAGAGCACACCCAGAAGGACTGATTCCAGATAGTTTAAGGACTGGACTATTTACAAAGGTGTGAGCAGAATCCAGGGAAATCAACCCTAGGTTTGGCAACAACAGGAGGTCACTACACTCCTAAAAGGACAATGACAAGAAGTTGCTAGAATCTGGAAAGACCTGTAAGCTTAGGAAAGGACGGCCTAGCAGCCATTGTCAAACCACCGTCCCCATGGAGAGAGCCATGGGAACAAATGCACTGGCCTCTCTCTCTTTCCACCTGACTCTCTCCTTCCATGCCTCCTTTCAGACGAACTCAACAGAAAGTCAAAGGGCAAGGGAGTCTATTTGGGGCTAAGTTTAATCATCAGCCTCCTGAGGTGCCCAGCAGGGTGAGAAAGGGCAGAGAATGTGTCTAGAGGAGCAGGTGAAGGTCATTCAGCGGGAAAAGAAAGATTTGCCAAGCTGGCAGTCCAGGCTGGGACAACGGTAGCCCTGGTGGAAGCAGAGGATATTTCCCACAGATTCCACTGTGTGTCCTAGTGGTGGTGGCAAAAGGTACTTCTCTAATTTTTGCCCAGCTAACGAGAAACTGATAATTTTTAATAAGAAAAAGCCCAATATCCTTTTCTTAATTAAATTCCATTGTTCATTTTATATTGTATATGATATACAACCACTAATATTTATGGTTTTAAAAAAGATTCTAATTCTCTGAAGAGTAACTACACTACTCACATATATTCCATCTTTGTATTAGACTACAGTTTTCTATTAAGAGGATGCTTCTCATTTCAAAAATTTAAATAAATTCACATTAAAAAATAAAAAACTAATAAAAACAAAAAAGTCTAATCTTACTGCTTACATCATTAGTTCTTATAATTTGTACTTCCTAAATGATAGTCTGTGTTACTTGACGTTTGATGTTTAGCATGGTGACTAAGAAATGCAGGACTTGGCGTTCACACAGAGCAAAAAGAGATGCTTTATAAAGTTGTCATTTAGCATTATATCACCATGGAACAGATTGATTGCAGTTAGAAGCAGCATGCAATGTTATAGAGTTAGCATTTGCTCCTACCTCACTGTAGTTGACTTTGTTCATTCTTGCCAACATAATTTCTGGGGTGTCTGGCATGATGTGGACCTGGGTTTTGTCTTTGTCCCAAGCTTCTGTGTATAAACGCTATCAAAGAGAACATATACTGTCATCAGACAAAATTCAGTGTAAAATTATTAAGAGTTTCAGGGCCACAAGAACTTCACAAACAAAAATAACAGACTGTGATGCACTCTAACACATTATTATATACACATTTCTTCAAATAAAGTAATCAGTTCATGGAAGAATAAATATTTCTGATAATCTGAAATGTATGTTAACAAAAGGAAATTGAGAATATCTTTTAGGCAGGGATTATTTTCTATAAAATATGCTATTTATCAAAACCATAGCACAATTACATGAGTAATATTATAAATAACATATCAGACTGAGATAGATAGATGGATAGATGCATAGATAGATGGATAGATAGATAGTGTTTTGGGGCTCAGTACTCCTTTCTTTTCTTGATTATGCCTCTTTTTCTTTGATTCAGCTTTAGGAGTCCTACCTTGATTCTCTGAATTTTGAAGCCTCACCTTGTTCATGGTGATGGCATTATTCTTGGCCAGCACCTGTTCCAGAGAATCAGTCACACTGGTAAATCTGAATTTGTCTGGAGGCTGGCGGTAGATTTTATCACTCAAAATTTCAGTTGCCCTTTTGCATTTTTCCACATCCAAAGAGCCGATGGGAACCCAGCCGATGCCTTTCATCCACTGGAGATCTGACTTGTACATATTCTGTTGACACAAATAGTCAATAAATATTTGTCTCTGCACTGGGAAAGAATTTTCATCTGACGAATGTGAAATAAAGTAAGAGCCCTTTTGAAAATTTAGTTTAGTGGCCAGGCAGATATCAGACAATGTTCTTTTTTGGTCTGAAGGATTAAACAATTAACACAAGAAAAAAAAATGCTGTTCCCCCTTTTGTGGGGGTGGGTGAACTTGGTACCACTGGCTACTATCTCCAAGCAGTGTAAATTCACTGATTTCCAACCCTTGCATGTCATCATCACCATCAGGTACTCACGTCACTCTGGAGGTCATAGGCCTGCCGAGCGTGGATAACATCATTCTGGTCAGGCAGGCACGTCCACTGGTGCAGGTAGTTCTTGTAGTCCACATCACTGACTAAGCTCTGGCACTTCTTGGCCAGGACCACCCCCAGCATGTCCACGGGGCTGCTGAACTTGGTCTTCCACTTCTCGAAATCCTTCTTATATTCCCTGTCACTCTGGATCTTGGCCACATGCATGGACCACATCATCTTAGGGTCATCTTTGATGTTGCGGGCTCCAATGTGGTGGCCGAGCTGCTTACGATAGCCTTCTTTGTACTTGAACTAGAAAAAGAATAATGGTGGTAGTCACTTATTTTAATGTTTAGTAAAAAGCAATTACTAAGTTTATATTTTTCTATTCATTGAAAAGATAATGATTTGACCCTAAATATCTTATAAACCATTTAGAAAATAAAGCAGATATATTTATACAGAAAAAATAAAAATGAAGATATTTTGCCATTCAGGGATAACAATGGAAAAAAACTGATTTTTATGGTGAGTGAGAGAGAGCAAGTGGGGAGAATAAAATTAAAATTTGAGTGGTACTGTATATGGGTTTTTACCTGCTTTTTTCAATTATCACATAAGCATTTCTCTGTATTATTAAATATTCTCTATAAACATGAACTTAATGGCAGCAGATTTTTTATTATATTGGTATATATTAATGCTTTCCTCACTTCTGTGATTTTTGAACATTTTTAAGTTATGATGGTCACTTCCCATATTTTAGAAATAAATAAAAAATAATTTTGAGCAAATTTATGTTTTCAAGAAAATAAATAACCATAGCCAATCACTGGATGCAGAGACATATGGTCCACGTGACCAGATGGACTTCACATAGAATAATATGTCCCCTTCATTCAGCCCTTATAAGTTCATTGGTTCTTAGGGCATGGGCTGGATGTCGAAGGCATCCTAAAATAAGTTTGGTTGCATCTAAGGATACATTATGTGAAAAAACCAAAAGGATGTCTGAATTATAGTCAAGTATTCAATGCTTTCATTCAGCAGGAAATGGACAATATTTTGAAATGCATGTTGCTATCAACTCAGCCATCACTAAGGTTTAGCCTTTTGTTGAGAATTTTATTACCATCATTTTAAACTATTTACTGAGAAAAAAAACTGTTAGCAAGGACTTTAACCTCACAGATTAACTGTCAAACCTAAGGCCAAGACCTTTTCAGGTGCACTTACCTCACTGGCAATATCTCTGGAGGCCTTGGCCGCCCTGATGGGAATGGCATCTAGCCGCAAGTCATAGCCTTTGAGCTTGGCCTCTTCTAGGCCAAGTTTATATAGTTTCTGAAACAGATATAAATTATTTTAAGTTTGATTTATAAATTGCAGTCAGTTTAAGGAAAATATAGCACACAGCACAAATACATTGCTTACCTCACTGTAATTTATTTTGTTTTGTTTAGCTAATAAAACTTCAGGAGTATCTGGCATAATGTGGACACTGGCTTTATCTTTATTCCAAGCTTCTGTATAGAGGCGCTAAAACAAACAAAGAAGACATGACTAGTGTGGGCCGGTAATGTATACATACCAACAAATAATCTGGTTTTTAATAAAGTAAAGAGAGTCTGCTCTGTGAGTGGGTGTTCGTGACACCTCCTGGTCCATTGGCCCGTGTCAGGAAGAAGCACAACGCACTTAAAAACCACTTCAATACAAAACGAAAGAATTGAAGGTGATGTTTCTTTCATAGAAACAGATGTCAGTGTTTAGTCACACAGAGACAAAATTAATATTCCTCCAAAACAAGAAAGAACTTACATGGTTCATGGTAATAGCATTGTTTTTTGCCAAAACCATTGGAATAGAGTCCATAAGGCTGGAAAACTTGAATTTGTCTGGCTGTTGACGGTAGGCATGGTCACTCAAAATCTGCATGGCTCTCTTGTNGAAAGAATTGAAGGTGATGTTTCTTTCATAGAAACAGATGTCAGTGTTTAGTCACCCAGAGACAAAATCAATATTCCTCCAAAACAAGAAAGAACTTACATGGTTCATGGTAATAGCATTGTTTTTTGCCAAAACCATTGGAATAGAGTCCATAAGGCTGGAAAACTTGAATTTGTCTGGCTGTTGACGGTAGGCATGGTCACTCAAAATCTGCATGGCTCTCTTGTTCTTCTCATCCTCCAGAGAACCACTAGGTAGCCAGCCAATGCCTCTCATCCACTGAAGATCGGCCTTGTACAAATTCTGAAATTACAAATGCCAGATAACTAAGCATGATCATAATAAAAGGTCCCTGAAGAAAAAAAATTATGGTAGGGTATAGTATGTATTTCAATGATTGAGTTCAGGGGAAATGTGAACGTTTTGGTATGTCTTGTATATGAACAAAATATTCATGTTAGAAGCAATATTTAAAAAACATTTGAAACAAAACATGTAGAGAAAAAAACATGTAGAGAAAAACCCAACTCTTCTGGGCCAACAGTCTAGAAGATTCTACCAAAGCAATGGGGGCTTTGTTGGCTCTTTCTTTGTGGAATAATGTTTGGGTGACTGGACAGAGTGTGGCCATTAGTTGAGGGAAGTATAACTCAGTTGTATAAATTTAATTTCCCTCACTTTAGGGGAGCTTTGATGCTTAAGAAAGCATATGCATTGTTTTGTAGGCCAAAGGAAAATCTTAGACTCACATCGCTCTGGAGGTCATAGGCCTGCCGAGCGTGGATAACGTCATTCTGGTCAGGCAGGCATGTCCACTGGTGCAGGTAGTTCTTGTAGTCTGCGTCACTGACTAAGCTCTGGCACTTCTTGGCCAGGACCACCCCCAGCATGTCCACGGGGCTGCTGAACTTGGTCTTCCACTTCTCAAAATCCTTTTTGTACTCCCTGTCACTCTGGATCTTGGCCACATGCATGGACCACATCATCTTAGGGTCATCTTTGATGTTGCGGGCTCCAATGTGGTGGCCAAGCTGCTTGCGAAAACCTTCCTTGTACTTGTACTGAAGAAAAAACAATGTCTTATTCCTTTTAAGATCAACTTACGTTGCCATATTTGTGGCGAGTTAAAAAACACATTAACTTTAAATATTTCACTAAGCCTAGAGAGCCACAGATTTAAGATTTTTTATATGAAGGATTAAAGGCTAAATCCAGCTCAAATTCTACACAAAATAAATGCATCCTTGAGCTCATCCTCACCCCACACGGCAGGTCTGGAATCATTTCACTCTGTTTTAATTTGTTACTCTTGAAAGATTTTGTTCAATTTAAGATGAAATTGAGACTGGGAACGATAAACTGCAATCAAATCAACAGAAAAGTGGTAAAGTCTTACTTCGCTGGCAATGTCTCGCGATGCTTTTGCTGCTTTGATCGGTATGGCATCAAGCGGAAGATCGTAGCCTTTCTTCTTCAACTCCTCATAACCCATTCGATAGAGTTTCTATTAAGAGATGAAGATCACTCTGGGAAATAAACAACTGCACCCTAATGAGTCCAATGCGCTAAATATTTTAAGAGTCCATGGGAACAGTATCTAGAATGCGCAAATGTAATTGGAAATTGTCCCCATTGATTGCTAATGATTCTGTTTTAAACGCCAAAGCTCTTCAGTTACCTACATCAACAAAATTTAATGTCAGTGCTTTTCAAATGCTTATGAGAATAGAGCAGAAGTAAATTGATAGAGAAACAAAATGAAATATCATTTAGGTGCTGTTTTCCAATTAACTTAGAGTGTTTCATTAGAAGTTTTTCTCAGCAAAGAGCAATGCCTTTTCATCTAACAGCTCTGGTGGGGGGAAACCATGCCTAATGAGCCGTCTCTTCCACGTAGCTAAAGCATTGTGAAATGGAGTCTGCTTCACCGTGTAAGGTCACCCAGAGTCGGACCACATCTGTAGGTACGAAACATAGTCCTTCATAATATTTAAATTGTAAGATTATTTGAGGGAAATTTAAATAATTAAATTTTATAAGCTCGAATGAAATAAACTGTTTTTTCAGATTTGTTACATAATTACATAATTGAGAATGTAATTTAATGCATTTTATCCAGAAACGAGATTGTTTAAATGCCTGTTGATTTTGGATTTGTGTTTATATATATATATATTTTCCTTCCTTTGTGGCATTACTTTAATACTTTACTTAATATTAAAGTCTTTCTATTAGAGTTTAGAATCTGTTTTTAAAGTACTTAATTTTTATGTCTCTAAATGTCAGGAGATTATGCTATGATGACAATAAAAATAAAAATGAAATTCTACTGCAAGAGTTTTGTTATGCTGATTCATTGGACATTTCATTGAATTTTATGGGTCAGGCACTATCCGAGTGAGGCACTGCAGATTCATTAGCAATTGTCTGTGCCTCCAAGGAGCTCCTCTCCACAAAGGGGAGAGTGACAGAGACCGTCACATCATGACAATAGTGTAATCATGGACTACAGGGACAGCCAGCACGCACCCCATCTCTGCCTGAGACAGGGAGTGGCATTGTGCTGATGTTCAAGCTAACAGCCAGCAAATGAGGAATCTAAGTCACCTGTACTTCACTAGTGGGAATGAATAACCCAGACATTCAAAATAACTTGCAAATAAATTTAGTGCCTTAGAAGCAATTGAAATTAGCTTTCTGAAAACACATGCTGAATTGGAAACTCACATCACTTGTGTTGATTAAGTTTGCTTTAGCCAGAATAATGTCAGGTGTATCCGGCATGATGTGGACTTGAGTCTTGTCCTTGTCCCAAGCTTCTCTATAAAGTCTCTAAAATGAGAAATAAGAGTTTTTCAGTGGTGTTGTTAGAATAGTGAATGACACAGTTAATTTGAAACAGGATTGCTGAATTCATCTGAATTAAGATTTATGATTGATAGCATAAGCAGATAGTATAAATAGAAAATAGCTACAGTATTTCTTGCTTTATCTGGGACATATTTTGCCTTTCAAAATAGAGATTATGAATTACCTTTTCCAAGTTACAGATAACCCTGCCTAAGAAATCAACCCAAGCATTGAAGCCTTTGCCAGGATGATAAGATGGAGCAGCAATTCTCCATCTGCTGGGCTGTAAAAGTTTTCCTCAGGGTTAAACTGGGAGACGGGCGTATTTTCTCAAAAGATGACATAGTCAAGGTGTGTCTAGAAAATAGGGAGTCTCATTTCCTATGTTATTATTTATAGTTATACTACATAATTATTTAGGGGATTAGGACTCCCAAAAGGATTTTTTATGAGAATTTATAAAAAATTCCTTTATGTTCCAGAATAATCCTCTGTCTTTCTTCCCAGAAGGAGACCCAAACAAAAATGTTTGTGATTTACTGAAACTAGGATACTAACATTGTCAGAGAACATTTCCACAAGACACTCATCGATTACAAAGCATAAAATAGCAATGACAGTGGAGAAACTTGGAGATACCAATTTAAATAAGTGATCAAAGACCAAATGATCAATAGTGAGAAAATCAATGTTCTGTTATCTTCTGGTATAATGTGTGCAGGAGGATGCAACATGCGTCATCCTGTTAAAAATACAAAACCCGAGTCTAATCATGAGGAAACCCCATACGAACCGAAACTGAGGGGGAGTCTATAAAATAATGGGTCCGTGCTCTTTGCAAATGTCAAGGACTTGGAAGACGAAGACATAGTGAGGACCCAGGCCACACTCTAGGAGGCTACAGACGTGACAAGTGAACTCAGTGCGTGATCTTTGATTGGATACTGGACCAGAACTTTCTTTAACTTTTTCTAAAGAGCATTAGTGGTAAAATTGAATAAGTTCTGTAATCTAATACTATTTTAAAATTAATTTGCTAATTTTGATCATTGCACTGTGGTTATGTTCTTGTGGAAAGTTCTTATTTTCAGGAAATACATGATAAAGTATTTAGGGCTAGAACAGCAGCATGAAAGAGGAGACAGGGGAGAGAAAGCAAAAAAAAGCAAATGTGACAAAATGTTAACAATTGGTCAATACGCCCAAACATTTACATATATATATTATTTGTATTATTTTTGCAATGTTTCTGTATGGCTGAAATTATTTTAATATAAAAATTTTAAAAGTCTCATTGGTTCCTTGGACTTGTCAACTTCCCTTTGAAGCATGCAGTGTGGGGTGTGCAGGGTCGGCCCTTTTCTCCTTCCTGAACATTCTTACTACAGTTGGTATCACCCAGGGAAGATGATTAAGATCCTCAGGGCAAAAATAAAGCAAGGCTTGTGAAGTTCCATATGCATTTATGCTGGTTCTTCACTAACCTTTCTGATAAGTAAGATCAAAGTTTGTCAGCCTGTACTGTTAGTGCTGGATACTGGATGATTCTTTGTAGGGGTACAGGTCGGGGGCCATCTTGTACACTTTGGGATATTTGCAGCATATCTGACTTCTAGCCACTAGATGCCAGTAGCATACCACTCTCACAACTGTCACAACCAAATAGGTCTCAGGGTTGCCAACTGTCCCTGTGGGACAAAACTGTCTTTGGTTGACAGTCATTAAGCTGGGGCATTTGCATAAAGGCATGTGTCATTTTTACCCCAGGGAAAATAGAGAAAATGCTAATATTTGTTTATCCTGAGGTGGATGTATTGGTCTATTCAAAAGGAGAGACAGGAGGCTCAAGGACCTTAGGGCCTCTCTCCTGAGACCTGTAACCAGGGCACACTGTTGAGGAGTCTGTCCTGAGACACTGAGTTGATAAATTCCATGACTCAGGCCTTTTCTCCTGACCACCTTATTAGTCCAGAGCTTTGTAAACAGGCCTGTTTCAAGGAGAGAAAAAAATACTTGGATTCAGAAGGGGGAAATGTTTTGCATATATTTGTTGTTTTATTAGCCAGCAGGTTGGATTCAAATTTGCACCATAAAAACAAAATAAAACAAAACCCCCTGAACTTTCATAATAAAACTGACAGGTCAGCATTTACTATAAATTTTGGATACCAAACTTGCAAGAAGTCTATGAGAGGTGGATTAGGAAGTGAAAAGCTACTGCTTATCAAATGCTTACTATAAGCTGATTATGAGCTTATATACATTATATAAAAACTGACATATATGATGCATATAAAATATATTGCATATTATCTATATTTAGATCCTTATAAGAGCCAAACAGTTATTATTATATATTGATTAAACTCTCTTACCAGTTCCAGAATCTTACTGCACACATAATTAAACTTTTCGTAATGTTCAGGGTCATGCAACTGAGCAATTATGATTACTTTCTGCTTTTTTTGGCATAGAATTACTGTATACTTCTATCTTTAAATTATTTTATTCATTAAATATTTATTGAGCACCTAGCACAAGTCAGACACTGGTGTCAGTTGTAGAGAAGGAAGTTAATGGTGGGATGTATATATATGTGTGTATATATATGTATATACATTTATAAATATATTTATTTATAATTGTCTATGTACCTTGATTCAGCCAAACAAATGCATTATTCTCACATGAAAGAAAATAATCTCTTTGTAACATTTCTATTGTACCTGTGTAAGGTACTCAGAATATATTCCTTGCATACATTATGCCCCAACAAGAACATACAACAGAATCTGGGGTTTAAATGCACTCAAGTTTCAATGAAAAAAATATGATCAATAGTTTTCTCATTATACTTTGGATAAATAATCAAACAAACAAACAAACAATCTTTGGGTGATAAAAGCTGATGCTAACCCATTTTTACATAATTCAGTGTGGGGTAGTTTATAATTCAAAGGAAGCAACTAAGCACAAACACTGTGCTGTGTTGTGCTCTTTTGTGTGATGTGACGCTATGCTATTCTACTAATTTCTTAAGCAAATTATATTGAGCATCTACTAAATATCTGGCACTATGATTTATTTTATTCATTTTCAAAAAGTCATACTCACATCACTCCTGTTTTTGGCATTTGTCTTTGCCAGAACTATGTCCATAGCATCAGTAATGCTGGTGAACTTGTTTTTGTCTGCGGGCTGACGATATTTCTTCTCACTGATGATTTCTGAAGCCCGCTTGTTCTTTTCTGCCTCCAAAGATCCCAGAGGACTCCATCCTATGCCTCTCAACCACTCAAGGTCAGACTTATACAGATTCTGTCAAAACACAAAGCAAGCCATTAAAATCCCATTCTCATCTGGACCCTTGACTCAAGCGAGTCTACCCATTACAAACACATGCATTTTAGAAATTCAATAATAATTCCTCTTTCTAGTTTCTGTTTCTCTATGACTAAATGGCCACTCATATGACATACGAAGTAACACATAAATGATTAGTTTTACAGAAACTGACCTCACTCTGTAGTTCATAAACTTTTTTAGCTTGAATAACATCATTCTGGTCAGGCAGGCATGTCCACTGGTGCAGGTAGTTCTTATAGTCTACATCACTGACCAAGGCCTGACATTTCTTGGCCAGCACCACCCCCAACATGTCCACTGGGCTGGTGTATTTGGTTTTCCACTTCTCAAAGTCCTTCTTGTATTCTCTTTCACTCTGCATTTTGGCTACATTCATGGACAGCACAAGTTTTGGATCATCTTGCAGACTCCGGAATCCAATATGGTGGCCGAGTTGCTTGCGGTAGCCTTGTTTGTATTTAAACTGAAATAAGAGGAAACAGTTCTTTTATTAACACAAACAGAGATTATGTTATGCGCAATTTGCTTTGTTTGTATGTTTTCCTTCTAAAATTGAAATGAGAGAAGGGATGTCAATGTTAACTTGGTAAGAAATGTGAAAACTTAAGTAGAGGCTTCCAAAGAAATATAATGTAACTGAGCATCAAGAGAGGTTGTAATGAGAAAGTAATTCCAATTGGAGGCAGAGATATATTCTGGGATGTGCTAGCATTGTGTTTGCTCACTTTAGGGTATTGTTTGCTAAAGCATTAATGACATCTTTAAGGAAATAATGGGAAAGTAGAAAGGCAGAAAAAAAAAAAAAGATGAACAGGCCTAATAGTGAAGATTAGTTTACTAAGTAGCAGTATTTTTAGTGGTTTCCATGGCTATGTCCTATAAACTTGTCCTGTTCAGGATCCATTTCTTAATGCACAAATGATTAAAAACAGCTAAGTACAATATGTTAGATTAGAAAGAAAATTCTACATGATCTCCACATATGGCAAAGGTAGGTCAAAAGGAAGTAGGTAAATTTAAGAAAGTAAAAGTGAAATCCAAGGTGTAGATTCAGTTGGGAAAACTGCATTAGTACTAGACGACAATAACAACAATGATAATAATGATAGTAATGACAGCATTTACATGATGCTGGATGCTGAGCGCACATGACACCTCACGGAAGTGGGTTATACTCCCTCTTGACACCAGCTTCCTGGTTTGTATATTAAAAATACTCAGGAATTTAAGTTGACTGTAAGCTCTTAATGGGCCATCTGACAAAACTGCTTAAAAAAAAGTGTCACAGATTCTGTAGGGACACAGAGAAAAGTGAGTCAGAAGCTCATTTACTCTGGCCTGACCTTCTGCACCAGGAAAACAATGCCAAGTTTCGAGACACTCTTATTTTGAGAGGGGTTTTGAAAAAAAATAGAGTAGATCACAAGTAGAATGATCAGATGATTGAAAGAATTATAGAACAAAAATCAAAGGAGAATATGTAAAAAACTTGCAGATTTGAAGAGATGTTTGAAGAGATATCAGGTGGAAGAGGAAATAAGCTACTTTGTGGTGTTTCTAGAACACAGAACTGTAGCTGATTGGTGACATAGTTAAGTTCCATATAAGAAAATGTAAAATAATTTGAGATGATCCAACAAGGAATTGGACACAAAAACTCTTACATTCATAAGCAGTCACAGACTGGATGACCACATATTGGAGATGGAGAGGAGGTAAGGCATTGAATGGGTAGATTGGACTAAATAAACTTTAAATTATCCTCTGACTCTAAATTCTATGATTTTAATTTATTAAGTATTTATAAAAATTGCTCTAATTTTCTTAAATTTTATAGATACAAAAACCATTTGAAACCAAGAGGAGATACAATCTGTACAATTGTGGGAAAGTTCACTAGTAGTTCATTTAATTTTAGTGTAAGATTTCAAAAGTTTCTAACAGGTTCACTTGGAAAGAAAATAGGTACTATCAAATGTTGCACTGTTAAGAAATTACTGATGCTATTTCTTTAATTCCTACCCTATCTCAACCTTACGGGGAGCACATAACATGAAATGAAAATGAGCTTATATTCTGGGGAACTTGCAATCATCGTTATTGTTCCAGTCTCATTACCACATTGATTCATTTTAATGAGGTATTGACCTTCAAGCCAGAAAGCAGGTACTAATACATCATCTAATTAGTTTTCCAATACTTCAGGAGTGCCCCAAATTAATTGAATTAGGGAGAATCTTTTCTTACATTCTTAGAATTTATTGTTAGATTCTGTCTTTAGGCAGTCTTTCTCTCCAAACCAACTCCTTGCTTTGTTTGGTTTGAAAGATTGTGATTAAGAGGTTGTGCTTTCTCATGAAATTCTGGTAATTTATTTTCTATAGCCAAGGTCTTCTGAATTTTTTTGTGGTTTATTATTGGGATTAACAAAACGAAGCATTAAGATACCTGATTCAGATCCTTATGGAAGTCAAAGTGGTACTCACATCACTAGCAATATCTCTCGAAGCCTTGGCCGACTGTACAGAAATTGCGTCAACCGGGAGATCATAGCCTTTCTTCAAAGCTTCTTCCCACCCAAGTTTATAGAGTTTCTGCAAATTAAAGACATGATTCAGTGGTTATTATTTAGTGTCTATTAAAACCTCAACAGATTACTGAACAAAAATTTATCTAGAGAATAGAGATCTAGGAAAATCTAACATCATCTACCTTATCTCTAAAGATAGGGACGAAAACAAAACAAGCTGTTCAGTAGAGCATTGACTAAGCATCTCGTAACCGGGCTTCAATTTTCTGCCTCTGAGACAACCCCCGCACCAGGGGGTATCATGGGGCATGGCCTTTTCTTTTCAGACACAATATGGACATGTCAGGTATATCGGTTAACTTTTCCTGATGTACCTGACATGCCTGTGTACTCATATTTTAAACACAGATGTTTAAATAATTGATACCAAAAAGTCAGGTAACAAGTAGTAATTACCTAAGTGATCAAAGTAATTTTATATTAATTAATTAAAAGTAATTATGTAAGTGATAAGATGCCTTTTGTAAGATGCAATAAATGAGTTAAACTTTCTGAGTCAAATTCATTGAATGGGTGCATGTGTGAAAACTGAATAATAACAAAAAAAAGCTGAAAGCCGTGCAGGACTCCCTAGGTGTTGGGCTCTGCGCTGAGAGCCTTACATGGAATTTCTCAGTTGGTCCTCATGGCAATTCAATGTCATGGGCACTTCCATGGTCCCAATTTTAGGGATGAGGAAATTAAGGTTCAGACCCAATATTATAGAACTTATAAATGGCAAAACCAAACTCACATCAGGTCTGTTTGATACAATATTTTCCTTCAACAGTTATTTATTAATTCCCACTCTTTGAGAAAAACAAAACGGTGCCTGCCTCCATGGAATGTCGGCTAGCTGGTTTGAGCCATCCATTTCCAATGCTTTAGTATCTACATCAATTTTTTTTTTAGCATTATATCACTTACTAAACTTAATTAGCTTCAAGCCAAATTTTTATGTGGCTTTACCTGACTGTATTGGGCTTGATTCTGCTTGGCTTGTAAAATATCTGGTGTGTCAGGCATCAGATGAATCTTGGTTTTGTCTTTGTTCCAATCGATTGTGTACAGGTGCTAGGAAGTTAAGAAAAAAAGCGTTTGAAATTTGAGTAACTTTTGAAGACAAACCCGAAAGAAAAAATATAGCAGAGTATTTAAATGCATACCATTTGAATTAGAATAAATTAATTTATTAACTAAAATAGTATGGCATTCAGAGACGACACAGAAATAAAACTCAGATACTAAAAATAAACTTCTAAATGTTTTCTATCTTCTAGGATGGATCAAAATGCTTAAGATACAATAACTGAAAAAAAGAAGTGATTTCTAACTCAATTAGAAGGGCAGGAGAAATAAAATTAAGAGGTAGGCAGCAGGAGAAAACGGCATAGCATGTTCTCTGGACTGTTTGCCTGCACCCAGAAGTGGTGAAGCAGAAGCAAACGTCGCAGACAAGAACCAGAGCTGTGAGCCCCACCTCACTGGGAGCTGTGTGGAAGGATGGCTGTTCTGTCTACCTTGTTCATATTAAGTGCATTCTGCTTGGCAAGAACCATGTCCATGGAGTCAGTCAGCTTCTTAAACTGGAAACTGCTGGGGTGCTGACGGTATTTCTGATCACTGGCGTATTCAGTTGCTTTCTTGGCCTTCTCCACTTCTAGGGAACCAGCTGGACTCCAGCCAAGTCCTTTGTACCATTCATTGTAGTCCTGCTTATATTCGTTCTACAAAGAGAAGAGGCAAATCTATGTTACTGCATCAATTTACTTTTTTAACTTTATTTTTATTGGTGACACTATTACAGATGTCCCTATTTCCCCTGCTCTGTACACCTCCACCCAACCCTCTCCTCTCCCAGTTCCTCCTGGCCTTCGCCACACTGTTGTCTTTGTCTATGGGTTAAGCACGTGTGTTCTTTGGCTAATCCTTTCACCCAATAGAAAACTGTGGCGTAGAAAATTGTGATCTCCTTTCCAATGCTAGGAATCCATCCATCATCCAGAAAAAAGAGAACCTTACTTCACTCTGTATGTGATTCATATTCTTGCTCAGCTGGATGTTCATGGCATCTGGGAGGAGGATGTACTTGTGAATTAGGTGCTTATAGTTGGTGTTGGTGATGTTGGCTTGGGCATCCTTGGCGGCCGTGACACTGAGCATGTCGGCAGGGGTGTGGTAGCTGGTCTTTGTCTTCTCATAGTTTTTCTTGTACTCCCGATCGGATTGTATCTTAGCCACTTGCATGGAATGGACTAATTTTGGATCATCCTCAAGACTGCGGAAACCAACCATTTTCCCCTTCTCCTTTTCATAATTATATTTGTATTTATACTGTGAAGAAAAATTGAACATTTATTCAGGGCAACTCCCTTGACTTAGAAAGTGTCAAGTGTCAGTGTCAGTGTTCTGTATTTCATAGCAAGTAATACTTGAGAATTCTACAGTTCACAAAACACATTTTTCACATTCATTTCTGTAACTTGATATAACTCTACCTTGTCAGGTAGATGCAAAGCCATTATTACTGCCCCTATTTGATAGATGAGTGGGCTGGGAGCCAGAGGTAAGGGATTTGTAAGGTCACTAAGGATTAGAACCCAGATCGTGTGATGATACACCACACTGCCTTCCACACATACTCTGCTGTTAGTGTCAAAGAGGCCTTTAGTTGGTAATCAGAGTACAGCAAATGAGAGAGAAAAGCAGAATGTTCTAAGCAGCTTGAAACTTCCATGAGAAATCATCTAGGCCGTTTTTACTGATGATAATAGGTTCAGTTATGTGATTCACAACATAATTTTAGAGTAGCTTTATATTTGTGGAGCTCCTTTTCTTTTAAGACTCTGTATACTGGTTTAATAGGGAAGCCATTTTATTATTTATTGCCCAATTCCCCTCTCTAGAGAGGAGAACCTGATACATGGATACGTTCTACTTATCTCCGTGGGTTTGAGTGTGTGAGTTAGGGAGTAGGAGCTGGGAGAGCCAATTCCTCCAGCTTAGTAGAAGGAGAAGAATTTGGAGTTCTTGGGACAATGTAGGAGTGAGACAGAGATGGATCGATAGGAAAGGAAACAAAGAGAACACAGACAAAGAAGGAGAGAGAGAGTATGACTGGAGGATGGCTAAGGAAAAAGTGTTGTGAAATGTGCTTCTCTCAAGTCATTAAGCACTCACTATGAGTAGATTTTGGGGGGGAAACAACCAAATGAAAGAACTGAGTTTCACAAAGCTTACTTTGTGTGTTATGGCAATGGTCTACTGGCACACCAGCTTCTGTGGGGGAAAAGCCCTAAGTGGTAGCGTTTGCCACTTTCTGTGGTGTAAATACTCCCACTGTGGCTAATGTCAAGCTACCAACATTTTAACAACTGGTTTGCACAATTCCTGGTTATTTAATAATCAGTTGTCATGAGCACAAAAGATCAGCATGCTCAGCACTCCACTTCATGAGACATCCTGTAAGGAAGACAAATCCTAAGAGGCAAGAACAATCCAAGTCTTTGAGTTTCTACAGGCCATAGTCTTGGTGACAGAGTTCAAGATAAATTCACCTAGATCTCATGAGTCAGGGAGCAGACATCCATATGGTCATAACTGGTTAGCATTCTGTTTTCTTCCCCACCCAGAAATACTGGAGAACACAAAATAGCAAAGCTAAGAATTCACAGAATAGAATGAGGCTATTGTTAGCAGGAACACTTTCATCCATATGTTATACACTCAGTTTTTCCAGAATTCAGCCCTTATTATTCTGGTAGATAAGAAACCCCCGCCTAGCCAGGTGACTGCTTTCCTTCAGACTTACATCACTTGCAATGTCTCTTGAGGCCTTGGCAGCTTTGATAGGAATTGCATCAGTTCTGAGATCATAGCCTTTCTTTTTAGACTCTTCCAAAGAAAGTTTGTAGAGTTTCTGTAAGGGAGGCAGAGAAATAGTTTTCTTTTAAATAGAATTCCTGGATTTATTTTAAAATAGTAAACTAGCACTGTGGCATTATTTTTATTTTTGAACAGAATGTTTCACTGGTGGTTCAATGGCTGAATATTCTCAGAATTAACAATTGTATTTGAAAAAAAACTCATTACAAACTCAAACCTATCTTTAAGAAACCAGAAAAAATGCAAGTTCTCTATTAGATTATAAATATGCTTTTAAAAAATGTGAAGACCCAGTCGATTCTTATGGATGCATTTTATCAAGTAAAAGTCAAGGGAAGACTACAAAACAGCCACAATCTTACATCAAAAGAACACTTCATTGTTTGGCAGTTGACATTTTTATTTATATAATTGTGTGGGTTCTATAACTCAGAAAGAAATCAGCAATTCCAAATCTCTATGTAATTCAAACAAAGAAAAGAAAAAAATTAACTGGCAAAATTAGAGGATTTTGTAGTAACCATGGTTCGGATGACAAAGGAAATGAAATAAAATACCCTTGGCATTTCTAACATTGAGTGTTGCACATTTATTGTTAGGAGGCTTGCCTCAAATTCTCCAAACTGTGCATCTTCTTTTTCTGTTTAACTTTTCCAGACTCCTTCTTTAGGACCACCTCAAAAGCATGGACTCTCTAAGAACGAAGTCCTAGGATTCTCATTTGCTTTTCCTCTCCCCCTGCTCCCCTTCAAATTCCCAATTGCCAGGGCCAAGTCTCACTGACAGGCTGACTCCAATTGTCAGCAAAGTAAGACAGAGAAAGATTCTCATTTTCTGATTCCTGCTCTTACTTTCAAAACATTTGCTCTCATAATTAAGACTTACTAGTTAATTCATTTTTACTGGTTTAACTAGGTGGGAAAGAAAGATGACATCAGGGGAAATTATACTTACATCACTCATGTTAATTGCATTTGCCTTTGCCAAAATAATCTGGGGGATATCAGGCATGATGTGGACTTTGGTCTTGTCAGCCTCCCATGCTTGTTTGTAGAGGTGCTAAAGAGTAAAAACGAACACAAAAAAATCTCAGTGGAAGTTAACATCTTAAAGGAGTCTGGCTTAGTATATATGTCACTGTTCATAAACATCAATATTTTATGTTTTTTAGTAGCCAGATCATATTTTTATAAAATTTAAATTAAAAAGGTGTTTATTCAAACAAGACAGTGGAGAGGATATAGGATACCAAGTGAAATGTCGTGTCCTTTTGTTTGACGGCCTGGAGGCAGCATCTCCATCCTAAAATTTTCTGGGCATATTAAAGCTCACATAGAGTCCTTTTTATGTAAATGAGTCCATATAATACATAATGTTCTATATCTTGCTCCTTTTAGAAATCTATGTTAACATTAACTCCCTTGCAAATAACACTTTTTAAATCTTTGCAATCTGACAGATTACAAAAATGCTATCTCTTTGTTTTAGCAAGTTCAATGGGAAAACAGAAACAAAAATTATAGAGCCTTCTTCTAGACCAGGGGTCAGTAACCTTTTCCTGTAAAGGGCCAGATAGTAAGTATTTCAGGCTTTGTGGGTCAAAGGATCTCTGTCATTAACTATGCATCTTTACTGTTGTAGTATAAAAGCAGCCAGAGAGAACATGCAAAATTTTAATTAATGTAAATTGCCACATGTGGCTACTGGCTATATAGTATTAGCACAATTCTAGTGGAAAGAGCAGTAGCTAGCCATCAGAATTTGGTTCTAGTCTAGACCCAGCAGTTCACCAGCTGAGTGCCTTTAGGGAAGGGGCCCGCCTCTCTCCTCAAAGCTGCAATGGGGGGATTCACCCTGATGACCGCCAAGCTACCTCTCAGTGTTAGCTTCTGCTGTTTCTATGATTCTCGTCCTGGCCTCACTATTCTGCAATGGTAATGATTAACAATAAGAAAAAATATGAACGTTTAATGTTGTAAAAATAAAAGTACACTTGTGATAGTTTAAATTCAAAATGTTAAAAGGGTCACTGAGAGGCGTGCCTCCCCTTTTAAGCAAGTTCCTTTCAAGGAGGTTGCTCTTCTTGACAAATCTGTTTTCTCAGAAGACTCCAGAGGATTCATTCAGAGACTTAGTGTAATACAACTCTATTTTCAGGACTATCATTTCGTGCAACTATTTCATGTTAGAGTCAAAATAATTTTCCCCTTTTGTGTTAAACAATAACATTTCAAATTGTGATCCATATAATATAGCCAACGCTGGTGCAATTACTTTATTATTTGTAACTTAAAAACATGTCCAAGTATCATGTACTTGTTGGCCCTGATATCAACTTACAGCTAAGAAATATCAAAATACACTAAGGCTTTCCTAAAGGCTATAATAATTAGTAATCCAAGGAACTATTGAATTCCCAGAAAAGGCCCTGGGTCAGAATGCTGCTGTAAGCGGCGTGATCAGTCTGCTTTGATCTCATCACAGCAGGTAGGAAGCAGGGTAGGTGCAGCACCCAGCTCTTACCAGGCAATCTTCTGATTCAGTCTTGTGAACTTCTACTCAAACTCATTTTAGACAAACCAGACTTTGTATTTACTTTGTTATATCTACTGGATAGAGTGATTCATTGAGCATTTGGGCAGGGGCACTTACTAAGGCTAATATATATATTAGCCTTAGTAATATATTATTATATATTATATATATAATATATATAAAATTCTATATATATATAATTTTTTGAAAATTACAAGGTCCTCTTTTAAGGTAAACAATAAACATTAATTATGATGCCCTAAAATTCAGCAAAATCCATGGGTTAAATGTAAGACATGCCTGGCTTCTCTCTGATACAGATGAAACACTACATTATTGAAAGACTTACATCATTCATAATTTTGGCATTATTCTGGGCCAAAACCATATTCATTGAGTCCATCAATGTGGAATACTTCAGAGTGTCTGGATGTTGACGGTACTTCTTTTCACTGATGATCTCCATGGCTTTCTTGTTTTTCTCAGCCTCCAAGGAGCCCAGAGGAAGCCACCCAACGCCTTTCATGAACTCAGCATAGTCAGCTTTGTACTGATTCTGCAAAAGAGAAAAAGTTCAAGAATGAGAAGAAACCATAACTTCTAAGAACCTTGCATGGGTATTTAATATTCCATAAATTCCATTTCAGTTTTCAACCAATAGTGTGTTGAATTTTAACTATTTTTATCCCTTAACTTTAGATTTTATACATTTCTTTGCATGAGAAATTAAAAATAAGCAGTAATAGCTTTGTGATTTGTTTTTCTCAATGCCTTCCTGAAGAAAAAGTGCTAAGAAATACCAAATAGATTAAATTACCATGTTACTATTATCTCAAGAAAGGTGACTACGCTAGCCTAACTTTCTCACAGAAATGTTCAGGTTCTCTTGGATAGTAGGTGACTTATGGGTCCCCATTTCCCTCTTTTGCCATAAGCCTCTCACCAGCCACCATTGTTACAACTCCCTCACGTATACCAGGAACCTCACTGGTACTTTGCACAAATTTCCTTTTTCTCCTGTCAGCTCTGACACGCTCCTCTACAACTATATACACAGTGGCTTTCATTTGGGCACTATGTACCTCATATATGTAATATATATGTTACACATATGAGATAATAGCTCAGCTCTTACATTCCCAAAGAGAAATACAGTCTTGGTGTGGCTGGCATTTAATAGGTAATTTAAATTCACGTTTTCCAGCCACCAAGTAGCTGAATTCTTGGCTCTCTACTGTCCGTGCCTTCTTCACATTCATTCTAATGAGCCGCCTCAGCCATCACCTCCTCAGTATTTCCTCAGGCAGTAAGATAGGCAATCACAAAGTTGGGCGCCGTGGAGTGAAGGCTGGCTGGGAGTGAGGGGCCAACTTATCTGACTGGCTGCTTTCCCTCTCACTCCTTTATTAGGAGCCTTTAGGCTTCTTGGTCAGACAGACTTCTTTCAACACATTCTTTCTGAAACTGAATTTCATTTGCCATTGCTGAATCCAGCATCCAGCAAGGATCACAGCAATAAGAGTAAAAAATAAGACTTAGTTTCTAGAATTGGTCCCCTTTTGTTAAAAAAAATAAATTTAACCTAAGATTAAAAAAAATACCTCACTGCCCTGGCTAGTGTAGCTCAGTGGATTGAGCATGGGCCTGTGAAGCAAAGGATCGCTGGTTTGATTCCCAGTCAGGGCACATGCCTGGGTTGCAGGCCAGTGGGGGGCATGTGAGAGGCAACCACACATTGATGTTTCTCTCCCACTTTCTCCTTCCCTTCCCCTCTCTCTAAGAATAAATAAATAAAATATTTTTAAAAAACCACCTCACTGAGAAATTACACATGAATTTCTTTTAGGATTTTCAAAATACCATTACTTATGGTCATTAATGATTTGCTTATTATCCAGAGTAAATGCTCTGCAAATGGTGTGGCCATGACGTACATCACTTTGAATCTGCATCATGTTTTTGGCCAATTCGAAGTTCATGGCATCAGGAAGCAGGTTGTAGGTATGGATCACATTCCTGTAGTTGGTGTTGGTGGCCACTTCCTGAGACTTCTTTGCTGCCACCACACTGAACATGTCCACCGGGGTGTGGAAAGATGTCTTAGATTTCTCATAGCCTTTCCTGTACTCCCGGTCTGACTGCATCTTGGCCACTTGCATGAAGTGCACCAACTTGGGGTCGTCCTCCAGGCTCCGGAAGCCAATGTGTTTCCCTTTGGTTTTTTCATAGGCTTGCTTGTATTTGAACTGTGGACAGGAATAAAAGCATGGTGATGAACAGAGAGGAGAAAAGAGAAGAAAATATAGTAAATTAGATGCCATTAGCTTTGTCATAGGTGTAGAGTTTTAAAGCTCCTCTAAAGTTAGAAAGAGAAGAGTTCACAGGGGCAGGGAGCAAAATCTTTTTTGTCTTTGAAGACAATTGTTTTCAAATGTCTTGCCAGACTTAAGTCCATAGAAAGAAAATGATCTCAGAATTAATCAAATAAATGTAGAAATCTGTTGTTTCAGGGTGCTTTAGAGAGCAGCTTTCCCCACTCAGCTGTCTGACTGGCAGAAAAGGCTGCAGACACAGTATTTCATGGTGCATCTTTAAATTTAGGAAAAGCCTGCTTGTGGGTCTCCTAGGTAAGTGTGTAGCTTGCATCCCTATGTTTTTGCTTAGAATTGCCTATAAATGATTTGAATACTCTGAAAGCAACTTATTTTTAACAAGACCCAGTTATGTTTCACATTCAATAATGAACAAGTGATTAGAGTGTCTGTGGACTGAGTGAAGGGATGTGGCTGTGTGTTGCATGGGGTGACGGTCCCACCAACACCGGGTAGATCCAAATGCAGCTCTTGGAACACACAAGTTTGGCTCCTTTGCGCTGATTCACTCAGCCTAAAGCAGGCCCCGGGGAAGTACTTACATCACTGGCAATGTCTCTAGAGGCTCTTGCAGCCTTTATTGGGATGGCATCCGGCCTCAAGTCATACCCTTTCTTCTTTTCTTCTTCCCAGCCAGCTTTGTACAGTTTCTAAACAATTAAATAGAAAAAAGTCAGTCAGCATCTTGTTCTTTGGGTTAGAACAGGGATCCTGATTCCAAAGTGGTGGCACGTGGAAGACAGACATTCCATTAACATTAGTTCCCTTCACCTTCTCCTGCATTTTTGTTGTTGTTGTTGTTCATCTACTTACATCACTCATGGTGATTTGGTTCATTTTGGAGAGTACAATGTCTGGCGTATCGGGCATGACGTGAATGGTGGTCTTGTCTTTGTTCCATTTCTCTGTGTAGAGCCTCTACAACAAGAAGGGCAGGCACATGATTGTCCAGCAGGACCAGTGTGCGGTGGTGCTATCAGGAGGGAGAGACTCACAGCCCCGTGGGAAAAGAGCTTAAATCCAATACGAAAAATGAGTGGGACAGCAAGGGACTGAGGAGACTAGACTCAAGATGAGGGAAAAATTGATCAAACAGGGGAGTCTTTTTCCACAGAAACAACAAATACCATCTTGTCTTCACCTCACACTGTGTGGGGTTTGTGGTTCATTCACACCCTCAGCATGGTGTTGACACCCAGCCCGAGGGTCAGTACAAGTGAGAGCTCTTGAGACATGGAGCAAGTTGTAGAATGCCCCTCCTACCACCACCACTACCACCAGGACCGTCAGAGAGACTGAAATGCTGACAAAGGAAGACCACAGTGGCAGTGCCAGGCTCAGTGGCATGAGCCTGTGAGTGTCCTTGGGCTGAGGCCAGCAGGCGAGGTCTCACCTTATCCATAGTCAGTTTGTTGCTTTTGTTAAGTGCCTGTTCCATGGTGTCCATGGCATAGGTGAACTTCAGCTTCTCAGGGTGCTGGCGATACTTCTTCTCACTGAGAATCTCTCCTGCTTTCTTTGCCTTCTCCACTTCCAGGGAATCTATTGGGACCCAGCCAACTCCTCTCATCCAGTTGGTGAAGTCAGATTTGTATAGATTCTTTAAACAGAAAAGGGAATTTGCATTTCACAAAGAGTCAGGGCTTGGGTCTCATTAGCTAGATGATTCACTAATTATCAAAAAGAATGAAAAGGAGCTGGGGGAGAATAACCCACTTTTTATTCCCTATTGTCTCTTCAAAAACAATTAATTACAAAAGTAATTGCATTCATGGTGACTTCAATTAGGAAACCCTGATCCAATAATTCCTTTAAAAAATTAACTGCCTTGGGGGAAAAGTGAACAAAATTTTGCACTAGAAAACATACGCTATATGCACCCATTTGAATCTCTCTCTCTTTTTTAAGATAAATCATGTATTGGGTCTAACATCTAAAGTTTTAAAGTATAAACAACCCCCAAAAGAAGGAGCATGTAGTTCAAATGAGTACAACCCTCAAGCTCTGAATTCTGGAGAGGACCCCTAATTACAATGAGTCCAGCCAGGCTTAGGATAAAATGAATGGAATTATCAATTTCTTGGTCTTCCCTCACGTCAGCTAGAAATGAACAATTTTATGCCAACTATCTGTTGATCATTACATACATCGCTTTGAAGCTGCATCGCATTCCTGGAGTGCTCCACGTTCAAGGCATCGGGCAGCAGAGTATAGTTGTGGAAGGGTTGTCTGTAGTTGGCACTGGTAGCAACCTCCTGAGATTTCTTGGCTGCTGTCACACTGAACATGTCCAAAGGTGTGTGGTACCTGGTCTTGCTGGCTTCATAGCCCTTTTTGTACTCACGATCTGACTGCATTTTGGCTACATTCATGTAGTGAACCAGTTTAGGGTCATCCTGAAGACTACGAAATCCAATTTGCTTGCCTTTGGCTTTCTCGTAGGCCTGTTTATATTTGAACTATATGAAAAAGAAGGGCAGGCAGAAGTTTGATAGGGTATAAAGTAGGAAATAGTAAAGTATTAAACTGAATTTATATAACAAATTAAACAATAGTTAAATTCAGTCTGGATCTATTGTTTTTGTGTTGTTAACTAAACAATTAGCAGAGTATTTCTAATGGATGGTCTTGAGATGTTGTCTGGGGATAATTGAGAGTGGAATAATTTGTAGTTTTTATTTAGATTCTACAGAAGTAGATACTTTGAATATGCTTAAAGGTTCCTGAAAAGTTTGTATGTTGTGAATTTAGTGTAGTTTTTAAATTATGTTTCCACTGTTATTTTGCATTATCTTATAAAGTATTTGCATAACCCTGAGTAAATTTCAGCAAAGCCCTTATACAAAGTAGTATATTTGACTTTAAATGACTGTGTTTTTACTCTATCAAAGTATTATATCAATTCATATAGAAATTATAACTTAATTTACTTAAAATGATTAACTAAAACTTTGTCATTTTAATTTATAATTCTTCCTGGTTTTTCACATTTCACAATTGTTGTGTAACTTATATTATTTAAAAATTATATCCTTTTGAAAACACTTGGAGACTTTTTCAGCTCAGTGACATTTTAATTTACGAAGGATTTTTTCATTGAGTCAATTAAAATAAAAATCAGTTTTCATAACAATGATACTAATGAGTTCTAAATATTTTGCAGTTTTTAAAAGAGAACCTTCTTGTTTGTAATAACAGTATTGAGTTTTTAAAGATTTTAAAGTGGAGCAATATAAAAAATCAATGGTACTTAGGATATCAAAAATATTTCAGTATTATAACTTTTTATTTGCTTTCTAATATGGTTCATATAGCCTCCATGTGAAGATTTTTACAATATACAGACAGAGAACTTACGACTTCCAAACTAGACTTACATCACTAGCATTATTTCTTGAACTTTTTGCAGCAACAATTGGAATAGCATCTGTCCTCAAATCATAGCCCTTAGCTATGGTTTTCTTCCAGTCTGCTTTATAATAAGCCTTGAAAAAAAGAAATATTATTTTATTATTTGCCAAAATTAAAAGACAAATGAAACAGGATGCCAAGATCTTTCTATAAAACATGTCATAATATACCCATTTCCATTAAGAGAATTCATGGAGTTTGGGCTATTAGTTCATCTTTCGTGATTCTTTTAAACAAAAACATCAGTAACTGTATACACCATGTGATCTCAACTGCTTTAAAAATGTATATATTGGCATAATAAAACAATGGAAAGGTGATGCTTTGAATATGGGTTAGCAAATTGAATTTTGAAAATAATTTTAATATTTTCAACTTTTCTATCCTCATGTAATATTTTTATTTTCTTGCATTTTAATAATAAAGCATTTTAATTTACAGAAAGTTACTTGATACTAAGATTAAAAATTCAGATGTAGTGCTACCCAGTTTTACTTAACCTCAGTTTTTAAATATTTTAACATCAGGGAGAAATTCTAAATTAAACAAAAGCATAGAAATAAGTACCAAAAATGTTTATTTGGAGATAAAAAAGAGCCTAAAAAAAGAGAAAGAATGACTAAGGGATCTTTTAATAAATGAACAATTCTTTCCAGGTTTGATTATGTTTTTAAACTAGAACTTACCAACTTTGAAAATAAAAAGCAACAGGAAACAATTCATTATAGTGAATTGAAATATCAGCATCAATTACGTATCTAATCCACCTAGGAGAGAGGTTAGCTTCATACAAAAAAGAGTTTCTAAAGAAAATTCCAGTAAACTTTTTTAGAGGTTTTAACAAATAACTGAAATAAAAATTAAATAAAGCAAAACTTAACCTTACTATAGACTATGTACTACCATATTTTCCAATCTCATCTATCTTATTTTGTTCTATTTTTTGTAATAGAACACAACCTACTTGATTGATTTTACAACCCACTAATAATTTTATAGTCCACAGCTCAGAACAGTCTGCATTAAGCAAAATATTATGCTAACCTCTAGTCTCATATTCTATGGTTGAAGTCCAATCTTGATTGGCCCCTGAACACAGAGAGCAAATAGGTACAGAAAGAGTCAGGTCACTCCAGACTGTAGGTGCAGGTTTAATAAGCAAGGGAACTTATTTAGATTCTACAGAAGTAGATACTTTGAATATGCTTAAAGGTTCCTGAAAAGTTTGTATATTGTGAATTTAGTGTAGTTTTTAAATTACGTTTCCACTGTTATTTTGCATTATCTTATAAAGTATTTGCATAACCCTGAGTAAATTTCAGCAAAGCCCTTATAAAGTTAGGGTGGCCTCATGGTAGATTTCCACACCCACCTGCCAGAATCTCAAAAGTTTTTATAGAGACCCTAGTGGGGTCCAGTCCCATATGGTCTGGACTATTGGTCCCATATGGTCCCATCCAGGTGGTCTCAACAAGACATTGCTCTTTCAAAGCTGTGCCCTTGGAAATGACTCCCCCTGTGGAAGAGGAGTCATTTCCAAGGGCAAGAACATACATCCTGAGGACAGCGAAGGGAGTAGCCTGCATTCACCGGGTCCAACTCAGGGCCAAACGGCAGTCACATCTTCTCTGAGACCTCCTCTAACAGAGACTCAGAGGGGCCTCACTCAGTTTGTTCCCCTTAAAATTCTAAATTCCACGGTTACCCAGAACTGGAAAGGAACATTACGTTAGCAACATTACACTGTCATTAGGATAAATACTCACTTCACTCATGTTGAGGGCATTGACCTTGGCTTGAATAAACTGAGGCAAATCGGAGTCTATGGTGTATTTGTGCTTCAGTTTCTCCCCCTCCACTTTGTACTTCAACTAAAAACAAAGAAGGGTAGCATGTAAATGGCATTAACTGGCATAATGTAAGTTTCATCAAGCATACACTCCTATAAAAAGGAAGGCTATCATTTGTGCCTTTTCAAATCTAAGTCTGCCCCAGAGACGTTGTGGATTAAGCTCCAGACCACAGCCACAAAGGTATTTTACTGTGAATACCACAGTAAAGAGAGTCCTATCAATTAAAGTTATGTTTATACCATACTATAGTTCATTACGTGCACAATAGTATTATGTCTAAAAAACAATGTTTGTACCTTAATTTAAAAATATTTTATTGCTAAAGAAACGATACCACATTTTGCCATGTATAATGTGCACTTTTTTGCCAATGTTTTGAGGAGAAAATAAGGGTGCCCCTTACACATGGGCAGAATGATTACATGACCCCACGTATGATGCGCACAAGACCATGGGTTGCATCATACATGTGAGCACATTACGTGTGGCAGAATGTACAGTGATCATCATCCGAACCTTTAATGAGCTGTAACCTTTTGCTGGCAGAGGGTATTACCTTCCATTTATAGAAAACACAAGTATCTGCGAAGCGCAAAAACACAAAGCCCAATAAAACAAGATGTGCCCGTGTAAGGCACACACCCAAACCGTCATGCAGAATGGTGCTGGTATTCACATTCCTTGGCTCATCTCACTACTATTATTGGACACCACTGTGGACCAAATAGGGGGGTAGGTTCTGTGTTTAAAGGGTTGAAAAAGGCAGACTTGTACTTTCGGAGTTTAGAGCCCAGTAGAGGACACAGAGAATAAACAGGTAGATTATAGAATAGAGTTAGAATTTGTGATGTGTTGTAAATAAAATAACTTTAGGAAAGAAACGACGGTGGTCAGCAAAGGCTCTCTTGTAATATTTATACCCAAACTTGAAGAAAACAGAGAGCATGACGAAGAGCATTCAGGGCCCTGAGTGTGGACTGAAGGCTGCCCACATCACTTCATGGCGCTGCAGGACGCTGAGGGGACTCAGAGGGTTAGAGGGAACGGGGAGCAGGGCCACGGGGCTGGGGGCCTTTTCAGCCAAGCTAATAAGTTGAGATTTTGTTTTCAGTTCAAGAGGTTACTAGAAGGTTTTAAGTATTAGAGGGATGTGGTTTGATTTAAGCTGGTCTCCCTGGTATGTCCCCAGGCATGGAGTCCAGACGACTGCAGTTTTCCATGTGAGAGATCAGGAAGCCAGAACTAGGTTGGTGGCCGCTGAAAGACAGTACCAGGACGGCTGAGACAGATTTAGGAGGCTGGCTCAGGAGAAGTTTGGATTGTGGGCTTCACACGGAGAGGCATCGGTGGTGACAGCCAGGTTTCTGGCTGGAGTAACCATGTGGATGCTGACGGCATTTATTGGGATGAGAAAGAACACAGTTTTCCCAGCTAACTGGAAAAATAACATGGTAAGAAGTAACGCCTCAGTCTGTACAAAGAAATTGGAAGGCTGTACGCAATTTATTACCACTGACATAGAATTAATCGTGAAACATCAGTGGTAATACGGGAGCGGGGGCTGGCCTGAGAAATAAAATCCACAGATAAGCCTCAAATCTAGGCCAAGCAAAGCATTGGCCACCTGCCAATATCTGGAACTAAAAACATGAAATCTTCCTTCCTTTGCTTTTGATGTACCTCCTTCTGCTGGTGGAGGTATTTTAATAGAACTCTGAAGTTACCAAACGAGGTAAAGCACTGAGCATTTTAACTAGCCTCTGACTGAGAATAAGGGCTCAAAGAGACCGGGCTCAGAGAAGACACTCTGGATGGCCCTGAAAAGTAAACTCCTAGCCTCCCTCCCAGAGGCCTCGCTCCAGACCACCTCTCAGAACGTGGAGCTATTGTGCAGGAGGATTAGGGCACTGATCATGCCTCTTCTCTGTATAGATAAGTAGAACTGTTGCCACTCAGAGCAATAAAGGGCTTGGTTTGCAATTCATACAAAGCAACGAATAATGATACAAATAGTTTTATTTCATATGTCTGATGAATAGCTCAGACTCTACTTGTTTTGGAAAAGAAAACCTATTCAAAGCAATCTGTTTCTCCCCTCCCTGTTCTGTCTATGTTCAAGCTCCAAGTTGCTTCAAAAGTAAACCCTTTTGATTATACCTCTGAGAGTAGTTGATTTCGTAATAGTGACGCAGCCCCATGTATTAAGTTAAGGATGGTGGAGTGGCTCGTCACAGGGTCACTCATGACAAGCCCTTCTTCAGGGAAACCACTTACATCACTTAGCTGCTTTGTATTCTGCTGAGCCAAAACCATGCCCATGGAGTCGGGCACACTTGTGAACTTGATGGTGTCTGGGTGCTGGCGATACTTCCTCTCATTTAATGCATCGCCTGCTTTCTTGGCCTTCTCAACTTCCAGAGAACCAATAGGGATCCATCCAATGCCCTTCATGAAGTTGTTATATTCGTCTTTATATACATTCTGTAAAAGAGTAGTCTCACATGAGGAGATATCCCAGAGAATAGTCAAGCAGTGTTTCTGACACCTGCAGTTTTCCGCAGGGGAAACAGAAATGAACGGCAGCCCTTTCAGCGCGCTCGTGTCTGGAATGCAGCGTTGGTTATGTCTGCCACGAGCTTCTTCCCCAGAATTTGGTAGTAAGGGAAATCAGTTCTGTGGTTAGAGTGCATTACACAACACAGAAAATCTAGGCCACATATTTCCATGGGTACTGCTAAAAAAATACTGTGTCTCTTTTGACAGTAAATTGGGCTTTTCTTTTGATTTCGCTGAAAAACAGCACAACTTTGAATTTCGCCCTTACTGTTCACCTAGGCTATTCTTGATCTCAGCTGGGGAGAGACGCTTTTGCTGAGAAACAATAAATGTGCACCATTTCTCCCCATCACAGATTCTTATAGAAATCTGGTTCCTGCAGACGGAAAAGCCCTGAATATTAAACACCCTCCCTAGGCAGCTCTCCATGAATCATTCTATAATCACAAAGCTTTCTTGGTTCATTTCAGATGACTCACTACATAGATTTACATGCATGACAGTGTGACCTTGAGTTTCAGAAAGTCAAAAATAACTTTCCTGAATTCAGAAAGAATAAAGAATGCTGCTATTTTACATAATACATCTCACCCCTGAAGTAGGCCTCCCCCACCAGCAACCATTTCCTGTTGAGAACCAAGGTGGCTTATACACTTTGTGGTACATGGCTTTATCTTGGATCCAGAAGTTAAGAAAAGCAATGCCAACAATTACAATAGGAGTTCAGAAAGCCAGCAAAAATACAGGTTGTTCATTATGCCGTTTTTAGCCTCTCAATGATTGTTTATTTTAAAGTACATTTATTTTCAAATATCTTATTGTATTGGAAATATACTAAAATGGGAAGAAGTGATTATCCCTTAAGTACCAGCATCTGTGGGTCAGTGCTGCCCTACATACTTACATCACTCTGAATTTGATTCACGTTCTTGGTATGCTGGACCGTCAGGGCATCAGGGAGGTACGTATAGTGATGTAGTGGTTGTTTATAATTGACATTGGTAACCACATCCTGGGCCATCTTTGCCGCTGTAATGCTAACCATGTCCCCGGGGGTATGGTAGCTGGTTTTGGTGTTCTCATAGTTCTTCTTGTATTCACGATCCGACTGCAGCTTTGCCACATTCATGTAGTGGACCAGCTTAGGGTCATCCTGGAGGCTTCTAAAGCCCACATGCTTTCCTTTGGACTTCTCATAAGCTTCCTTGTATTTATACTGTAGAGGCAGGCATTGATAATATTAGGTGCAGCAATTATATCCACACACAAAGGCACTCAGAACATTGTGACTTTCTGGAAGACTGTACAAAAATGCAAACCATACTCCTCCCCCTACACACACTCCCCAGAAAGTTCAGAGTGACAGCATTTATTTCCATCCCTACTGTGTTACAAATGGGTTTTCTGATACCCTCAGGACCAGTTTTTTTCTACGTTATCAATTCTATAGATGATTTGCCTTTAGAACTTTATTTAAAATCAAATGGATTATCACACTAAGTATAAACATGACACATTCCAGGACTGTAAATTTACCTAATCTAGGATGTTACTGCACATCATGGAATATTAGAAATTATTGAGAAAACCTTCCATTTTCTGTTCCAATTGGCCTAGTAATAGGTACACAACAGGTGCAGAAGAAACTCTGAAAAAGTCTACATGTGAGTTGTTTACTCTCAGATCATCTTGGGGTGAAGGATAGAAATCATTACTGTGATTTTTGTCTCAGGTTGACCCAATAAAGTTAAAACAAAAATCCTCTTCTTTCTAGGCAGCATCAATTCAGATGCTGCACAGGCAGGTAGCTGGGCCTTCGCCCACCCCTGTTTCTCAGCAGCTACTCTCCGAGCTCACGGCTGAAGCGGCTACAGATGAATAGTGGAACTGCAGTGAGGACAGGAACTGCTGTGAGCTCTCCCCAACCGTAAAAATCTGACCACAAAAGCTCTGCTGTCCAAAGTCTCTCGCTGCAGCATAGATTGAGCTACCTGGGATGCGGCATCTGTATGTAACAGGTCAAAACCTCAATTTTTACATAAGAAAGTTCAAATCCACCCAAACTCTGCAGACACGCTGCTCCTGCCATTTAAGTACTGATAGGTCAACAAGAGTTTAGCAGGCAAAAGAATTATCAAGTAATTTCTAAGCATGTTAGAAAAACTCTGTGCAAGTGCTAAAAAGAAAAAAAGATAATGCCACACTTTCAACTTTCACTTTTTCCTTAGATTAGGAATTTATTTCATAGTGATGTGCAAATCTTTGAGGGACACATTTTCAGTAGTAGCCCCACGAGGAGAAGCTGTGGAACTCCCGGGCCCCGGTGGTCTGCACATGTGGGTGGCGTCCTGCTGCTTCTCTCAAACCAAGACTGCAGCCCCTGGGGTGGGGGTGACAGTGGAGTGTGCGGGGCCTGTGTACTTTTAAAAATTGTGTGTTTCAGTGATGGGAAGAAGAGTAAGTGTGCACTTTTTCTGTTACAGATGAAATGAGCATCAATTGACGTAAATGAAAATTACTTTCAGGAAAAGTGAGCTGTTTCCCCATTTGGTTTATAAAATCTGTATATATCTTATGTAACACCTTTTCAATCTTCTCAGTGCAATTGTAACCCAGGCAGGCATCTGAATGTCATGTGTTAGCCTGGGTGTTCTCACCAAAAGTAAGTGTGGGCTGTCAATGGGCGTGTCGGTGAAGGGGATTCGGGCTGTGACTCGGGGAGAGAGCTGCTGTCAGGTTTGTGACAGTCCCCTACCAAGTGGGGTCAGCTGAAAAGAATCATGAAACATGGAAAAAATGAGTTTCTCAAAACAATAAATTGTGGGAACTTGAATGTTCTTAATTCTCCATATTGTTTTCAATGGGATATCATTTCAACAAACACACTTTGTGTACTTTTTAAAAAAGCAACCACTCAGGTTTTGGGTAGAACATTTACTCACATCACTGGCAATGTTTCTTGACGCTTTGGCTGCAGCAATGGGGATGGCGTCACCAAGCACGTTGTTGCCCTTGGCTATTAAATCGTGCCAGTCCCGCTTATAACAGACCTGGGGCAGAGAAACGAACAGGTTGTCGGCATGCTGGGTGTGATCAGCTAATGTGATTCTTCCACGGCTGGGATTATTTTACTCCACTCCAGATAGAAGCTAAAAGAACCTCCTATAGCAAAATGTCTCACTTTGCGTTGTGTGAAATTACTGGACTCTGCACTAATTATTCAGCCAAATCTTGTCTGGGCACCTGGTGGGGAGGGACACTGAGAACCTGGAGTCAATCGAGGGGAGGAGGATGACACAAGTTCTGGAAACCCTGGCGTGCAAGGAGCAACTAGAGAAAATAAAGCCTCTTATGAAAAGAAGGTCAAGGGAAGACCCGGTGGTTAGCTTTAGAAGTTTTAGGATTGTTTTTAATAAAATAAAAAAGATTTTTTTATTCTTGTTTTTCTGGAGGATAATAATCTCCTCACATGCAAAATTAGGAAAACTAAATAGAAGTTTTAGAGAACTGGATGTTAGGCTCTACACAAAGAATAATTTATGGTAATTATCAGGGGGAAGGTGGGGTGGGGGGAGGTAGAAGAAGGTAAAGGAGGGATGAGTGGTGATGGAAGGAGACTCGACTTGGGGTGATGGGCACACAATACAGTGTGCAGATGATATGTTATAGAATTGTACACCAGAAACCTATATAATCTTACTAATCAATATCTCTCCAATAAATTCAATAAAATGTTTTTTAGAGGCAAAGAAGAATCCTTTAAAGTCATTCTGCTCTTGGGAAGAACAACTCAAGAAGCACAGAACCACTGTCCCAGGACGAGTTGCCAAGGGGGCCACATGGGAAATGGACCTAAGCAATTGTCAAGGCCCCATCATACCTTGCAATTCTGTTACTTATTATCAGTTCTGGATTTCACACCCCATCAAAGACCCTACTTACATCACTTATATTGTAAGCATTGCACTTGGCCTGAAGAAACTGGGGAAGGTCAGGACTCATAGTGTATTTATGTTTCACATCTTCTCCTTTAGCCTTGTATAAGATCTGCAACACAGAGCCGTAAAGTAAAATGCATTACCAATAGTATGAAAAGGGAAATTCATTAATTTCATGCTTATAGTTGTTACTAACACAATCCCTCACTATTTCTGTTGTTGAAAGTATCAAAGGCATGTTCCTCTTTTTAAGAAACTTAAAAACTCCTGTTTTTAAGATAACTCTTTTTATCTTTAGGAGAAGTCAACAATTCTGTGTATTGCAATAAAGAGAAAATCTTTCAGAGAATAGAATCGTTTACTGCCAGAGATGAATGAAAAATAAGTTCAGATGTGAAACGCTAACATGAATCACATAATTCATCAAAGCCAGAAGGGTTCATTCTTTGCTAATCGAGTCAACAGTTCTTAAAGTCTGTGGTTTCTTTGGTTTGGGTTTTTTATTTTTAGAGAGAAAATGATGGTTAGAATGAGTCTTTTCACTTCTGCTAAAAACTCTCCAGTTATAATCATATCAGGAAAAGTAGGTAATTTCCTCACAAAATAAAGGTGCTTACACATAAATCCAGTACACTCAAAAGGTTTACCATTTTGTATTTACCCTGGCTTGTTATTTTAAAGATATCTGAAAGATATCAAAAGACTATAATATAAAAATCATATTGTATCTTCCTCTTGGTAATACAAAAGAAAGAAATTGCTTGATTTCTAAAATTAAAACAGAACCGGAATCACCACAAATAGAGTTTCAATCTCTTGGTATATCCTAGGCATGTCTCTGAGGAATGTCATATGCAAACTGGTGTGAATGTATCACAAATAAAGTCTGAAATGGCTGATATCTAAGCGAATCCTCAAATACTAAATAATTTCTTCTAAGAATCCAAGAGCTAACCTTTAGAATCCTCACTGCCTTGAGGAATCATTTCCTAAGCATTCACAGAATGTCATTAATCCCACTTTCTAAACCTCACCTTTCCCATTGCTATTGACTTAAAGTCTAAATAAGCCTTCTGTTATGTCTGTAACCACTTTGTAATTCATCTCTCTGCCTCCAGTCTCTCCCCTCCCCAACATAGCCGCTGTACTGTTTGCCAGAGTTCTCTTTTGAAAGCAAAGACCAGATAATGCAACTCCGCAGATTAAAATTATGGACTACGTCCCGTTACCTACCCCACAATGTCCAGACTATAAATTGGCATATAAACCCTTAGCAATCGGGTTACAGTCTTGAACACTTTGCTGTACTTCCATTCATTACTTCTTGGCTATCATGCTTTTCCTTTTGCCAGGAACGTGCTTTTCTTCCCGTATTTGCCGGGGAAGCCCTGAGAGGCAGTTACCCACTTCCCTTGTACTTACTCAGCACGGGTCTCCCCTGCGGCATGGACCACTCTGTGTGGCAGTCCTGTTTCTGTCCATGCCTTTGTCTTGCACCCCAGTCCTATTTCCTCATTGCAGCCCCTGTCCCACGAACCCTCGTCTATTTAATCTCGACACCACCAGCACATAACGCAGTGTCTGGCACGTGGAAGGTGTTGAAAACCATTCCTTCAATGAATTAATTAACGGATGCTTTGGGTGTCCCTGTAACTCTTCTATGCACCAGAATTTCCTTTGGCTCTGACTTCAGCCAGACCATACACATGGCTCACGGACAGGCAGGCAAACAATGCACTAATCTCCAACAAGACCTAAAAAATGTCTCTGAAAAAAGTCTCTCTAATTGTATATGATGAATTGAGGAGCAAAAGCATGTACTCATGTATTATTTCCCTGTGTTATATACGAAAACTAAATATGAGGAACTTTGTATAGCATTGGATATGATTAATTTGCCACAATAAAATGTCTGGGGTTTCAAGCTTAAATTTAGTGTGTGTGTGTGTATGTACAGTACCAGAGCAGAACTTTTTGCACAATGTCAAATTTATCCAATAACATAGTATTTCAAGGTAGTTAAAGAGGAAGAGTTTTCAGAAAGGAAGGTAAAAACCAAAACAGAAGAAAAAGAAAATATTAGTGCCCAAACAAAAAATAATTGTAATCATTAATTTTCAATTAAATAATTTCCAAAGGAAAAGACATTGGCTCCAAAGAATAAAAAAGTGAGCTGATCCTCAGTTTGTTAACGCCTCCCTCCATCCTTGGCACCTTCACGATTGTTGTACTCACATCACTGGCTTGCTGTGTGTTCTGTTTTGCCTGAACCATGACTGGGGAATCCACGATGCTGGTAAATTTGAGGGTGTCTGGATGTTGCCGGTACTTCTTTTCACTCAGGGCATCACCCGCCTTTTTGACTTTTTCTACTTCCAGACTCCCAATAGGTATCCAGCCGATGCCTTTCATCCAGTTGTTGTATTCTTCCTTGTAGGCATTCTACAGCAAAGGGGAAAAAGAGGAGTGAGTGCCCCGGGCAAGAGGCTCTCTCACACAGGCTCTGACCTTGAAGGGGGACTGACTCGTGCAGTAAATGCTGCTTACATCGCTCTGTATGTGCATCATGTTTTTGGACAACTCCAGGTCCATGGCATCAGGCAGGTAGGTGTAATGATGAAGCGGATGCTTGTAGTTGGTATTGCTGACTATATCCTGAGCTTTCCTAGCTGCCACAACGTTGAACATATCATGAGGCGTATTGTACTTTGTCTTTGTCTTCTCATAGTCCTTTTTATACAACCGGTCCGACTGTATCTTGGCTACATTCATGTAGTGAACCAGTTTCGGATCATCTTGGAGACTTTGGAAGCCAACCATTTTCCCTTTGGCTTTTTCATAAGCCTTTTTGTACTGAACCTGTTAGAAGTAAATTTGGGCATATTTTAAAATGTAGTAATAAAGATTTTACTGAACAATGAGACCATGGTTTGAAGCAATTTGGCTTTCTAGAAATTACTTCAACAACCAATTAAATATTCACTTGTACATAGCCAGGTAAAAGTAAAATGTTATGTTGAGCACGTTGGATTGTCTACAGTTGCTTCTGCCACCTGAGAGAAGTTGAGGTGGGAGCACTACTATAATTCATACCAGTGATGAAGTAAAACAAGTTCCTTCCCACTTAGGCACTTGAGACAAAAGAAAAGATAAGCATTTCACAATCTCTACCAATTACATTGTGCTACTAAAAAGGATACCAAACAACTAGCTATTTGATTAGTAGCAGAATTGTAGTGGTGGTAGTGGAATCTTAATGCATCTGATTCAAAGAGAATCCAGAGCCAACTGTGTGAAAATACTAATTGGCTCTGAATAATAAAGTGAGGAGAACTGGGCTTCCTTGGGAGACTTGGGGAGAACCTGGGAAACTGAGAAGCAGGGATGTGAGGGAAGGTTTGTGTGTAAGTCAGGGCAAGAGGTCAGGGAGCTGGAGGAAACCACCCACACTGAAAGGGGATTGGTGAGGAATTCTGGAAGGCAGGGCCATTAGGACACAGGCATTTATTATCCAATCATCAGTATTTACACTGGTGCAATGCCAATTTCATTCCCAACAACCAGTCAATAAAGTAGGGCTTGGTACTTGGGAGAAATCAAAAGCAAAGGGCTGTGTTCCACCCCTGGCTCATGCAGAGCAGAAAGAGAAGTGAATCCAGGGATGGTGAGCCCAGGCAAGTAAACCAGAGCAAAATCATTGTGAGCAAACCCAGAGACAGGGGTGATCAGAAGACAAAAAGCTCGGGACACCTGCAGCAATCAGTGGGAGAGTGTCCCACTTCCTGGAAGATGACAGGTGGGGCTCGAGTCAATTTTACTGAAATCTCAAAGAACAAAGTGACTCCAGTCCACAGCTGAGTCAAAGTAAGATAGCAAAAGAAACAGCATTCCTAACTTTAAGGGAACCTAATGACTGACTATTAGAGGCTTGAAAACTTGAAGCCAAGTCACCATCCATAGAAGCAATGAAATAAAAAGAGAATCATTTATTTGAGCAATAGGGAATTCATAAGCAAGCCCTAAGATAAAATTTTACCATTAGGAGGTTATTATAACTTAAATAGTATGTAAGTTATTTATTTCCACAAGAAGAATAAAGTGCACTTGTGTAGAAGCATAGAGGAGAATTTTTAATTAAGGTGCTTGATCAGAACTGATCAGTAGAGGTTATACAAATCCTTACCCCCAAGAAAATTCAGATCTGTTTAGGGAGCTTTCTTTTCTAAACAGTTTTCAAGCAGATTTGCTTTTAGTTGGAGATAAAAGATGTGGTCACTTTTGGATAACAAGTCCACCTGCCTACATTTTCTAGTCAGACAGGTGACCACCAGCTGGACTTACGTCACTCGCAGCCTGCCTGGCAGCTTTGGCAGCTTTGATGGGAATCGCATCTGTCCTCAGGTCATACCCCTTCCTGCTCAAATCTTTCAGGTCTGCCTTGTATATATTCTGAAAGAAAAAAATCACTTCAATAGAATGCAGTGCACACTTAGACAAGTGTATCACACCATCAGCAGCTGAGGCAATGCACACACCTCACTGATGTTGTAGGCATTAACTTTAGCCTGAAGGAACTGGGGTAGGTCTGCTGGCAGGCTATATTTGTGAAGAATTTCCTCTCCTTTGGCTTTGTAGACAATCTGAAAGGGAAAAAAATGCATAAACAAACTAATAAAGTAGGAAAAGGGACTGAATGACAGAGGAAAAGAATCTCAGACAGGATCATACTGCACAGAGGTGCTTTATATGAAAGACTCATTGTGCAGTCCCCATATTCACCTGCAAATATCTTGTAGGCATTCAAAGTGTCATATGCAATTACAGTGGGTCTTATCTTTGTGCTGGTTCAGCCTGGGCAAAAAGCCCCTTGGTATGTATGCACAATGAACCTCTGGACCTAGGTAGGGGCAGCTGCTGGAAAGTAGCCCAGTAAGGGGAGCCGATGAAAATCTTAACCTGCCAACACTTTCCTGAGCACAGGACAAGCAATAACGGTGGGATACACCAACCATCTATATTCTACTTGGTGGGCTCCTGAAGGGACTGAAGGTAGGTTTTATTACATATGATTTCTGTCTTAGCTCTGACTTAAAATATAACTCCTCCACATGATGTAGTGCCTTTATTCATTTTCCTGGTTTTCCCTAGAAATAGGCTTGTGTTTCTTGTTATCAAGAGAAGCCCCTCTTCCCTTGTTCTTGGAAAGCAAGAAACAAGGTTTCTTGAAATAGTAAAAGAACAGTCATTACACTGTACATAACACTCTAAAGATATGACTTAGGTGTGTTTTATTAATGAAAAGCTGAGGGAATTGCACAGTTGCTCATGTAACTGAAGCCCTTTAAGTTCCATAATAACTACAGGTGATTAGTACATTTGGAATACAAATGTACTTGTATTCGTTAACATTCATTAAGATGCAGATAAGATTAATACTTACATCACTCCTCTGAGCCTGGTTAATTTTAGACTGTACTATAATTGGAGCATCTTCAATTGAGGTAAACTTGAGAGTATCTGGATGTTGGCGATATTTTTTCTGTTTGATAAATTAAAAAAGAAAAACAATAGTATTATTGGCACTGGAGGGCAATATATTAAAATCCTTGAAATTTATTTTGGGGAGATAGGACTTTTACTGATTTTAAAATGTTGAAACATTGGATGTTTGGTTGGATGGGGGGAGGAATAAATAAAATACAAAAACCATTATTTACAAATTGACTTCATCTTGGATTTAATGGGGCAGTACAGTCAATATAACTTTCAGAAATCAGACTTCACTCCCTCAATTTCTTGCTTATGACATAAAATAGAATACTCTCAGCTAAGCAGAATCTAGAACATCCCAAATTTTCCTAAAGGATTAACAGAAAACTGTGCAGAAAAGCAACCTAGCGTGTCTTTGTATGACATGACCAAGTTTTCAAACATGTCATTTTCCTTGTCACACCATCAGCAGCTACAAAAAAGAAGCTCTCTCATTGAAAGTAAGGAACTGAGGAATTAGGACAACAGCTATGAATTATTTTAAAACTAGAGAGGATTTTTTGCTTTGCAGACCTTAATATGGTCAGTATATAGATTGTCACTGAAGTGCTAGAAGGCAGAGGGAAAGGGAACCCTGAAAAGTGGTCCAACTGGGAGCTGACAACTTCTAGCAACACCTATTCCAATATTCTTCTCCGTGGATTTCCCCAGTCCTCTGATTTTGTGCATATTAAATATCTCATTTCTGCATAGTTGCATCACTCTTTCAACTTCAGACTTCTGACAACTACCAACTCAAAAGTAAAATCTCTGAGTATTTTCTGAAAAATCTCTGAGTAGATAAAATGGTTTTCACTGAAGAAGAACCAAAGCAAAAAACAACAAAATCTTGAGTGAGGAAGACAGCTCTCGCTGAGCACCCCTGTCCCTTTTTTGTGTAGTCTAAACTCCTTGCTGATGGTTTACCTGATGGTAGTGGAATGTTTCATTGTGTGCAGAGAAGGGACAGATAGATTGGCTGCTTTACAGCTCCAAGATCATCATTGTTTTTTCTTAGACTGAATAGTAACATAAACTATTTCAAAGCCACCAAGCATATGGCATAGGGTATAATACTTCACACAAGTTCTGTAGTATTTATTATATGCATTATTCATAATTGCCAAAAATTGGAATAATCCACATGCCCACTAACTGGACAACCAAAATGCAACATAGCCACACAAAGGAATGCTACTCGGAAAAGAAATAAATTGCAGACACGTGTAAGAACATGGATAAACTTAAAAAATATTATGCTTAATGGAAGAAGACTGATATAAATGAAATTTCCAAAAAATCAAAACTACAGAGACAGAAAGCCGATGAGGGATTGCCTGGCACTGCAGATGGGAGCAGGAACTTTTCAGGGAATCTTTTTGGGGTACTCACAGAACTTAAAAAATTCAGTTGTGGTGATGACTGTACAACTATATAAACCTATTAAAACTCATCAAGGTATACACCTAACATGGTGCTTTGTGTTACGCAAAGTATACCTTGATAAAGTTGTTAAAATATTTTTTATCATGAATGGTTCACATACATAATCTTGGTGATATAAAGCAGTATGTTTATCTATCAGAATAATTCATGCATGTGCTTAGTCTTTCCCCTCAGCAACATTTATTAGAGAATGAGACAGTAAGGGAGGCACTTGCCATGGTTTGGGGGCTTTTTCACAGGGCATGTGCCCAAACCTCCCTCTGTAACAAGGGCACTGGCTTTACCTCATTAAGGATGTCGGACGCTCGCTTTGCCTTTTCCACTTCCAAGGACCCGAAGGGCACCCAGCCACAGCCTTTCATCCAGCTGTTGTAGTCGGCTTTGTACTCGACCTAAAACACCAAGAGAAAGGTTGAGTTTCTTTTGCTCAGCATTGTCCTTATTCATAAAGGATGCTAAGATTTCTGACCAGCTTCCTTACTCCATGCATTAATAGCATTTTAAACATATCCTTGGTGAGAGATTTTAACAGCCCTCAGGTTTTCAGTTTTTCCAGCTGGCATATGTTTCATTTCATCCTTGTTTCCAAGTGAATGGAAGTTCAATCTGGGAAATGCTAAATTCAAAGCTATGTTTCAAAGAATAAATGAAATTGTTATATTTAGATAATCAAATGTGAGATGTTTGCTCACTAGAGCTTTAAGTATTACATTTCAAAGGTCAAATGAAGACTGAAGGCTGCAGTAACAGTAGACAGTTTTGCTCATTTTCTGATTAGATAAGACTTGATAGTATTATTTGTACTAAGTGTTTGCACACAATGCCCTTTATGTGTAATGGTCAGTTTAGGAGTTTTTCTACATTGGCTAATGGGGTACTTCAACACAGTTGCACTCATTAATTTGCTTATAGAGAGCAGTTACCTTCTGGAATTGGTCTTATTTTGAGGACAGTTACTTCATTTTATTCAAATAATGAGCCACCCTTGTTATCTGGCCATAGATGGCACCTAAAACACTCTAGAAACAAAATTCAAATTGTTCTTTATTGTGGGCCTTTTAATTGGAATAAAAAAATCAAGACACCACTTGGTTCCTGCTTTTGAGATGCTTACCATCTATTTTGGGGGCAGAAATATAGCAAAGAGTAAGCAAATAAATAATATGATAATATATAAAACAGAATTCTTAGTGATGGGAATGTTGAGATCTCATGTCTGTATCAGCATTATTCACAATAGCCAAAAGACAGAAGCAACCGAAATGTCCACTGATGGAAAAATGGCTGAACAAAATGTGGCGTCACATGAAATGGAACAACGTCCAACCTCAAAGAGTTAGGAGATCCTGACACACATTATATATAACACTGGCAATAAGCCAGTCACAAAAAATGACAAGTACTTGATTATTGCATTTACATGGGGTCTTTACAGTAGGCCAGCTCAGAAAGATAAAGTAAAAGGGTGATCTTGAGGGCCCGAGGGGAGGAGGAACAGGCAAGTAGTTGTTTCATGGGTAGAGAGTTTCAGTTTTGCAAGATGACAAAGGTCTGGAGATTGGTTGCACAACAGTGTGAATGTAAATAACTGCTACCAAAGTGTAGACTTAAAATAGTAAAGATGGCAAATTTTGTGTTAAGTGTATTTTACCACATTTTTAGAAAATAGGATAGTTAAGATAAATCATTTGATTCTGTAGCTAAAATTAACTTGCCTAAACACATTTTGATCTACAGAAAAAAACCCAGCTACTATAAACATTGATGCTGTAAGTCGTAGATTTTATTTTTAGACACAATAGCAATCTTTGTAAAAATGTATCAGTATTGGTGTATGTGATACACCATTATTGGTGATACTACCATATGATAGTATGGTAGTAACAGTGAATGTTTTATGAGAGCAACAGCCAACCTCAAAAAGGTAGCAAGTTCTTATACATGCACTGATGAACCTGGTACCCTGCTAAGTATTTCTGCATACCTTTAAACCCTCTAAATGATGAGTTAGTTCCAATTTTACAAAGAGGACTCTACACTCAGCCAGGTTGGTAGCTTTTCCAGACAACATCAGTGCTGGGATGCGTGCTAGCCCAGGCCTGTCTAACTGCTGAGGGTGCGCTCTCCTAGGACCACAGGGTGATGTCCCCGTTACATACTTCCTACACATAAAAGATCATGCAGACACCTCTGAGGATTGCCAAAAAACTCACTCAACTTAGCAATTTTTTTCAGCTTCCACCTTAAGAGAAGGGATAGAGAGAATCTGATCACTCACATCGCTCTGCAGTGCATACGACTTCTTGGCGAGGTCCAGGGGGACGCTGTCGGGAGGGTAATGGTAACTGTGTATGAGGTGCTTGTAGTCCACGTCGCTGACAATTGCCTGAGATTTCTTAGCTTGGGTGACTGGGAGCATATCAAGAGGTGCCGTGTAGTTAGTCTTCGACTTTTCATAGTTTTTACGATATTCACGCTGTGAATAAAAAAAAATTTCCATTTATTACCTTAACAGATTTCCAGAAAAGTACAGAGATCTCTTCATAAAAAACAAATACAAGTTAGAAAAAACAGATTCAAACATCCGAGTGGTTATTTTTTCCTAAATTTTGTCCCTATGTTACACATCACTGAAATGCCCCCCAAAATCACACATGGACAGGTTTTCTTGAATCTCTTTTTAGATCAAAGCACAGCTGACAGACCCCAGGCCTAGGCCATGGCCTCTGCCTCAGCCAGGTATCACTTTGCAGCAAAACGGGTTTTCAAAGACCATCGACAAGCATCATGGTTTACTGAAGTACGCTGTCCTTTGAAAAGTTTTCCAATAAGAAAGTTTTTTTTTGGTTGACCCAAATCATATGACAATCATTTCATACTTCTGATTTTTTTAGTGAAATGGCTACTGGATAAATAGAACTGTATATTTGACTTCTCAGATTTCTAAAGTAGCTTCTGATTTTTTCAACCTGACTACTTTTGACAGTAGGTAAGCCCCACTGAAAATCCCAAAGGTTGTTTCATACCAAGTTTCAATTCAGTTTGGTAACAATTTGCAAAAAGCTTCAGATTGCAGCAGTTATAACTCCTCAAAGGAGAAAAGAGTGGAAAGCTGAGCCATTAAAGTAAGCTTTGCCCCTAAGGACAGTGCTCTCATAACCCAAATATCCTGACTGAACCCCACAGGGCACTTTTCATTGGCTGGTGCTCTGGAATGGTTAGACAGGTTGCTAATTAGATGAAAGTCCAAGCTTCATCAGGTCTACTCAGCAGTGACCTTAGCAGAGAGAAAAATTCTGACCCAGCGCCTTCAGGAAAATTCTAAACCCATTATAGTTCCCCACAGTCATACAAACATTAAAGACAGTAACCCAAGCTACTGAGTCTAGATGTATATTATAAATCTTCTGTAGAAATTTCTTTTGCAAATGATCCAGTCTTTCAGCTTTCTTAGGGAATGTAATCTTCCTTCTAACGTTTTGTGGGTAATAACTTTCACTGAATAAATTTATCACTTAGTTGTAAAGTCTAGATCGTAGTTTATGAAAATAAATAGGGAAACTTTCTAATGGTATGAAAAACATTAACAAAATAAAGACTGCTTGTCTTCATTAGAAAGAAACTGATAGTCCTGGCTGGTGTGGCTCAGTGGATTGAGAGCTGGCCTGAGAATGGAAAGGTCGCCGATTTGATTTCCGGTTGGGGCACATTGCCTGGGTTTGGGGCCAGGTCCCTGTTTGGGGACATGCAAGAGGCAACTGATTGACATTTCTCTCTTTCTCTCTTTCCCTCCTTTCCCCTTTCTCTAAAAAAAATAAATAAAATCTTAAAAACCTTTCTAAAGAAATAAACTGATAAACAATGTTGCATAGCATTTGGTGTGCGGAAGTGTTTTTCACTAAATTGTTTTGACTCTTTTGTTCATTTTCACACATTCCACACATACCTGCACATATAAAATGTTGTCAAAGGTCCAAATGGCTTTAAAGGGTTCTTTTTAAAAAGCTATGCACATTCTAGACCTGCAGTGTAGTGTTGAACATTATTAACTATCTCCATGTTTGGTTGCTGACATCAATCAATTAAAAAGTATTTATTGAACACTTACTATGTGCCTAGTGTTCTAATGGGTTTTGTGATAGGATGAAAAACAAAGGTAAAATACATGTGCTCTCAAGAGAGGACTATAAACTTTTTGGGTTAAGAAGAAATAAGGAACTAGAGAACAAGATAATTTTGTGCATGTAAGCACTATATATGACATAATTCAGCACGAAGTTATTAGATAAAGTAACTGAATGGGGTGTTTTAAAGTTCTTTATAAGTATATGAAGGGAGATCCCCCAAATTCCAGAATTTATTTATTAAAACTGTGTATTTATTCTTACATGTTTAAACTTCAGTCACCTTCAAAGTACTCCCTATTTGATGCAATAAATCTATCGAGACTTTTTTCCACTGTTTTTTTAACTTGTCAATTTTGATGCCTTTTAGTGCTTCTGCCATTTTTTGTTTCATGTTTTTCACATTTGCAAAATATTTCTCTTTGAGCACTGTTTTCAACCAGAGAGACAAAAGAGTCGCTGGGGGTAAGATCAGGTGGATAGGGAGGGTGGGACATGGGAGTCACGCCACTTGGCGTCAATAACTGCTGACCACTCAGTGTGGCATGGGCAGGTGCACTCATAAATCACCCACCGTGAGATGGGCAAATGCACTGCAAGCGACTTCAAAAAAAAATGTACTGAAGCCCAATGCAGCCTCTTACAGCAACAACAGCTGGTACACTGATTCAGATGGGTTTCTAGAACACCCACCTAGTGGACGAAGCCTGTACTGCAAGGAGCCTGCACTGCAGAACATAATTCCAGGGTTTTTTTTTTTGGGGGGGGGGGGGGCAGTACATTATATAGATTTACATATAACTTATATAAACTTATATAAAATTATGTAGATCACATGAACACATGGGTAAAATGAAAGCAAGTAATACAAACATCCTTCTATTTAATGATGAATAAATAATATTTGCAAGCTATGTTGAATTCTTAACACTCTTAAATGATTCACTCAACATTTTTTAGCACATCGGATACTGCAATTTGCAATAGTGGATGTCTGCTTCTCTCTAGTAAGAAGTTTAACCAAAAGATACTAGATGGCCCACAGACAAGCCTTAGAAAATCCATAAATTCTCTGAAATTTAGGCAAAAGGTATGAAAAAAGTTTGTTTTTCTGGATGAATGATCCAAGTATTTTATCAGATTCTCAAAAGGGCTTATGCTTAACTGAGTATTTTTCTGGGACCTAGGCCAGTACTAATAACTACCAAGTCAATGAAGAGCAATTGATAGCTACACTAAGATTTTTATCTGTGACTCAAGATTTTTTCCAAAATAAAAACAGTTTAAAACCATCATTTTAAAGGACATTTTTCAATTAGAAGAAAATATTCAAACATTTAGTGATGTTTTCCAAAATGTTTTAAGAATTACAACGGATACCCTATTAAATATTAACACAGTTTTTCAAAGTGAAATAAACATCAAATACTAATCAATAACTTTTTCCTCAGTCATGAGAGATGTAAGAATCTAGGGGATCATTCCACTTCTAAAGTTCTCTCCAGCAGCTTGTTGTTTTGAACCCGGTGTATCCCTTGGGTATAGAGCCCTTCCATACACTGCGGCCCTCGAGCAGGTTAACAGGGGTGCCATCTTAAAAACAAGACAGATCGACAGAAGCACTCACATCGCTCTGCATTTTGGCCGTCTTCAAAGAGTGCAGTATCTTGGGATCATCACTAACGCTGAGGGCTCCAATCATCTTCCCTTTGTTCTTCTCATAGTCTTTCTTGTACATCACCTGCAAAGACATCGCACGTGCCAGATCCCACCCCTCGGGGCACACCGCGGAGTCCCCAGCCCAGGTCCCCAGCCCGCACTCACGTCACTAGCATTCTTGCTGTTGGCCTTGGCTGCCAGGAGGGGAATGGCATCCACTTTAATGTCAAACTTCTTAGCTTTGCTCTTCTCCCAGTCGTACTTGTAAATGTTCTGTGCAGGAAAATTTTAGCGAAGAAATTGCAAAAACATCTAACAGATTCACATGGTAAAAGTTTTTTAAAAATATTGAAAATTTGTATGTGTGGACTTATTTCACCTATAAATACTGTATTTACCAAATGGTAGCATGCTACCTATTTATCTATCATTTAGCGTTGTCCACCCATTCCCAAACATGTATAATGTACTTTTTAAAACGTTCTGTGAAATTTCTAAAGATTCTGCTATCCTGATATTTACAGGATAATAATAAAAGGAAAACCACTTGGAGAAGGTGAAATGTGACCTTTACACAGGAGAGTTCTTGTAAAACCCTAGGGATGAGCAAGAGTGACTGAGAGAACATTTCTGATGGTACCAGAGACTGGAAAATGAAATCTGATAGCTGAGTAAGATCATTAGGAGCATTTAGACCTTAAAAGCTCTATGTACACTCTGGTAGCAATCTCACTGTCTGTTTATCTGCATAACCCCTGACCTGGTCTTCTAGAACCCCTATGACATTTCCTCTTTCATGCACACATACATGAACACAAGCTTCTGCGTCTTTGGTACTCACATCACTCAGGTTATAGGCATTGATTCTGTGCTGGATAAACTGTGGAGCATCTGCTGGGACGTTACACTTGAACTTCTCACCTTCGTATTTTGCTTTGTAATTCAGCTGAAACACAGTAGAGGGTAGCCAAAGACTTCAAGGTGGGAACTTTCTTGAATTTACATAGGAGAATCTGTCTAGCTAAGTCATTGCTACCATTTTTCAAAAAATGCCCCAAAGAAAGAGTCCATCCAGTTGAAGTGCCACACACATCCCAGAGGCCCAGCCCCTTTTTTGGGACTTGCGGTATAACCAGACTTTGGGCATCATTGTGTAGATGCAATGTGTATGATCTGAACTTCCAGGCTGTGCAGAAGGCACAAACAACCCAAAGTTATGCAAGTCTGCAAGAGCACTGACAAAAATAATAATTTAACATGCCAGCACCATTAAAAAGATACATAAATTCTATTAAAATACAAAATAGAGGACTCAAAATTTTTTTAAAGTAACATTAGTTGGAAGAAAGACAGCATAAAAAGCAAATCGCCTGTTGAATTGTGAAGTTCACAGCAGATGGACGAGATTGAGAAGGATGGTGCAATAAGCACCTTCAGAGCAGAGCCTGTGGCCTAACGAGGCTAACGAGAAGAGTGTGGGCACCGGGTACCCCATACAGCACTGTACTCCTCTTCATCTTACGAAGGTCAGTGGGGTCTGTGGTGTTAATGATTAGTGGTTCTTTCTGGGGCACAAAATATTAATATGCTAGGAAGCATTGCTTATGAACCAATATGACTGCTGGGTTATACTGACACCATTCCCTTCTTTACCAATTTGCACATGAGCTAATTCCAGTTATTAAAACAGGTTTTGAAGTAGAGCAAACTGTACATTTTGATTTACTGTCTTGAGAAGGATGTGCTACTCCTCAGGATTTAGCTGTCTTAGCACCTCTTTACGCGGTGGGGTCTGCCAATCAGCAGGATCAGCCTCTCCTGGGAGCTTATCAGAGAGACTGAATATGGGTCCCTCCAGACCTACTGGATCAGAGCCTGCATTTAACAGGGTCCCTGCTAAGCCACATGACTGTGAGTGTTGCTCTCCCCCTGGCTGTGGCAGGGCCGGACCCTTCTGCCACAGGTCTTCCTTGGCTACTCGATCTAAACTGCCCACGCAGTCGGTCCTCCTCATGTCATCCTATTTTAATTCTATATCTCCATCGTATATTAGTTTTTCTTATTATCATCTGACACCTTTCTTGTTTCTGTGCTTTTTTCTCCTCGTAAAGTCTTTGTTAGTAAAGTTAAGAACGGGAAATGCTTGCCTCGTCACTTGTTAGCTATGCAAAGTAGATGCTTTCACTATTTAGGTTACCATGGAATTTTAGTATCCATTATTTTTGGTATGCATTACTCTTCGTATAATCCTAATGATTAGCACAGCTTAATCCTGAGGATTTGGTATAATCTTCAGTGGGAATGAGCAAATTCCCACTAAAAATGGATGCATTATTGAAAAATTATGTTTTATTTTAATTATTGCCTAACACCATTTTCCCCCAGGGTACAGTACAACCCAGCAGTTACGTGTTTCTATAGAGACCATCCCCTCCTCCATCTCCTACCATTGCACCTCCTACTACTCTCTCCCCCCTATTCTCAGCCACCTTATTCCAAGATTTTAAAGAACTCTTGACTAATGACATTGTTGAGATAACAGATGGACAAAAGAAGATTACGCATGTAAATGCTTACGGTCCAGACAATCAAAGCATTCCAGATCACCACACATGCATAAATCAAGGCACTTACGTCGCTAAGTTGTTTCATGTTGAGCTGGGCTTGCAACAGTACAGGAGTATCGGTGACAGCCGTGAATTTGGTCTTGTCTGGAGGAACTTTGTAGGTATGCTAGAAAAGATGTTCTTGAATGAAATTTCATAATGTATCTTTATGTTCTTGTTTGTATACACACTATAAAACATACATATATAAACATATAAAAAGTTTCTAGCCAAAAGTTAGTTTACTTCCTGAAAACTTGTTTGATACGTTCTTTCTTCACTCCCTCCACCGGCTGGGCTCCCTGCTGCAGTCAGCAACCAGACTTCTCCTCCCTCTGCCGAAGCCCTACACGACTCTCCACTGGACTGCATGTTCACTCTAAACTGCGTCTTGGTGTACAACCCTACCCTACAAAAACCACCCTTCCTTCATCTCCTATTATTTTACCTCTTAGCACCATCCCCCTCCCCAGTACACTTCAGCCACCTCATTCCTTCGATCCTTAAATGCCAAGCTTGTTGTCTCCTTAGGCAGTTCTCTCTGCGGCTCTTCCCCTGTTCTTGGCACAGCTGCCCACTCCTGCCTTAGGCCTTCCTTGACCATCCAAACTACAGTGCCCACCCGATCTTTCTCCCCACATCATCGTATTTTCATTCTGTATTATCATTCCATGTTACCCGTCTTATCATTGCCTGATATCCACCTCGCTTCTGTGCTCTTAGTTTGTTGTCTGTACCTCCCATGCGAGGGCCTGCCATGGGAGGCAGCCCACCCTGGTCAGCACCAAGGACAGCACCCGGCACCCGCTAGCCCCTCAGGTACAGAACCCCTCGAAAAGGAACACCTAGCTCTCACAAATCTGTCTTCCCCTTCTCCTAGGCCATGTATACGTTGGTGAAAACAATGATTTATAAATCCTGGAATTATTCTGTAACAAATAGGCTTCCTCGCAGTAATTTCTGTGTTCCCCAATTCCACCCAAAAGCCAAAATGAAGAATTGAACACCTAACCACTGGATACTTGCATTTACACTCCTGAATTTACCACTAGATGGCACAAGAGTCCCAAACCCAATTTCCAGAATTCAGAGCAGCTGGCTTACATCTTTACACTGGTCTAGCTTCTTGATTGCTTCATATTCTTGTGTGATTGTCTGAGGGAAATAGCATTTTCCTCTGTCTTCTTCATATTCCGCTCTGTAATTTTTCTATAATGAGAAAGAACAGTGACAGATGATTACTGTTATTGCTCCTCGTGCCACCGCGAGGCAAGAGCAATTGTCTTCAAACTTACATCACTGTTTTGAGCTGAAACCTTCATGCAGTGTATTTGATGTGGGTCTTCAGGGCTGCCTATATAATGACCCAGAATGTTCTGCACATACGAATCTTTATACTTATTCTGAAAAAGAAAACGCATGGCACTCAAATGGACAGTTATTCATCAAACAGTAGGAAAGCCCTCAAGCCCCAGAGGTAACCCCGGCCTCTCCAACCTCGCCGAAGTTCTTCAGCAGAGTGTCAAGTTGGTATTTAGGGGTCTCACAGTAATTCATGCTCTTTGCCTTTGTCTTCTCATAGTTTTCTTTGTACAATCTCTGTCCAAGGAAATCAAACAAAGGAAAAAATAAATCTCATGGCGTAAAAGCCATTTTTACTACGCTTTAACCAAAAGGGCAAATTTTGTATTTTAGCAGCACTGATTTTCCACAAAGCAAAAAAGCAGGATGAACATGGTAGAGGCTCATGTCTTGGCTGATTTACTCTGCTGATAACCATAAATACGTTTACTTCACTTATCCTAGTATTTCTCAGCTGGGATAAATCAGAGCACACAAATGCTGCTGCCTAAGCAATATTTTGTCATGAAATAATTCTTTCCTCTTGAATGTGTTAATTTTTTAAGAGCTGGTAAAATGAGGCCAAAAGTATAGGATGAGCCTTAGATGCTTAGACACAGTCTTAGGGAAGCTTTCAGTTCAGCACTTGAAAACCTCTGGAAGTTAGCTTTTATCATTAAGGCTTAATCTTTTACTTTCTAGCAATAATGCATGGAAGATAGTTTTTCTATTTTATTGTATGAATCATATATTTATTCACATTCTCTTTTAATTTTCACATGTAGAAGTGCAAAAACATACTGAATACAGGAATATTTTAAATGATACAGACTAGGGAGTATATACTTTTTGGGGTATGAATTTGAAAAGCAATTTTGTAAATAGTTTTATTTTATATTTAATAAGCAATCTAAAGGCCTTAAAGTGAGATCAGTATTTTATAAAATTCTTAAAATAATTTGCTTTTAAAGCTCTGCTTTATCTAGTTATTCCTACTTTATCTTTAGCCTGATCTTCTCGTTTCTAGCTTTTTATTTTTCTGTATGTGTTTTTGCAAAGTACCTTAAGTCAGGTCACGGCATGGAATGAATGAATACATGTTTACACATCCTGAGATAGTGAGCCGATTTCTAGGCAGAGCAATAAAGAAAATGCTATTGCTAAGATAATTTCCCTCTGATAAAACAGAAGGCATTAAGGAGATGAAGGGAAACTTTGTTATATTCATTGATGTCTCAAAGAACACAGACATCATGAAAATGAGGAAGTAAATCACCCTTTAGCACTGGGCTTTCATGTTTGACTGTCTTCCTGGATCTGAGATTTCCCTTAGGCTAACATCACATCCAAGCTCCCATTCAACAGGAGGTGCAGCCACATCTGAAAACAAGGCTGATTGACAGAAGCACTCACATCGCTCTGCATCTTGGCCGTCTTCAACGAGTGCAGCATCTTGGGATCATCACTAACACTGAGGGCTCCAATCATCTTCCCTTTGTTCTTCTCATAGTCTTTCTTGTACATCACCTGCAAGGACATCGCACGTGCCAGATCCCACCCCTCGGGGCACACCGTGGAATCCCCAGCCCAGGTCCCCAGCCCGCACTCACATCACTAGCATTCTTGCTGTTGGCCTTGGCTGCCAGGAGGGGAATGGCATCCACTTTAATGTCAAACTTCTTAGCTTTGCTCTTCTCCCAGTCGTACTTGTAAATACTCTGGGCAGGAAAATTTTAAAAAAGGAATTGACAAAAGGGATAAGCATGTTATCACACTTGGCTAAGACTAGAAGGGAACCCAATACTTTGTCTTAATATAAAGGGACTTTTCATTGTCCGTGAAATCATGCATATTTTAGCTAATTCTCTTCAAGCTGAAGCTTCTCATTCTACTAGATTAATCTTATGTACTCTCCATTAGGCTATTTCATCCAATTAACTTAATTCTAGTTATCATACTAATATTGATTCCTAACTGAATATTTTTTACAATGGCACAAATATTCTATAGTTAACTTTCTATAATATAAAGTCATCACTTTAATTTGATCTCAAAGTCCTCTGCAAAAGGTTATTTCATGAATCATTATAGTACTCATTGATGCTGGATAATCTTTGTACTTATGCAAAGGGTTGTTGAAGAAATGGAAACATCTAAGGGTAATTTGACTTTTCTATAGAATTAAGTTTGGAAATGAAAGAGCAATGGACAGCCAGCCCTACACTGTTTGAATGCTACATATCTTTGCTAGTGCAAGTATCTTACATGCAGAAATAAGTATCATCTATGTGAAACAAGAAACATCACAGACTTGAAGAATAAATAAAATAAAGCTAAATTTTAAAACAATCAAATTCAAAAGAAAATTAATTATAGCATAGTATAAATGAACATGTGACTAACAGACTTAGCATTAAATTTCCAATTAGACATACATGGGTGACAGAATCTTGCAGGCTGACTAAAATATATTAATGTCTAGTGTATGATGCTACTTACATGATTGCTACATACATGTTAAGAAGTAAATTCAGTTACATTGGCAGAGGCGTAGGGACATGATACAAATGTTAACGGTTCTTCCCATCTTTAACATTAAAATAATTATTTACTGAAACGATTGAAAATAAAAGCACAAGTTTTCAGCATACCACACAGCATGGTGGCAAGGAACTTACATCACTCAGGTTGTATGCATTGATTTTGTGCTGGATAAGGTCAGGAGTATCTGGAGGTATGTGGCACTTAAACTTTTCACTTTCATGTTTTGCTTTGTAATTTAGCTGAGAGAGAGAGAGAGGGATGATTTCAGAAGAATTGTTCTAAAGAACAAATTTTCATAGCAAAATGTAAAATACATTTTCTCAAATAAAGCTGACAAAGTTGTTAAGATTAAAAGAAAAATCCAGAGCTAGGAGAGGCCACCTTGCCCAGCTGACAGCCTGTGTCCTAGGCACGTGGCAGCTGTTGTCTCATTTGGTGCCATGGTAGGACCCAAACGGAAGGAGGTGGCTCTTTCATGCACGGTCCCCTTCGCGCATATCACAGCTGGCCCTGCAGATTCTGGGAGGGACAGCCCTTTCTTCCCTTTCATTGTCAGTTCTCACGGGAGAATCTTTTCTAACAAATTCAGGGCGGGGCAAAAGTAGGTTTGGTTACATGGAAAATAATATGGTAATTAATAAGTGATAGTACAAGAATAAACTTTGTTTCACATACTCACAACCATAAACCTACTTTTCCTCCTCCCAGCGAGGTTAAGTCCCCACCCCCATGCATACATTACGGCTTGTTGATATTCTAACTGAAGCCTTTCATTTCCTGGGTCACAAATCTCCTGAGGTTACACTTATTTTATTTAGTTCAGCATAACTTTGGAAATTCATACTTGAAACTCATATGATGAACTGACTGCAAACACTCCATTTTCCAATACTTATCTGAGAGAGAGAAATCCTAGGTGTCAAATATCTGCTCTGGGGTAGGGTGTGGACGACGCACGTACATATCCCCTTTCACTCAGTTTTCAGAACAACCACAGTAGGAACTATTCGGCATTGAGAAGTTAAATGATTTGCCCAGACAGAGCTGGAATTTGAATCCAGTTTTATCTGACTTTAGAATTCATGTTCTTTCCTGTACATTAAGCTAAATTAGCTTCCTTTATAGAAACATTTTACTTCAAATATTATCCTCTCAAAAAGATGCAGAAGATGCAAGACAACCAAATAGAAAATATTTTAAGTGATTGCACATACATACAATTTACATAGCCTTTTTTATAACTGTGACAAGTCACTGGATTTCCTGTGCAGAGTTATCCTGGGAATGAAGAGGAACTTACATCACTCAGTTGTTTAGCATTGATCTGGGCTTGCACCTGAACAGGCGAGTCGGTTACTTGAGTGAATTTTATCTTTTCTGGGTGCACTTTGTAGGTGTGCTGTGGGGGAGAAAAGGAGTCAGGTTTAGCAATATTGCCTATGAAATTCATGTAGGCCTACAGGACTAGTGAGCAGAACTCCATTCCCCCAAAGAAAAGATACCTGTAGTTAATAAAACACTAACTTTTTTCCTAATTAGACTGCAGTACCTTTGAGAGGCACTTTTACAAGAAACGTTCCCATATCGGCAGATGCCCAAGAACTCTTCTTTGGGAAAATAATCTAGAATTAGCTCTTGAAATGTATGGACAAAAGAAAAAAAAATAGTGTATCTATTATAAAATAAATTTTCTTTCTTACGATTTATTGGCTTGCATTTATTCATAAAACAGTCAAAATTTTAAACCTATCTGGACCCCCTGGATGCAATGGAGTGCAGGGATGCTCACAGTCACACTGCAGACTTACGTCCTTGCACTGATCCAGCTTCTTGATGGCTTCATACTCCTGAGTTATGGTCTGGGGGAAAAAGCATTTACCTCTGTCCTCTTCGTATTCTGCTTTGTAGTTTTTCTGTGAGGAAAAAAAAATAAGACACAAGGATGCAACCATTGTATTCATGCCCTAAAATGGTGTTACTTGGAAAGTTCAGCAATTGTATTAGAACTTACGTCACTGTTCTGAGCTGTGACTTTCATGCAGTGTATATAATGTGGATCCTCATAGCTGCCTACATAATGTCCCAGAATATCTTTTAAGTAGGACTCTTTATATTTAGTCTGAAAGACAAGACATTTCATTTATTTATTTGTGAAACGGTGCAGTTTTCTGTTTGTTTTTAAACAGGAGTGATCATAGGATTGCTTACATCACTGCTGAATTTCTGCAGAACGGTGTCAAGCTGAAATTTGGGGGTCTCGCAGTAGTTTATGCTCTTTGCCTTTGTCTTTTCATAGTTTTCCTTGTACAATCTCTGTAAAGAAAAAAATCAGTTCGGTGGATTCCTGTCACTCCCACACTGATTGCAACACTTGTATTTTCTAGCATTAAACAAAAGAAGAAGAAGAAAGATATTGCCTGTCAACTGTCTTAATAACTGACAATCAGATACTAGGGTGTCACGAATGTTAAGCCTTTTCTATGAGCAATTCTTGTAAAGCCTTAGTTTTTCATATGCTTCAAAAAATTTAAAAGACAATACGCTGCCCCCAACCAAGCCCTTAGCTGCAGAGGTTCTTGTGTGTTTCTGAACATTAGCCTTCTCCATTCGCCAGCTCACACACCTGTCCCTCACTGATACTGTATATCACATAGGGATATCCTGAGCAACGGCAAATTTTCCTGTTTTGTAAACAAACCTGCATGAAAAACTTCAGTAAATGTTGAGCAATACACACTTTTTTTTCATCCTTCTACCTCGGAAAATTCAGTACTGTACCGTAAAGTATATACAAGAACTCAAATCATGAAACTCCCACTCGTCTCCTCTGCTAGGATTTATCTTTTGCTCTGATAATAACAATAAACAATTATTGAGATTGTAAATGCACAGGTGAGGAGACAGATTGTTGTCACTTTTTCATACTGGGTTTTCAAATTGTAAATACTGCTGTTCATTTTTAATGTATGTCCTGTCTTTATCAGCAGAGTGGATTTAAACCTTGGCTTTTATATGTTTGATAAAGACGGCCTTCATTTGGGAAATAGGAAGTGTGCGCTGGTGCCCCGAGGAGTTATTTAGACAGATCCATCTCCACTCTCTCACCTGCCACCTCACTCACCCCGCTCCCCATCACCTGTGCTTATTTCTGCAGTGCTGACAACCCGAGGGACAAAGATAGGATAACTGGCTCACCCAGAGAGCCACGTATAATCCTCAAATGTTGGGAAGGCTTAATATAACCTAACCGTAAGGGAAAGACACAGCTGATCACATGTTCAGTCTCTTTAAATATATAGTAAAAGTGGACTTGGGCTGCTGGTCTTTTAATGCCAGGCCCAGTTCTCACTTATCTAATCTATTTCATTTCTAATGGTTTGGCAAAGCTCTTAACAACTCCACAAGTAGTAATTCCTGTGAAGACTCAGGGGGCCATCTTCTGACTCCTGCTGTCTGCAAGTGATGGTTGTTGTGGCCAGGATCTGAGGAGACAATGGCAGAGGTGGGGAGGGAACTTCCACAACAGGACATTGTCCGTCTCCCAGCAGCGGGAGGTTGCTAACACTGCCTCATCTCTCCTTCTCTCCTCCCCTTTCGAAATCTCCTTCTGCCTCTGTCAAAATCACAAAGCAACTCCTGGAATGGACAGTAGCCCTGGAGTCGCAGGCACCTGGAGCCTATAAGTGAGGATTTCCCTGCCCATTGAACCTAACCCCCAATGTCCCCTAGCCCTGCAAATTGACACACATCATACTCAGAGGCGCTAAGGCCTTCCTTTGGTTAGATAGTTCCAGGGGAACTGCTACATCACAACTTTAAAGCACTTGCAATGTCTATTTGCACTTAGTCGGTATAGAAAGCAAATGAGCTTGTCTGTCTTGCAGCCAAAGTTAAGAAAAACACTTTGACGAGAATATACTTACATCACTTAGGGCATTTCCTGCCAACTTCAGCTGCTTGAGCAGAGGATTTTCTGAAGCAGGAAGTACATTATAATCTGCTTTTCCTTTATTCTTTTCATAGTTTTCTTTGTATTTTACCTGTAGGAGTGAAATAAAGTGATAAAGAAACTCTAAGAGTTATTTTTGCTCTTGTCTCTATTACAAAATTATGACATAGTTCCACAAATCAATGTTCTCTTTGGAAAATGGCAGCTTGACATTTTATAAGCAAAATACTTACAGTAGGTATCATAAGTATAAAATATATGACAATAGTAGAGAAACTGCATACATTTCCAAGGTAGCTTTTCTTCCTATTCGTTTATTCATTCCAAAATATCCATCATGATATTTTTAAGTATCAATTATATGCCAAGTCCTGGGACACTTACAAGAGAGAGTAACCCATAGCCCCTGCCCCAAGAGATGGAGGTAGATAGATACATAAATAATGGGAGAGAGAAAGAGGCACAAATAGTGAAAGCACGTGTCCCAGATGCCTGCTGCTCCAGAATCTTATCTGTCAACACATTTGAAAAGAAATGAAGCGTCATGCACTACTCTTTTACATCTCAGCTCTGATTGTGTGTGTGGGCTAGTGTGTATTTGATGCCCACACAGGAGGGGAAGGCAGGGACTGGGGCTGGACGAATGGTGGCACCTTCAGCTTTTCTCTTTGCTCTTCCCACTTTGCACCTTTAATTCCAGCTCTAACAGAAGCTGTACACTAGGGCTCAAAGGTCCCTGTCAGGAACGTGTCCAATGAGAGGAGAAGACCCTAGTTCTGACCAGGATCCCCAGGGCCAGCCATCTGTTCCACCAATAGAACCGTAAAACAAGTTCAAACAATCCTAGATAATCTATCAACATTTAAAAACCTCAGAAAAAAAATGCAACCAGCTTGTTATCTAAAGGCGGGAGAAACACCACTGAAAACTAGAGGCACCACACCCTATGGGCTACACAGAGGACTCACAGGGGATGGAAGACCCAGATAACCTCCCTGTTTCATAGAGTTACGTATTTCCTGGAAAAATGGAAACAGTCAAAAGGAAATTCCACAAACCCTACTATTCCCCTACCTGCACTTGGGACACTCAATCACCACTCCTGTGTACAGGTGAACTGTCAGGGCTTGTGGCCAAGCCACCCTTCCTCTCAAGCACTAGGCCCCTTCCCTCTCACCTGCTCAAGGACATCACTCCAGCCACTCTCCTTCCTCCAATACAATCACACTTTCCCTCCACCCTGGATTTTCCCATCAGCATAGAAACATGGTGTTTTTGTCTTCTATCTTAAAAAAGAAAATCCCCTCTTCACACATTTATCCATTCACTACTGCAACTTTGTCTTCTTTTCCGCAAACCCTTTGAGAGAGTTGAATATACTTATATTCTTCTATTCCTCTCTTCTCATCACTCATGAACCCTCTTTAAGCAGACTCAGCTGAATAGCTCTTACTGAGTTCACAGGGACCATACAGTGATAAATTCATTTCAGCAACATTTGATGCATTTGGTCACTCCTCTTCCCTTGACTTGCTTCCCAAGAATTCATTCTTTCTAGATTTTTCTTCTACTTCATCTCCCTGATGTCTTCACATGGAACACTCCAGAGTTCAATCCTTAGAGTTTTCCCAATCGCTCCACTGATGGCCTCCATTCTTATGCCATTAACTCTATTTTCCCTGGCTGATGGGCCTCAGTGGATTGAGTTCCAGCCTGAGAACCAAAGGGTCACTGGTTTGATTCCCAGCCAGGGCACATCCCTGAGTTGAGGGCCAGGTCCCCAATAGAGGGTGCACAAGAGGCAACCCCACATTGATGTTACTCTCCCTCTCTTTCTCCCTCCCTTTCCCTCTATCTAAAAATAAATAAATAAATAAATAAATAAATAAATAAAATATTTTTAAAATACTGTCCATATGCTGATAACTCCCAAATTTATACAACCTTGCCAGATATCTCCCCTGGAACTTCAGACTTGTAATCAACTGCCCACTTGACATTTCCACTTGGGTGTCTAAAAGGAATCTCAAATCTTAAAGTTTGAAGCTGAGCTCACATCTTTCTTTCAAAAAAAAAATTAAGCCCTGGCAGGGTAGCTCTGTTGGTTAAAGCATCGTCCCAATATTCCAAGGTTGTGGGCTTGCTCACTGGTCACAGCACATACAAGAGTTAACCAATGAATGCATAAATATCTGAAATAACAAATCAATGTTTCTCTCTTCTTCCTTTCTCCCTCTAAAATCAATCAATAAATTTTTTTTAGACTTCTGGCCAAGATGAAGGCGTAGGTATAAATACTGTACCTCCTTGCACAACCAAACTTAAGAACAACAAAGATTTAGAAACAAAAACACAATCAGAACAGACAGGAAATTGAACTATATCGAAGTCTGACAACAATGAAGCATTCATCCAGACTGGTAAGAGGGGCCGAGTCTGCAGTTGGCAGAGAGGGGTCCCAGCAGTAAAAAGTGGTGGTTAGCAGACGCAGGTGCAAGGAGAAAATGAGCAAACCCAGTAAGGCACACAAGGCGGTCGGCTGACCACGGACACACATTCGTGCACAGATAAACCAGGCAAAAAATGGGCAGTGATACAGACTGCACAACCCAGGGCCCCAGTGATGGAAAATAGAGCCTAAAAGCACTGATTGAAAAACTCTGGGGGGGGGTTGAGGTGCCAGGAGAGACTCCCGGCCTCACAGGAGAGTTCAATGGAGAGACCCACAGGGCTCTAGAACACACACGAGCCTACCCACCTGGGAACCAGCACGAGAAGGGTCCAATTTGCTTGTGGAAGGCAGCAGAGGGGACCAAAATCCAAGAGAGCAGAACAAGCACCATTGCTCCCTTTCTGACCCTGCCCCCACATGCAGCATCACAACCCAGCCACTGGGTTGACCTGCCCTGGTGAACACCTAAGGCTCCACCCCTCAATGTAACAGGCACAAACAGACCAAAACATTATGGCTCAAGAAGAACAGCTCAAAGCCCCAGAGCCAATACTTCTAAGCAACCAAGAGATAGCCAACCTATCAGATGCACAGTTCAAAATACTGGTGATCAGGATGATCACAGAACTGGTTGATTTTAGTCGCAAATTAGATGAAAAATGAAGGCTACGCTAAGTGAAATGAAGGGAAATGCACAGAGAACCAATAGTGATGGAAAGGAAACTGGGACTCAAATCAATGGAATGGACCAGAAGGAAGAAAGAAATGACCAAACAGAAAAGAATGAAGAAACAAGAATTCAAAAAATGAGAAGAGGCTTAGGAACCTCCAGAACATCTTGAAACGTTCCAACATCCAAATTATTGGGGTACCAGAAGGGGAAGAGGAACAGCAACAAGTGAAACACTCATTTGAACAAATAATAAAGGAGAACTTCCCCAATCTGGCAAAGGAAATAGACTTCCAGGAAATCCTGGAAGCTCAGAGAGTCCCAAAGAAGTTGGATCCAAGGAGCAACACACCAAGGCACATCACAATTACATTACCCAAGATTAAAATGAAGGAGAGAATTCTAGAAGCAGCAAGAGATAAGGGCACAGTCACCTACACAGGAGTTCCCATCAGACTGTCAGCTGATTTGTCAAAAGAGAACTTCCAGGCAAGAAGGGGCTGGAAAGAAGTATTCCAAGTCATGAAATCCAAAGACCTCCATCCAAGATTGCTCTATCCAGCAAAGCTTTCATTTAGAATGGAAAGGCAGATAAAATGCTTCTCAGATAAGGTCAAGTTCAAGAAGTTCATCATCACCAAGCTCTTATTATATGAAATGTTAAAGGGACTTACCTAAGAAAAAGAAGATAAAATATGAATGGTGAAAGGACAGCAAACTCACAGTTATTAACAACCACACCTAAAACAAAAGCAAACTAAGCTGACAGCTAGATCAGGAAGAGAGCTACAGAAGTGGAGAACACATGGAAGGTTAGTAACAGGGGAATGGGAGGAAGAGAGGTGGGGAGAAGGTACAGAGAATAGGTAGCATAGACAGTAGGTAGAAAATAGACAAGAAGCGGGCAAGAGTAGTGTGGGAAATCTAGAAGCTAAAGAACTTGTGACACATGGATATGAACTAAAGGGGAGAATGTTGGGGGAGGAGTTGTACAGGGTTGAGGGGAATGAAGGGGGGAAATGGTACAACTGTAATGGCATAATCAATAAAATATATTAAAAATATAATAATATTTTTTTTAGAATTTAGAAAAATAGTTCACTGTTTCCATCTTTCCTATTTGGATAAAGGGAAACCCTATCCATCTAGTTACTTAGACCAAAACTTTTCCTTATGTTCCACATCTAAGCCATCATCAAATCAGTTCGGCTCTATTTCCAAAACACTTCTCCTCACTTGCCCTGCTACCCTCCTGGTTCAGAACAGCACCTGAATACTGACATAGCCTTCTACGTGACGTGATTTTCCTCCTCTCCCTCCAGTGAAGCCAAGGCTGGGGTTAGAATCGAGTCTGATTGGCTTTAAAGTTTATGCTTTTTTTTAGTGCCCAATATGCTCTAGAATGCCAGGGAGTCTGTCGATTTACCAAAGTCATTCTACAGCATATAGGAGCTATCCCTGATTCATGTATCTTGTCTATGGATTTTCACCAGTTAGTAGGAATATAGGAAAAAATGGTAGTGGTGAGTGTGGGAGTGTCTACGTTCATAGAAGGCTGCCAGTTGCCTTTTCCTGAGGAGGTCTCTTTTGTCCTCTGTTTGAGATTGTAACATTTCTACTTCCAGGTCTCAGAAGGACCTTTATGAAATATTGAAGGTGGCAACTGGGCATTGTGAATGCTCACCCATGACAAAATGTTAAACAATGTAGTAGCCCTATTACAAAACCAAAGTGCTTTTTTTTGTCCACTAAGAACCTCCTTGTTTTTTTATTACATGCAAAAGCAAGAGTTACAAGAAGTTCACCCACACTAAGATCATTGAGATAAACGAGAGAGCTTTCTCATACCTTGCTAGCTGCCATCCCAGCTTGTTTTTGCGTTTTGTACTCTGGTGTTTCCGTCTGCATGAAGTAGATCTGGTCTTTCATATTCTCAAAGCTTTCCTGATATTTCCTCTGTAAGACATGAAATACAGTGAAGAACTACCGTGGGAAAAAACTGTGTAAGGCTTTTACATTGGAGGACAGAGGCCACTTAGTTATAATCAGCATTAAAGACAGACTCAAAAGGAACTCCCAAAGCCGGGGGGCGGGGGGGGCGGAGAACTTAACAGGAAAAAAAAAAGGACTTCTGTTTTCCAGTGAGGAAAATCTGGGAAGAAACCAATCAGTTTCATAAATGTACTGTTTGGGTTCCCAGCAAAGAATTAATTAAAATGGGTCCCTTTCACTTGTACTCACTTTAAAACAATATTATTCCTATGAAAATTGAGGCAAGGAAAAGGTTATCTGATCAAAACAATATTTTTCAAAAAAGGAAAGATCATGGGGTTATTTTTTTCTTAATGGAAACTCTATACACGTCTCGCACCTAAGAAGAAGTGCCAGTACATAAATGTTCCAGTACCACTTCAGGTGCAGGAGGAAGTCATAAAGGAAAAGTCCTCCTCTCAACCTAAGGATGTCTGCCCATCCCTTCCCACTTACTGTGCTGATGTTATCAGCGTTCATCTTGGCAGTTGCAATTTCAAAGCAGGGTGTCTCACTCCATTTGCCTTTGACTTTATTTTCATAATCTTGATTATATTTTATCTAGAAGAGAAAAAAAAAGAAAATAAGACAAACAAAACCCAGGATTTGACAGATAAGAGAGCAAATTTAATGGTAATGGGCAGCTTTCAAAATTATCTTGACTAGACTCTTCTTGGATCCTTAATAGATGTTTTCAAATATTCCAATACACTGTCAGTTTACCCAAGAATGTTAAGTGAAGGGGATAGAAGTACTATCTCTGCTTCCTCTTACTGAGTTTGGGGGCTTACTTCATCTCAGAACTCGCACATGTTCCCTGCTGTTTGAGGGAGGAGGGAGACAGAAGCCTCTGCCATTTGTAATTCATTGTTACAATAAAACCACTCGACCCCAAATTTCCATGCCAGATGAACTTGGCCACTAACTCTGAGCTTTAATAGAACTTGTAGTTATACAGAAAGCAATACCACCACAAAATGTGGCTTGCAGGCCAATGACTAAGACTTCCTGGTTTAGACTTCAAGAAGTTTTACTGAGAACTGGAAAGTAATTAAGAAATTAAACTGCCGCCCCATCTTGTTCCTGAATACCATAGCACCCGAATCCCAAGCTGTGGAAGCCTTGGAGAGAGGAATTATGTCTTCTTCATTTTGTATCCTCGGAATCTAACACAAAAAGCAGCATATAGAAATTACCTTATAAATGTCTAACTACACTAAATTGAACTGAGGCCATGGTATGTGGTTTTGAATGATTTTGGCATGAGCATTATTTGAACAGAATTTGCCTAGCCAACCCCAAACTTGTGTACGTGAGCTGGAGTCAGAGCTGAGTTGGAGCAATTTCCCCTCCTCGGTTCACAAAATATATTGACAGACATAACCAATGTGTTCAAAGTGTTTGTATGCCTAACCCTCCCATCATGTGCTTCGAGGAAAAAGAAGGTGGTTTTCTGGTATGTATACCTTTAACAGAACAAGTACCAAGGCTAACTGATGTGTAGGGCCAGTGAGTTTGGGTTCAAGGAAGCTCACCCCTCTCTCAAATGCCCCATATCTTTCCTTCTCAAAAGGCTAATATGCTAATTATAACCAAGCGGCTTTAATAGCTATAAGTTTTAGAGCCCCGGACCTCAGTTCAAAAGCTCTTGGCCCAAGACTTAACTCCATGGTTTCTAAAGGTGTAACTTTGTCTCTTGAAGCTTCAGTGTTCTTAACCATACATGCTGACAATAATACTTACACAGAGGATTGTTGGGAAGATTAAATAAGACCATACATACACTGAAAAATGCTTTGTAAATTTTAGTGATAAGCAAATGTAAGGTATAAAAACTGTGACATAGCAGAGAGTAGTAAATTCTGAAAAAAAGAAAACTGTGTGTGTGCATGTGTGTGTTCTATGGTGGAAAGTTTCACAAGATAAAATTTTCTTTATGTCACCAATTAATTTGCCTACCCTTCTCGTTTGAAGTTTCAAAGAATTGAAGTCAATAACACTGATTTTTCAATTTGCTAAGACAGCCTATCTTTGCTAAGACAGTGCTTCTAATCTTTTTGGAGAATAAAACTCATCAGGAATCTGAGAGAAAGCTGTGAAATGCCCATAAATACTTACAACTTCAGAGATATTTGATGTACACACACCGAGGTTACGATCTCCTAATCTGTAATTTTTTTTGGAAGAAATACTGCCGCTCCTCTGCCTGCTTCAAAGGAAGAAAACTCCAGGATTGGGAGTGGGGGCAACCAGGTCAGAGGCATCCCCAAACTGAGATATAATTACTATAATTTAAGATTGAGAAGGCAATATATTCTGAATGAAGTCCAAAACTGGGATATCATAGAGAAATAAGAATCACATAGGTAGATTCATTAAGCAAAATTGAGTAGGAGATTAATTCTCATAGTATGAGACAGATATGTGATTTTTTTTAAAAAGATATTAAAACAAGATGCAAAAAAGGGTGGAAGACCATCTCATCTAGGGTCCTTTCCCACTGCTTACCCTTCACAACCAAAACTTATCTTTTCCACCCACCCAGAGCCAAAGTGTGTCGGGGTGGAGGCGAATCTCCACAACCCATTCCTGAGTACTTCTGAGTTTGGGAAGATTGTTCACTACAAGGGAGGAGGCTGGAGCTTGTTAACTGCTGAGGAAGTTGTGGCCTTCCCCTTCATTTGGGGGTAGAAGAACAGTTAAAAAAGATAAAGGCCTGCCACCTTTATCTTTCTATCTTTCATTCTAGAGAAATGAAAAAGAGACAGAGGTGTATGTCCACCTGGGACCCCCTGTCCCCACCGTCAGCCAAAGGGCCTCCCTCTGCAGGAGGCCTGAGTGTTTGTGTGGTACATGAAGATGGATTAACCACATTGGGGATCCAACATCCAACATTTCCCCAACCCCTACCCTAACCCTTCTCTCTAACTCTGTCCTGTTTGTGGTTGATCAATGGAAACCTGGAGGTAAGCATCGATTTAACTTGCCCAAGGATTTTGCATTTGTTCATTTAACAGAGGAAAGTCCATTAGGTCAATTATAAGCTCAGGGACATCTTCTGTGGACAAGAGGGGTAACCACATGTTAGTAGATGAACCAGCTTGCTCCCTCAAACTGTAGTCCTTCCTCTCCAGAAGCCAGCTGAGGCTGCTTTCACTGGACCATAAATTAGGTATCCTAGTATCTTGCTTAACCACCTGACTATCAGAAGTGCTATGACTACAGAGTCTTTCCTTTTAACTCTAGATTTCATTTGGTATTACCTGGAAATTACAACCTGAAATCTTATATTTCCTGTTGTGAATCTGGAAAAAAGCACAGAGGCAGACACAGAGAAACTAAAGGGACTTCCCAGTACTGCATTCAGGACCCCATTTGTTGCTTGTTGTACTGGGCATACTTTCCTCACTTGAAATGCCTGCCTGTGGGAACAACTCTGCCTGTCTTCCCATCTGCGCGAGAGCTACAAAGTGAGCTGAACCAGGAGGATTTGCTGGCATGGAGCTGATGGCTTTGGCCAAAGACGAAGGTGAGAGTAGAGATTCTAACAGGTATAGTGAGGAAGGCTGGTGAACAGAATGTAACAGCAATATAATCATTACAGATATGTACACATTATATTAACGTAGAAACCGAGGGCTGTGAGACAAAGGGATAGATCCAGGAGACATGATTTAACAAGGAAATGATAAGAATTTAAATGTGTGAAAGTGAGTAGGTAAAGGGTACTTTACCTATTGGGGAGAGAAAGAAAATAATGCTGATGCATGGGTCAAAGCAGCTTGACAGCAGACAAGACATCAACAGAAAGGAAATGAGTCCCACATCTGAGTTTCCCTGGCAGCCCTACACCTGTCTTATTGGATGGTTTGTTGTTCAATGAGCTGTGACCAATCATAAGTATTTCTTTCCAACATAACCATCATTTGGGATGCACAATGGCCATTAAGAACTTGGAAATCTGCTCTGACTGGTGTGGTTCAGTGGGTTGGGCATCATCTGGCAAGCTGAAAAGTCACGGGTTCAATTCCCAGTCAGGGCACATGCCTGGGTTGCTGACCAGGTCCCCAACTGGGGGGGCGGGGTGTACAAGAGGCAGCTGATCAATGTTTCCCACCCACATCAATGTTTCTCTCCTTCTCTTTCTCCCTCCCTTCCCCTCTCTCTAAAAATAAATAAATAAAATATTTTAAAAAAAGAACTGGTGACATTCCTTCACAGCCATACTCCCCTTGGCTCATAATATTACACCACATGGGCAAACCCAGCCCTGGGAATGCCTTCCAAACTCCTGATGACATCTCCATATCCAACTGGAGTGGTGTGGTCCAATACGCATATAATGCAAGCCACCAGTATAATTTAAAATGATCTAGCAGCCACATTTTAAAATGTAAAAAGAAATAAGTGGGGAATTAATTTTAATAACATATTGTACTTAATCCAATAGATCCAGAAACTACCATTTCAACTTGTAAGCAATATAAAATAATGAGCTATTTGTCATACTACATGTTTAAGACCTAGAGTATATTTTACGCATATGGGACTCTCAGTTCATCTGTTACATTTCAAGTGCTCAGTAGACACATGTGGCTAAAAGCTACTATTTTGAAAAATATAGCTCTAAACTAGCTGGCAAGCCTAATTTTGTAGAGAGATTGATTATAGGGGAGTTTGAAAGTACTTTTGTTTTTCATTACCACCTTCAAATACCATACTGCATACTCAAATAAGGTAAAAGAATGTTGCCTTAGTAAGGTATCTTTAAAAATATGCTTTCCATAAAAATGTAAAATACATTTTTCTTTTTAAGTGCCTATTTGAAAATAGCCTTCTCTTTTTCTCCCCAAAAGGGTCCTTGCTCCCCAGTCTGGTTTACAACATGGATCCTTTCAGTGGCCATCTCTTTATGGACAGTTCTCAGTGCATTTCTACTCAGCCCTGACAAAATAGGTTCATGGCATTCCTATTAGATGTTCCTACCACACCTATTCAATCTTTTACCCCAGTAGCCCTTGGTTATACAGTTAAGTAATCTGCAATATCAAACACTAGAAACACACCATTGAACAGACTTCACCATCCATGACATTTCTTTCTTCTTTACTGGAATTGTTCTTTCAAAAAAAAATTCTTTGAGGTTCCAACAAAATTTAAGACAAAACTATGACTCAACTTCACAGAGGGCTAAGAAAAGTATTTATTTAAAAGCAGCAGTATCCCAGGAGAAAGTGGCCAGATTTGGACTAATTTTCTAAAAAGAATTTAACATGGTCTATTCATCATTGAACATCTGTTCCTCTGCATTCCTCAGAGCTAGTTTACCAGCCTAAATATACACAGACTGGGCTGTTTGCCAGGACCTTAAAAGTTATGAGGTGCCCTCCCTCCAGCTGTAAATTTAAGCCATGTCTGAGAGACCACTCATGTGCATTCTTATTTTCCCCAAATCTATCTCAGAGTGTAAAGCTATATGGGGTCTTCACACTGAATTGAAACAGTCAGCTCCTGTGATTACTCGGTTCTCTGTTCATATCACTTCCATGAGTCTGATGTCAAAGGATATTAGGACGCAGGTTCAGTTTTCTAGAGGCAGCTTTCATTATTTATCAATCACTGAGTCATTAAGGGGGCTGAACATTCACTCACACAGTGTTATGATGTTTGTGAATGTATTGCTTTTACCGTAGCACTGTTTAGGGTCATTGCCAAAATACTCAGTGTTTACTTTGTGTCTTTTCACCTTCGTTACTTTTCTGAAGGTTGAGCTTATTAAGCAGGGTTTTCCAGGGAAACTGTTCCAACCCTGTTTACATACCTTGCTCACTTGATTGGTCACCTTCTTGGCAAACTCTATGTCTGGAGGATCCCGCAGAGGCGTGAATTGTGCTTGCTGTTCAACAAGACCTTTTTTGTAGGCAATCTGACAAAATAAAAGGGATGCAAATGAGCCACAGATAATCATTCTATTAATATTGTCCCTGTTCCATTTGTTCGCATTTTTAAGACTATTTTTTCATCTAGACTTGAAGTCTTAAACTTTAGTAGTGTACTGCACAACCATAATTTATCCTTGTAGCTATTGCTTGTCCCTCCTCTCAGCATATGGTGATTTCTCTCTCTGAGTTTTCTCTCCTCTCCAAGATTATTGGCCCTAGATCTGTTTCCTTCCTTTGACACCACATCATCGCCTACAACTGGAATTATTCTCTTAACCAGCATCCTCAACTCCCAACCCCTTACCTTTCCATCACACTTGTTAACAAACTGCCAGCTCTGGAGCAACTTAACCTCACACTTCTGTTGTTCTTACATCCAGGATGTTGAGAGCTACTGAGGAAATTCACACAATTCTATGGATTGGGTAGTGATAATATGATAACCAAGGTTAAAAGAGTCACAGGAAGAAGGTGCAGAGGAGGGAGAGCCCTTAGCCTGAAATCTGCATGCCTATCCAATGGCATGTTCTTGAACAACAACTTTCTTGGAGCTCTGTGCCCAATAGCCTAAATTTATCCAATTGCCACTTTGCCTTTACTGAAGCTTGAACATCCCATATGTGTCTCTGATTATTCTCCACCACAGATGAACCCCAACATCGTCCTTAAGCCCAATTAACTGCATCTTATCCTCAGCTTCCTCTTCCATGGAGTAAAGAAAGGCTGCACACTTGTCTTTCTCCATGATCATTCTCACCTCTCCCCTCCACCTGCCTGGCCCAGAGGAGAGGCATCCTTTGCAGGGCAGGAGTCCAGCACTCAGGGTACTGTTCCCTCCAGCAGCCCTGTGTACCTAACTCTTATCAGTCACCTTTCTTCTTTCTTCCAGCTTCAACCTCTCTCTCTTCATTAGTCCTTTCCCTCAGCCTATGAAAGACTTCTCTTACCTTAAAAAAGTATTATGCCCGTTAATTATGCATCCCCTTCACTCTTGCTCTTCTTCACTACTGACTGCTTTGGCTTTTTCTCCCTCCAGTCTCGACTCCTGCCTCCAACAATGCAGAGTATTCATAGATCCCCAGATATGTGAAGCCTTTTTATGTCTCTGGACCTCAGCCATGCTGCTCCCTTTTCCTGGAATGCCCCAACTTTGCCTTCCCCCCATCTGCCTGCAGGCTGCTACTTATTCACCAGGTCTCAGGACAAACACAGTTCCCCCTCCTGTGCCCTCCCTGACTCCATCGCCTTCTCCAGGATTCTCACTCAATTTAGCCATTAGCTCCTTTAAAGAAATTATCAAATAACACTGTAGCTCATTGTTTACATCTCTGTCCCTACTTAGACTGTGGGCTCTGGGATGGCACAGAACATAATTTCTCCTCTGGGAACCTTTGTGGCCTAAACAATACCTGACAAGAGTGAGGGCTCAGTGGCTGACTTCTGAATATGTGGTTTACTCACGGAGGCCATTGGGGCCAGTCGGAGGAGAAGAATAGCCCTCCTGAATCATCCAGTGCTCAACTGTGAGACTTCTACAAATCATTTCTCTTTCCCTGTGACAACATTCTTATTTATAAAGAGGTATATAGTTTGGAGGTCCCCATTATTTTCTTCCCTCTTTAACCAACTCTAATTCTATCTCATCCTAATAATATCTAGTTAGTGCCTATAACCAAAGCTTTCATGACCATTAAATCAAGTGGGATGCAAAAGACAAAATTTTAAATCTATTCATTGAATCTCACTGCTTAATTTCATTTAAACGAGCTATTTTCGGCATAGGGCCACCTGTCTTTTGCATTGCTGGCTAAGGCTTAGAGGAGAAAGCAATGTTCTTCCAGGAGAAATGCTAATTAAGGATGACGTGCTGTCAAGAACTTTCAGAGTAATCAGATGTAGAACTCTTAATTTCTAGGGAACCTTGGTCAGAATTCTGTTTATTTAGAATTCTGTACTTTGGATCAACTTAAGGACTCTCTTAGTGTTTGCAAAGTCTTTGGTCTCTATTTAGATAATAAAGAAAACATGATAATTAGGGCTAAGAGAAACACAGGAAGAAGGACAGGAGAGGAAGAGGAGGTCTCTGAACCCAAACCCTTAGCTTGAAATCTACATGCCTTCCCAGTGGTATATGCTGTGAACAAATTGCTTGCTCTGTGCCCAATCATCATAAAAGCTCATGGTACTGACAGCAGTATTAATAGGCATGCTGGTCATCTGACACTCAGTGCACGCCTGGTCCGTAATAAAAATAAAAGCATGCGTTAACTGCCAAGTCTTTCAGAGCAAGGATGGGAAGATTTTACTTCATTCTGTCTTCTATTGAGAAAAACGTGGCCAACCTTAATGGTTCAGAATCCATAGCACTACAGCGGCATGGAGGCAAGCCTTCATCTGCCCACTGTATGGAGAAAGGGAGACATTGGGAGATTAAGTGTCTTCTTGGAAACCTCTCCTTGGGCTTACGTGACATGCATTTCCTGGTTCCTCTTCAACTTCTTCAGCAATCTGTTCCCTTATCCTTTTGCTTGCTCCTTTCCAGGTGTCCTCAGTGTGGGTATCCTTCAAATCTCTGCCTTTGGTCATACCCTGTTTTTCCTCCCTCAAACATTGTTCACGTCTTCAGTTGTCACTTAGATTCTTTTTTCAAAACATCGTTTTATTGTTGTTCAAGCACAATTTTCTGCCTTTTCGCTCCGCACTTCCCCACCTCCTAACCCCCACCCCTGTTTTCATCCACCCTTGTTATTGTCCATGTGTCCTTTATAACTGTTCCTGCAAACCCTTCACCATTTCCCCCTATAATCCCCTCCCTCTCCCCTCTGGTCACTGTCAGCCTGTTCTCTCTCTCTCTCTCTCTTTTTTTTCAGCCTGTTCTCAATTTCAGTTTCTTTGGTTATATTTTGCTTGTTTGTTTTGTTGATTAGGTTCCTGTTAAAGGTGAGATCATATGGTATTTGTCTTTTACCTTCTGGCTTATTTCGCTCAGCATAATGCTTTCCAGTTCCATCCATGCTGTTGCAAAAAGTAGGAGCTCCTTCTTTCTTTCTGATGCATAGAATTCCGTTGTGTAAATGTATGTATCATAGTTTTTTTTATCCGTTCATTTACTGATGGGCACTTAGTTTGCTTCCAACACTTGGCTACTGTAAACTGTGCTGCTATGAACATTGGGGTGCATAGGTTCTTTTGGATTGGTGTCTCAGGGTTCTTAGGGTACTCTATCCTAGCAGTGGAATTGCTAGGTCAAAAGGCAGTTCCATTTTTAGTTTTCTGAGGAAATTCCATACTGTTGCACCAGTCTGCATTTCCACCAACAGTGCACTAGGGTTCCCTTTTCTCCACACCCTCTCCAACACTTGTTACTTTGTTTATGATGGCCATTCTCAACAGTGTGAAGTGGTATCTCATTGTGGTTTTAATTTGTATCTCTCTGATAGCTAGTGACATTGAGCATCTTTTCATGTGTCTCTGGATCCTCTGTATGTCCTCCTTGGAGAAGTGTCTGTTCAAGCCCTTTGCCTATTTTTTTTTATTTCATTAGTGTTTGCTCTGCCTTCTTCTTTTTTTTAAATATATTTTATTGATTATACCATTACAGTTGTTCTATTCCCCCCCTTCATTCCCCTCTACCCGCACACTCCCTCCCCCACCATTCTCCCCCCCTTAGTTTATAACCACGTGTCTCAAGTTCTTTAGATTCTATATTTCCCCCACTATTCTCGCCCACCCCCTATCTATTTTCTACCTACCATCTATGCTATTTTCTGTGCCTTCTCCCCACTTCTCCCCCTCCCACCCCCCTGTTTCTAACCCTCCATGTGTTCTTCATTTCTATGGTTCCACTCCTGATCTAGCTGTCCTCTTGGTTTGCTTTTGTTTTAGGTGTGGTTGTTAATAACTGTGTGTTTGCTGTCCTTTCACTGTTCATATTTTTCATCTTCTTTTTCTTATATAAGTCCCTTTAGCATTTCATATAATAAGGGCTTGGTGATGATGAACTCCTTGAACTTGACCTTATCTGAGAAGCACTTTATCTGTCCTTCCATTCTAAATGAAAGTTTTGCTGGATAAAGCAATCTTGGCTGTAGGTCTTTGGATTTCATGACTTGGAATACTTCTTTCCAGCCCCTTCTTGCCTGTAAGGTCTCTTTTGAGAAATCCGCTGACAGTCTGATGGGTACTCCTTTGTAGGTGACTGTCCCCTTATCCCTTGCTGCTTCTAGGATTCTCTCCTTCATTTTAGTCTTGGCTAATGTAATTATGATGTGCCTTGGTGTGTTCCTTCTTGGGTCCAACTTCTTTGGGACTCTCTGAGCTTCCTGGATTTCCTGGAAGTCTATTTCCTTTGCCAGACTGGGGAAGTTCTCCTTTATTATTTGTTCAAATAAGTTTTCCACTCGTGGCTGTTTCTTTCCCCCTTCTGGTACCCCTATAATCCGGATGTTGGAACGTTTAAAGATGTCCTGGAGGTTCCTAAGCCTCTCCTCATTTTTTTGAATTCTCATTTCTTCATTCCTTTCTGGTGGGATGTTTTGTTCTTCCTTCTGGTCCATTCCATTGATTTGAGTCCCAGTTTCCTTTCCATCACTATTGGTTTCCTGTGCATCTCCCTTCATTTCAATTAGTTTAGCCTTCATATGTTCCTCTAATTTGTGGCTGTAATCTACCAGTTCTGTGAGCATCCTGATAAATAGTGTCTTGAATTATGCTTCTGAGAGGCTGGCAATTTCTCGGTTGCTTAGAGTTATTGGCTCTGGGACTTTGAGTTCTTCTTGCACCATCTTTTGGGCTGTTCGTGCCTGTTCCATAGCAGGATCAGAGCCCTAAAGTGTTCACTAGAACAGGGCAACTAAGTTGCTGGGTTGTGACGTTGTATGTGGGGGCGGGGTCAAAAAGGGACAATGGCTTCCCGTCTGCCACCTGCCGCTGCGGCTCCGGCGCCGCAGCCACCACCGTCACCAGGCCCACGTGTTTCGTTCCACTGCACGGGAGTGTGCCACCGCCGTCAGCCCTCCACCACTGGGTTCTCCCCCTGGGGCCTGTGTGGTCTGTCTCACTGTGCGTGAATGTGTGACCGCAGTCAGTCTGCCCCACACCCCAAATGGTTCCGGGCTGCCTGCACGCCTAGGTGGGGGGATCTGTCCTGCCTGACCCAGCTCCACTGCTGGCTCCGCCTCTCTTACCATCCCGTTGAATGGTTCATAGTTGTCGGACTTCTGTATAATTCTGTTTTCTGGTCTTTGGGTGTGTCCTAGTTCTCCAAACCTTTGTTGTGCTCAAACTTGGTTGTGGGAGAAGGCACAGTGTTTCCACCTATGCCTCCATCTTGGCGGAAGTCCCCTTTGCCTATTTTTTAATTGGGTTGCCTGTCTTCTTAGAGTGAAATCATGTGAGTTCTTTACATATTTTGGAGATCAAACCCTTGTCTGAGATCATTGGCTCACTTAGATTCTGACGACTCTCAAATATTAATCTCTTGCCATCTCACATTTATGCACTAGTACTAAATTTCTAATTTATCTATAAGATGCCTTCATCTGAATATTCCCCCCCATTGTCTCAACTCTAGTTCTCTTTAACTAACGCATCCTTACCAGTTATACCTCTGCCCACCTGGACTGCCAGTCTTGGTCATAGATTCTTCTGTGGCCTCTTCCTCTCTTTTATCCCCAATATCCAATATCATTAACACTTTTTAAATACTTGTTACTTTCAGATTTCTTTTTCCTCTTCTTTGTCTCCGTCTTCCCTCTGATTTATCTATCTTACTAAAACAGTCTTCTACAAATAGTCTTCTACAATTTTGCCTAGTCCCAGTCTATCATATGACAATATGACATTATCAAAATTTCTCCAGATTCTACTTTTATCATGTAATGAGATTTCTCCAAAATCTTATGCTACCTCTCATTAATTACCAGATCATGTCAAAGCTATTTTGTCTGATTTTCAAGGTCTTGCTGCCAATTTCTTACAAGTGCCCTCACAACTCAGTGCCTACAGCATTCATTTCCTTTGTGCCCTAAGCCCCAGGCTCGTTTCACCTCTGCCCCTTTGTTCGAGTGCTCTCGACTTGAAATGCCCTTCCTGTTCATCACTGCCCCTTCTCTTGGAATCACCATCTTCACACGGCCTTCTCTGATTACTCACATATACCTTGTCTTTCTTTTACCAAGTATTAGACTGTAGGGTTTGTGTGTTTTTAATTTTTTTCTTATGGTTTAGTATATAGCACTTTCATCTGACCAGCTTGGTTATAGATTTTCAAGAGAAAGGACCAAAACTTCTTGTTTCACTTTTCTGTCTTGCCAGGTATTCATGCATAATGGACTTTCAATAACTAATGATTGGTCACTTGGTAAAGGTCATACAATATTACTTATTCATGAGATACAGAACCAAAAATCTAATCTTAAAAGAAAAGCCAGAGGTCCTCACACACTAAAATTGGCACACTAGATAGCCTTGAAATTTTGTTACACCTTCTTTAGTTCCTAGCTTACCCTGTGCAAGGATAAAAGTATATCTGCTATATTTTAACCAATTACATGCAACCTGGAGTAGAAAATATGTCCACTAAATTTGCAGGTGATATCAAGTAAGAGGCAATAAAAAATTACACCTCAAAAGTTGGATACACCATCAAATGTATATGTATCATTTTAGTTCAAAGCAAGATAGAATCCTAAGATCCATTGGAAGTAAATTCAGTAAGTTTTAAGATGCCAGCTGGCTTGTTAAGTTTATGTTGAAAGTAAGAGGTTCCAAGGACCTAGCTGACAGCAAAATGAGCAACAACTTGTCATTTTATAATAGAATGTCTCCTGAAGGCTTTGAATTTTCAACATGGCCTCTAGCAAATGCAGGGAGCAAGAAATAAAGTAACTCAAAGCAAGGAGAAGTGCTAGGCCCACACAAGGCTCTCTGCTGCTGCTTTCAATCCTAAGTACCCTATTAGGCTTTTAAGTTCCTCCAATGAGTACTTTTCAAGGTCTGAGATACTAAAATTCTAGCCACTGGGACTGCTGATGTTTTGCTGACTCTGTGATACCCTCTGTGTACACCAGCGGCAAGAGGTCTTTGTGGGACAACCACACACACGTCCGGGCAAGTACGCCAGTCTGGGCCCTCTTTCCCAGAAAGGGGGACACACCACAATTCTGACTTTATGGTTAGGATAGTAAATCAAAATCTTGCAATAATATATCTAACTAATACATTTGAGAAGGTGGCTATGATTCCAGTAGGTTTTTAAAATGCTACTCTGTCATACAGAAAAAACTTCAATACCAGTCAAGTGAATGGAAGGGAGCATGCTCTAATGGAGAGAACACTGGTCTTGGGATCACAGGTAGGTGATCATGGGTAGGTTTCCAGTCTTGGCTCTACCACTAATCACTTCACATAACTTTAGGCTCACATTCCTCACCTGTCAGAAAAGCAGATTTGACTAAACTCTACCTAATGTAAACTAGAAAGTCTAATTTAAAGTAGACATCAGAAATTATAATGATTCTAGATGTATTCCTATGCAATAGTGGCATTTAGTCTCTCTTAAATAATTGCAGTGAGCATCTGTCCAGAAGATACAATTTGAGGCCTGATTCCACACTCCAAATGGTGCCAATTATAGTTCACTTACGTCACTGAGAGCTTTCTGGGCTTGGGCAACCCTCCTCAGCTCTGGACTGTCATTATATGGGTAAAATAAAGTTTTGTCTTCTTCCCAGTCTGCAGTATACAGTTTCTAAATCAGAAAAGAGTGAGAAGTTGTGACAATATGAAATCACAGTTACATGAAAATACATAAGTTTTACCTCATTCATCATGGCCTAAAAACTCAAGGGCAAGGTAAGAGCAAACGTAAATGGAACTCACAGATAACCTCCACTCTCCCATCCAATTCAAGTCATATTTGTTACTGGATTCTCTTGCTTCTCCCGACAAATATTTCTTACAGAAGGGCAGATGTGTCTAATTCTGTTTCATCTCCTCTCTGTGAGTTTACCTGACTCCTGCAACAACTACTAAGCAAGTGTAAGGAGCCAGGAAAGTACTTAGTGCAGTTACTGTCACAAAACAGACTCTTAATAAGAGTGATAGCCAGGAATATCCAAAGTGTAGCACAGGGTCCACAGAAAAACTAAAATATTACTTTGTGTGTTTCCAGAGCTGGACCTCAGGAGCATCTGTGTTGTCCCACTCACTCTCCTCAGGTTGCTCAGGTTCCTGGTAGGACCTTCTCCTCTACTCTGCCCCAGAGCTCTCTTCTCTGTTCCTCCTTGCCAAGCCCTATTTCTTCAGCCACACCAGTCTCAAGGCTAGTCACAAAAAAGACTAAGGAAAGAAAGACTAATCTGTATTTCAGATTATTGAGAGTGTAGTGAGTATTCCTCTAAATGTCATGGTAGGAGAGCAGAGGGAGATAGAGGTGGGGACAGAGCGGAGGCCCTTACCTTACTGAACAAGGCTGAGTTCTTAATGGCCTGGACAAGTTCAGGGGCATCAGGGGGAAGCAGGTACTTATCCTTGGTGTCTTCCCAGTTCTGCTTGTATAAAACCTGGACAGAAAGAGCAGAGGGCTTGATGTCTCCCCCATGGCATGATGATTTAGAGAACGAAAGAGCGTTGTGAAGAGTTTTTCACAAAATGTCCTGGTACAAAGGCTGCCAATGTGGTGCTAGCACTGATTAGGGAAACGTTGACCATGTCAGCATCCCATAATACTTTTCCTGCATTAGTAAGCTTTTCCTGGAGAAAATATCTATTTTTTTTAAAAAAAATCTTAATCATGATCTTGATTCTTTACACATTCCTTTCAAAGGGTGTAACCTATCCATCATTGACTAAATGTGGATGATACATGCATTTCTTTTGACTGACATGGTATTTTCAAAAAGTATTTTTAATTAGTTCCCTCCATTTGAAATTTGGAGATTTATTATAAAATCTCAGCTCCCAAATTCTTTAAAAAAAATAAGAGAGTCTGGTGACACTGGGACTGCCCTCTGTGCAGCAATTGCCTGCTGTCGAGTTGCAGGCCACACAACCCACAGTGCTCCCCAGGCCACTTCAGTCACCGGGGCAGCCTCCCTGACATGGTGCATTTAGAGCCTGTGATTCAGTGGGACTGGTGAGCAGGATCAGGCCTGTCCAGTGTTCTCCTCTAAGGCCCGGCAGAGGTGGCACACATTCTATTTCGTGCCCATACATCCATACCATGACCTTACCTTACTGACTTGCTGCGACACTTTCTTTGCATGTTCAATGTCCTTTGCTTTTTCATCCATGTGATAGATAGTTTTAGCAACATCGCCATCCATTCGATACTTAACCTGCAGAATAAATGCACAGTTAGACTTCATGACAGGCATAACCACGTGATTAAAGAATGTCCTATAACCCAAGATCCTTGACCCAGTCACTCTATGTTTACATCACAAAGCAAAGTATTTTAATTGCAGGTAGAAAATTGTGATCTTCAAAGGTCTGCAGAGCACCTGTATTTATTACTTGTCTTCTTTCCCAGCCAAATTCCAGCCTCCCTGTGCTCCAGTATGAAGAACCACAATGAGTCGGAACTTCCAAAGTGTATCACCTTTTAAGCTAACTTTCAAAGACAACCATTTAGAAGCCTCTTTGGATTCACGTTTAGAGCAACATCATCGATGGCCAATGTTTCCTTTAGACTTCTGGACTGGCTCATAGTAACGCAGCCCCTTATTTTCTCCACACCTATTTAAAACCAGTTCCCAGTGGGAGGCATATTTTTGACATGTGTGCTTCATTTGAGCAATGCAGCCTACCTCACTGAGCTGATCCTGTACTTTCTTGATTCTGCGAAGTTCTGGGGTATCGGACGTGATAGCGGTTGGCTGTCCTTTTCCTTTCTCATACTTCTCCTTGTATTTATTCTGAAAAGAATATCAGATATTAGCCTGAAACTTTATAATGCAGCAGAAGGAATTTCAGGCAATGCACTCATCCCCCTCTGATAAAAAGTACTGCGAGTTATAACAATTAGCCATTATAGCAGCATTTTCCTGTACCCTACCCTGATTCTCAGCAAACACTAAAATAGATTCATTAATTGCTCCTCCAAAACATGGTTTATAATGGAGACAGTAGAATTGGTATCGCAGACTATTGTCTTGGAAATGCCCTACAATGATTCTCTCAACGTTTTTATTGTCTGAGTGCACACATAAAAAAGCTTGAACTGCAAAAATTTCAGAAAACAAGTATAGAAATTGAACCAAATGTGAAAAGACTTAACTGCTGATACAATGCAGAAATAGTCAATTCAGAAGTTGCTGCTAAATCTCAGTGATTTGGACAGCTGAGACACCATCTGTATTAATGAAGTGTCTAAATTATGGAGTATTTTGAAAAGAAGTGCAATTAAATTATTTCTGCTAAATATACAAGGAGTTCTTGCTTTAAATATAATGTACATAATATATCATTATTAATGGTTCAAGAGTACTCTTCAGTGGAGCAGTCAACAATCTAAATTATGTTATTGATTTAGTTACTAACCACTTTTAAAATATTAAAAACCTGTGCCAACATTCTGCTCAGTCTACCAGAAATTCTAGAATATTAGCATCTGAAATTAATGAGATTTTATGCCAATGAGTTGGCAAAATAATTTCTATTTTTGCTGAATACTACAGAGATAAAAGAGGTAAGATGATATTATTTTTAGAAATCTAAGTCTTAGAAGTCTATTTTTTAGATCAGTCAAGAATCTGAACAAGATAAAAAATAAAAACAAAACCAAAAACGAACTAAGCAAACAACTAGAACAGGAACAGATTCACAGAAATACAGATTACATGGAGGGTTATCACTGGGGAGGGGGATTGGGGAGAATGGGGGGAAGGTACAGGGAACAAGAAGTATAAATGACAGGAACAGAATGGACAGGGGTAGGTTAAGAACAGTATAGAAAATGAAGCCAAAGAACTTATATGTATGACCCATGGACATGAACTAGGGTGGGAAAATGATGGTGGGAGGGAGTACAGGGTGGAGGGGAGTAAAGGGGAGAAAAAAAATGGGACAACTGTAATAGCATAATCAATTAAATATATATTTTAAAAAGTAATCTGAACTAGAAATTTACCAAGTAGTTAGTCCCCAAGAGTTAACACTCAACCAAAAGTGAGTATTTATTGGCTAACCACAACCGGATGCTTCTGACATAAGCATTAGTCCTATATAATTCAATGTTCCCTAAGATAGTTTATATATTTCTGAGCCTCCAGAGGACATAAAATCAGTCTACTTAGTGAAGCCCCAGCTCACTGTGGGCAATTGATGAGTGGGTCTAAATCTGCCGCCAATCAGTGTAACTTAACTTTGAGGACCAGGGACCGTCAGGAGCAGTGATTCCAGCTTGGACTGCATCTTAGAGTAACCTGAGTAACTTTTAAAATCCTTCTATTCTGCCCAAACCCAGAGTGACTAAACAAGAGTGGCCTGGGCATTTTTTATTTTAAAGCTCTCAGGGGATTCTAAATGCGCAGCCACAGTTCAAAACCCCTGTTCCAGGGTGCAAACACTCCAATCGGCTGTGTCTCAGTCTGGTCCTGGTTTCCTACCCTACATGTTCTTCTTCACCATCCGCCTCCCAGAGACCCACTTCAGAGGCATCCTCATCAGACATCGTTTAAAAAGATGCTCTTTAGCTCCCAGCTCTGATGTTAGTTGAACTGATGTTAACTAAATCTACATTTATGGTTTCATTATTCTAGATTGATAATTAGCTGTGATTAAATACCAGTAAATACTTTATAATTGGCCTTATGCTTATTTTGCAGGAAAATTTTAATACAGATGCTTTTCCTCACTCTAAAATGGCACAAATAAATTACAAGAAAGCAAAATTCAAGACTCACAAGAGCACATATTTCTGCAAGATCAGTTTAGTCTCACACTGGTTGAGAAACAAAATCCAGCCAGTATCCAAAACAGAGCTTGTTGAGATCAGTAATTTCTCCATCATACAACCAGGTTAGCAGAAGTCAGGTTGAAACTTACTGTGCTAAAGAGATCCTGCATTTTCTGACTGTGTGCAATGTAAGGGGTCATGAACTTTGAAGAGTCCACTTTCTTCTTGACAACCTTCTTCCTCTCCGCGGGCTTTGCCATTTCTGGCTGGCCCAGCGCTGGTTTGGAAGGTTCTGACTGCTCATAGTCGGATGTCGTTGTCCTTGTGGTTGTGGTTTCATAGATTTCTGTTACTGTCTGAAATTGTGACAGGCAGTTCAGCGATGTTATAAAAGTAAAGACTGTGATAAGGGTGATCTTGGTATTCTGAATTTGCCACCCATTTCCTGGTATTGTTTCTCCATCACTAAAATGGGCCGAGGCAGAAAATTACCCACTCCGTCCATGTGACAGCACATTATGTCATAACCGTAATGCTGGCTGTCCAAGATTGCATGGGGTAAACAGTTACTCCTTCATAATTTATGACATTGCCTTAAAGTTCCATTCGAAGAAAGGAACTCTAACTCTTTAAGGTGGAGTAAAAATCGGAAGTAAATTATTCTTAAATATTTAAAAATTTTCTTAAATTCTCCAGGTAAAGTAAAAGCAAACTTGGGATCAGAGAACAAACGATAAAGGCAATCAAAGACTTTTAAATAAGTCTGAGGAAGTCAGTTGCTTATTCTGTAGGTATCTAGGCATTCTCCCCTATAGTATGAAACAAAGAATAATGAACCTCATACAAAATGAATCACATCAATATTGCCAGTGATTACCATTCTTTGGCTTAGTCAGTTAATGAATGTGAACTGCAATGTCATTCGCACTAATAAATGCTTAAGCGGACAACCATAATGATGACACAAAATGGGGTAATTATCCTCACAACAGTCCCATGTGTCTGGCAGGTGGGAAATGACTCTTTCTTTCAAAAAAAGCTGACGTGGAAGAAGCTAAGGCCCAAAGTTTGGGTCTAGTCCAAGGTTAAAATACTGTGTGTAATAAAATAAGATAATCAGCTTAGCCGTCAGTTCATTTCAGAGTATAATGTTCTTTACAGCTAATACCACCTGAATCAGGGGAAGAGTCTCAGCATCAATTTGGAGAAGAAAAACCTAAGTAATAAGGAAATTGTATAGCTAAGACGACTTTCCCTAGTGCTGTCAGATTGTTGCTAATAGGCTGCTTTCTGCTCATTATCAATGGCATGTGCTCGACCATGAGAAACTAACCAATTTACAGCATCTACGGGTGTTAGTTTCCATGCGATCGTGGGCTCTCTGAGTGGGCTTTAGGGTTAGCCACCCATACCATTGTATTGTCCTGCACAAGAGGAACAGCTCCATGCAGGAAATGGGTCATGACTGAGGTATTTCACCCTGGGAAAGACAGCTCCAACTTGGGGTATTTGTGAGAGTGGCTTTCTCAGAATTACTAATGTGCTAAAACGTAAGCAGCATTTTATGGCACCGCCAAAGACAAGGGTTTGGAGGTACCACCCCTGTCCGTGGAGATGGTGCCCCACAGCGCACAACTCTACACAACACCTCTGCTGGTCCCCATGCAAATCACAAGTCCAAAGCCATCTCTTTGCTGCTGTCAGACTGGTGACAGCCACTGACATTACCCTAATTAGCATCACCTTCATCAAAAATACCACCAGAACAATTGGGAAAACCATCCGCCAGCATGGGTATGTTCAATGGCAAAAATGATGATAAAACCTGTCAAACAGGTAACAATCATTCTTGTACCACCAACTGCTGAATATACACAGGTGAGTGTCCCTCCTCAGGTTCCCCCTTTTGCCAGCACCATGGCCCTGGGAGTGTGAGAGAGAAGAGGCTCTTCCCGCTTTAAGGAGCATACAGTTGCTGCAGGTGTGGGTTGGACCTTACCTTACCGGGGATCTGTTCGTAGACTGTCTCCTCGGTGTAGTACTAGAAATAGAGCACAAAGGTGTGGTCGTGAGAACCAAAGCAGAAACCGCCTTGCCACTGCCTCAGCTGAACCACCTGGGTTATTTCACTTGTTCAGTTGGTTTGCTGCATGTGTGGAAGGAAGTAGGAGAGGAAGCCTATTTACATTTTGGACCCCATTTTAAGCCCGTGAAACTTCTGAGAAGCCCAAGTGAACAGCGTCAGACTGGACAAAAAGAGGCAGAGTGGTGAGAAAGGTGCCCGAGGCTGGCTTCTCATCACAGGATGCTATTTCACTTGGGACAAGCAACATTTTTCCTTCTGGTGCCCAAGTAAAATTTTCGGAAAAAAGAATACAATAACAATACCTTGGGTGTGTGGGTTATGAAGAGAGGAACTCTGATAAAATTCAGTATTTGGTGATTAACAGTACAACAACACAGAAACCTCAGTGTGAAGAAAACTTCTAAATGAACTGTATCATGGAAATAAGAGATCCGAAGGTATATCCACATCTCAATTATCCCGATACCACTCTGATTGCTAAGTTATAAGAGTTTCTTCTAGAGTGACGGGTGAATCCCTTCCAATAGCGTGATGACCCTAAAAGGAGTGTTCGAATGAAGTTTTACAAATGCTCAGGAGTGAAGGAAAAAATGAAAATATTCCTCATCACAAAATGTGGGAAAGTTGGGCAGCAATTTGCCACTGATGGCTCTTAGGTGCCTGCAGGCTAGACCTGAAACCAAATCTACTTTTGTTCTACCTCTGACATCACAGCAATAAATAGACACGGGTAGGAACTGGCTGACATTTTGTTTCAGATGTGTAAGGGAAGTGGAATCCTGCCGCCAGCCTCACCCAGCAATGCCGGGCAGACCCGAGGAAGACTGGGTTAGCTCAAGGCACACAAGGAAGGGAATAAAAATGAAACATTGGCTCATTTTCTCAGCAAAAAAAAAAGTACATGTTTTTTGCTTCATTTTTTTTCTCTGCCACCGCAATATATACTTGGGGAAATGGAACAACATTGAATGCAAAGTTTCCCTCAGGGGCTGTTTTTTTCCCCCTGCCTTTGGTCCAGTGACCTCTCAGCCAATTATTTAACCCTTGTCATTAGACCCCATTCTCTATTTCATACCCAGTAAAATTAGCATAAACCTTGCCGAATGTCCCTCACTTTTGCAATTTCTTTGCTTCATTCCTAGTTTTTAAATTTGGAATCTAATTCTATCGCTGGGTCCTTACACAACACAACAGAAACCACAAGCTCTGACAAGACAGGGAATGTCGTTTACAAGCCTGTGCCTTCCTCACATGGGAAACGTCATTTGGACACTTTCAGAAACACTGTTTGATGCTGATCCACACGGAATCATTCCTCTGGCCCCACGAAGCACCAGTGACTTGAGAGGAAACTTTGAACGGAAATGAATGATTCTCAATGGTTTTGGATTTTGCTAGCCTTCAAGGGAAAGCAGCTCTTTGGTAGCCATCCAATTTTACCTTTGCTGGGCTCTCATGGCTGCTAAATATATCTTAGAAACAAGCTCATAAAAAAGGCAACATTATCCAAATGGTTGGCATTGTCTTGTAAGCCAAACCCCACTTTTAAAAAAGTCTTGCCACTCATTAGATAGTACATCATTGCTTCTTCTTCTTTCTTTCCAAGTTTATTTAAATTTGAGTACAGAATGACAGTATGATTTCATTTGGATGACCAAGATCCCTAGGAGATGCATTTTAAAAGCCAGTTCCTGTCTGTTTTGTGAACTCTCCCCTGACTTTTTTCTCCAATCTGCCTTCACCCCATTCTCATGTCATCCTTTTTGAGGTCAGAGAGACCTTGGTTCAACAGTCCCTGGCGGGAAGCCTGTGAGTTTAGCACCTGCTGGTCAGACCCAGAGCCGGAATGGGCACCAGGTGGCAAGGATGAGATGCCTAAAAATAGTCCCCGCCATGTTTATGACATCTCATTAAAGCCGTCAAGCCTAGCGCTAAGGACAGTTTCCAGTGACCGATGAACACAATTATTTTAAGAAAGGCACGGGATTTCAGTTGGAAGCTTTAAAAAAGTATTCCTGGTTTTACAATCAGAGGGAAGGCAATTTCATTTATAATTTTTTTAGGGGTTGAGACTGATTATTCGACCCTTAGGGACATATGACAAAGGTACACTAGTAATAATTTTGAACATTGACAATGTGGCCTTTGACCTTGACCCCAGAGAGTTTGTTCTATTATATGAGATTCATTCTGGGTTTCATACACACACACATACAGAGCCTGGCAGAAGTGATGCCTGCTTGAATGTGGGTGGTAGGGTAATACTATGGGTATAATAATTTATAGTTTTAATTTGAACAACATTTCACCTAAAATGTCATATGGTGTGCTCGAGTATGATATTGTTATGTTACAGAGTTGCATGCTTATGATTTTGTAATAAAAATGGGGTATTATTTGTGCTGGGCCCCTGTGTGTATGCTTCAGTAATAAAAGCAATTTTCATTGTAGAATAAAAGTTTCATCATCTAAATATAGATAGGCCCATAAAATAAACTTCTGAAGACAAACTTTGGCACTTTCAATTGAAATTTGATTCTGGGTAGCTCTTAAAATTTATTTTATTTTTTTTAAAAAGCACAGATTTTCAAAGCTGCCTCCAGTTTATTTATATATAATCAGTAATTTGTAATTATTAATTAGTAGTTATAATTACTAATTACCACTTTTATATTCTATGGCAGTATACTTATGGATATGAAACTAAAGGCAAGAGCTGGTAAAGAAAAACCATACATGATAAAACAAAATTATATTTATATACATGTAATAAATGACAACAACTTTGTTAAATGTGACAGACATTTTTCAAGATGCCACTATGGAGGGAATTTTTCAAGATGCCACTATGGTTTTTGTTCTTTTTCAAAATTCAAATGCAAAAGTTAGTTCTGTTCCCTTGGGTAAATACCATGGAACTGGTGGGGAAGGGGCTCCAACCCTCGCTTGAGAGCACTGGGAGTTTATTTTTACATGTTTGTGCATGCACATGCACATGTATGTGAAATGTCATATATGCATATGATGTCACATACATTATTCTAAACATTTAATTCCTATCTCCCTATAGATAATCACCCAGTTGAAGCAAAGAGTTGTTTTCCTCTATTTCTATGCAGACCCTAATATAATTCAGTTTACAGAGCTTTTTCTTCATTTCCTCTGTCCCTTTGTTTTTTTTGAGAGTTTGAAAAAAGGAAAAGTGGGAAACAGTGATACTTCTTTCCAATTTTAAATCCTACATAATTATAGTGAAACTGAACATAAAATATTCCTTTCTCCTACTTTAATGGTGACTCTTTGTGAAGTTATAATAGACAATGTATTTTTTAAATGATTAATTCACCCACATGGCTTTGATTGTTGCCACGTAAAATGCTTTGCTGTCAGTCAGTTGTTTTTCATCTTACCTCCACCACCTCCTCATATTCTTCGTCATCTGCCATCTTCTCAGAGCAGTAGTGGTACCTACAAACTTTTCATATTCCAGACAAATGAAGATCCATTAAAATCGATCCCCAGGACAGAATCATCTTACAAGATTATAAAAACAACATTTAAAACTTATCCCTTCTACATATGCATATATGCCTGCAGGCTAAGTGAGGAAAAACATTTAAAAGCAGGTTTGAAAAAACTGAAGCTTCAAATTTCTTTCTCTTGATTCCCTCAGGAATATGTTGGGTATTGCTGCTTGTAGCTACATCATCAACTTAGTTCTCGTTGTGAAACAAAGTGGAGATAGGGAGGAAGGGCGCTTAGAGTCAAAGGAACAGAGCACTTAAATTTCCAAATGCTTGGAGAACAACATTTCTAAACAAAAATTTTAGTAAAAGGAGGGTCAGCTGGGTTTTCGGGAGCAGTTGTAATTTTCCCTGCAAAGCACCAAAATTCTAAGAGGGCCGCCTTAGGTCTCCATGCGCTCTAACAGTTACATGGTACACAGTGTATCTTATGCATCAAATGAGAACATATAAAAATGAATCTGCCAGTAGATATGAAAAGAAAAATAGAGACCTCAAGGCAATGTGTTTATTTTCTTCCTGAACACCATTGACTTGTATGGAGTTTTCTCTTCCGTTTCCGTAGCTCTTGTCCAAACCTAGAAAATAACACATTTTTGAAGCACTGATTGAAGGATGTGTAAGGTTGTGGGTCTTTGGCCTGAGCTTCTAATTCGGGAACTAACAAAAGGATCTCCCAGGGCCTCTGTAGTTTGAGGCCAGAGAGTGGGACTCTCTTGATAAAAGTGGATGATGACTTGGAGCAGCTGTCCCTTCTTCGCCCAAAGACATTTGCCATGTAAACCAATACCCCGCCATGGCTGGTTCTGTTAAGCTAGCGAAATTGCCGCTCTAGAGGCAAAGGAAGCCCAGTAGAAAAGGATACATATAGGAACATAAAATACAAATCCTTTTCCATACTAATACAGTTAGAATAAAAATCAAAGTTAAAAATGAAAAAAAAAGTGTTAGACAAGAGAGTCAACCCAGTCAAGCAGTGAATTCGTTAGCACAGGACGCTGCCTGTCCGATATTAATGAGAAGGGCCTGAGCACCACAGTGGGGTCACAGACTCTCCTGGTCCTCGGTTCCCTCGCTAATTTCCCCAGTTTTGACCCAAAACTTTGGAAAATGCTTCAAGGGAAGCTGTGGAATGTCTCCTGAAAGGACATTACAGAAAAAGCCATAAATGAGCCTTACCTTCAATCTATCAAATCAATTTCCTCAGCAGCAAAGCCTCTCCCAGCTCTCCCCTCCTGAGAACCCCAAGCAAGAGCCTGTGAGGTGCCTGGGCTCTGAATTATCATGTGGCCAGAGCAGCCAATCAGATCATGAGTTGCTCAAATTTCAGAAGCTAAATATACTGAGTGATCTTCTGAAAACCACCTGTTCAATTCCACTAAAGGATAAAGGGTAACAAATTGCTTGCTTAGAACTATTCAAATGTAGTGGAATTTCACCTAACTTCCAGCATATGGGGTTCAAATTTACATTAAATCTCTCATTTACTGTAACCCTGTTTAATGCCATATTTGTGTAAAACGATGTAGGAGAAAATAAGCACAATTTTGAGAGGCTTAGGCTTTGACCTTCTGTAACTGCTTTCTTCACTTCCTTTGTCAGAGGTAATCATGCTCACTGCATGCACAGTTCACCGGGTGAACTATATATATTACAGATACTGATGTGAAACAAACAGAAAAATAAGATTCAGAATGTATCAAATTAGGAAAAATAGTTTAAGCACTCAATGATAGGTGAAAATATTTGATGATGACACTCAATAAGCTATCTACAGGGTGTAATTTAAGAGATGAGGCCCCATTGTTTCTCTGCTGCTGGACCAGGAGAGCAAGCCAAGACCACGCTCATTATCTCCTCTCTCCCCAGGTATGGCCAGTGGCTAGGAATACAGAGCCTCTCTCCTAATGAGGTTACTGATTTTCTATGTGCTCAGATGGCTCCTAGAAGCCGAGTGTGGATGCAGATACAAAAGGGTGCAATTTCTGAACAGCAGGAACAGATAAAAGGGAAATCAGTAAATTACTAGGATGGATAATGCTCCATTAGGCAAGGCAGCGTGTAAGACATTGCCTGTGTAAAAATTACCTGAACGTTTTCTACTTGAATACAATTTTCACTGATTTAATCTCTCTCTGCTCCTCTGTACTGAAGCAACACCCCCGTGGGTCACCCATATCTTGATATAGATTTAAGACTAAACGTATGGTAACAGTTCTTTTTTAGTTGAATGTTAGGAAGTAATCTCATATTTTAAACATATGTGCCTATCTCCCTTCTGTGACTCATACGGTCATAAATAAAACTGAGCATCATTTTGTCATGTTTACTAATTATACCTGTTCATTTGGTGTAGTCTCCTCAGTCTCATGACCGAAGGGTATGTGTGAGATATGAGATCATCCGCTTGGTAGCTGCCTAGTAGAACTGTGACTTACTATTCATTACGCCTTTCAGAAGATGGTGTTAAATTAACAAATAATACAAGCCCCATTTAAAAAAACATATAGTGCCAAATTATATCAAGGACAGATAAACATAGACATTCTAATGCTAATCTAGAGTTATGCTGTCTAGGGATGAAAGAGAGCTCAATTTTTTTCTGGCCTAAGTTCTGCAGAAGAATAAACTGATGTCCTGGTTTATTGGTAGGCTTTTATCACATGCCTCGTACATAGTCAGTTTCAATAAATGTAGGCTATTGTTATTTGTCAATTATTACCATATTTTACATTTTATTAGAGTCTTTGCTCTTTCTTTTGTATTAGACTGAAATACCAAAATATTGCAAAGCTTCTGAAAACAGACGTTAGTCTAAGAATTTACAGTCAATAGGAGTTTGGCTAGAAGCCTGCATAACTGACTACAAAGCAAAGCAGGGTACACAGTTCAGCACCAATAGCAATGCTCAAGATGGTGTTTTCCTGAAGATCAAGGCCTAGAAGCGTCGTGTCAGGAGACTGGAGGAGACTCGATAGGGACGATGGCATTGTAACAGGGTTTTTGTTGTTGCAGTTGATTTCATTTTGTTAGTTACCTTAATCAAACTACATCTGCACATCGTTTAAGAATCAAATAGTTTTGCAAGTCTTATTACTAAAATCAGCACACCTCATTCCCATCTTTCCTCTACTTGTTCCTCCCTGCAGACAATTATTTTAACTCTTTTAGCTGAATCTTTTGTTATTTATCTCCACACATTTAACGAAAGGTCTATATTGCTCTTTACTAATTTTTTCAATCCTAGGTATTATCTGTTAAGTTGTCACTTTGGAAAATGTGGTTTAGCTCTCTGTCCTATAAACCCCCATTCTTATGAGACATGAACCTCATCTCCCAATTTTCTATTGTGGTAATAAAGTTCTATTTATGTAATTCAGAATTCAATGTTTACATTATTATGATTAGCAAAATGCTATTCACAGCTGAAGCCCATATACTATGATTTCTTTTTGTTTTCCGCACAAGGGTTAGTTTTTCTGAGAGTCAATACTTTTCTTTCTCCCTCTCTTTTTTCCTTCCTTAGTTTAATTTTTCTAGAGGATCAGAACCAGTAGAACCTCCTACACGGAGGGGAATGCTCTATACCAGCACCACGCAACACGGCAGTCACTAGCCACATGTGGCTATAGAGCATTTAAAAAGTGATTGGCACAACCATATAACAGAGTTTTTATATTTTTTATTTAATTTAAACTTAAAGAGCCACCTGTGGCCGGTGCCCATAGTGCTGAACAGCACAATTCTAGACGTTATCAATAACTACCAAAGCTTTCTGTCTGAATCCGCTTTGGCATTTTTCAAAGACATTAATAGCATTCTACAGTTGTATCCGTTTCTTCTTAAATCTCCCAGGGCGTCTTTTGTTCCCATCTGGACTAGTTTCCTCTATAGCTAGTATTTGGCTCTCGATTCCTCTTCACTGTCATTTGGGGCGTAATGCATATTTTAATACGAAAATCCCAATTCCTTTACTTAACTGCTATTTGAGTATGTATAGCGTACCAAGCACTATTCCAGGTGCTTCCTTCACACAGGAGGCACTACTAGTGGACTGAGTAATATGTGTGCTCCACTTCTTGTTTATTAACAGAACTACAATTTAGGCTGGAACAGAAGTATGCTCACTGAAAATATATACTCAATTCCCTAAGAGTGACACAGTTTGTCAATAGATTTAAGCACAATTCTAGGGAATAAGACTTCTGGGAGAAGTATGATTTGACTGGTAGGCAGGGCCAGATTCAGTGCCATGTACTGTTTTCCTCTTGCCTTTCTTCCCTTCTCTACTGCTGAAATGCAGATGTAATGGCTGGGGTAGTGCAGGCATCCTCAGACTATGAAGGAATATGTCATACGCTAAGAATAATAAAGCTAGAAGAAGCCTTACATGTAATGATTTCTTTAATATTTTTAAAAGATTTTATTTATTTTATTTCTTGACAGACGGAAAGGCAGGGAGAAACAGAGGGAGAGAAACATCAATGTGTGGTTGCCTCTCAAGCTCCCCCTCCTGGGGACCTGGCCTACAACCCAGGATGTGCCGGGACTAGGAATCAAACCAGTGACCCCATGGTTTGCAGGCCAGGGCTCAATCCACTGAGCCACAACAGCCAGGGCTGATTTCTTTAGTTTTTATATTTTGTAATTATTTTATCATTTAATAAGTTTAATATATGATTGTACAGGTAATTATATAGTGATTACTTAAAATTTCCCATTTTGAATTTATTCTTGTGTGTGTTGTAAGAAGGCGATCTAGTTTCATTTTTCTGTAGGTATTTGTCCAATTTTCCCAAAACCATTTATTGAATAAAATACCTTTAGCCCATTGTATGTGCTTGCTTTATTAACTTGTCAAATATTAACTGACTGTAAAGGTGTGGGTTTATTTCTGGGCTTTCTATTCTGTTCCATTGATCTATTTGTCCGTTTTTATGCCAGTACTATGCTGTTTTGATTACTATGGAATTATAGTATAGTTTGGTATTAAGTAGCATGATTCATCCAACATTGACCTTCTTTCTCAGGATCACTGTTGCTATGTGGGGCCTTTTGTAGTTCCATATAAATTTTCGAAATATTTGTTCTAGTTCTGTGAAATATGTTTTTGGAATCTTGATAGAAATTGCACTGAATCTGTAGATTGCTTTGGGTAGTATGGCATTTTAATGATGTTAATTCTTTCTATCCATGAACACAGTATATACATACAAATTGTAGAAGAAAACATAAGCAGCAAAATCACAAACATTGCCCATAGCACAAGTTTATCAGATATATCTCTCCAGGCAAAGGAAACAAAACAAAAACAAACAAATGGGACTACATCAAACTAAAAAGTTTTTGCGTAACAGAAGGAAATTTTGAGAAAACAAAAAGACAACCCACAGAATGGGAGAACGTATTCATTCACTCATACATCTGATAAGGAGTTACTATCCAAAATTTATAAAGTACTTACAAAACTCAACACCAAAAAAACAGCCCAATTAAAAAACGGGCAAAGAACCTGAATAGATACTTCTCCAAAGAAGTAATCAGATGGCCAATAGACACATGAAAAAATGCTCAATGTCACTAATCATCATAGAAATGCAAATTAAAACCACAATGAGATACCATCTCATACCTGTCAGAATGGCTATCATCAATAAATCAACCAGCAAGTGCTGGCAAGAATGCGGAGAAAGGGAAACCTTTCTGCATTGTTGGTGGGAATGCAGACAGGTGCAGCCACTGTGGAGGGCAGTTTGGAAATACCCCCAAAACTTAAAAATGCATCTGCATTTTGACCCAGCAATCCCACTTCTGGGAATATATCCAAAGGAATCCAAAACATTAATTTGAGAGAACATAAGCACCCCTATGTTCACTGCCATGTTATTTATAGTCACCAAGATACGGAGGCAGCCTGAGTGTCCATCAGTAGATGAGTGGGTAAAACAACTACGGGAAAATTACTCAATGAAATACGACTTGGCTGTGAAACAGAAAAAAGTTTTACTCTTTGCAACAGTATGGATGGACCCAAAGAACATTATGCTAAGTGAAGTAAGCCAGTTAGAGAAGGACAAATATCATATGCAGAATCTAATGAGTAAACTGAGCTAACAAGCAAAATAGAGACAGACTCTTAGATGGAGAACAGGAGGACAGCTAGTGGGGAGTTGAGGGTTAGAAGGATTAAGCAGAAAGGAAAAAGGACTTACGGACATGGACAACAGTGTGGTGATTGCTGGGGGGAAGAGGATATAAGGGGGCTAAATGGTGATTTAAAAAACATAATAAAATTATTAAGTAAAAAATAAAATTTCACTACATATTAATTTTTCTATTTTACACTTCACTGAATAGTAATAAAATTGGTAATTTTTTCATGCTTATTGACTATTTTTTCTATTTTTCTGTGTACTGACTGCCCATATCTTCCTCCTACATTGATGTATAGAATACTCTTCATATACTATGGATATTAGCAATTTGCCTCCTGTATGTGTAGTGAATACTTTCCCCAAGTGGTTTGTGGTGTCCATGGCCACAGAGATGTTTTCCTATTTACATGCCATCAAATCTGACAATCTCTTCCTTCCAGTTTCAACACTACTTACTAATCAAATGAATTGAATTTGAAATGCCATTTTTCGTATATATTGAATTAAATGTACATCTGTTTCTCATCTCTTGTGTTTTTTCTCATTTTGTTTTCTTTTCACCTAGGTTTTTGGGTTTTTTTTATTTTATATTTTTTGTGAAGTATAATCTACATAAAACAACATAAAACATTTGTGTACAATTTAGTAGATGGTGATAAAATGAGCATCTATATAACTACCACTCAAGTATAAAAAGGTCATCTCTCTTCTGGCCTCGACATAAATAACTCCTTGCCTTTATTTTCAGTTTTACCATCTACGTACTTGCATACTTAAACAATATAGTTTAGTTTTGTCTATTTTTAATTTTGTAGAAAGTAGATTCATACTGTATGCAACTTTTGTAGCTTAACTTTTCACTTAATATAATGTTTGTTGATTTTTATTATTGTATAATATTCCATGTACGAATATACTTCCATTTACCCATTCTGTTGTTGAGGCAATTGAGTATTTCCTGCACTTGTCAATTAAGAACAAAAACAAAACAAGCATCCTTTAACATGTATTCTGGTGCTCACAGACAACTAAATGATTAGAGTGTGTAAGTAAAAGTAAAAATTATATGTCCTGTAATTTTCATATAAGCAAATAGGAATATGCTTATCATTAACTTCATTAAATAATGTGCTACCTGTTTTCATGTGTTGGTACCAATTTATACTTTCATCAGTGATGTATGCTTCTTACCTGGCCACCAGTTAAGACTAACCTCTCTAATTTTTTCTCTCTGATGGATGTGCAATAGCAGTTTTAATTTGTGTTTAATCTTGTGGTTTTAATTTGCATTTACATAGCTGCTTGTAAAGTTGAAGTACTTTTCATATGTTTTCAGATATTTGAGTGTTTTGTGTTTTGTTTTTAAAGAGTGCCAGTTTAATTCTTTTGTCTGTTTTTCTCTTGAATTATTGGCCTTTTGCTCATTGATCTACATGACTTCTTTATTCTGAATTCTGATCCTTTGGTGGTTATTCCCGTTGCCAATATCTGCTCCTTTTCTGTGGCTTCTCTTTTTATTATTTTCACAGGCATTTGATTAACAGTACTTCTTAATTTTTATGTGATCATCTTCATCCATCTTCTTTGAGACTAGTTCTTTCAATAAAAAATTATTCTACCTCAAGATCATGAAGATATGTTCCTATATACTCTTTTGGAAGCTTTGATGTTTCACCATTCACATTAAAGTCTTTAATGTACCTGGAATTTTTTTCATATATGGTATGAACAAGACATCTAATTTTTGTTTTTGCATATGATAGCCAATTGTGCCAGCATCTTTTATTAAAAAATCTATTGTTTTCTCCACTGTTGTGGACCACTCTGCCTGGTTCTAGGAATTGTAACTCTATCCCTTGTGGCTAAGGGCAAGGGATGACCTTTGGAATTCAAGCCACAGGGGACAAAGCTTGTCTCTGGTAGCAGATACTGCCTCAATTTCCTCCCTTCCCCCAAAGCATGGTCAAAAGTCATTGACTGGTAAGACCCCTCAGAGGAGGGGCAACCTAGGCCAGACATGATCACTTGGGAGGCCATCATGGCAGGACTCAGGAGGCTGCAACAAAGAGCAATGGACTCTTGGTCCCCCTCACCCCCCTCTGCTTTGACAAAGCCCGAGTCCCCATGTTCTCTGGGAGAAGTGCTTCCTGGCTCTAATCCCCTTAAACCTGAATACCTGTTGGGGAGACGTGCAGCTCCTTGCCTTGCTAGAGTGTGTCCTGGGGAAAAATCTGGCATCACAAAGACTTCCTGATAAACCTGTGAAACCTGCTCTGCTTTCATTCATATGTGAACTGACAGATTCTGTTCACTGACAGATCCTAAAACTCTGTTCCTGACAGACTCTGACTCATACTAAACTCTCAGATTTCTTTGAAATGTTATCTACTCTTTGATCCTTGCCGCCCTGTATTCCTGTGTATTACAACCCAATAAAAGCCCTTGGAGGAAGGGACGCGATGCCTTTTTCCCCTGAGAAACTGGCCACCTCTCCCCCCCAAGCAGATCACATCATGTTTCAGTCATGTTTACTCTCATCCGTGGCACACAGGGGGACTTTCGAGGAAAGTCACCCCACATCCCGCTAGTTAAAATTCCTCCTCTGTACCCAATCTTGCCCAGATGTGTACGAGTCCTTTCTGGGCTCCTTGTCCTGTCCACCTGCTTATTTGGCTGTTCCTGCACCCATACCACTGCCGGTGCTCTTGTAATTCCTTATGATTGTTCTGTTTTCTCTGTAGTTCCTCCTGATCAGCCTTGACAGCTGGAAGAGCAAGTCCTTCCACCATACGCTTGATCTTTATGAGTATTCTGGCTCTTCTGTCTTGGGTATTCTGTATAAATTTTAGAAGCAGCTTACCAATTTTCCTAAAAAAGTACAGTCTCCTTTGCTCAATTAATCTATTTGATGTTCTATGTCAGTATCACAGTGTTTTAGTGACGATGGATCTTGAGTATCTATGACCATGTAAGCAACTGCTTAAAGATGGAAGAGTGTGCGGCATGTTTGGGGAATGGAGACTACTAATCTGATTCAGATCTAGTGAGGAATATGAAGAGAAGTAAAGAAAGACTATAAGGCAGAAGCTATGCTGTGGAGGACCCTGTGTCCAGCCAAGCAGTAGAAAACAGTGTGTTCTGACATTGTCACATTGCTATTTTCTTCTACATCATGTAGAGCTTTGAGTCAATCAGACATTAGCAAAGTAGAAATACAAGTATATCAGAAACAGACATACAGTATACAATTAAACATATTCAATTGTGAATCACACAGACTGAACAACACAGTGGGGTATATAAATATGAACACAGGCTTTCTCAAATTATCACACTTCTCAGGTGTTACTTGCTTTTCAAAATCCACAATGAACATAATAACTTTCACCAATGGTGCCCACTTATCCTTCTAAATACTCCTACTTCCTTTTCTGATGCTCCCTAAAATCAGACTCTATGAAAAACACATAATCATAGGTAAGGGAGATTTGAAAATGTTAAACTGTCCTCTAACCCATTCCTAGCTCCTTTTTCTCTGTTGCTACTTTCTCGTGGGACTTGGGCATGGGCTTGTCTTCTAAGTGAGCTCTTCGCTAAGCTGTACTGTTTGGAGAATCCTGACTTTGAGGCGTGTGTCTCGATATCTGCATAGAAATGAAAACAGCCAAGGCTTTTCTATGTTTGGCTTCTATCCTTCCTCCCTTCTCACAGCTTCCCCCAAACTGTTCTTTCAACTCGCTATCCTTAGGCATTCAGTTGTCATGCAGTAAATTATGAGAATTTACAACTTACTGCCCATCTCTAACCAGTCTTCACAAATGAATGGGTCTCAAAAAAGGCCAGCTTTAAATTGCTGACTTCTAAGGCATTTCCACTGAAATATAAATATAAAATAGCAAGGCTTATTTTCTTGTGTGGCTTGCAAACCAACTTCATGGGCAGTGCCTCTAACTCTCACCCTCACACACAAATGATAGGTGTGTATGTGTATTTTTCCCAGAAAAAATGACTTTCCAAATAACAGTTTGAATATATGTCCTTATATTGCTGTTAAAAATAAGATCTACTGTTTAGAAATTATTCATTACATGTATTCATTTAATGTAAACATAAACATAGAGACAACCAGAAAATTTACAACATAAAAGACCCCTGTAGCTCAGACAATAATTTTTTATATTTGCATATGCATTTCCATGGTCAATCGTTTTTGTATAAACTAGTCTTAGGGGAAGAAGCTGTGATGTCACTTTCCAGTTAGTGAGAGAAGACAGTGTGGAGGAGACAGCATTGTTTGAGGTCCTGTGGATGCCAAACCAGCCCACCTAAACCATTCATGGGCAATGATTTGTGAAACAGTTTTTTTAAAAAAAATTGATTAAATAGTTCCTAATGCTCACATGAGCTCATAAGCAGTTTGACCATGCGTCACTCACTTAACTCATTTGACTCACTGGGACCAGAACAGGTTGTTTTCCAAGTAGGAAAGTGAAAAGGAGAGAGTTTGTCAGCAATAAATTTTTATAATCGTCACACAGCACTAGAAGTTGGAATGTTTGACAATAGAGCAAGTATGGTCAGGTAAACAGTGGATGACAATGTCCCATTGATTAGCAAGAGTAGTTTAGTCCCAGAAAGTTCTATAGAGATCAAATCTAGTCCCAAAATCTAGTTCATTATAGATGGGCAGTCTAGCTGACCTACTGAACATAAGTGTTATGGAAGTCCTTGAAAAACTGGGTCAATTCTATTATCTCCAGTGACCTAAATACATTTTAGGGAAGGTCAAGATGGCACTAAGAGACAAACTGAGATCCAAACCAAAGCCTTACTTAGTGTACCCCTGGAATTACCATTTCAGTAGACAGCCTCCTAGAGTGGACATGATCTGGCATTTGGTTAAACTTGAGTATGTTTTTTTCCAAAATAAAAGTCTTATCCCATAAAACCTCTCAGTGGCTTCCTTTTCTCGTAAATAAACAAAGGAATTGGGACTGGCCTTTCTCAGTGAGAGTCCTGAGAATTACTAGCCTCACAATGTGTCCACGAGAAGAGGGTTTTGTTGTCAACAAGTGTGGGAAATGCTGACATTGTAACAACCCCTCTGTGAGATGTGCTGGCACCCGTTCAATTGAAATGGCTCCAAGAAATAGCCTCGAACTAAAGAAACCTACTGGCTTCTTTTGTTTCACCTTGCACGTCTGAAAATTTTACAACCACAGAACAATGTCTTTACATAACATCAGTTAATTTTGTCCCATTGAATACACTTTGTGAAACTCTACATTAACACTTGTCCAGGGTAGCAACTGTAGAACTCCCTTGGTCTAAACAGAAATCATTGGGTCTGACACAGAGAATAAGTGGCAGCCAAGCCTGGGAGGAAAGTCAGTTCCCGACCCTCCCCATCTCTGACTTACATGCCATTTATTTTTCAACTAAATGTGTTACTCTTGGAAATCCCTCTGCTTCTTTGGGACTCATTTTCCTCATCTGTAAAATGAGTGAGCTGTATGACCCTTTCAGCCCTGTCATTATTTTTCTTCCCATGTGTAGGGCTCACTTTCGAACTTGACCTCTCCATTTTCCCTTGGGCTGCTGAGTAGCCGACACCACAGCTAATCACCCATAAATAGATGTTCCATATCTTGGGCCTCAGGATGAATTTATAACTGGTGATTTACACAAAGTAACTTTCAAACAAGACGAATGCAACTGCCAAGAAAAAATATTATATGCCATTTTAAACTATTACTTGCACTATAAATCAATGGTATATTTTTATTTAACAAATACTAATTATAGTCCTTATTTTTATTAAAAAAATAAATTTAAAGCTAGCTAATACTTTCTGAGCAATTACTCTGAAGAAACATTCCAATGTCCCTTAAATCTACACCAGGAGCCATAGGTCAATGTTGACATTTTACCTAAAAACTTTCTATTTGTTTCCTTTCACTTTTTATGAAAAGCAATAAAATACTTTCCAATGTGATTGGTACATTTCTGGATTGGTTACATGTGCATCTTATTCAACCACCAGGAGAGCTTAACAAGCAGCTGAAACATTCAGTTTTTCTGCCATTTTGATTAGCTCCAAATGGTGATAGAATATCATTCCAACTGATCTAAAAATGAATCTGAGGCTGCAGAGACTGGAAGGGATGGAAGATAAAATGCAAATCTAATTTAAATGCCCAGGAAAATATAAATTCCAGAGAAGAATATTTAAAGAAACACTCAAGTTGTGGCATTTTCATCAAGAGAGGATAGTAGTGAGAAACTATGAGATAAACTATTAATGCGTTCATCTCAAGGGACAACCCAAAACAAATTTCTAACCACCTCAGAAACTTAGACTTAATTCTGCTTCTTGGAATCAGTGAAAAATAGGTCTACTGATAAGGAATAGATAAAGAATAGCCCTACATATTAGGAGCGGGTAGAGAATATTAACTCTAAGATTCACTACTCCCAGAGGCTAAGTACCTGGCATCCTAACAAAACCAAAGGAATTCTTCCTCTTATTCTACCTCAGTTCACCTGAACGACTTTCTCTTTCTCCAGATGCACAGAATAGAAGTGAACCCAGAATCACAAGGCTGGCTGTTGTGTTGCCATGCTGCCTAAAGGTCCACACCAGGAGCCTCATCAGAGACCCTTACTGGCATTTATCTAGAGGTTGCCTGAAGCGATGCTTTATCATTCTAGCTTCTCCCTTTGAATGTGTTCCACCCCTTTGAGTGTGTTCCACCATTTCTACAGCCCCGTGTGTATTTCTGTGCCTGAGCTCTTTCACTCAGGACTAAGGAGTACTATAGAAGAGACTTGCCAAAAAATTACCACACCCCCGTTTGTCAGCAGATATCATACTCAGTGACTGTCAGGAGTTTTGTATGAATACCCCAGCTCCCTCCCACCTTGGCTGGGATAATTTTGAGGCATGTAGTTTGCACTGTGGTTTAATAGCTCTTCTTTCTCTTCCCTGTAGAACATGGCTCTCTCTACTGGAGTTGCCAGCACTTTTTTAAAAATTATATTTTATTGATTATGCTATTACAGTTGTCCTGATTTTCCCCCGTTGCCCCTCTCTATCCAGCACCTCTCACTCCCTCAGGCAATCCCCCCATCATTGTTCATGTCCATGGTCATGATTATAAGTTCTTTGGCTGCTCCATTTGTCATACTGTACATTCCCTTCGCTATTCTGTAACAACTTGTTTTACTTCTCAATCCCTTCACCTCTTCACCCATTACCCCGTACCACCCTTCCATCTGGCAACCATCAAAACTCTCTGTATCCATGATTCTTTCTCTGTTCTGTTTGCTTAGTTTGTTTTTAGATTCAGTTGTTGGTAGATATGTATTTTTTGCCATTTTATTGTTCATAGTTTCGATCTTCTTTTTCTTAAATATCTCCCTTCAACATCTCATATAATAATGGTTTGGTGATGATGAACTTCTTTAATTTTTTCTTGTCTGGAAAGCTCTGAATGCTTGAAGTTGTCCCAGAGGCTACTTGCACTATCCTCATTTTTTTGAGTTCTCTTCTCTTCTTGTTGTTCTGATTGGTTGTTTTTTTGCTTCCTTATGTCCCAAATTGATTTGATTCTTGGCTTCATCCATTCTAATGTTTCCCTGTAGATTGTTCCTTATTTCAATTAGTATATCCTCACTTCTATCTGGATCTTTTTTATGCTGTTGATGTCCTCACTGAGTTCCTTGAGCATCCTTATAACCAGTGTTTTGAATTCTGCTTCTGATAGATTGCTTATCTCCACTTTGTTTAGCTTTTTTTCTGGAGATTTGATCTCTTCTTTCATTTGGGCCTGTCTCCTCATTTGGCAGCCTCTCTGTGTTTATTTCTACGTATTAGGTTGTTGCTTTGACTCCACGTTTGGTAGTGTTGCCTAATGTAGTAGGTGTCCTAGAGTGCCCAGTGGCACAGCCTTCACTATCACCCAAGCTGAGTACTTGAGGTGCACCCTTCGTGTGGGCTGAGTATACCCTCCTCTTGTAGTTGAGCCTTGGATGCTATTGGCAGATCAATGGGAGGGATTTACCAAGGCCAGTCAGCTGCAAGGATTGGCTGTGACCACTTACCACAAACCTCCACCCTCAGTGGAGGATCAGCTGTGCAGGGGCAGGGTGGCGGTGCTCCCATGTAGTCTGTAGATGTCCACCGGGTGTGCTGGCCCAGGGATTTCCCAGGTGGTGCAGGCCAAGATCAATCTCCACTTGTGTTTTCCCCAGGGCCACCCTGACTGACTTTTAAAGCAATCTGAGATAGCTGCTACTTGTATTGGGCTTGAAAAATCACAGGGGAAGCCAAGCTGTGAATCTAGGCTGGCTGCTGCTAGTGCTGGGCCTGGAGCTCACTGAGGCCAGCTGCTGCTTGTTGGAGAGGGTTAGGAAGTTATGACGCATGAACCAAGACCAGCCATTCCTATGGAAAAGCAGCTTGGGTGGGCCTGTAAATTGGGTGAAACAGAGTCTCTAGGGATCTCCAAGGTGCGGCAAACGGTGTTAGCTAGGTTGATGGAGTCTCAGATTTGGCACCAGCTTGCAGGGTTTGTTGGCGGAGGGTTCAGAAAAGGGACAATGACTTCTGCACACCTGATGGTAGACACTTCAGTTTCTCCCTGTATGCCACTGGTGCCTTTCAAGCACCTACTACCTCGGTGCTTGAGCTCAGAGGGAGTTAGTCTGAGTAGGTGAATCTGTGTATAGGTTCTTTAAGAGGAATTGCTTGGGGATCCAGCAGTTTCTTCCACTGGCTCAATCACTACTGATTTTTGCAGCCGTAAGTTGTAGGGACTTATTTTCCTGGCAGTAGAACCACAGGGCGGTGGGGCAGGTGTGGGGCTGGGATTCCTGGCTCCCAAGATATCCCTTCCAAATTTTTATCCACCACACATGAGTGAGAGACCAGCCCATTCCACATCTGTGGCTCTGGTCCCAGTCCGGATAGATGTGTTGTCTGACTTCCATTCAACTCAATTTCTGATAGTTCAGAATGATGGTTTTTCTAAATTTTAGCTGTCATTTTGACGCAGTTGTGTGAAGAGGTGAGCCATGTCTGCCTACACCACCAACTCGACTGGAAAGTCCTTACCTGCCCTTCTTAAATAAAGTGCTTCCACTCAAATCCTTCTGCAGTGTCCACATCTGGGACAACCCACACTGAGATGTGTTCTGTTCAATGGCCATTTCACAACACAAGGAAGGGAAGTTCTCAAGAACAGGTAATCCTGCAGAGGGGCCGGTGAAAGTGGAAGGTCTTGTCCCCACCATGCTCAGGCTCTCAAGAGGCCATTCTAGAGGGCTAGTCAGGACCTCTTTTCACTGTCTCCCCTATGCTGCCTTAAGTAATCTAAAATATTCTCTTTCATCTTCTCAGCTAATCTATGTCAAAATCCCTCCTCGAAGTTACATCAAGATGTAAGTGAATACGCTATTCTCTAGGATAGTGGTTCTCAAAGTGAAGTGCCAGGACCAGCAGCATCCGGGGAACTTGCTGGAAACGCAAATTCTTACACCCTAGTCTTGCTTGTTGAACCAGATACTCTTGGGTGGGGGTCCCGCTTCTGTATTTTAACGATCCCTTTGAGTGATCGTGACGAACACCAAAGTATGGTGGCTACTTTTCTAGGAAGTATTTCCTGTCACCTTGACCTGACTATAAAAATCTCCAACTGCAGTTCCCCGTCATCTTTCACATTTAGTTAATCAATCTAACCTCTCATTGCTACCTGCAAAATCTCTTATATTGACCTTTTTTCTTGGTCTCCATTTAATTCAGATTAACCCATATTTACCACCTGGATTATCAATGCAACCTCCCATCTGGTCTCCCTGAGTCCAGGCCTCCCATCTAGTTTCCTTCACCCACTAGATTTATATGTCTAGGTCACAAATATCCTACGTCCCTCCACATTGCAGACTCTGGCTCTCGGGAGTCTGTGTGTGGCGAATGCAGTATACCAGTTCACATGGACTACTGAGTTCTGTGGAGAAAAAGGGACAGCACAGCCACTCTCTCAAGAGGAGAGCACCCCAGCCCTTACCTACACAGGCTTTTATTGGTTTTCAGTCACATTACACCAAAGAAGGTTCTCATTATTTCTAGACTAGGGTAAGTGATTACTTCTTACAAATAACAAAAAAGGAGAAAAAGTTACAAATGCAAGGGAACAAAAAAATGATTGATTTGGTTATATTTCACCCTTGGGACGTCTTAGCACAATCTTTAGGGAGTTGCTTCAGAGATATACATTAAACATCTGCAGTCTTAACTCAGGGTGACGGAGTTTTAGCAAAAGCAAGTTTCATAGCAGCCTAGGTACAATGCAGGCCTGATTCCCCACGGGAAAGCCGAGCTGCACACCTGGTTCCTGTGCACTGCCTCATATTGATTGGTTTTCTGGATCAATACTGGGCTACATTCGCCATTGCCATGCTGATCAGTCCCCTATATCTCTAGTGCTTCTTGCCATCTAAATGTAAATCTAAGACCCTCAAGATCTGCATGCAAGCCATTTGCGATTTGGTTCCTGCCAATTAAAGTCTCCTTGACTAAAGACACACCAAAGTATCTATAGCACACCTCTCTATTCACCCCTCCTCCAAAGAGGGGTCTGACCTATTGCTACTACAGGTGCATTCATTAGGGCCTAATATACCCCTTCTCTGACTCTTTTTAAATAAGACATAGGCATGTAAAAAGCAACCCTTCCAGACAATTCCAAATCTTGGGAGGAGATCAGTAGCCTAAAACAATTTAGGCTGCAGCAGAGAACAGAGAAAAAGGGGTGAGGGGCCAACACTATCGTTTTCTGCATTTTTCCAATTTTCCTCAAGATAAGTCTTACTGCTTATGGCACAGTCAGGTCATTTGGCTTTCAGCCCCTTCTGCATTTACTATTTTGGACTCTAGATTTTCTTATGTTCCTAAACTCTTTGAGATGAATTCTTCCTCTGTAAACTAGAGATAAATGCTTGCCTTGTCTATTGCAGAGAGCTGATTGAGGTTCAAATGAGAAAATATTTATAACAAGCTTTAAAAGCTTTGAGGTACAAGATGGAAGTAAGGTATTGTCGTTAAATAATTGTAAGAATTATTTGTAACTATTAAATGCAACTAGCCAACATCTGGTGAGCATTGATTATTTGCCAGGCCTTAATCTAAGTTCAACACACATCATTTCATTTAATCCTTTTAAGACTCCAAAAATAAGATACTATAATTCTCCTATTTTACATAAGACGAAACTGAGGTATGCAGATGTAGACAAAACTCGCTAAAGATTACATACTTTTCTTAAAACTTGAAAGTGAAGGAGCTGGAATTTAAACCCGGGTGGTGTCACTCCAGACTCTTAACCCTGTTAATGGCAAAAAGGCAATAGATATCAGACTCAGTTCTGCAGCCTCGGTTCTTGAGTTTGGCTGGCAAAAAATTCAGAGTCAAGGCTTAAATACAACTAAAAGTTTATTTATAAAGTCACAGAGGGAGAAAAAGTGAGCTGTGGAGGAAGTCAGCCAGCTGGGCTGTGTGGGCTCAGGAAACAAGTTATAGAGGCAAAAGAAGGAACTTTGGAGCTTAGGAGAAAGAGAGAAAGAAAAGGTCCATACACGCCTTAAGAGAAGAAAGGCCCTGGTGTGCTCTACAGAGAAAGAGAGAGAGCATGCATGCATGCACTGTGAGTCCTCTGTATTGAGGGTATTTATCTGGAGGTCTCATGGGAGGATTTCAACAGAATATTCATCAGCTTTCCAGGTGTGTCCTTTTAGGGTCATGGTCTCTACTGATGGGTCAGCACCATGGTAGGGTCATTAGTCAGTGTAGTTGTCCTGATGTCAGCCAAAGACATGCTCTGCCTGGTCTTGCTGCTTTTCTGGGCCTGGAGCTGAAACATAACTGAAACCAAGATGTGATCTCTAGGGCTTAATGCCTAAGGGAATGGTTATGGGCTTGTATGGGATTCCTATGAGACTATTTTCCAGCCCCCTTGTTCTTACTCTTAGTGACAAGCCAGGGAAGAGAAGGTCAGGGGAGGGTCTGAACCACATGACCAGTGATATGCTGGGAGGAAAGCTCACCCTGGGGCAAGGCCCCGCCCTACAACTGTCCATTGCTAGGCACCCGGGGCTCATCAACACCTGTGCACTCCTGCCACGCCAGCATGCCTGTGACTGTGGGCGTGTAACATTACCCAAAGGGCCTGACATGTCCCAGACAGGCCAGTCAAGCTCACTGTGCAGAGACCAGTCTATTGGTCTATTGGCTATGTCTACTCAGCCATCACCCAACCATTGTCCTCTGTAGGTGGCCAGAGTGGTGAAGGGTCTTGTCCCTGGGGTCAGAGCACCTGAGTATAGTCTAGGCTCTGCAAAGATACTAACAGTATGACCTTGGGCAAGCAGACTATCTGCTTGGTGCCTTGGACACCTTATCTATAAAATGAGGAAGATACTTGTAGGGACGTTGTAAGATTTTGTGCAGATTGAATGAGGGAACACATGTAAACAGTTGAGCACAGTGCCAATCCATGTTAAATGTGCCATAAATGTGTGTTACTATTTTCACTGCTTTGGGGCTGTAGCAACATGGGCAAGCAAAGCAATCAATCCCTCTCCATCAAAATATGAAGACTATATTTATAGGCACTTTCATGATGTCTCGGGAGAATGCCTGTAGCACTGAGGAAATTGCCTTGAGCCCTTGAGCCCTCTTTGGTCACCAGACAAAAGCAAACAGGATTAAGTCAGCACAGTGTTGACTGCGGAGCTCACTGCTGCAAACAGCAGCCGCCTGCAGACTGGAGAGGAAGGTGTCCGTCCGCCTTCTGGGGAGGAGCAGGCGGGATGCAGCCATGAGAGGACAGGGAACAGCAGGCACCCGCTCTGAGTCAGGGGCACAAGGATATGAGCAAAGCTGAGCCAGAGCAAAAGCCCCAAGAGCTGGCTCTGTGGGTAGAAATGAAAGAAGTAGGCACATTTCTTTCAACCAAATATGGCTTTTTCCCAAGGGGGAAGTGCTAGTTGTGGGGAGTCCAGGTCCCTTGGCCCAGCTTCATTTTCACTAAGAGCCTCAAGAGTTGGCATTTTGTCTAATGAGGTTGCATAATCGCTGACTGAGATGAACCAACAGGATTAAAATAAGTTGTCGTTCATCAGGGGACCAAAAACTTGGCTCCCACTTCTTAGAGTACATGATAAGTTGAGGTTTGGGGTATTTTTTAATAACTTCAGTTACTAGGTAAATTCTGCAACTACTTTGTGAATAACTTAATTGTTTCGCACTCTATTTTTGTGTTATAAATTAACGTGTTGATTGAAAACTCTTAAAGTGTTTCACAATGTTTACAACCTTGCCAATCTAGCTACACAGTTTAAAAAAGTACTTATTTTTTGAAGTCGAAGAGAACTGGAATGCTAGTTCCCTGTTTTGTTTTGTATTTATTTACTTAGAGGTAGGTTATCCCCCCTCCCCAATCTTTCATGTTATTTATCTTCATTTGTTTTACATTCAATGTTATTTTGCATTGGGTTCAGGTATACAGCATAGTGGTTAGACAATCATATACTTTACAAAGTGCTCCCCAATATTTCCACTACTCACCTGGCACTATACATAGTATTGAGTAAATACTATGTAGTGAGTACTGTTGAGTATATTGAGTATATTTCCTGTGCTATACTTTACATCCCTATATCTATTCTGTGACTACCAATTTGTACTTTTTAATCACTTTGCGTTTTCCATCCATTCCCCCAAAACCTCCTCACCTGTGGCAATCACCAGTCTGTTCCCCGTATCCATGAGTCTGTTTCTGTTGTTTGTTTATATTGTTCTTTAGATTCCACATGTAAGGAAATCATATTGTATTAGTCTTTCTCTGACTGACCTATTTCATTTAGCTTAATACCTTCCAGGTACATCCATGCTGTCACAAAAGGTAAAATTTTAATAGATCAGAAGCATCCAAAGAGGAAGTGGAACAGGCCAGGCACTCCTAAAGGTTTATATTAATTTTATGAAGTGAACCTTGGGGTTTTATGGGTGGAAGGGTGTCCCTCCAAAAAAGATATGCTGGTGTCCTAACCCCTAGGATGTGAGAATGTGACTGTTTGGAAATAAGGGCATGAAGATGCAATTAATGAAGATGAGGTCATACTGGGCGGATTAGGATGGGCCCTAATCCAATAAGACTGGTGTCCTTGTAAGAAGAGAGACACAGAGAATACCATGTGAAGACAGACACAGAGAAGATGGCCGTGTGAAGGTGGAGGCAGAGATCTGAGTGCTGCACCTACAAGCCAAGAAATGTGAATGTTGCTGGCTGCCACCAGGAGAAAATGCAGGGCACGACTCTCCCCCACAGGTTTCACAGGGCCACAGTCCACCTTGATTTCAGACTTCCAGTCTCCCAGACGGGGAGCCAGTAAATTTCTGTTGCTTTAAGCCACTCAGTTCGGAGTCCTTCGTTAGAGCAGTCCTTGGATACTGTTACACAAGGCTATGTTTTCCATCTGTTTCTGACAGCCTTTGTTGGTGGTGCAGGCATCCATTAGGACAGAATTCCCCGTCCTGTGTTACATTTGTCTTCCTGGACTAGGCAATGAGCAGGGGCTGTGTTTTTCACCTGTTTCTCCACACACAGCAGTTGCTCAATAACTTCGTGTTTGAATCAATGAATATGTCTCAAAAAATCTTTGGGATTCACCATGGCTACTAGTCCACACACAGCCTCCATCTCTCAAGTAGGGAACTACTTTCCAACTTAATGTGTATGCAAAGGTGCTGGGTATGAGAAAAGAAGGTAGCAGTAAAATGGACCTGAAGGGTGTTATGAGACCTGAGACACACAGCCTTGACCTTGGATCTGGTCCTTACCTCTGAGCATTCTTGAGCCACACATTTCACCTTTTTGGGTCCTTTTAAAAGTAAACTACAGACAATTGACTTGCCTTACTGATTTGCCCGAGAAAAACTGCTTAAAATTAAAAATGAGTATCACTTGTACCACTCACATCACCCAGATGTTAAGTGCACATCTGGGTGCCATTAGCTGTAGTTCAGTGTTTCTCCCTCTTGGTGCATTGCACACACATGTGTGAGCACATATACCACCTGTACTTGTGTGTGTATAAATTTCTGAAGTCAGCATCAACGTCATTTGATTGCATATGTTATGACATTGCATATGTTTACCATTAGGCCAGGGTAATGATTACTGTACTTGCAAGCATTTGGTTAAGAATAATCCTGTTGTTAAACACAGCAGTTATGTGAGTGTGAGCTATATAACAAGAGGAAAAGGAACAGTAAAACAAAAAACCAACTCATTAAAGTTTATGTATTTGCAGAAGTATTGGATGTTTTAAATTTCTTCAAAATGTGTAACTTCAAAGACACGATTTATAACTCACTATAAAAAGTTGCTTTTTGTTATTTATCCTTACATGCAAATTGAGTTATTTCTAACCGAGAACCATCGTGACTTGAACACCGGAGCTGCCCAGTCGATCTCGATGGTCGCCCAGAGGATCAGACGGGAAAGGATGACAGCATGCTCGCCATCTGTCTCCCAGATTGCCTGAGGAAACATTCAGGAAATCCAGCTCTCAGGGCAGCTGGGCTTCAAACCAGTCACCAGAAAGGGGGATGCTTCCTGCCACTGTCGACAGTGACCACACTGCAGGGAAGAGACCTCGTTCAATGGTCAGAATCCTGATTGACTGGTACGGTTTGAACAACATGACGCCAGAAAATCAAGAGGACTCCAACCCATCTAAGTGCACGGCTCTGGGCACAAGTGTTTCAGAGGAGACACTTGGTTACCACGTGGCCTTTGTTTCTCTAAAGTGGCACACAGACCTGTCCACCTGCCAAGTAGTGTGAGTTTCAGTAGTTTGCCAGAGGGTTAGCCAGACTGTGGTTTAAAATTGGATGCATGCTTGTTTGTTTTGTTCGTTAGATTCCACATGTAAATGAAATCACATGGTACTTGTCTTTCTCTGACTGGCTCATTTCACTTAGCATACTACCCTCCAGGTCTATTCATCCTGTTGCGAAAGGTGAGATTTCCTTCTTTTTAATGGCTGAGCAGTATTTCATTACCAGAGGGAAAGACGGGTAGGGGCAGGTAAGAGAGGGTAAAGGGGGAATAAATGGTAATGGAAGGGGACTAGACTTTGAGAGGTGACCACACAATACAATATATAGTTGACGAATTATAGAATTGTGCACCTGAAACCTACATAATTTCATTAACCAATGCAATCTCAATAAGTTCAATTAAAATATTTTTTGTTTGGAGGCATGTTATTTAAAATTAGCTACTGATATAGATCCGAGAATAACACTGTTTTCCCCTAGCATTCAAAAATATTCTTTCTCCTCCCCCCAAATATTCTTGCCCAGAGGTTTTCTCACCAGAGTCTTCAGATCCCTGGTGGTTGTAAAAATCTCCCTTGGGGCTGGCCTGTAATAGTGTAAGACAGAACTGCTCCATTTCCCCCTCCTTTGCTCCTGGAATTATGCTCTTGAAAAGCAAGACAGAATTTAATACATTATACCAGGCACTCAGTAAATGGTTCTTGAATGACAAAAGATTAAAAATATTTGTGCTTAGTGAATTTTGGATTAGCAAATGCTAAATGATGTCATTGCTTATGAATGCGAGCCAGACTATACCTATGTCACCATTTTCAAAACTCAAGCTTAAGTAGCATTTTTATTAGATCTATTCTTAACACACAAATGGCTGCATGTACACAGACATGTGCACACACACACAACCAGGGGATATAATCAATGCAAATGACATTCATAGGCACATGAGCCAAGCTTGTGCTGGAGACACTGGGTGGACAAGCAAGTGAAACTCTACCCCACAAATCAGAGCATGCATCCAACAAATACTCATCCAGTGCCCACTGTGTGCCAGGAACTACAATGTGGACCTGGTGATGACTAAAACAAAGTCTCTGCCCTCTTGAGTTAACATTCTAGTGAGGGAGACAGACAGTATCCATGGGAAAGAGTAATAGTCTACCCGAAGAGGCAAATGGGCTGGGAGAGCCACAGATGCTCTGTAAAGTGGGAGCACAGGCCCCAGTGAAAGGCGGGAGTGAGCCTGCGCGAGTGTCTGAGGGAGGCCGTTCCAGGCAAAGGAAACAACACAAGCAAAGACCCCGGGGAAGGGACGTGCCTGACCTATTCAAGTAAAAGCCAAGCCAGGGAGACTGGAAGGAAGAGGTGGAGATTAGCCAAGGACCATTCAGGAGTAGGTGTCAGAGTAAGGTTCTGTCGGTGCTTGTCGTGCTTTTGGAAAGCTTTGATTAGAGAAGTATTTTCTAGGTGTCACATTGATAATCTTGGAAAAGGCATTAGTTCTGACAATTGGGCCCATGTCCTTGGCAGACTTTTCGAGGATGGCCAGAGGGCCACCACTACGTGCGGAGAATAAGCAACCATCCAAGTCTCTTGGATGCTATGGGGCTAAGTCGAAGTGGGTACCACTCAGCCCACTGTCTCTCTGTTCAGTAAGTGGTTTCCTCCTGTTATATCCCCTCTGGAGATGTCCCTCCTTGGTAGAGTCTGAGAAAGGGAGCCGGGAGTAAGACAAAATGCAAGCCACGAGTCTGCCAGTCCTTCAACTTGGTCCAAGTTTAGAGGAAAAAGGCATGAACCAACAGCTGATCTGAGTCTGGGAAGTAGCTGAGCCCTATCTAGTATTGGTATTTACCTTTTTCTTTAGAGTCATTAATCCAACCCCAGGCTGGCTCTTTTCAATTTATTTATCAGTTTATTTTATTTTATTATTTTTTAGGAGAAGCCCAAGGTTGGGATGGTAGTATTTTTCTTCTTCTTTGCTTTCAAAAGCTTTTACTGAAATAACAACTTTGGAAGACAATACAGTAATACTTTCTGCACAACACATAATTATTCAGCTTAGCAGATACTTTAAAAATAAGCTAAGAGACAAAGCATAGACACGCACATCAGTTATCTCTGTGTTCTCAGTCCAGGAGAAAAAAGGAAAAATGGGAGCAAATAAGCTTCTCTTCTCATTCTAGACAGTGAATTCGGAGTTTGGAAACAGAAGATGAACTGGAATGTATTTCATTTCCAGCTTCCTTCCTTTAGTTATCAACTTCATGAGTTCTCCAAAGAGCCCTCCCATGCCTAATTGCTCCTCCTCTCCCCTCCCCTCCCCTACCTCCACCACCACCCAGAAGGGGTGTGTCTCAGAGAAGCAGTTTTTTACCTACGATACACTGAACTACAGCTCTGAGAGCTGAAACAAAATGAAAGCCCTAGCACCTGGAATGAAACCCTGTCTCTACCATCAGCCCCCTTCCTTCCTGTCCAGGCTCCCCATCCCTCCCGAGTGTACTACAGTCCCTTGGTCTCCTTGATGGGAGCTCTGGGCTCCAGACCTGCTGCAGCTCCTGGCTGGGACACTTCTACGTAGCCACTGGGCTCCTCTCCTTCTGCCACTAAGCTGTCTGCTCAAACAGCACCGCCTCCCACCACGTGTAAGCCAGCGCCCATCGGCCCTGTCTGTCTGCATCGCATTGCCCTGTTTATTTCCCTTAGTGGTGCTAATTACTATCTGACCTTCACCATGGATTATCTATTTATTATCTATCTCCCTCCCCAGGACACAGGCACAAGGTATGTAAAGAACTTAAATGACTGAGACAAGGATTAGAATTTTTGTGTAGTATAAAACTCTAGAAATTACTTCTTACTTTGTAGATTTCATTTTAGAAATGAGGAAAAAGAAGCCCACCCAGAGAAGTAGAGTGGCTTTCCTAGGTCACACAGTCAGCAGTAAAACCTGAGGCTAGAAGTTCAGGGTCATGACTCTCCCAGGACAATACTCATCTGACTAACCCCTAACTTTGTTGCCTTTCATATTTTCTCCCTTCCTCCCCCTCTCCCCTATCACCTCTCTCTTTTCTATGTCTCTCTCCTTCTTTGGCTTCTAATGAACTGCAAGGGAAATCTCAAGTGAATGATGTTCAGTCAGTGGTTTCCTGCCTCAATAGTCAGAGTTTGAGCCAACAAGGAAGTAAGTGAAGACCTATTAAATAGCGTCATGTGCTAAAAACCTGCAAAGGAGGGGTTCATACCCACATTTGACACGGAAGACACTGGCTGTCAGAGAAGGTAAGGGCCTTTGCTGATCAGCCACCGCACTGGAGCCAGAGCCCTCTTCCAACCTGCACCACTGGGCTCCCACCCGCACCTGCCTGCACCAGACTCCAGGTCTCTCTTTGGATGTTCTCGTCACTGAGAGATGAGTCTCTATTGCACCTGTCTGGGGCAACAGAGAGGACACCTTAACCTTCTTCTGAAAGGCGTAGGGAAATATTTGCTATCACTCTTATGAACCTGCCATGTGACCTTGGGAAATTTACCTGGTTTTCCCAAGTCTCAGTTTCCTCAGGTGAACTATGGAGATGATAATAATAATACTTAGTACAGAGTTTCTGTTAGCACTGAATTAAGTAATACACGTAATATACCATTTGCAACATCTGACATATGATGAATACTCAAAAAGATTAGCCACAATTATTACTTTCACATCATTAATATCATCTTCACCAAAGTCTTTATTAGAAATTGCTGCTACAAAAAGAATACTTAGAAATAGCACGGGTTTGCCATTTTGGATCCTCCACATTCTTAGCGTTGGAACAGTGCACAGTCCGTGGTTCTCCATCTCCTTACTGCACCCCCGTCTCATCCTCGCTAGCTCAGGGCTCATAAGAAGCTGAATTATAGCACTTCTGGGACGGGTAATATTTCCTAGAATTTTGCTACAGAAAGCTTGACCTGGGGACCAGCCGCATCTAAAAGCTGGTCAGGAAATCAGCCTTGGGCTGCTCTACTTTTAACTCGGCAGCTAGTGTGTGTGCATGTGTTACAGGAATGTGAGGGGAGTTGTTATATTTTCTGTCAGTTTATTTTTAAGCCAACATTAAAAGTATTAATTTCCCCTTGAAATATTCTAGCTTCCCTACCTCAGCCAAACATTCCCATGAATTTGTTATATTATACTCTTGTTTTGTTATATACGCTCTTGGGCAATGAAAGCACAATAAAGCTCTTTTTCTAATTGGTATGTGATGAACCAAAGTAAAAAGTAAATATCTTACTATAGAGGATGCTCTAATTTAGGTAACCACAAACAGTGTCTCTGTGTTATGCTCTTTAGAAAATCAGCCGTACATCCCTCCAGCATTTATACAGTGTCTGATGTACAGTACACGCTGAAATAGAATTGATAGATTGAATAAAACGTGTAGGCTTTCTAAAGGATTAAATCCAAACAATTCATTCTAAAATCTTATATGCACCACATTTGGCTCTGTTTTAGACAATATATACATGTAACAGAAAAATACTAAAGAATTGTGCCTTAAAATTCTCCCTAATGTAAAAACCAATCTAAAAATAAGCAGCCTTAGGCTAGTATACAGCTTCCAAGCATTATTAATGACCCAGTTTCCTCCTTTTCTTCTTGATAGACTTTAACAAATGATATCCATTCTCAAGTCATTTCCTGGTCCAAAATGACTGCTGGAGCTCCAGCCACTACTTCTGCATTCCACGCACGTAGCAGGAAAAGGGGGAACTATAAACATACACATTCCCAGAGCCTCCCAGAACATTTCTGTTTATATTTTATTGGCAAGAACTCAACCATGTGGTCACACTTAACTGCAATATTGATTTTTAAAAATAGTTTATTTATTTAATTTTAGAGAGAGGGGAAGGGAGGGAGAAAGAGAGAGAGAGAAAAACATCAATGTGTGGTTGCCTCTCGAGTGCCCCCTACAGGGGACCTGGCTTGCAACCCAGGCATGTGCCCTGACTGGGAATCGAACAGGCAACCCTTTGCTTCCCAGTCTGGTGCTCAATCCCTTGAGCCACACCAGCTGGGGTTTAACTGTAATCTTTAATTCTGAGCAGCAAGAAGTTTAGCTAAAAATCAATGTTAGATTACCAAGAAAGAAGAGAAAAGTTACTGGGGTAGGTAAGAAGCAGTGTCAGCCAAAATCTCAAACACCACTTCCACTTGAATCTACTGTGCACTCACTTTCATTGGTCCTGTCTGTTGGAGGCCCATCTGCTCACTGCCTTCCACACATGGCACTTTGTGCCCTTGCTCATCATGTCCTCCTGGCCTGGAGCACCTCGCAGCTCCTCTTCACTGCCCAGAAGACTCGTGTCAGGGCTCTCTCCATCCACATAGCTCCCGCTCACATCTTCCACTGAAATCCACTCCCTATGTTTTTTTTTTTTTTTTTACCTTGTTTAAAACACAGTGGGAGACTGTCAGGCATGGAGCTGATTTTGTGTTTAACCAAGTTCCTGACACAGTAAGTTCCTCACTTACTATGAATATTTATGTCTGCTATCTATGACAGTGACAGAGAAGAGTTGGATTCGGAATTTAAAAGGTTGAGCAATTATTCCAGCTTGGCAAACTCCCTCTGTTCCAATGAATGGAAGCACAAAATTGTATCATCTCCCTACCTACCTTCAGAGTACAAATAGTCCAAGAAATATGGAGATTTATGAAGTGGCAAAATGTATGCAAACTTCACAGAGGACATCAAAAATGTTCATAAGCCCTACTTGTGGGTGAAGTCAAGGACTCCTGTATTGCTACTGTTGTCTATTTAACTCTGCAAAGGCTACCAAAGCTCTTAGAATCAGAGGCCATGGAAGGCTTGAGGGGTCATCTAAGGAAGTCTGATGCACCAAAATTACCCCGCTGGGTGAACTGAGATAAACTAAGGCTAGAGACAAAATAGCTCAGCCAGGGCAGAGCCAGAACTTGGAGGTTGTCCTCTGTACACTCCAGGCCCCTTATCACAGCCCCACACCACTGTGCTGGAGGACCTTCGCCTCCATCTGTGAAGAAATCTGTGATGCTGCATCACTGTATCGGACCCCTTGCTCTCTCTTCAGCAGCCCCTCCCCATCAGCAGCCCAGGCTCACACTCTGCAGCCAGTCCAGGAAGGCCACATCTGAGGAATCTGCATGCTAGGCCAGTCCAGACTCACGAGGCCACGCTTTGTGACACATTCCCTGTAGCTAGGCAAAGAAGCCATTTTCACTGTCACGTCATGCCTACAGTTTAGGACTCACTGTTGTTTTCTTGTCTCAGATCTAGTCCATGGGCTAAATAGAGAGGTGACATCAGTTGGGCAGACACAGCTGTCAGAAGCCACCCCTGGGCCCTATGGGAAAGTAGCTGGGCCTCCTCCAGTGGTACGCGGGAGTGGGCTCACACTGAAAGGTCACAGGCTAACAAACAGCAAGCTCAGTTGGCGTCGAGACGTGACAGTTGTTTGGCGCCCATTAATGCTGGTTTTACTTGAGAGTTTATTGTTTTTTTAAGCAACCACGGCTTATTATGACAACCAACATTTGTTGTTTATTCTGTGTCTACGGTTTAAACAAAAAGGGGAATTGTGTCCATCTTTAAGGAGATGCTAGCAAACACACTGAGTGTGGCTGGGAAGGGGTTGCATACACTGCGTTCTGGCTGATCGGCAAGTGGTCGCACCACAGCCCTTGGAGGCCTCACACACCACACAAATTGACTCCTCATCCCCCACCTGGGCCAGGGAGGTGCCGGGACCTGCAAGGGCAGAAGAGGGGTGTGTGTGTGCATGTGTGTGTGTGTGTGTGTGTTGGAGGCTGTGGGGAGGAATGGCCATAGCCCTTGAGTCACACATCTGCAACCTCTTTTCTGTGCAGAGGGCCACATAGGCTTAAATTGCAGCCAAGATGGAAAACTCTCCTACAATAAATGGAAATGATGACAGATCGTGAAGGGGATTTAAAAATGCTCATTCTGAAAGACTCTAGAAAATGACTCCAACCACACTCCTCATAGCACTCTGGAATTGATTGAAAAGTAGAAGGAACTCTAATATCTTCAAATCCAGTCTCCTTGTCTGCCACTCAACATTCCCACCAGGTAAATTTTAGTGCCTGTAGGAACGACTCCACGGTCTGGAATTCTGTAGCTGGGTGAAGCAGGTGTTTTGGGCAGTACCCTGAACTGGTTCTGTAATTGCTCAGTAGGAAATCTCTGAGTGGCCAGGACCCAGTCCACAGTAAGGAAGAGAAGTAGGAAAGAATCAAATTTTGCAGAATCTAGGAGATTAAAAAATACCATAAACAAGTCAAAAGTAAGCTGGTTTAAAAGGGCTGCAATACACAGAAGAATGTGGTTGATTTTCCTAATATACAAAAGCACTTACATAGCAATTTGTAAAATAAATCTGATTTTTAAAAATGATAAGAGCCTACGAATAAGCAGTTCAGGGGGAAAAAAGATGAAAAACTAAAAGCAAAAGAAAAGAGGTTTTGTCTTACATTTAAAAAATGCAAATTCACCTGCCTGGTAGCTCAGTGGATTGAGCGCGGCCTGCGAACCAAAGGGTCGCCAGTTCAATTCCCAGTAAGGGCACATGCCTGGGTTGCAGGCTAGGTCCCCAGTGGGGGCCGTGTGAGAGGCAACCACCCATTGATGTTTCTCTAGCTCTCTTTCTTCTTCCCTTTCCCTCTCTCTAAAAATAAATAAATAAAATCTTTTAAAAAATGCAAATTCAAACAATAAAATGCCATTTTCACCTATGCTTGACTAATGTTCAATCATTTGATAATACCCAGGATATGGAGAAGCACTCATATTTTTTGAAGAGCAATTCAATTATGCCTATTGAATTAAAAATAAACACACTCCTTAAAATTTACTTCATAGATATATTTTTATGAGTGCACAGAGAAATCTTCAGCAATATTCCTAATAGAGGAATGTTTGTAACAGGGGAAAGTAAAATATTTAAATTCCCACCAATAAGAAATTAAATTAAAGACACATTTAGCCTGGAATACCAACAGCTGTTAAACTGAATAATATGGATATATATATATGTGAATTAAAAGATTGCTGTGATACAGTAGGTGAAAACCACAGGTGTAGAAATGTGCATATAGTATGAGTTTATGTAAAAGTATATATATACTTGCATAGTCATAGAAAATTTTGCAAGGAGACACAAGTTATTATCAGTTGTTACCATTTATTTAAAGTTTGTAAAATGCAAAGGCAACACTATATTTCCCCCATGGACCCATACACACAGCAAGCACACAGTGTGCACAGAACAGAGACATGATAACACAGTTTACGTTGAGGGGAAAAAGATGATGTTGGCAAAGAGCCCATAAAAATCTTTAAATATATTTTAATGTTTTATTTTCTTAAGAAATATATCTGCAACTTTCTTTTCCAATATTTGAAGGAGCAAGAAAAGAAATAAAAAAGACTCATTTGACTCTAACACCCTTTAACCTTTATAAAATCTCTTAAAATAATCAGTGACACAATGATGACTCATTTCTTTTTAACTTAGTGAGTGGGGATTAACATTCCCTTAGAGACTTGGACCTTCTTGGTTGAACATTCTTGTATTAATCTTTCTTGTTTACCAGATTTTTCTATTAATACAGCCTGAAAGGAACGATGGTGCTTTCGTGGCGTGTTCCCCTTAGTTGTCAAAGAGCAGTCGACATTCAATTTTATCGAGTGAGCACACTTCCCAGTCCCCACTCACCCCTGCCTCAGAAATCTCTCACCAAAATTACTGGGCCTTCAGTAAGTCATGGATCACCAACAAAATACACCTGGGAGATATTCTGGGAAACACGTGTGTGTGTGTGTGTGTGTGTGTGTGTGTGTGTGTGAGGTCTTCCCTTCCTGGAGAAGTTTAAATATTAAAATTGTTCACTCTGAGCTGCAGGCTGGGTCCTCATATCTGCACAGGAGAATTCTTCCTGAAATACTCGCAGCTTGCCCCCACTTACAGACCTCCACTGACATCTTGGGGAAGTCTGAGCCAGACCGTGCACATCTACCACCCAGGCTGCAAAGAGCAAAGAGATGGCCTTGGTGACTTGGCACTAATTGTCCTTTTGTCTCTCTGATTCAGGAACTCATAGTGACAAGAGGCAACAGCGTTAAGCAAGTCAAATGTGGGTGGGAGATAGTTCTTGCTTTCGACACCAGAGTAAGTGGCTTATTTCTTTGTACGATACACATTTTACTCTCATAGCATTAAAGCTGAGTTTTAAATACATAACAGACTTTTCTTCCAAGCATTGTGCCATGGATACAATGGTGAATATTACCTAGTGAGTGGCTCACTTGTAAAAGCCACTTTTCAGAAGACGATTTTCTAGCCAGAAACCTGGGTAAAACCTTTTTCATTAGACAACCTAGTTGGCTTGTTCCAGCTTATCAAATGGAACATGCTGGCCACAAATTAGCTAAAGGAAGTTTTATAGAAATTTAAAAAAATCTACTTTATGTACTGTGCCACCAACAAACCCCAGGAGTGGTGTGTTTCTCTTTAATATTTCGGTTTGGTGCCTAGAGGGGTTCCATGTTGAGATACTATGTTGGCAGAGACCTTCCCAACCTGTTTCCTCCCATTCATGCACCGAGCTTGGTGCCCTTTGGGTACCCCTGTCTCTCCACCCTCTCCGTGGTTGTCCGGAAGGAAGAGCTCTTCATAGATACTCGCCTTGCTCCGGGCCAGTGGCCTTACTCATCCATCCAGGACACAGGAGATCTCATTGCCACTCCAGATGCTAACAGGTAGATAAGGACTGATCCTGTGGACTTGGCTAGGAAGTAGAGCTCTTCCCCATGACTCTGAAAATCAGCCTTTCTTCCTCTGAAACTTTGCATGATTTTTATTATTTAACAGCGACCATGTATTGATCACTAATGCTCCAGATCCACTACAGCAGCCACTAGCCACATGTGGCTATTGAGCACTTAAAATACAGTTAATTCAAACTGAGATATACTATAAGTGTAAAATACAAAACAAATTTGGAAGACTTTGTACTGTGGATGGAAAAAGGTTTCTATGGAAAGCAACCTCACAGGGCAATCTGGGCAACCCCACAAATTCTTAGCTGGGTAGGTCACGGTGGGTAGTTGTGCTCTAGGCACATAACTTCCGTAGTAAAAGGCGTTAAGTCCACTCTCTCTATTGTTTCTGCGCTTCGAAGTTAACACACCTTTGAAATACCTTCCAAATACACAAAATGGGGTATTAACCCTCAAGAGAGCACACAATCTTGTTAACTGTTCTATAATTCAACCCTTATTGCTCTCTCCAATCTTCCTTGGGACGCCTCCTTAATTTCAAATCCATAAACTTAGTCTCTGAAACATTTGAAATATTGCTTCTAGGCATGTCATCAGTTTGACTCAAATAAACTCTTGAAAAAAATTCTCTACAGGTTTGGATGTTTCTTACATTGAAAGTATAAAAAATGTAAAATGTTAGGGTGGCTGTTTGCCTGGGTTGTGAAAAAAGTAACAAAGAGAAGAGAATGCAGAGAGCAAAGTTTATTCACTTTCCAAGGTAGGAAAGGGACGAGGCTGGAGAAATGCACCAGCGTGAAGGGTTGGGACTGTGAGCTTCTATTGCATTATAATGGGTGGGGTTTTGCTGTTGGGTGGCCATTGGGCTGTTAGGGGCTTTGCAACATAGGCAGTTTTGGTTGGTTTTACATAAGCTGCAGTTTGTTCCATTGTTACCATTTGCTTGGGGCTACGGGGGCAGTTATTTACGTTCTGTTCTTGCTTTTCCAGTCATTCTCAGTCCTGGGAACATAAACTCAGCAAAGTAAAAGGGCAGTCATGCTCAACAAGGTCATGGGCCTGCTCAGCAAATGGCACCATGATGGCAAATGGCACCGGCATTGTCCATTCATAAAATATCTCATTTAAAATTGAATCGTTCAAATTAAGGACCTTCTAGGGTTCAGGCACTAAAGCAGCTGCTAAATGTGTGATGGGTTGGTGAAATAATGCCTTTGCCCTCATGACGATAGATAGTAAATATAAAAGCAAAATGGTGAATAACAACAAAACTGGATAAATGTGATAAAGAAACCACCAGGGTGTCACAACAGATATTAACGAGGATTGGATGATGATATCTATTTACCCAGAGCAGCTAAGGAAAGTCCACCAAGAAAGTGACCTTGGCGTTGAGACTGAAAGTGGTGATACCGGGAGATCTGATCAGATCACAGCGGGAGGAGCAGGGAGGGACTGGAGGAGGAGGTTGCCCAAGGCAATGGTAAACAGCCTAGGATGGGATTGGCTGAGAAGCTGAATGCCTCCAGAGTATATGGAATTGTGGGCCAGAAGATTTAAAATAAAAGGAGAGCATAGCTTGGTTCTCAGGCTTTCTTCCTCAAGGATGCCTGGGTGATCATGCTGCCATTGCCGGTGTTTCCCAAAGGACAGTATTTTGGATGGATTTTGGATGGGAGAAGAAACTCCATGTGTAGTCAAGGATGGGGCTGGCCTGGCAGAGGATGGCAGGGTTATTCTTTGGGTTTCCAGAGGGGGCGCACTCTCGGTTCAGAAGCCTGCCATTGTTCCAAAATTGTGTAGTTTTTGTATTTTATATTGTTTTACTTTGTAAACTAACCCTATAGAAATAAGATAATTAAAAACTAACAGGGGGAAATGATAGGAGAACTCAGGTATGAAAGAGCTTAGCCTTAATTGATAGGCTTAAGTGACTAATGCACGTGGAAAGCTGTTATTCTAAAATTGTGCAGTTTTTGAATAAACTCCTTTCTTTTATCACCAAACCTTTGCCTCTGGGACTTTGCCTAGAGGGTGGCAGCAGGCAGCAGGACACTGCTTGCTGTTCAGTAACAGGGGGGTGAGCCAGACTTGTAAAGAGCATGGGGAGGAGGCCTTGAGAAGGGAAGAGCGTGTATACCGACCCTGAGGGTCCCAGAGCACCATGAGTGAGGGGCCTTTGGGCAGCATGGGAAGCTGCTGGTGGTGTTTCCTGAAAGGGAATCTAGCCCTGAGTGGGCTTGCCTGGAATCAGCGAGTGGTGTGTGGGTTCTTGACTTCATGCAGCAAAGATTTCACAACACAAATGCAGGTGATTTTTAGAGGATGATTATTAAAGCTGGGGACAGTGAAATAAGGACGGACCTAGGATAGAGGCAACAGGAGAGGAAGGAGGTGGGGATATAAGCTCAGGCTGGGCTGCTTTGGTTCACTAAGAAGTCAGGGAAAAGGAAGCCTTGGGGTTGGTCAGAGGGTTCGTGCAGCACAAATTGTTGTTGCCCACTGCCCCCCGGTCGCAAGCCTCATGGGGGTCCCTTGGAGTTTAGGAGATGCAGGCTTGCCGTGAACAGGACTTTCCTGATTCCCTACGGCAGCGCTAACACAAGCCTAGGGAAGGTGTAAAGCCTCCTGAAGACACGGGGAAGAGCAACAAAAACCCAGAGCACTGCAGGGAAGGCCGCCCTCACTTGGTTACCCAGCGTGCCTGTTGCTAAAGGGCACTCTGGGCTCAGCCCCATTCGCTTTTCCCCTAGTTCCTCGGTCTGGGCTGCTTTTCTTGGGCCTCAAGGAAAAACTTAAAGGTCCCATGACTTCATTATTAAGAGCGAGTTGTCTTTACTACTGGCTTTATCTCAATCTCCCCCGTACAGATGGGGGTGTGGGGCTTCCCCTCTCACAAATAGATGGCGCATCAACATTCTTTATAAATAAAAGGCTATTTTTTTTTCTGTTGAACCCCTTTCATGTGGAAGCATCTGAAATTAAGGTTTTTAGTGATATTTTTGCCCTCCATATTTGTATGACCTCATTTAATCTTTATATGAAGTAGATGTTATTTCCATTTATGAAGAAAAGCTAAACTAAAAGAAGTGGCTAAGAATAATTTGCTCCAAATCATACAGCCAATAAGGAACGGACAGATGATTTAAAACTGCATCCAGCCTGAGTGCTTGTAACCGAATGCAGGTCTGGCTGCCTGCCGCTATGAAAGACAGTGCTCACGAGGCAGGTGCTGGGGTAAACACACGGGGTTATTCAGATGCCAGTCACCTACAAGATGGGGGACTCATGTCTCAAAGCCCATCTCCACCTCTCAGTGGTGTTTATAAGGAGGGAGAAGGGAAAAGAACACAGATCAAGGGAGGGGGCTGAAAAGTTCCCTCTGTGCAGAGATGAGCACAGTCCACTCCGACAAGGACCGTGGTGGTCCAGTGTGTGTCATCCTGATTTAGTCATCCTGGCTTCACGTCATCCTGACTCTGTGGACAAAGGTCAGAAATTCTCCTGGAGCTGGGATACCTAAAGGTCGGAGTCTGTATCTTTTGAAGTTAGTTCCCAGGATCCTTACATAGACATGTTGTTTATCTGCAACCTACAATGTAGGTCCTGCATGTTAGAGTCAGCACATACAGAAACAATGTCAAAAGAACGGTGGGGTGGGTTCCAATTCCCCACTGTTATGTGCTGGCAGGCCACCACCAGCCTACACCGCCTACCGCGCTGCAGCCAGGGCCCAGGGACTAGGTCAAATTTCTCCTCCCAGCACTGCCGCCTTCTCCTCTCCTTTTGGAAACCCACCCTTTACCTAGATGACTAGAGATTCAAGAACAAATTTCGTAGTATTCCTACGACCAAATATACATTCTAAGTTAGTGGCATTTTTCCTCCTGAGAATAAGCTGGTGGTTCATTTTTTTCTCTAAAGGGCCATTTCTATGTATGTGTGTGTGTGTGTGGGGGGCTGGTTAGTCATTCAAATTTACTCTATTTAACTTTAAATAAAAAAGCAATAGTTTCCTGCGGAGATCCTAGGTGAAATTATGCCAGATGGAAATTCCTTATATTCTCCTAAGGAAGAGAACAATGGTCAGAATTCACTATACTTCCTCCAATTATGCGAGATTATATTTGCATCTTAATGGGAAATAGAAAGCAAAATACAAGTAAAGGCCGGCAGGTGGTGGTGGCAGTCGTAACAGATGGGCCGGGAGGAAGCGGAGGGGTAATTGCCAACATTTACCATTACTCTGTGGCCTGCGCTGGGCCAGGCTCATCACCTGTATGGGACCATTCAATCCTCACATCAACTCTACTAAGTTATTATTATCCCCATTTTACTGCTGAAGAGATTGAGTCTCAGAGAAATTATCCAACTCGCCCAAGATTAGAGTGTGTACCTTCTATTTTTAAAACACGTGGACTTCTGGACCTCTTTGGTGATATAAGCCGAACAGAAACCTGGGTGAAGATCAGTCCCCAAAGCTTCTTCCTAGATAACAGGGCATCTAGAAGACACAAACATTGACGAGGCGTTATCAGCAGACACCCCTGTCATACTCAGTGATAATTAATTGAAGTGAAAATTAAGTTGTGTTTGGGTTGTACCATTCATTGGATCTTCATTCAGTGCATTACAATTGAATGAATTTGATCGATTCATTCATCTACTCATTTATTCATTCATTGATTGGTCGGCAGGTCAGGTACTGCAGGGCACTGAGGACACAAAGATTAATGAGAGGCTCTGCTTTAAGTTGTCTGTCTTCAGGTTGTTCAGAGCCTGGAAAGGGAACAGAGACTTGACGTGGTGGGACTTCCCCCCTTCTCTGCCTCCTCGGGCCTGGCACTGCGAAGGCTAAGGTAATAGGAAGGGTCCTTCTGTCCTGCGACAGAGACTGACTTCCCAGCGTACAGCAAAGGGTTTGTGCCCGTGGGACTGTTACCTTCCCATTTCGTTTTTCAGATTTTCTGCTCTCAGGTGAACCCCACATGGTGGTGTCCTCTTTCTCCGTTTCCAGTTTTATGATCAGAAGCTCCCATTTTCCCTTATGTAACAAATCTATGGGGAGCAAAAAATGACTGGCAACTAGTACCTCGGCTGAGACACAGTTGGAGTTGGAACCTTGGGGGTGCAGTGGCTGTGAGAATGTAGGAGGGGAAAGGGTTAGAAGAAGGGAGGGACCGTGCAGGATGAGGGATAGGACTGGCAAGAGTATGTTGTGTGCTGGGCAGTGGGGGTGGCGAGACAGGTGGTCACAGAGGAAGATTCTGCAGTCACAACTGTCTTCAGTAAAATAACATTGCCTGTCTTATTAAACGAATGCTGCTTATTTAAATGGTATTATATTTGTAGCTTTAAAAATTTGACTTGGAAGTATATTTTGGTTTAAATATATAATAAACATGATTTACAAAAATATGCTTGGTTTTATATGTGTATTATTATGTGGAATTTTAACAAAAACAATACTGATGTTCATCGGATCATCTAATTTTTTATTTTTAAACATAAGGTGTAATTTATATACAGTAAAATTAACCCTCTTTCAAGTACAGTCCTATGAACTATAAGAAGTGTGTCTATTTATGCAGCCATCACTCTAATAAAAATACACAATAGCTCCATCATTCCCAAAGTGTCCCCTAGCCCACTCCCTGGTTAAGCCCTCCTGTCACCCCTAGTGAGCTCCTGGGACCCACCGATACGTTTCTGTCCTGATATATGTACTTTTGCAAGGATGTCACATTAATGGAATTGAACATTATGCAGCCTTTTAACACCAAATATATTGATTGAGATGTAATTGATATAGACTATGGTGTACATATTTAAGGATACAATCTGATGCATTTTGACATATGTATACATTTATGAAACCATCATCACTATAAAAATACTGAATACCTCAGGCCACTTTGTCTCCCATCCAAGTACTAACCAGGCCCGACCCTGCTTAGCTTCCGAGATCAGATGAGATCGGGCGCGTTCAGGGTGGCATGGCCGTAGACCTCAGGCCACTTTGTAATCCGACCTCTCGTGGCTCCCGAACACCCCTTCCCAAACAAGTACTGACCTGCTGTCACTCTAGATTACTCTGCATTGTTTAGAATTTTATATAAATGGAATCATGCAATGTGCTCTCTTCTTCATCTGGCTTAACACCCAGCATAATAATTTTGTGACCCACACATGTGCTGCATTTAAATAGGTCATTCCTTTTTATAGCTGAGTAGTATTTGATTGTATACTGGGTATATGTGTATAGCGTGAACACAACTTGCTTATCCATGCATCTGCTGAAGTACATTGGTTTCCAGTTCTGGCCAATTACAAATAAAGCTGCTCTGAACCTTTGGGCGCAGATCTTTATATGGGCATGTGTTTATTTCACTTGGGTAAATAACTAGTTGTGAAATGGTCGAGTCACATGATAAGTATTGGCTTAACTTTTTGAGAAATCAATAAACTGTTGTCCAAAGTGGTTGTACCATTTTACATTCTCACCCGTGTATGAGTTCTGGTTCCTCCTCACCCTCACCAACATTTGGCTTAGTCAGTCTTTTTAATGATAATTCCTTCAGTTTTAATTGACATTTTTCCTACAAGTAATGCTGTTGAGCATCTCTTCATGTGCTTATTTGTCATCAGTGTATCTGTGCTCATGAAATGTCTGTCCAGACCTTTGGCTGCTTTTTAATCAAGTTATTCTCATGTTAAGTTTTAAACTCTTTGTACACTCTGGATGTAAGTGCTATACAAGACTTGCAAATATTTTGTCCCAATGCGTGGCTTATCTTTTCATTCTCTTACCAGAATCTTTTGAAGTTTTTAAAAAATTATTGATTGGTTGATATTTAGAGGGAGAGAGGAAGAGAGGGAGAGAACATGGACGCCAGAGAGAAACATCAATCAGCTGCCCCCTGTACACACCACAACCAGGGATCGAACCCGCCACCTTTGGTGTTCGAGATAGTGCTCCAAGCCTTGGAGCCCCTGAACCAGGGCATCTTTTGAAGTTTGTAATTTTGATAAAGCCCAATGTGCCATTTTTCTCTTATTGCTCATATTTTGGTAAAGTCTCACAAATCTTTGCTTATCTCAAGGTCATAAAGATTTTCTTGTATTTTTTAAATGACTTCGTATAGTTCTAAGTTCTACAGTTAGGTTTATATCCCATTTTGAGAGGTTTTTTCGGTACATAGTATTAGATATAGATTCTTTAAAAATAGTTCATGTGGCCCTGGCTGGTGTAACTCAGTGGATTGAGCGCAGGCCTGCGAACCAGAGGGTCGAGGTTCGGTTCCCAGTCAGGGCACATGCCTGGGTTGCAGGCCAGTTCTCAGCAAGGGACACACGAGAGGCAACCATACATTGATGTTTCTCTCCCTCTCTCCTTCCCTTCTCCTCTAAAGATAAATAAATTTAAAAATTTTTTAAAAATAAAAAATAGTTCATGTGAACACATGTTCAAATACTGTAATATGTTTCCCCATAATGACAAGAGAAGGAAAATGACAGATAGTATCAAGAAAGGGGTACAAAATTGCGGCTTTCAATATTTTTCTGTCTTTTTAATAGGGAGAGATTAGATGCTGTTTTAAGTTGTAGAGATGGAGACACTTAACAGAAAGAGATTGAAAATCCAATGAGAAAGATTTTTCTTGTTAGAAGGGAAGCTCCACCTCCACTATCTTAATTTTCACGGCTATATTCCCAACAGCAAACACAATGGCACCCACATAGTAGGAGCTCAATAAAATGCTTTTTGAAGGAAGCAAACAATTGAGGAATTAATGCAGAGGAAAACAGAACCAAGAGTGTAGTTATGGAAGAAGCCTTGAATCAGCCTTGGCGTTTGGAGAGAACTAATTCCAGAATACGGGCGAGGAAGACAAATGCGTAGACAAAAGGGTGGGAAAATCGAGAGGTTCACATCCCATAGCGTTCGTTGTTTTTTTTTGTTTGTTTGAATGATAAAACAAGGTTGTTTGCTGAAGATGGGGAAAGGAAGTGGAGGAGGAAACTTGAATTGTCCATTGAAGTATTGCCATACCCTCACCTGGGCCAGCAGAAGCCTCCTCTGTGTGCTGAGCTAGGGGCTTTGGGAGACACTGTGAAAGACGCGGGTCTCCTGTCTGTTACTCGGTCGTGAATGCATCCGCACTATTGGGGTAAGGGCATTTCCATTGCACTGAGGTAAAAACCTCACCACCACCAACAGAATGACAGTTTAATACCAAGTGCTTCAGGAAGCTTCTGGGCTTAGAGAGGGGTTGTGGGGGGCCATTCTGAACAGGGATCCTCTCAGAAAAGCCTCTCACATCACATCCTACAGGCAAATGCATCAAGGTTTGGTCTGTACCCGAGACTGTCCCCTTTCCTAAGTGATTTTTGTGTGTGTCAAATGAGGGGACTTTTGAAAAGTACATTTTCAGATCATCATGTCCCAGATTCTTTTTTAGAAACAGTTTTCTGATTTACCATTCCCGCGAACTTTTCTTGAACGCTTCCCAGAATCCTCTGCATGGAGTTGTTTGGCCAGTACCTTCCACAAACTCCGAGAGAATAGGGGTACAGCCTTTTGGGGAAATGATGCCATTTTCTTGCATGAGAGGGAGATGTTCTTTGGGGACTTCCCCCAACACTAAATCTTAGCTTGGCTTTTGCAAAACCATACCTAGAATGTTCACTTTTTAAATATTAAAATTAGCAACACTGGCATTTTTCCATTCCCTTCTCCCCCATACCTGTGTTCTTTCTCTATTCCTGTTGCGTGTCGACTTGTTCTGTGAGAAGGCTGAGAACATTAATTCGAATAGACATGTCAGTGTCGTTCTGAGATAACGAGTTCCACACTGGTATACTACATTGACATGTACCATTTAGAAAATGTTATGTTTGGGGGCGTGGGGTCAGAATGTATTTGTCGTGATTGACTAGGTACTTGCATGTCCTTACTTTAGTCTTACTGCAGAACCAATTCACTCCCATGCTTGAAATCTTCCAATAACTTTCCACTGGATTTAGCATGAAATCCAGAATGACCCCCATGCTTCAAAAGGCCCTAGGTGGGGTGGCCTCTCACCACCTCTCAGCCCTCACCTCCTCCTCAGACACTCCAGCCCCATTCCTCCTGGAGGCCTTTGCACTTGCTCTTCCCTCTGCCTGACATATGGTGGCCCCAAACTCTCAATGACCTGGCTACTCCTCTCCGTTTAGGGATCTCATCCCAGACCTTGTGGATCCTACATTCTAAAAATCTTTGGGCTCACCTTTTCATCGTGGCTCCCAACACAAGCCACTCCCACCGCACTACTGTTGTCCCCTAATAGGCCATATTCTTTCATACTCCGATATTTGCGTGTTTTCTCTGCCTAAAACCTTTTCTGTCCTCTGCACTTGGTTCGCTCACACTCTTCTTTCAAGACACAGCGTAAAGGCCACCTCCTCCCCAAAGAATTTCTTGATCTGCCACCCAGTCTGAGTTAACCACGTTAAACGTATTCTCTATGGCGGGGCTGTAACTATTTGTCCACTTGTCCAGACACTACATGACAGGAAGCAGTTGTCCACCATACCTCATTCTTCCCATCACTGTGATACGGTGGTAACTGGTCAAGTGGCAGCCCAGCCAAGAATGACATTTCCCAGCCTCCTTTGCACCTTGGGGTGGTCAGGTAACTCGTTCTTGCCAATGGAATGTGAGAAGTCAGGCACGCTGCCCTCAAGTCTTCGTGGAGCAGACCTACCTCCTCCTAGCTCTCTGTCCTCTTCTTCAGGTTTGATGCAGATGACAGCAAGGCCTTGGGGATGGTGGAGCCACAAGATGGAAGGACGTGGCCATCAAAATGGAATACCTGCCTTGAACAATTATGGGAGAAATAAACAGCTTCAAGGCATCTGTGACTTGTACTGAAAAATTGTTGGGAAGAATACCAAGTTGACAGGTAAGCAGGTAAATCTGTAGAAAATTCCTTTTATATTTTGGTTTTTGTATACTAAAAGATTCAAAAGGCTTATTTATGTAGTTCATGTATATGAAGGAAGAAAGGCTAATGGTCTGGATACTAGAAAATCTCTATATACATTGTTAAATTTCAACTTAGAACTGCTCCCTATCCACTTACTTTTCATTTTTTTAAAAAAAGGTTTTATTTATTTACTTTTAGAGAGGGGAAGGGAGAAAGAGGGAGAGAAACATCAGTGTGTGATTGCCTCTCGCACACCCCTACTGGGGACCTGGCCTGCAACCCAGTCATGTGCCCTAGAGTGGGACTCGAACCAGTGACCCTCTGGTTTGAAAGCTAGTGCTCAATCCACTGAGCCACACCAGCCAGGGCTACTTTCAAACATTAGCTATGCCAGGTAGCTCAGTTGGTTAGAGCATCACGCCAATATGCTAAGTTGTAGGTTTGATCCCCAGTCAGAGCACATACACGAAGTAAGCAATGAATGCATAAATACCCGGAATAAGAAATTGATGTTTCTCTCTCTTTTCCCCCCTCTTTCTAAAGTGAATAGATTTTTTTAAAAAGCAAAAAGGTCATGGATAGAGAGGGAGGTTTGACTGAATGACTTGGAGTAGCAGCGTGGAGGCATGTCTTGAGGAATGCCCACAACACAGGCATGAAAGAGAAGTCGGTAGGTGCAAAGATGAAAAAAAATCCCAATGAAAAACCAAACTTATGACTGCCGTCTAAATAAAAGGGAGAGATGCTCTGGCACATATTTATTTCTTACAGACCTTTGGGCCATCCCAAGGGTACACAGGTCAGAAATTTTATGACTAAAAGCAGAAATACCTCCATCTGTTATGTTTCTAACACTGTACAAGCTATTTTATATATCTTCTCCACCAGGTTAAGCAACCTAAGAACATACACAACCTAAGAATATACGTAGTTTCATTTTCTACATGCTTCTAAGTAGCCCTAGCAGTTTTTAAGACTTGGCAGGTGCTCGCGCACCTGTTGAATTTCACAGTATTTTGCTGTTGTACATAGGGAGCTGTGACGCTGGAGGTCGAGTCCCGAGTCCCGGGATCCCGACTGGTAGCTCGGGTAAGCCGGAAGAACCTCACGATGACTGGGTGGGGCATACATACAGAGCCTTTATTACTCACATTACAGGGGGCCCCAATGGCACAGATCGGCAAAGCAGGACTGCACCTCCCTGAGACTCAGACTTACTTAAAAGGGTCCCTGACAAAGGGGAAAGCGTCTTGCACGTGACTCTAAACTACATTACCTCACAGTGCACTAGCAGAGAGAAAAGGTCAAGAAGCAGTCACAGGACAAGAAGCCGCTCCCAAAAGGAGATAAGGAGGGAATTACAATCCATTTTCAAAGCAATACACATTCCTTCTGGCCAAGGAACCTCTCTCTAGCCTTCCATTATGGGGCTTGGAAGAGCCATGTCCAGCTCGACCCACAGAAGCCAAAGGACGTATGTTGGGACACTAGATAAGGGGAGTGAGGAGATACACATGGTACCAAAAAATCATTTCTAGCTAAAATACTGTCCTAAAGGAAACTAGATATGCACTTAACGGGTTTTTGGCCATGTTATCAGTCCATTGAATGCTCCTCACTTCATTTGTGTTTCCTTTGAGCTAAGGAGGGTGCGGATTCTGTCTTTGCTTTCATGTCCTTTGACTCATGCACTTACATGCTTGTCAGCTGACACTGTGAAGGAACAGATAAGAAACATCTGTGAAACAGACATGTTAAATGTCTTAAATGAAATTAACGATGTAGGTTTAAATTCCAGACACCTATGGAATTTCTTCCCCAGGGTCTCCCTTCAAAGAACTTCAAAGAACTTTTAACACCGTTCCTTTTCCTGAATCCCTAATGGGCTACGCAATGTGGTATGGTTCCACTTTGAAGAAACAAAAATATTTTTGAAAAAAAGCAGTTTCCTTTGACTAATGTGTAGACTTCCAGCTAATTTCCTTTAAAATACTGCCCCTGAATTGCAAATTACATCATGCTCTTTTTTAAAGCGAGCTCTCCCCCCAGACTGACAGAGCCAGCTGCAGCATTGTACTGACTATGGAAATGATGTCATCAGCACTCCGTCCTTGAATAAGCCCACAATCACTGCGCTTGGCTCCACACAGCAGGAAAGAATATATGCTTGTTTACATTCTGTCTGTTGGCAACTTAAATCAATAGAAAGTTTAGCATGAATTACCTGAATGATCCTTTTAAAGCAAAAGCTGTTTTAATACACTTATTACTGTTTAAAGTGTTAGCTTGTTTTCTAATGTTCAAATAGCATGTTAATTACATTTTTCATATTGTCAGACTAGAAAAATTTACATTATTTGTTTATATTCATTAGGTATATTTGTTTCTTATACTTCTCTGCTCCAATATCAACATTATGACTAATTTTAATTAGCTAATTAATTAATTTGATACTCTAACAATTTAACTCTAACACTCTTTAATTAGTTAATTTGATACTCTAACAATTTAATGATTAAATTATTAAATAAAAATAAAAATTTACATTATAATTAAGTCATTTTCATAACTGGCATAAAAGTTCGACTTTGTATTTCCACAACACCATTCCCTGGAGAAGCTGCTGTTGACCATTGAGTGTCATTTCCTCTGACTTTTACTCACATGTCAACTTTGTTTTTTCATGAATGGGTTCATATTCATTTTAGGGACAGCAAATGATTTTGTCTGAATAAAATGACTTTGTTATTTAATTAAATGATAATATAAAAATAAAATAGTCAAGCCATGTTCATCATTAAAATGTATAAATTTATGTCCCATCTTTTATTAAAATAATGTTCTCATCTGGCAAATATATTAATAAAGCAGTTCATTAAACTATAAATCATTTTAATTTGGCTCTCATTTATCAAGTACAAAAACAAGCAGGTGATTTTATAATTTGAAACAAGATTTTACATTTTCTTTAAAAAATGACTACATGCTCTTTAAAACACATCATTTAGTTAAGTCTTATTAAAATGAAGCCAAAATGTTAATAGCATTTATATGTACAATAAGATCATTAAATATTTTAAAGTTATAATTTCTTTCTGTCTAGGTAAATCAATCTTTTCCATTTTTTGTCAATTATTTTCCCACTTTTAAAAAGTGAACACACATTAAATTTAAAAATCAATGTAAATTTTAAATGAAATTTAATTTTAATTAAACTGCCCTTGTTCACACCCAGTAACAGTATTGGAAACTAGAGAAAATACACAGAGACAAAACATTAATATTATATTTCTGTTTTACAGATTCTACAGAATACTGCTTATGAAAAAAAAGTGCTATTGCTAAAAAGGTTTTGAGAACTGCAGAAGCTGAGGTCTTGCAGCATGGAGAATTGGAACAAAACCTCGTTCGCACCGATGGCTGACTAGGTCTAGAACCCAGGCTGCCTCTCACCCAGTGTTCAGTTTACTCTAGCTCCTGTTCAGTCTTCTTCAACCTCCCACTGCGAATAAGCACTTTTCTTCTAACTCTCCCTGCGTTTTGCTTGTATCTTTGAAAAATAACCACCTGGATGGAGATTATCTATGCTCAAGAATCCTTTAAAAGTAATAAAATATCAAGTGATGGGGAGTCTATCAAAATCACTGAAACTTGTACTGGAGATTGTGAATGGTAATCACCTTCATCCCTCTCCAGAATGCCCCCAATGCAGTGTTAGGTGAAGAAAAAATAAAAAACAAAGAAGTACATATTATTTGCTTATGAAGAAAAATTTTATATTCTTTCCCACCCCCATTTTAAAGAAGATTCTTTAAAAACAAAAATGATCAAATACTACTCTCTAATTATCAATGGAATGTGTTCAATGCAGAATATCTGAAAAACACAGAAACATAAAGAATCAGAAAAATATCAACATAATATTTACAACAACCCATATTATATAATGTTAGATATATTTCTTCCTATTTTTAAATGCCTTTCCCCCAAACAGAGTTGAGGTTACACTAGATGTAAGTTTGCATTTCACCCACCTCACATGTCACAACTATCAATCACTTCCCCATGTTTAATGGCAGGATGTCCCATCTTCTAATTTAACAAATCCCTTAGTATTGATGGACAGACACCATATATATATATGTATATATATATATACACCAATATATATATATATATATATATATATATATATATTGAAATGAATTAATACAGGGCTTTAATGCTTCTTACCTTTAAAGTATATTCAATATATGGCTTAAGGAGGTTCTGCAAAGAAGGCAAACTCTTAAAAACACTTAAAATGTAGAACACATATTCCAGTAGGTAAAAAACCAATCATGTCCTCCTCATTGATTTTATCACACTAACTGTAAACATTTTAGCGGGGGAAGAGGAGAAATAAAGTCACTACCATCCACTGGGGTACAAATAAAAATATCCTACAATGATTATAGTTATTTTTCATCTTCTCCATCACAAAAATGTTGAACAAAAGGCACAAACCATAAAGAAAGCCTAATATAGCCAACTAAATTTTAAAGAAGTAGAAAATTTAAACAACACTAATGGCCAAAAATCTGTAATGTTGAAACTAGTAGAGAACTGACCAAGATGTGGGTAACCTTTTTGGAAGGTAATGGGCAGTGCCAATAAGCATTGGGCAATGGGCCATGGGCAACAATGCCACTCAAATATCCATACACTTTGACACAGCAGTTCAATTTGTGAACTAAGTGGGAAATAAATTTGAGTTCCAAATGCACTACTGTTTTTAATGGTGAAAAATGAGGAACAACTTCATGTACATCAACAGAAGACTGGTTAAATAAGTTGTAACAGTTCAAACAGTAAATACAACACATCCATTAAAATGTTTTAAATGCAAAAAATATTTAGTTTATTGCGGTAAAATACAGGGATTTTAAAAATTTCTACATTCAAAACACTGACTCAAACTTATATATATATATACTTATGTTTATACTTATACTTATATATCCCCCAAACTGTTGATACTAGTTTTCTTAGGATGATGGGACACTGAAAAATTTTAATTTTGTTTTTGCTTATTATGTCTCTTTTCTGGTTTTCACTCAAAGAAATTGCATGTTTCTTATGTAACTTTTTACATCCAGAAAAACTTTTCTATGCTAAAAAATTATAAAAATTAAAGGGCAAACTAGAAAGTTTGAAAAAACATGACCAAAAGCTAGTATTAAAGAATGATTCATTCACAAGAAAAACAGTAGGATTCAAATAAATGAACAAAGTAACAAAATAAGAGTAACAAACATACAGAAAAAGTCTTAGTCAAATGACTGAAAAACAAGACAACATGCTTATCTTCTTATTGAAGTGAAAAGGCATTTTTTGAAAAATACACAATATTAATGTAACATGGAAGAACAGGCATTCTCAAATCCTATACCAGTCATTTCATTTCTGGGAGTCTAGCAAAACAAAATGCTCTTTACTATGAAAAAAGCTTTCGGAGAAAGACGTCCATCACAATGTTCCTTGTACAGGTGCTTGTTGACTTACGGTAGGTGTAGGTCCTGATAAAGCCAATGTAAAACAAAAATATCCTAAGTCGCCCTAGCTGGTGTGGCGCACTGGATTGAGTGTGGGCTTGTGATTGCGGGTTTGATTCCCAGTCAGGGCATGTGCCTGGGTTGCAGGCTCGGTCCCCAGCAAGGGGTGCACAAGAGGCAACCATACACTGATGTTTCTCTCCCTCTCTCCTTCCCTTCCCCTCTGAAGATAAATAAATAAAATCTTTAAAAAAAATCCTAAGTCAAAAATGCATTTAATACAACTAACCTACCCAACACCATAGCTTAGCCTAGTCAGTTTCTACTGGATGCATATTGCTTTCACACCATTGGAAGTTGAAAAATTGTTAAGTCGAACCACTGTAAGTTAGAGACTGCACACTAAAAATAATGGAAATATGACAGAATATTATTTTGGGGTCTAAAAAAGAGAAGTAACCAAACACTGAAAGTATTTCCAAAGGATTCGATCCACTCTGACACAGAATGGTTTTGCTAGAATGTAAGCATGCAGTGATGTGAATAACTGGCCACTCAACCTAACTCATGGTTTCTTAAAAGACTGGTATCAGTTGTAAGGAACACATTCAAAGGGGCTACCAGAGACTATTTTATGTTGTAAACATCTCATTCTTTTCATGGGACAAAAGTTACTCACTAGCAAAAGGAGGATATTCCAAATGTACATACTAAAAAAAAGGAGGACAGAAAGGACCAAGAAGAGGACACAGATCTTTTCCCAAAAGAGCTACTGGCCCATTTGCTGTTCCAATGTCTGTAGGCGGTTACAATGAATTCTGGCACATTCCTGGTATTCCCAGATGCAGATTCATGCAGAATTCAAAGAAATAAAATCTGTACATATTTATTTGTACTGCATGATGTTTTCAGGCCATTTTTAAGGAAATAAGTGTGATTTCTACTATAAGAACTCATGATAAAAACATAATCACCTCAAATCCCCTTTAAAATACGGCAGAATTAAATATGAATGAAGAAGTAAATGTGGCAGTATGCTGTAAACACATAGGTAAGAAAAACCTATCCATAAGGGAGAAACCCCACAAAAATACTGATAGTTCTCTCATTCATTTGTCCCAACATATCAATTGAACACCTGTCACATACTAGGCACTGTACTTGGCACTTAGATACAAACTCATGGACAAGACACTCATGGTCACTGACACCCCAGAGCTCACATTCCGGTGGAAGTGAGAGGGACCAATATTCGGATAAGTATATGCATGTGGGTGACTCCTCCCCCTGACCTTCCCCCTCATTTTTCTTTTGATTACTATCAACCATTTTTATGAATGTTCACTTTAATGATACTCATTTTAAATGATTCAACTTGCTTCTGGTTTTAAGACACATAAATTAATCATACAAACTGGTCAGTATATATCAGAATAATGTCTAATTCAAATTTCCAGAAGTAAAAGACAGAATACTCTTCTATTAATTGATTAAGTTCCATACACTATTCCTAGAAAAGATCAGGGCACCCTTTCTCGCATGCGCATAACACACCCGCCACACCTTTGCAACTGCCCTGGCGGATCCCAGCCCTGCAAAGTTAACACAATAGAGCTACCATCACCAAGTCTGCACTCATTCAAAGAATAAACCAGAATAAAAACACTGACAACACAGACGTGTGAACAGTAATTATAATTAGCCCTTTCTAAAAGAAAAGGTGTATATAGTACATAATAGTACATAACAGAATAACAATTTAACTCTTTTTTTCCTTTGTCTTTTTACTCAGCAAAGCATAAAGCAAAGACAATACTTTATCGCAGGTTAACATGCAACTTAAAAAAAAGTTAATGTACATATTAAATATAGAAATTCACCAGTGAAATCTTATTGGTCACAAACCCCCTCCCACCACCACCAAATATATCTTGACATCGTTCCTTTATTTCATTATAAACAAGGTCCTATTCCTGGTCACCTGACCCAATGCCTTACATATCGGTAGCTTAACAATTCGGTAAGTTACGGATGGACACAAGAATGTTGTTACAAGTACAATGAAGTTTTAACACATTCGCAAAGAACTGATCGCACTGCTTTGCCAATGGAGAGGCCCCTACTCCAATCTGCCAGTCCCGCCCCCCTGAGAACAAACATAAATGTTCCCCAACCAGCCATGAAGCTGTCTCATCAAGAAGGCCCTGAAGCATTATCTCCCTGGGTATCTAATGTATCAGCACTGGAGAAATATGGAAGCACCCAAGGACTCTAAGATCACTGCTTTTGCAATATTCCTAGAGCGTAAAATCTTCCTAGGATACAGAGAAACACAAGTGCATAACATGACAGAGCTAAGACAAATTTTCTGCCTTGTCTTGCTTGCAAAGCTTGACTCAAAACCTTCTATTATATTAGAAATTTCAATACAACAAACCTAAAAATTTTCTAAAGGGTTTCTAGTTTGTTGCATCAAATATGGTTTGAATTATGTCAACATACATAGCTTAACTCCGGAGGGGAAGTCACACAGAGACTAGTTGGAACACATTGTCATGTAGTTTTACCTAGGAAAATACAATGAGCAAGGAAAACTAGTATCTAAAAGAATTCGTCATTTAAAATGAATGTAACTAGTAAAATGTACTGTGAGCAGAAATCAAATTAGTACATTTTTTATCTCTAGCAACCAAAAAAGCTCTCACTAGATATAATTACAGCTTCCTCCTCAACGTGTCATTTTGAACATTAACCCAGAAAATAGGTTTAAAAGTGCTTTGCAGGTATCATCTCATCTCAAGGAACCATACAGGGACATATGTAAGAAAAGGCTGTTTGAATCTAACGAAGTAGTTTCAAGCAAAAAGAATTAAGAGGAATTCTGTATATCATCAATGTGAGAAGTTCTGGGGAAGAGGACACATTACAATAATATAAAATCACATACACATTGTATTTTTCCATGCAGGATGATTTAAAATATGAACATAATGTAACTGGAAATCACTGAAAATACAGTCAAGTCCTTGCCCCTAGGGTTTACAGTCATACCCTATGGATTAAAAAAAAACCCCAATATTAAAAAAACATAAAAGGGCTCCACCAGATATTTTGGTTTCTAAGTAGACTCTAAACAAAGAAGAAGGATTTGGGCATGCCCCCACGGAATGGCTCACAATCTCAATGATGCGAATGACTCAAAACTGCTAACCACGAAGTATGAGAATTTAGAGGCTTTTCTTACACAAGCAACAAACTTTTACTAAGGGTTTACAACACACAATATAATTTTCTGTGTGTTAACACTAGTTTTTAAAACAGAAACAAGAGTTCAGTTTTCTAGTCCCTGCATTAACTAACATTGCGGTCACAGAATATTTGTATAGGGAAGAGAGCGGCTTCACTCATGTTTCTTTAAATTGGTTGGTTGAGGGTTATGATGGGTATTTTCAATTTCGAGGCCTTTTACTCAAGTAAAGCACGAACTGGGAGTTAGAAACTCAGGGGGCTGTGTAATCGGTAAGACAAGGACATATAATAAATACCACAGAAAGCACGTATAATTTATTAGAGGACTTACAAATGAACACAAATCAATTTTAGGCACTTCTTGAGTACAGACCATGGGAATTTTCTACCAAGGAACTATCTCTCAGGCAAGACCATAAAGACTGAGGCTTTAGTTTCCAGAATACACAGGGCTAAGCAATTTATAAGAAATGTTGCATAATTAACCCAATTGCTTCCTGGTACAATTTCTTTACAATTCCACAGACAATTTTCAGGTTTAATAGAAGTAGTTACTTTTTAGCATCCGAAGTTTTTAAATTGTCTGTCTTTTTTTTGCTCCACCAGTATGATCTTAAAGTTACCATACATTCCTTGAGAGAGCACAATATTGAAGCTTTGCTTTTGTGTATGTGGAACTTAAAAGAAGTATTTTCTGTATTATGTCTGCATCTACACAGTCAACACAAGATAGGTGATGATTTTCATTATTATCTTTTTTCTTGAAGTAAACACAAGGGAAAAATGGAATGTGGTCTATGGATTTAAGGGGGTACAGATATCTCCAGGTTAAGTACTATATGTAAATGTGGTTTGACACTTTTCTCCAGCTGAGACCACGTGTACTAGTCCTTTCCAAAATGTAACCAAGTTTTGGAAGTTGGGAAATGGGAAGATAATACTCATATAAGGTAATCCTTTCCATATCTAACTTTTTAGCTCAAGGAGCTGGCAGCGTCTAGAAAGTTTTCTTATCTTTCTGAATCTAGTTTTCAGCATGCAAAGCTAAAATTGAGGCATTAGGATGTTAAATACAGTACAATTTAATGAACTCTATGGCATCTGTATGCTGTACACACAGCAAGCCAGCCTCGATGCACTCAACAACGCTGGCAGTACTTTCTAATGAGCAAAGCACCAGTCAATGAATCGAGCCACTGCTGGGAGGACCACAAAGAGCTAGAGAGCCTAATTAAAAACCAGTGGTTTGGGGAACAGTAGATACAGGCAAGTACAGAGATAACCTGTCTTCATGGTTGGTGAACAAAGGTACAGCTGAGGGAAGGCTGAGCTATGGGAAAGCTGATCCTGAGGCAAGAAGTTCCAGATTATATTTAGATAGTGGGAGGGGTCAAAATTAAGTCATACAAAGAAATTTTGTCTCTATCCAACCCTAAAAGATGGACTGATGCCAAGATACAACCGGGCAACTGAGAGACGATGACCCCAAATTCCACAGATAATCTGGGACGTGCTGCTATCCCCTACATACAAAGTAGAACACACTATAGATATATTCCCCAAAACACCTGCAGAAAAAACTAGAAAACTGTCTACAGTTTTTCTATTTACACTAATATAAACAGATTTTGAGGTTGTCTGTACTGCATGTGGTTGCTGTAGTCACAGCAGTAAATGTAAAGTGCCTCTAAGAGAGGGGATAATAGAGTCCCATTCCTAGGCATCTTAACTCTATACACTCAGACAAAAAGGAAAAGAACATTTCAGGAAATACCTGACTTCCCTCAAGTGTCCCGCCCTTCTCTGCGCCTCAGTGTAACTACCTGCTAGGCACTTCGTAAAGCCAGAAGAGAGACTCTTCTGCTTCACGCCATACTTCCAAAAACCACCTTGACCACCTGCATTAAAAATGTTCGTCAGCAGTGCTAAAGCACTTTTTTATTCTTAAGGCAAAATGTCGTCATCCTCTACTGACTAACCCCTCTCCCCCGAACTACCTGCCTCCACTGTATTCCTTGCCCATTGTGAGAGCCAAAGAAAATAAGAACTGAAAATTTCAAACAAGAATCCTCAACATACCAGGTAGGATATATTTTATAAATGTTATTATGTTAAAATTCAACATATTTCAATGCTTATAGCATATGGTTGCTTTTACCAAGATATCCAGAGAAGTCATACAACTTTCAAAATTAGTATCAAATATGGGATATTTAAATCCAGCCACACGTACAGAGATATGAAACTTTGTCCTTTTCAAAGTTTCTGACCCAAAATGAGATCGTTTGTTTACATTCAAAAGTAGCATATTAAAAACTCCAAAGTATCGCCCTTCGTTTAAGTCTACTTAAGCTACATATAAATGGCCAGTATGACTATTCATGAGGTTCTCCATCTTATTTGGAAGTGTCAAAATAATTTTGATGCATTTTCATACATGAATTTAAATTTGTTTCCCAATTGTATTTTTCATTTTATGCACAAGTATACAGGCAACACATTTCTAATGCTTAGCCTAGAATGGAATATAACAAAAAAAATCATGCTTTGCAAATGTGGAATAAGATTTCATGCCTTTTCATGATTCCATGTCAATAATCTGCTACACAAAACCAGTGGCAACAATGTAGTGCACGCTTTAAACATCCAATCAGAATGAACTTCAGCCAACACACCGATGACCAGGGAATGTTCTGGTGTATTGTTGAACTGATGTGGTAGCAATCCAAGAAACTGTACTGAGATTATTCAAATTAAAAAAATAAAAAGTATAAAAGGTGTGCATTTGCTGGGCTACTGTACAGACTATTTTTCTCTGATGAAACTACAATATCTACAACATATATGTCGGTTTTTAAGGAAGTTTTTAATATATAATAATTCCTTATAGTGATTCGAAAAAAAGTATGAGACTAGTGAACAAGTAAAGCTTAGTAATTTAGGATTTACTTTTATAAAAGTTGACAAAAAATAAAATGTTATACTTGCATTTTGAGCATTATACTGTAACAAAAAACATCCACTGTTAAACACTGATCTCCCATGTCCAACTTAGCCTTAGATACTGAGTATTTTAATTTTGGAGAAAGGAATTTTCAAAGTTTTGCCAATGCTTATAGTATATGCCTCATTATTTGTTCCTCATTAAAATCTTCATGAAATCTCTAGGCTGGTATTACAATAAAAATAATTATTTTTTCCTGAATATTCTAAAACATGCTAGTTTGGGCTAGTGCTCAGATTTTCAAGGAATAAGTACCCAAGAATATGTTTTAATACATTTAGTTAGGTAAGTTTGTTTACAGTCACAACACAAATACCTCTGATTTTCAGTTACTGAAAAAATATATAGCTTACATGGGCACAGAAGGTATTTTTGGCCAAGTTAATTCTTAGGAAAAATAATGCATTACGTTGGTCAATTTTTAAACCAAATTCTTAAAAGTATTACAACATTTGTATTTTACAATTATTAAACAATACATTCATGTGGTATGAGAAGATAAAAGAAAACACAGAAATGAAAAATCTCAAAGTATTTCAAGAGTTAAGAAATAAACATTTTTCAAATTAATATGTTATATCTTTGTTATTTGGAAAATATGCTTTACTTTTCACTTCAAATTCACTTTAAATGCCTGACATATAATTTAGAAGAATCTAGCTAAATTATTTAATTATATCTATAAGGTGACGCTTCTCTGGGTAGACATTTCACACAGCAGTTCTCAATTAACACTGAAAAAAAATCAGTTGGTAATCGTAATCACAAGGAATGGCTGATTAATGGATTAACAATTTACTCGGTAATTTAGATGGCATAAGGTCTAATAAAGGGACCAATATAACTGCTCAGTATGTAACTGTCCCATTGGTAACACTAGGCCAAGTTGACAGATATAGCATTCACCGAGTCACACATCTCCATGTACATAAATTGATCAACAAGAAAAAATAGGTAGACAATGTCAAATATTTTTTTCTTTTTTAAACAGCAGCTCAATGATTTTCGGGGGTTGGTAAGTACAAGACACAATACATCGGGGAAAAGTACAGATTGGCACTTAAACCAATGCCAGTACTCATCTCACTGTTATAATTAAGAATATTATTAATTTCTGTTATTCACTTTTCCTTAGAACATAAATCAAAACCATTAACTTGAAGTTGAGGTATATATACAATACAAACATAAGATTATGCAAAAATACTTTTCATAAGTAACATTACATTTTAAAATATTGGAAACGGAGTATCTGTGCTGATTTGTACTTTGACTTAATGGAACAAGAGAACAACACTCAACTAAGAAGGGTTATACTGATAATAAAGCTCGTAAAGTTAAAAATGTCTTCCTCTCCCCTCCTACTTACCACAGGCTACACATGTCCTGAGAGGATTCATTACGCGAAAAGTGTCAATCACAGCTTTAAGATTTTGCTTTGGAAGAAACTAATGAGAAAGCAATTGGAAGGCGAGACTTCATCTTCATTTTCCAATAAGCGGTCTTAATTTTTCTTCTTATAGAAAAAGTTTAAATCAGTTCGCTATAAATATATCCGAACCATTAATTTTTGCAGCTTTCAGGTAAAGTCCGCATTCCGTTCATACGAAGTCTATGAGAAGAGGTCAGCCGAGATCATCTAATCTTAAGTCGTGACATCATCCACTCAAGTCCTTGGCATAATCTATACAGAAGATAAAGTAATTTAATTAAATTCTCATCTAATTAGCTACAAACGGCCAACTAAAACAAGCTATCGTTTCTCAGTCCCCTCAACAGCGAAGAGTAAAGACTCAGCAGTACACAGTACACTGCATCGGCGGGGCTGTGGCGAAGCCACACTCACACGCACACTGCACCTGTGCTTTGCCGTCTGTTTCGTCTGTGGTGCCTACAACACTGCCCGGCACATAAAAGCTCAGTGGTTACATAAATGCCCATGGGAAGTAGTTTGGCAATACATACCAAGAGCATTTAAAATATCCATATTCTCTCTACCCCTCTTTCTACTTCTAGAACTGTATCCTAAAAATACAGAGGGCATACAGATTTATGTACAAGACTGTTCATCAAAGCATTTTTGTTAGGAAAAAAAAGAATTTACATGTCTAGAAATAGAGAAAGGTTGAACAAATTATGGAATGTCTATATGATAAAATATTAGAAACTTCCTCTCAAAGACTATTTTACAATATGATAAAATGCTCATAATCTAAATAAATAAAAATGGCAGGATATTAAATATATAAAAGAACTGTCAAAACAAAGTATATACATAATATGTCTGCTACATCTGTATATTAAAATTTTTTAAAGGAAGTAAAATACTATATTGCTAACATCAGTTGTTGCTGAACAATGGGTAACTGAGCATAATCCAAAATATATAAAGAGATGTTCATTGTGGTAAAGGAAAATAAATGTTTAGTAAGAGGAAAATGGTTGTACATACTATGTTGCAACAAAACAAACTGCTATGAAGCATTAAATATCTTCGAGGCACTTTTACAGATAGAAGGAACTATGAAAATTCAGATTTTTGTGTAAGTATGAGCATAACAATATGAAATACAGAATTATAAAAAAAAGCAGAAGTAAATAAATGACTGTTTTTGGCCCATACTGTGCTAAGCACTTAATATCCATTATTCTAACACTTCTTCACAATTCTGAGATTAGAATCCTTCCCATACTAGATGAAACCTGGACTTATAGGGAGGTTAGCAAACGACAGAGGAGAAAGTCAAAATGCGGACCAGCACCAAAACCAAGAATCCAGACTAAGGTGGCCAGACTGCAGTAGGCAACGTCTTCTCCCAAATCAAACACTTCCACTTGCTGACCGCTGCAAATGGACGCCCACGTACATCAGAAGTCAAAAAGGTACCAACGGGTATCGGTATCTCTTTCAGAAATGAAACTGCCAGAGTTCACATCCATTCTAACTGATATGTTTTCTACACAGTTTCTCAAAGTATATGAGTTAAATATCGTATCAATCCTAGATTTGTTTTTATTGTCAAATTTAGCATTACAGTAAGTGCTTTTGCCCAAAGTCCTTTCATAGATAATGTGCATAAAGATATATATCTATATGTATAAAGATATATATGGAAATATAAAGATATAGATATGAATATATAGAAAAAAGATATATGTGTGTGTGTATATATATATCTTGAATGTATTAAAACTATTTTACAAAGAAACATGTAACATTTTTAGTTGAATATGTGGACAATTGGTATTATTATTTTTTTCTTTAAATGAACAGATTTGTTTTTTTGAGGTTCTAATTAAGCCCTCCAAACATCTATAATTAGGCAGTAGTGCTTTCTATTTCACTAAGATTCAACTTCATATCCATTTTTTTTGTTGTTTTTAAAAGGTACATATATAACGGATTCTAAAGAGAGGTCTCAATTTGGGGGTGAGGTTCTCCTGGTGCTAGGAAAGCGCAGAAGCTCAGGACACATGCAGAGGAGTTAGTCGGGAGAAGCTCTCTTCCCTTCAAAACCACAGTGGCAGGTGAATCAGTCAGTCATTCAAACTGCATCTATGCCCCAAGCTTCTGCCCTTTCCTAACACCCGAGGACCACAAATCCAAATTTAAGAATTCTAGAATCCTTCATCTCAATTGTCATTCTTTTTTCTTCTCTGCTTTTAAATATATAGAGATACATGACATTTGGATAATAAACTTCAATGAAAACATTATTTAGCCTGCCCAGCCTTTTATCTTCTCACCCTATTTCTAACCTCCATTCCACCTCTGCTGATAGCACTCTCTCCATCTTTCTGCTCATGGACCTTACACTTCACAAGGCCGACGACCACTTCCTTCCTGAAATCCTTTCATCTCTGGGCATTAGACTATGGCCAAGTTCTATATTAGGCACCTACCTTTCTTTCCAGAACCAAGGATCCTCATGCCACACTCTCCAATTCTAACTCTTTTTTTAAGGGCCAAGACTCCCTCCTGACAACACCAGGGGCAAAGTGAGTATATCCGAAGTAGTCTCACACGTGAATCCTCTTCTATTTCAACATCTTTTTGCATAAAGTATGAATTAAATATAATTGGTCTACACGATTCTTAGAAATGTATGACACATTGTCAGGAAAAACACTCATGACACAGAACAGGCTCAGCCACTGTTGGTTCCTTTCTTACAGTGAGAGTCCCACCCCCTTTAAGAACGGTTTCTGACTTCTCTGGATCTCCACGGCATCCCAGTTTCTCTGAACTACAGCAACTATTGTCTACATGCTCACGCACTAGTTGAGTGTTTATGTGTATGCTGTGTGCTTTATTTTTCACAGAACCAAATAAAAAACTCTCTCATTATAGACATGAACTATGCCTTATATCTCTCCCTTATAACATTCTCTACATGGCAACCTTAAAATTTGATTTTAAGAAGAAGTTCTCATTTCTAAGCTAAAGACACATTATCCACGAGGAAGACTTCTTACCCCTCGCCAGTAAGAGCACAGCATGCCTGGATATGCCACTGGTGATCTTTAATAGAAGTCAGCTTCAGACACTGGGAGATTTCTGCTACAGTCATGCATTCTTTAACATCTTGTTTATTAGCAAAAACAAGCAATCCAGCTTTCCTTAGGTCCTATAGAAGCAAATAAAACTGTAAGGGCCAGTGCATTTTTCCAGGGATTTTCCAACTTTATGAATAGAATATTTTGATAATCTTTTAACTTAGAATTTCTCAACTACTTGATAAAAGCATCTCATAGCTCTTGTACTGATTAAAGATAAACTTCACACTGAACACATTTTAGATAAACCAATCTATACTTTTATGGGTTCACTATTTCTTATAGTTCTATATTCATTTACAGTCCTAAATGTAATATGTAACAAACAGTCATGTCTTTAAATATGTAACTATATGTTCCCCCCAACCCTAAACTAGGTGTCTATGGCTCCTAAGAACTATTCTTCAGCATGGCACTCAAAGGTTTTTCAAAATTCTGCTGTAACCTATACTTGAGCTATAGTTACCAAGACCTAAAGCTAGTACCGTCTGGGTGCATAGGAAATAAACTAAGTCACTATACACAGGTGTGCCTTAGAGCCGTAGGGCTTCACTCTCAGTGGGGTAGTGCCATCCTAAACCAATCCTACTCATCTCCTGAGTCCTAGCTCCTCTATCTTCAACCATGAAGATTTCTTAGATTTGAATATTTGATAAGGCCACCTTGGATTGACATTAAACTTATCAAATTTCCCAATGAGAAAGTATATTCTACCACTTCGATTCTCTGACTCCAAGGCAAGTTCTTTAACCTTTCTGAATTTGTTCCTCATTACCAACCTTTATTGAGTATCCAACCTAAGCAAGTTACCCATCACAGTAACCTTTTTGTAAATAAAAATCTTTAATCCTCACAAGATTGCTATAAGGTAGGCTTTACTATCCCCATTTTACAGATGAGGAAACCAAGCCTCAGATGTGAGTAAATATACAAGGTCATATAATAGGACTTGGTTTGAGCTAAGAGCTTCCCATTATAACTGCTACCCCTTAACTGCAAAATGCTGAGACAACCACCTACCTCTTAGGGATGTTCTTTAAAAAATGAATGAAGTTATTGGCTTTAAAGCTCTCAGTTTAGTACCTCGTTTTTGAAGACTGTTCAACAAATATTAGTTCACTTACTGCCCTGAAAATAAGAATTGCTGGTGCATAGCCCCAAATGACTAGTATATTTTATTAAGAACACAGACCAAAGTTCTTAGTCTCCTTTGACTATTCCACCCTTCCCTCTCCCAACCATTTCTACAGTCAGGAACTTCCCCGATAATCTACTGAAAGTCATAGATCTTCTCATAAAAATGCACATATGTATACATGCAAACACACCCTAAAGTCCACTCATAGATCATGGGCTAAGAATCCATGATGATATACTCAGTGGATTAAACTTTCATGAAATTCTTCACATTCATATATTAAGAGATGCTGTGCTTTTGGTGCTATGCTTGCAAGTTTTCTCAGCTGTGTTCAACGCCATCTTTCTTCTTCTTAGGGATTTTAGTGGGATATTTCGGTTTCAATCATGTGTATGTGTTTAAAGCAGAAAAGTCTTCAGTAAGTACAAACTGACATTGCTCCACATTATTTTACTCTTGTTAAAATAGCGTTTCATTGACTTTGTTGGTCCTTTCTGATGTAAATAAATAATATACGTGGTAAGAAGACTTAGGTAAAATGTTTCCTATGACAATGGAGACTTTTAGTTACAGTGCCCTCTGCAGGATAGCAGCTGTGGTGACCTGTGACTGTGACCTGAATAGCATGGTCAAAACAAAACAAAACAAAACAAAACCCCACCTCTAGCGCAGCCAATTGTCAACTTCTATGCAGCAAGAGGCACACTGGTGTACCACAAGACGTTTTAAAATGCAAAACCTATCTATCTAGTCAGGAGCACTGACCTCTTTTCCCTTAGATTGCCAAATAAAATAATGACAACAGACAACAAAACAACAGCTGTCTAGTGTGAATGAATCAAAATTATATCTATATATTTTTTGTCATATCTGCCTAAAATACATTTTTGGTGTGCTATAGAATTTTAGTAATTATTTTACATGTGCTATGAGATGAAAAAGGTTGAAAATCGCTGCTGTAGTATGTTAACTTTTAAGATTTCACACTCTATTTGTTTCATCTACAGTTCAGTTTACCTATTCATATAAAAGGCAAAAATCTGAATGGATGGCCTATACCATGTGTGGGTGTGTGCGCGCACGCGCACATGTTCACCATCAAGGATACAGGCACTTTTTTTCTCTTATCCTGAACAGAAACGGAACAGTATCAGTAGTTGATATGTGGTGGAATCACTGAGTAGATGGACTTTCCATGGATTTAATTCCTATCTTCCTATCTTCCAGGTGTCAATACCTCTGGCTAGTGTCTCCTGCAGTCTTTTTTACAGGTCAGGACCGCTGACGCTGGCATGTTTAAAGAACAACAGTCTGACAGAACTGACAGAAAAACAGAAATACTTGGCACAAGTTGGGAAACACTGTTTATTCTTATTCATAAATAATCTGTATTTCTTTTAGTGATTGAATTATTTAAAGAAGCCTCTGGACTACAACTTGAAAAGCATAAGAAATAGTTTTTTTTTTAAAGGTCTCCAATCCCCCCCACCCCCACAATGAATATAATCTTTCTAGATCTCATAGGCTCAAACTCTTTTATTGGTGTTTTTGATTAAAAAAAAAAAGCCAACAGATATTTTACCTATTGTTAACTATTTGGGGAGAAAGGGAAAAAATAGTCTTTACTTTTTTATTAAATAACCTCAGAACCAATTGTGCATGATAATAGTAAAAAAAGAGTTACACTGGATTAAGGCCGTTCGTCAATTTCACAAGAAGTCAAAATACAAGGTGAACAGTGGTGATCTTTCGCACATTAGCCATTTTAAACACTTTTTAAAAACTTTCTGCTACATATTACATATTTCTCGTCTTAAAGGTCTAAAAATATATTTTAGTTTAGTCAAGATGAACTGCAGCACATGCAAGATGTATTTACTTAGCATCTTCTCTGTGCCATATGTAGTTGTCGATTTGTTCCTCAAAGCTCTATTTGTGAAGATAATTCCTAGAAGTTGAGTCATTCTGAATAAAATTTCATCTGTCCTTTCGTGTTTGGAATTATTTTAAAATTCATGAGCTTCAAGATTTTCCACTTCATTTAAGATGAAGCTTTCAGTAATATTTAAAAACACTTTATAGTTTTGTATTTAATAGTACTTTTTGAGAATCATTATGGGTGATGATAAGATTTTCTTGGTTATTGTGGTATGCACAAAACATCTGATTGACCCCATGTCAAAATTTGTTTTTCATTGATACATTCCTGTTCTTTCATCCATTTGTTCCCCTCCAGAACTCTATTTGGCTCTTCTTCACCCTTTTTGGTGACTCACTCAGTTCCCAACTTCATCTGTAATTCCTTTCTTCTCTGGTAACCTCCTCTTTCAGTTTCCTCCCACTTTCCAACTAGGCCTACTTGTAGTACCCCTCCCCCACCCCGAAAAGAGCCTGAAGGAGGAGACCGCTTAAATTCAAATCCTGGCTTTTAATAAGCTGGTCAAGTCCCATAAACTTCTGGACCTCAGTGTACTCATCCATAACAGATGCATTTTATTGACCTGCCCAAGTTAATGCCCTGAGCAAGTAAAATTCGGTGACTTTCTTTGAGCCCTTACTACTTTAAGCCCTAATACTGATCCTGCTGCATATTGGCCAATTAGAGTAAAAACCAAATAGGGAGGCTACCTGTTAACAGAGTAAAAAACATAGCTGAGACAAGTATGTGTGTTTAGTTTTCTTTTTCTAAAATCTTCATAGAACAACATGAAATGAGCCACCCTTTGGTATTAACTGAAAAACTGTTGCATGTGTGTAAAGTACAAAGGGGAAATGAAAAAAATCCTGTTTGTGCCTCTTTCATAGCTTGTTTGTTTCCCAAACTGAAATTGCAACCTGTTAAATGCACACACAATGGAAAAATGTATTTTTTAACCACCCTCTCAAAGGGGTTTGAAAACCAGTCCCAAACAAGGGAAAGCACACGTTGGTGGCCATGATCACCACAGAAAAACAGGAACTTCAACTTACATAACCACGTCACTAGCTTTCCTTAAGTTCTGAACAGCTGCTTGAAACTGTTCATACCAAAATTCTTCATGCAAATCTCAGAAGTAAATCAAGTCAATATTAAAATATAAAACTTTCTTACAAAGATATCCCACTTTTCTTAAGCTTTATTAAAATTCTGCTAAAATAAAAATGATATATTATACACCTAAATATTCATTTTTTGATTTCCACGTCTGCAATAAAAAGCACTAAAAATATAATCAATTGCCACTGTAGTAAATATCATATAATTTGATAGTTACTAATATCATTATCGACTACATCATTCAGTGTATAAAATTTTTAAACTCTGCTACCTGTGACCTTTCTCTGGAACTACACAAATGTGGGCAGTCAGACAGGCTTGTTCGTCAAAGGACAGTATCGGGGGATGGAAGAGCAACGGTATTTAAATGTCAGCCTAATAAATGAGTTACAACCAAGACTTGCCGTGTGTCTTGAGACTTTAAAATCTCATTTCCAATGACAATCCTTTGTATAATTAATCTCTTCAAAATGTTTTTAAAAAGCCAATTTAGGTAGTTTTGCTCAGGAAAACCTCTACACCAAATTTATCTGAGATACATAAACTAACATTTAACAAATGACTCCAGTCTTTCTGCTGCTTCCAGATACAATTCCAATTTTAAAAGCAACAAATTATAAAGCAGGCACCGCCAGCAGATAAATGCTTTTTCTTAAAAATTTTAAATAGTGTCCTCACGAGAAAGTAGAAAGAAGAAAAGTAATAGAAACACCCACAAATACATGTTTTGTGAGAAACCCTACTTACCTCATGTGCTAACATTTTATACAGTTCTTCTCTAGTTACAGAAATCCTTTCTCTGTCCGTGCTGTCCACAACAACTATTACAAACTAAAATAATTACAAAAATCATTAGTGACTATTTAATTTGATATTTGTAAAATTTATAAAGAACTATCAATAAATTAGAACCTAATGGCATGGTATTATTAGAAAACCAGAGATACCTACTATATAAATCATAAAGCCTACAGGTCTGATCAATTTCTAATTCAAATGTATTTTCTAATTTTTCAGAGAATAACAGGAGAAAACAGCATACATGCTAACATTCTATTAGAACATTCTGCTAATATTTTAACCAATATATAACAAGATCATATCCATATCAGTCCAACAAATGAGTCACAATAACGACTTGCTGTTGTCTGTGAGACTTGAAAATCTCATTTCCAATGATAATCCTCTACATTTACACTGTAAGTCAGTAAGGAAAAACACTGTGGTCCTACATTTTTAGTTACTTCTATGTAAATATTATTTATTAATATCAATTTGAAAATCTAAAACGGCATGGGTATGACAGTACAGTAACATGACAGTTAATTTTTAAAAATCAACAAATTATAAGAATAAATCTGTATCTAAAGCTGCCTCTTCTTCTTTATATATAAACAGCACCTGCTACAGGCAAGCACAGCTCTGTCCTGAGTTGGTGAGAAGACTAGTACCCGGGCCTCAGAAAGTGCAATGGAAGACTCCTAAAGGGGCGGTCCCGGACTGAGCTGCACTGCACCCCTTCCACAACGTCATGCCCTCAACGTCATGCCCACCAGAAGGGAAACGGGCAGATACGCTTTACCATGGCATGTGTGAGAACCAATTTAATTCATACTGCCTATTTTTAACACGCACTATTTATTTTTTTAGAACTAGTTTTTCATTTCCAAATAAACCCCTGTAATTTTCAGTCTTTTCTATTCTTCAGATTTCGTGAATCACAAAGTGGGATGGGTAAGAGAACAACTATTTTACCTCTTCTCTCACTTGATATCTTATCGATATTTGGCTTTATTACTGCGAGACTCATTCTATTCCAAAGTATTTTATATAACAAAGCTATTAATCTTCAAAGTGTTACCATGAATCCAACATCCACAGCATTAAATTTAGGAATAGTAACCATATCTACCTTTCTTCCAAATACATGATCAAATATGTTATGGAGTTTTAGGGGATCAGGTCATTAGTTGTCATTAATTGTGTCTTACTGACAATATTCATCTTTGTATACATTTGTAGTTTTATTAACTTATAATCAGCACTATAAAACAATTGTCACAGACTTTCAATTTACAAGGTCTATGCAATGAAGGTCTAAAATGTCCTTGGTCTGAAATATCCTCTTGGGAAATAGCATTTATAAATAAAAACATGGTTTTGTCTAAAATGCTTTATAGCCAAAAGAAAAAATTCTTTAATGTGCAATTATGTTGCATAAAAGAAAATATACAGTAAAATTTTGGTTAGGATTGAAACATCCTCTACACAAAAATAAATGGTAAAAAAAAGAAATGAAATTACAAACTGTGAGACAGACTTCATTATAAAAACAACTAGTTAAAAGAACTTCTGGGATCAATACATACTGAGACTAATCTATCATCAATTTTCCCTACAAAGGTTCAATGAGAATGGATATACAGAACAATGGTGCTAAAACAGGGAATCAAAGATACCACTACGTTTAAACTCTACTTGTATTAACACACTGATATTTGAAAAAGCTAACTGTAAGAGTTAGTATCCAGGAGGTGTTTCTAAAGCATTCTTCTCATACAAGTTCTAGTATATTAAGAAATGTTACCTCTGTGTTAGTATAGTAAGTGTTCCAGGAAGAACGAAGAGATTCTTGGCCACCAATATCCCACATCAGGAATCGTGTATTATTAATCACTATCTCTTCTACGTTGCTTCCTATTGTCGGGGATGTATGTACAACTTCATTCATAGAACTGAAAAAAAAAAAAGGGTTCAAATATATTACAATTAGCAAGGAAGTTGACTGAATATTTTTCAGTCAACAGATAAATCAGCACAACCTCCTTTTATGGATTTTTTGGGTTGGCCAAAAAGTCCATTACATTTTTCCTGTAAAATAAAAGACATATTCTTCATTTTCAGCAATAACCTTATTGATTTGGATATTTTGAGTATGTCAGCTTTCTCCTGCTTTTGGCTTCTAGTGGGTAGAGGCCAGGGGTGCTGCTAAACATCTTTCAATGCATAAGACAACCCCACAGCAAAGAATTATTTGGGTAAGCCCTGGCTGGCATAGCTCAGTGGATTGAGTGCGGGCCTGCAAACCACACGATCGCGGTTCGATTCCCAGTCAGGGCACATGCCTGGGTTGCAGGCCAGTTCCCAGCAGGGGACACACAAGAGGCAACCATACATTGATGTTTCTCTCCCTCTCTCCTTTCCTTCCCCTCTGAAGATAAATAAATAAAATATTAAAAAAATAATTATTTGGTTAAAATGTCAATAGTACACAGAAACTTTGCAAATCACTTTTGACACATTCGATCAATCACAGCACCTTCTCCATATACTGCACAAGTTTTTTTTTTATTTCGGTTGTGTTACCTTTCTTGAAATACTAAAGCATAATACACCAAAAATGTGGTATGTTTTCTTCCATTTTCAATATTAAAATGGCTGCACAAAAACTTACCAATTTTTATAAGTTTTTTTTGGTAAATGTTCACTGATATGAGAGTTGTCACAATACAATCTACAAAAATTGTTTCAAATAAAGTTAAAGACAACTAAGCCCTACTACAGCCATCATACGGAAAAAAAAATTAAAAACACTTCTTGGCCAACCCAATATATGTTATACCCCCAACCCTTTACCAGTAGTTCGTAAGAGTGAACTAAGGGTTTACACTGAGGTGGAACTAGGTAGTAGGCTATCTGCAATACTCTATATTCACTCCAGAAAACTATATAAACACTATTTCTCTACTTTCTACAAGAAAAACAACTGAACAACATTCTCAATGTCATATAAATGTCAACTCTCTAAAAACAGTTGCTTATATGGCCAACCTGCCTTTTTACAAAGTAACTTAGACTCCACACAATATTTTTATTGCTTTCATTAATCAAATATCACCCAGGCAGAAAAGGTAACTACAAACAATAAAATAAACATTTTTAAAGATTTTATTTATTTATCTTCAGAAGGGAAGGAAAGGAGAGAGGGAGAGAAATACCAATGTATGGTTGCCTCTCATTTGTCCCCTGCTGGAAACTGGCCTGCAACCTAGGCATGTGCCCTGACTGGGAATCGAACCACGATCGTTTGGTTCACAGGCCTGCACTCAACCCACTGAGCTACACCAGCCAGGGCCAAAATAAACATTTTTAAAACAGTTAATACTTACAATTGGTAAAGGATGGTGGTTTTCCCCGCATTATCCAGCCCAACAATGATGACTTTGTGCTCTGAAATGAAGAAAACACCAGTAAGTTATTAATTAAAAACATTTTAAAATATGCTACTCCATCCATTCTTTCCAGCAATGGTACAACTCAGTGAGTGGCACTTTCACCTTCTTGATACGCAAAGAACACCCTGGCGAGCCTCACAGAGTGTGTCATTAGTCTCACCTCCCCTTTGCTTCTGTGGAGCAGCCTGAAGTCTCTCTGAAGAGCATGCCAATGCGGAACCCAGAAATCTTGAATCTCTTCATCTCGCCTCAACACCTACAAGCCATATTCATTGCCAACTTTATCCACTCCATCTCGAGACTTGTCTCTATTTGAGTTTTCATGTGTTTTTACAATAAAGCACCACTGGCTGTTTTTAACAGCTTCCTAATTTTAAGGTATAACATGTAGGTCCCAGTGAAAACTATTGAATTAAGAAGTAATTGTGGAATGGGCTCAAAGATAAAGGTACCAAGTCAATGGTGAAAAGCCAGCTTATTGCCCCAAAATAGGGTTAGATTACTCACACTTTTCAACATAGGCATACCTCAAAATATTGTATGTTCAGTTCCAGACCACTGCAATAAAGTGAACATTACGATAAAGTGAGTCACACAAATTTTTGGTTTCCCGGGGTATATTAGAGTTACGTTTATACTATACAGTAGTCTCTTAAGTGTACAACAGCATTATGTCTTAAAAAAAGGACAGTAAAAAGTAGTTTATTGCTAAAAAATACTAACCATCATCTGAGCCTTCAGAGAGCAGTAATCTTTTTGTTTGCCTTGATGTTGGTGGCTGCTGACAGATCGGGGTGGTGGTTGCTGACGGTTGGGGTGGCTGTGGCAATTTCTTAAAGTGAGACAACAATGAAGTTTGCTGTATAAACTGACTCTTCCTTTCATGAACAATTTCTTTGCAGTATACAGTGCTGTTTGATAGCACTTTACACATAGAACTCCTTTCAAAATTAGTCAACTCCCTCACACCATCTCAACTTTATCGCATACATTCATATAATACTCTAAAATCCCTTCTTGTCACTTCAGTATTCTTCACAGTATCTTTACCAGTAGATTCCATCTCCAGAAACCATGTCCTTTGCTCATCCATAAGAAGCAACTCCTCATCCATTAAAGTTTTATCATGAGATTGCAGCAATTCAGCCACACCTTGAGGCTCCACTTCTAATTCTAGTTCTCTTCCTATTTCCACCACATCTGCAGTTACTTCCTCCACTGAAGTCTTGAATTCCTCAAGTCATCCATGCAGGTTGGAATCAACTTTTCCCAAACTCCTGTAAATGTTGATATTTTGGTCTCTTTCCATTAACCACATATGTTCTTAATGGCATCTAGAATGGTGAACCCTTTCCCAAAATTTTCAACTTACTTTGCCCAAATGCACCACAAAAATTACAATCTATGGCAACTATTACCTCACAAAATGTATATCTTACATAAGACTTGAAACTTGAAATTACTCCGTGACCCAGGGGCCAGAGAATGACCTTTGTTACCAAGCCTGAAAACATTAATCTCATTGCATATCACCTGGCTCTTGGGTGACCAGGTGCACTGTCAGTGAGCAGTAATATTTTCAAAGGAATCTTTTTTTTTTTAAGCAGTAGGTCTCAACAGTGGGCTTACAATATCCAGTAACCCCTGTTGTTTATAGGGAAGAGGCAGAGTAGATTTAGCAAAATTCTTAAGGGCTCTAGAATTTGAGAATGGTAAATGAACATTGCCTTCAACTGAAAGTCGCCAGCTGCATTAGCCCCCAACAAGTCACCCCGTCCTTTGAAACGTTAAAGCCAGGCATTGACTTCTCCTCTCTAGCAACTGAAAAGTCCTAGATGGCATCCTTTTTTGTTGTAAGGTTGCTTCACCAACATTGAAAATCTGTTGTTTAGTGTAACGATCTTCATTAGTTGACTCACCCAGATCTTCTGGATAACTTGCTACAGCTTCAGCATTAGTACTTGCTGCTTCGCCTTGAACTATTATTACATTATGGAAACAGCTTCTTTCCTTGAACCTCATGAACTAACCTCCGCTAGCTTCAAACTTTTCTTCTATAGCTTCCCTATCTCTTACCCTTCATATAGAATTCAAGGAAGTTAGGGCTTTGCTTTGGCTTCAGGGAATGTTGTGGGTGATTTGAACCATCCAGACCACTAAAACTTTCTTCTTATCAGCAATAAGGTTGTTTCACTTTCTTTTCTTTTAAATTTTATTTATTTATTTTTAGAGAGAGGGAGGGAGAAGGAGAGGGAGAGAGACATCAATGTGTGGTTGCCTCTCATGTGTCCCCAACTGGGGACCTGGCCTGCAACCCAGGCATGTGCCCTGACTGGGAATTGAACCAGTGACCTTTCAGTTCGCAGGCTAGTGCTCAATCCACAGAGCCACACCAGCCAGGACCTGTTTCACTTTCTTATTTGGGTGTTCACTGGAGTAGTACTTTTAATTTCTCTTAAGAAATTTCCATTTGCATTCACAACTTGGCAAACTGGTGCACAAGCCCTACCTTTTGGCCTATCTCAGCTTTCAACATGTCTTCCTCCAGAGGCTTAATCATTTCTAGCTTTTCATTTAAACTGAGAGACATGCAATTCTTCCTTTCACTTGAACATTAAGAGGCCATTATAAGGTTATTAATTGGCCTAATTTCAATATTATTGTCTCTGGGAAAAGGGAGGTCAGAGGAGAGAGACAGAGATGAGGGAATGGACAGGAGGTGAAGCAGTCAGAACACATTCAACATTTATTGAGTTCGTTGTCTTGTATGAATGGGCACTGTTCATCATGCCCCAAAGTAATTACAATAGTAATATCAAAGTTCCCTGATCATAGATTGCCATAACAAATAAAAATACTGAAATATTGCAAGAATCACCAAAAGGTGACACAGAGACAAAAAGTGAGAAAATGCTGTTGGAAAAATGGCACCAATAGCTCAACATAAGGTTGTCGCCACAAGCCTTTAATCTGTGAAAAACAGTCATCTGCAAAGCAAAATAAAATGTGGTACGCCTAAATCAACTTAAAAAACCCCACTTCACCAGAGGGCAGTTTTTCATTGCTTCCAGAGAGAAAGGAAGGGGAAGGGACGGAGAGGGACGGAGAGACACACATCAACTGGTTGCCTTCTCCTACATGCCCCGACTGGGAACCGAACCTACAACCTAGGCATGTGCCCTGACTGGGAATCAAATCCATGACCTTTCCGTCTATGGGACAATGCTCCGACCACCTGAGCCATACCAGCCAGGGCTAAGTCAACTTTTTTCTTTACTTGCCGTAGGCTTTTTCACCGTCCTAGTCTATTCTAATTACCAAGATGGAACAGCATTTTATGCAAAACATAAATTTGTAGCCCCAGAATATTATAATATACTTTAAAACAAATACGCTATAGAACCTAAAATACAATAAACATATTAAGAGATGTTATGGGCAAATGCAATATATTTTCTGGCTATTCCAATTCTTGAATGCGCATGATTTATTACAAGTTTACTGCTTAGTACAATTTTTCTTCTAGAATATCTGTGCCACAGCATTCTTCCAGCTACTCTACAAGCCAAACAACTCCACACCGTTACAATCCTTGGATGGAGTTTACAGTTGCCATTTTGGCTTGAGTTTCCTAATCAGTAGTCCACTGTTTGGTCATGAAAATGCTTCCAATTTCACTTATTTCCTTTTCATGCACCCAGGCAGCCTACCAGTTTCATTTGTTGCTAGTTTCTAAGAAGTTAATATACATCCTTCCAACTACCAGCCAGCGAATTTAGCAAAACAAACAAATGAAAATCATGTCATCCTGGGCGCACAAATACTAAGGGAGATAAGTTGAGAGTCATCCTGGTTTTTCATTCTCACCTCTTATCCAAATTATGACTAGCCCTATTGATTCTCATATACAGCAAAAAGTCCACTTTTGTCACATTCACTATAGTTCTCTCAGGCCATTGCAGAGTCTGGAATAAAGCACATGCTTCAAACAGTGTGAACGGATAAGTAAATCTAGAAAATATAAAGATTGGAAGGGAGATAACCGATGAAGTCACTAGATACAGGGTCCTACAGAAGTGATGCCACTGAGTGTGGCTGGTAGGGTTTGCAAATGTCTCACACGAGATGGGCAGCAATTTGAACATTTCACCTAAAATGTCATATGGTGTGCTTGAGTGTGATATTGTTGTGGTACAGAATCAATGCTTATGATTTGGTAACAAAAGATTTTTATGTAATAAAAAAGGGTCATTATTTGTGCTGGACCATGTATTAAATATTCCATTTTCAAATCTAAAAGTATCATCAATAAAAACAAAGTTTGAAGATAAACTTGCTATTTATAGGAAAGGTAGTGAAGATTCAGGGGAAAAACCCAACACATCTTTTGCATTTAGAAGTTGCTGAATGAAAAGCAATTATACACGGCAAGATCAGAAAACAGAAATCACACAATCTGAATTTGCAAAGTTTAATTTAAAGAAAATAACTATTACAGGGTTTGGAGTATTGAAGGACTGGCTAATAAGAGCTAACTCTGAAGATAACAGGAATGTCAAATCCATGGAGCATTAACTACCCCCGGGGCTGACACAACTTCCTCCAATTCCCCAGGACTGAGATGCAGACTTTGCTGGAGGTCTGGGCTCCCGCTCACTGAATGTCACAGAAGCAGCTGCGCAGACTTGCCAGTGGATCATGCTGAAAAACCTCCCAGTCTAGGGTGCTGGGGAAAGCTATGCACTGGGAGGTATTTTGCTGGAGGGTCTCCATCCTGAAATCAACTGAACTGGGTCCTGTGGGAAGCTGCTGGCTGCTGCTGACCACTACGCAGTGCCAGAGGCAGCCTCTGAAGGATTCACAGTTCAAGAGGAGGGCAAATCCTGCTGAGGGCACACTTAAACCAGGAAGAAAAACCCTTTCCTCCTGCAGAGTCCCTGCAATGCTGTCTGACAAAGTTCAATGTTCTGTCAGCTGGCAAAAGACAAGGAAGGATTTGAAGGACCCAGCTCCATAACCAGAGCATGCACAAAGAGTGAATTTGGAGCTAAAACGTCTAATAACTAGCACAGTCCACCCCTTTGGCCACTCAGTTTCTATATGTATTGTTCTACACATTTGAACTCCCATACAATAAAAAGAAATAAATTTAAAAAAAAAAAGCAGAGGTGGCTTCCCAGCACCAGGTTCTGGAAGCACAGGCAGTTTCTCCAGAACTCATTCACTACTTCCCTCTCTTCTAAAAACCAATCAGAAAATGATACGTTATCAACAGGAAAAATTTCACAACTTCTTTCATAGTTCACATTAGTGCCAGAAAGTTCTTCCTTTTATCTAACAAGAACCCTTCTTACACAAAGAAAGTCTGTTGGGTTTTGTTTTGTTTTGGAGAACAGTAAGTCAGGCACTAGATGTAAAATCCCAGGTCTATCACTTTTCATTGTAGTGCCTTAAGCAAACAAATTACTTAATGCCCTTATAAAATGTTGAGAGTAACTACCTCAGTAGGGTTGTTGTGCACAGTAAATCAGTTAAGACTAAACTAATTTGCATTTGGCATTTACAACCTACTCTTGCATAAGTCAGTAAATGTTAACTGCTATTATTTTACCTACAGAGATGGAGCTAGCTTTTCCATCTCCCCAAACTAGAATGAATGCTCCGTAAAGGCAGGAGGTTCTTCCTATTTCATTCCCTGCTTTATGCCCACCACCTCCTGACACAAAAGAGGTGCTCAAAAATACTTATTTAATAAACAAACCAACCATTGATCACATGCCCTTCTATTCTAAAATATAGTCCTAAAGACTTATAGTTTAGTAACTCTAAAATGGTTACCAGGATGGGTTGGGGAAGAAAGAAATGATACCAATCTCTTCTTCAAGAAGAAAATATCAGCAACATACTTCTTAGGTGTTTTAACTTGCGTGGGTCTGGCATTTATCAGTTGCATGGCTCAGGAAAATCACTCCACTGGAACCTCAGTTTCCTCATTTTAGTGGAAAAGGACTGTTGAAGCTTTTCTATTTAAAGTGATGTGTACAACAGCATCTATAACAAAGCTTGTACTCGATTTTATTTAAATGGGTATTATCTTCATGCAAACTCTGGTTTTTCAAGTGTGGGCAATACGCAATTAGCTTTCACTGTGCATTCAACCTAAGTTTAAAATGAGAATGCTGTTCTGAAGAGGTTTCAGAGAAAAGAGCTATGGTACAGATTAAGCTTCACCAGCACGGCAAATCCTGTAATTCCCCAAATCTTCCTTCCAAGAGTTTATGTGAAAAGAATGTAGGATTGCGTCCTGTATCTTCTGAAGGTAAAATAAAGCATCCAAGACACATATAACTTACATATATCCAATTTAACAGAGAACCAAAAAGACCAACAAACATCTGACTTTAGATCTAATAGTATTTTGAAAAGTGACCCTACTGATAACACACCACATCATATAGCAGAAGAGAAATAGTTTATTCACATGTTTACAACATTGACATCTAAATGTCTAAAACTTAACTACATTAATTCCTCTTACTATTAATTTCCCAGCACTGAAATAAATGTCCAGACAAAAATTACTGCAAAATACAGGTAATAAGTAGATTTTTGGTAGTAACAATGCACATATCCTATTTTTTTACTATTGGCAAGTAGCTGTTGGCAAAGCAAGCTCTAATTCATTATTAAGTTACAAAGACAAATAATTTTACCATTGACTCAAAATAGAAAGTGGAGATACCTAATTTGCTGCAATACTAGAGTCAATTGACAAGCAAATTCTAAATTTCATAGCAGAGTTGAAACTAGCTTCATTTTAAAAATAATGGATGTTAAAACTAGGATAGAGCTTATCTACTATAAGCACGGCCGATTTTATGGCAATTTTATGGTAAGTTTCAATACTTGACACCTAGACATCAAGTTTTCAAGATGTGTAGGCTCCACAGTCACAGAGTCAAACCCCTGGCGTTCTAGGTGAGAACACCTAGACTGGACCCACAGAGGTTAGGTGACCGACTGGTTCCTACGCCATCCCTCCCAACAGAAACAGACAGCTAGCTGGAGACAGTGCAGATTAGAGCCAGTTTCTCTGTGAAAATCCCCACATCAGAAAAATAACTGGAAATATTGCTCTTCCATCGAGTATCATGTGACCTGCACTATCATCTTTATTTTTGAAACAGAAACACGAGTGATCACAAGTTCAAGTTCTGCCACCTTCCTGTCATGGTCTTATATAGGCGACGCTGAATCATGAAGGAGGAGGTGGCCGCAGTAGTTGTGCACAACAAATGCCACCATTCATTAGGTATTGGAAAACTTTGGGATGTGACACCACTACCAGCTTACACAAGAGAAAAACGCAAACTAAGCTACTGGCAGCAGTAACAGCGAATCACCGAATGTGAGTTAATAAGAAACAAAGTACACCACTAACTATATTGTATCTTAATGACTATGGAGGCTTTTTGTTAAAATTGTATCCTTACCCTAGTTTTATACACTCATTTTGTAACCAATTTTAGTACACCTGATAAGCATTTCCAGACGATACTTGAGTTTAGATGACCTTCAACATCCCTATACGATAATACACTCTATACTTGTAGAGTATAATTTGCTGGTTACCCACGGTTAACAAATGGTTCACATGGTATAGTTTTCAAAGGCTTTATGTGAAACACTTAACCCAACCAAAACAAACAAAAAGAGCCCCACTCTACTTAAATATGCGACACAAGCAGGAAAATGACCTCAAGCTTAACCTTAAACACAGATAGATATAAATAAATACAGCAAAGAGGTCCATCACGATCCAGGATGCAGAAGCGTTCCCAAAGAGTGGGGGAGGGTGGTAGAGGTGCAGGGAAAGTTCATAAGGCTGAGGTGTATTGGCGAGTGAAGAGCGATTCCTCGTGTTTTCCGCATTCTGCCACCCTCGGTCGCTCAGTGGCGCGGCGGGGTAATAACCTACAACCTTCATCGCAGAGCACCCCACCATTTCTTCATGGTGTGTAAACCCACTGCCGGAGGAAGAGGGACTAAAAGGCCAGGCTGAGACACTCAGGGACGTCAGACACGAAATTTTTGCCACCACCCTCCAACCGAAATCGGAGCAATGGGTGTATTTGAGGAATGGATTTCTTGGGAAGGTCCCCTAACACAAAGGGCTGCAAGTCGGGAACCACCCCCGAGCTGAGAGTGGGACTGAACCACCCAGGCCCGCACCCCAGCTGCCAGCACCCCGCGAAGAGACCGCGCCGCCCACGCTCCGGAAGTATTTGAAGACCCCGACTCACCCGGCCAGCAGTGACCCTCTCCCTCTCCCCCGCCCTACGCCCTCGGCGCGAGCCCCTCACCCTGGTGATTGAACAGTCTCCATATCCTGGTGAAGAGAATTCCCATTCTCGGGCAGCGGACCCCCCTCCAGCCACCCGGTCGCCTAGCCTCCCCCGGCTTAGGCTGACGGGGAGGAGAGAGACGCGCCGCAGCCTTCGCCTCCGCTGCCGCTGCTCCCGAGCTGGCCGCCGGCGCGCTTCCAGGGAACCGAAGGGAGGCCAAACCCCAGGCCACCCAGCCGCGCGCGAGGCCCCGCCGCTGCCGCCGCGGCACCCGCCTGGCTCGCGGACATCGCCGCCGCGTTGTCTGCGGCGAGCCTCGCAGGCCACCGTCCTCCCCCAGCTCCTCTAGGGCGGCTGCGGTGTCTGCGACCACGCGGGCGGGGGACGTGAGGGGGGGGGGCGGGTGGGACGGGAAAGCGCAGGCGCGCGGCCGGAGGGGAGGGGCCTGGGGAATGGGCGCTCGGCTGGCCCTCGCTTCGCTAGACAACCTGTAGGGGGCGGGATTGAGCCCTAGGATCCTGGCAATGCGGGCTTCGGGTTTGGAGCAGATGGTTTCTGCACTGCGTGGTGTGGCTTTCCCACCCGCCGCCCCTATCCCGAGTCTTGTTTTTCTCCGCAGAACCATAATGTAAACATGTTACTGAGTGCCCAGTCCCATCCCCAACGCTTCACACACCCTACACCAAAAGTCCCACGTCCTGCACGTCAAAGACATAGAGCTCCAGCAGGAACTTTTAGAGGAGCTTCGTATCTTCCTCAAACCTCTGCCCCCACACCCAGTCGGGAGCCTTACCTAGGCAGTTGTCTGACGGTCTTTTTTGAACCTGAGGCTCTTCCCTCTCTAATCTCCCATTTTCATGACAGTCTTCCCCTAAACAACAATTTCAATCAAGTCACAACCATGTTTAAAAATCATTATTGGCACTAAAGCTGTTTGGCCAGGAGTCCAAACACTTGAAATACTTGGACTCTGCAATATGACCCCAGCTGTCCTTTCCAGCTGTAATTTCCATTATTCCAAGCTGGTTAAACAGCTGATCAAACGTTCTCTCTGCTTTTCCAGTCTTCTTACCTGTATGCCTTGAACAACCGTGTCCTGTGCTATACAAGTCTTGCACTGTATTTAATCAACCCTCTACTGTGAAATACTACTTTAAAACTAGAATATAAGTGCATCCATAGGTAACTTGGCATCAGAGTTCTTGTTCTATGTGTTATTTTTTATTATTATTTTTCAATTACAGTTGACATACATTGTTATATTAGTTTCAGGTGTACCCCCAGTTGATTTGACATTATATCACTTAAGTGATCATCCCAATAAATCTCATACCCATCTGACACCATACATTAGTTATTAGAATATATTGACTATATTCCCTATGCTGTATTTTACATGCCCTTGACTATTCTGTTATTACCAACATGTATTTTTTAATACTTTCCTCTTTTTCACCCAACCCCTTAACGCCCCTCCCATCTGGCAACTATCAAAGTGTTCTCTGTGTGTATGAGTCTGTTTCTGATCTCCTGCTTGCCCAATTTTTTAGATTGAGTTGTTAATAGATATGTATTTATTGCCATTTTATTGTTCATATTTGTATCTTCTTCCTCATTCTCTTTCTCGTCCTCCTTCTTGACCCTTTAACATTTCATGTAATACTGGTTTGGTGATGATAAACTCCTTTAGCTTTTTCTTGCCTGGGAAGCAATTTCTATGTCCTTGGATTCAAAATTATAGCTTTGCTGGGCAGAGTATGTATTCTTTTTAATGTCAATCATTCATTTATTCATCAGATACTTATTACATCCCCTCTACATGCTCAACACTTAAACAGGAACTTGGATAGCAATAGAAATCGATGTGACCCCTGTCAAAAAAGTATGGTTTATTTTTTAATTTTTATTTTTTGTTTTTAAATATATTTTATTTTTTATTTTTTTAAATATATATTTAAAATATATTTTTAAATATATCTTATACCATTACAGTTGTTCTATTCTCCCCCTTCATTCCCCTCCACCCTGCGCACCCCCTCCCCCACCATTCCTCCTCTTTTGTTCATGTCCACGTGTCTCAAGTTCTTTAGATTCTGTATTTCCCATAGTATTCCTGCCCTCTCCCCTATCTATTTTCTACCTACTGCCCATGCTATTTATTTTCTGTATCTTCTCCCCACTTCTCCTCCTCCCACTCCCCTGTTGCTAACCCTCCATGTGTTCTTCATTTCTATGGTTCTGCACCTGATCTAGCTGTCCTCTTAGTTTGCTTTTGTTTTAGGTGTGGTTGTTAATAACTGTGACTTTGCTGTCCTTTCACTGTTCATATTTTTCATCTTCTTTTTCTTAGATAAGTCTCTTTAACATTTCATATAATAAGGGCTCGGTGATGATGAACTCCTTGAACTTGACCTTATCTGAGAAGCACTTTATCTGCCCTTCCATTCTAAATGAAAGCTTTGCTGGATAGAGCAATCTTGGATATAGGTCCTTGACTTTCATGACTTGGAATACTTCTTTCCAGCCCCTTCTTGCCTGTAAGGTCCCTTTTGAGAATTCTGCTGACAGTCTGATGGGAACTCCTTTGTAGGTGACTGTCCCCTTATCTCTTGCTGCTTCTAGAATTCTCTCCTTCATTTTAATCTTGGCTAATGTAATTATGATGTGCCTTGGTGTGTTCCTTCTTGGGTCCACCTTCTTTGGGACGCTTTGAGCTTCCTGGATTTCCTGGAAGTCTATTTCCTCTGCCAGACTGGGGAAGTTCTCCTTTATTATTTGTTCAAATAAGTTTTCCACTCGTGGCTGTTTCTTTTCCCCTTCTGGTACCCCTATAATTCAGATGTTGGAACATTTCAAGATGTCCTGGAGGTTTTTAAGCCTCTCCTCATTTTTTTGAATTCTTGTAACTTCACTTTTTCCTGTTTGGTCATTTCTTCCCTCCTTCTGGTCCACCCCCTTGATTTGAGTCCCAGTTTCCTTTCCCTCACTATTGGTTTCCTGTGCATTTCCCTTCATTTCAATTAGTTTAACCTTCATATGTTCCTCTAATTTGTGACTAAAATCAACCAGTTCTGTGAGCATCCTGATCACCAGTGTCTTGAATTGTGCATCTGAGAGGTTCGCTATTTCTTGGTTGCTTAGAATTATTGGCTCTGGGGCTTTGAGTTCTTCTTGAGCCATATTTTGGACTGTTTATGCCTGTTACATGTATGAGGAGTGGAGCCCTAGGTGTTCACCAGGGCCGGGCCACACAGTCGCTGGGCAACTTGTGATGCTGTATGTCGGGGTGGGGCCGAAGGAAAGCAATGGTGGGCCCTTCTGCTGCCTCCCGCCACCACCGCCCGGCCGCACGGTCTGTCCCACTGCGAGCGTGACGGCCGTCAGCCTGCCGCTGGGTCTGTCTCACTGCTCACTGCCCTGCTGGCTTATCTACGCGCGAAAGTGTGACCACAGCCAGCCCACCACCCAGAGCCCTCACTGGGTCAGCCCGAAGCGGGGTTGCCTGGGCGCGGGGTCAGGGGGTCTTTCTTGCCTGTCCCCGCTCCGCTGCTGGCTCCGCCCTTCTTACCCATCTGGTTGAATGGTTCATTGTTGTTGGATTTCCATATAGTTCAATTTTCTGTTCTTTGGCTGTGTCTTTGTTTACTAAACCTTTGTTGGATTCAAACTTGGTTGTGGGAGAAGGCACAGTGTTTCCACCTACACCTCCATCTTGGCGGAAAGTCTGTATTTTTTTTTAACTGGCCAAGTCAGTTAAACCTCTTTAGGCCTCAATTTTCACATATGTAAAGGCAGAGGATTTGTGTCTGAGGTCTGTCTTTGATTCTAGGTCACTTAACGACTATGATAATTGGTCTCTACTCTTGTTGTGAAAATGGAGGTTATGTACTTCACTTACATGAAGAAACCCCTCAAAGCTCCTTCCATCACCTTCTATTCTCTTTAAGGTTGGTCAAAAGGAAGAGAAAGAAGTGGGGAGAAGCTGTAAGAGACATTTTGAACAGTTTTTGCCCCCTTCTGCAAGAAGTAAGTAAAATTTAATTTTTCTTAGAAAGTACTCCTGTACATTCATTTTTACATTGTAGAAAAAGTTACAAATTAAATATATATATATATATATATATATATATATATATATAAATCAAATGGTACATAAGTCAGCCAAAATGAAAGAATTAACATGTACTTAATGAAAAGAATCAATTTCTGCAACAAAAAAATCACCTACACTCCACAGTCTTTTGGACCAAATGGCAACTACATATAAATGCAAGGTAAATACTGGTCCACGAGTGATACAAAAACACCCTTGACGCAGTCACTTAAAAATTGTTGAAGGAAAAAATAACTCAATGCTAAATAAAACAGCTGAGAAGCCAGCTAAACAGGGGAGCCTACCCCTTCTTGTTTCCAAATTTTAGGAATCTAAGTTCATTAAAAATTTTGACATATACAACCCATAACCACTTTCCCTTCTCCAATAACTTCAGAATGGTAGTTTTAACAGCTTTAAAACTTGACAGCCCTCTGAATCTGCCAAAACGTTTCTGTGCACTTCCGAAGGGATCGGCATGGTCTTTACAAGGTAGTAACGTTCTCTCCTAGGATATAAGGAACCCTGAGGGATACTTCATTTATTCCAGAGAGACCCTTAATGATGATGGAAACTGGATGCACTCTCCTAAAACTCTGCAAAATACTTTCCATTGAATCAGCCAGAGAAAGGCCAACGGCCCAAAAGTATAACTTTTCGCTCTAATGATCTCATAGGTGCTGGCAATCACATCTTTGTGGACACTTTCCCGCTGCTCGGGATCTTTATCAGTTCCTATGTCTGAATTCAGACCCTTCAGAAAGACTCCACGAAGGAACATGAGCATCTCCGCGCTTTATAAGGATTCACCCACAACAGGTTTCAGACTGAGGTACCAAGCTTTTGCCCAATCAAGAAAGGAAAAGCAGTGTCCAGATTACAACCACCTCCAATGACATGTTTTGGGGGGAACTTCACTTAATTTTCAGGCTATATAAGTTAAAATATACATGGGATTAAAAACAACAATCATCTTGCACTGAGGACTGTATTGAATATTATTAGAAATTATGGATTTAAATACGACTACATTTCATCAGACTAAATTAATGTGGGTGTGTCTCCCTTTTCCTGGTATACACCTGCTGTGATAATCATGAGGATGGAGTTTGCAGTGAGAGGTATTCTCTGCTGGCAATGACATTTGGCAGTTTCATCCAAGACCTGCCATGTGGAAGATCCATCATTTGGCCCCTCAGTTTGCCGGATTCCATAGTGTCCAGCAAGCTAAGCTCATGCCTTGAAGCAAGCCTTGAAGCGGGATGCTGATGGCACAGGCCATGCCAACTCATCCAGTTGCTATGATGGAGATCTTATTGTGACGAATAGCTTCCTCTGAAGTGAAATTCTTCATAAGCTCATGCCATCCTGGACAGTTGCCAGTTGCCATCCTGGACACAGGACTAATGGGCCAAGGGCCCCTAAGTGGGATGCAGGCTGGCTGGTGGGGACACAGTGCCAACCCTAGACTCAGAAAATTTGCTCTCCCAGTGCCCACCCTTCGGCTGGCCCACAGGACTCCCACAGGCCAGCTCATGGCCATTCACTCAAAAGCTGGTGGAAGAGAATGCAGGAATGCAGCAGACAGGGTTTGAAGTACAAAAGAAGGGAGCTTGTGATGCTTGGCCACCTCCTCAGCCTGCTACTGCTTCTGGGCAAGGCTGTAAGCCAATGGACAGCCAGACCCTAAGCGTGGTACTGAGGCTGTGCAAAGCAGGCCCAGCTTGTAAGGTCTCACAGCAGCCTCTATAAAATACAGGGGTACTCGGCATTCATGGTGAATTTGTTCTGGAACTCCTGATAAGCACCGAAAACAATGAGTACCGAGTGATGAAGCATTTTCTCTTTCAGGGTTGTGTCATGACTCATACAAGTTCTAGCGAGTGCTGAGTGCCGAAACATTTTTTTTTCCCATCAAAATGTGACAAGTACCAGGTTTGGTGAGGTCTGATGATTACAAGTACCAAAGCATGAGTGTACTTCTTTAAAAAATGTATTCTTTCCATCACCATTTAACCCCCTTATACCCTCTTCTACCTCTAGCCACCCTCCTCTCCCCAGCAATCATCACACTGTTGTCCGAGTTAAGTCCCTTTTCTTTCTTGCTTGACCCTCCACCCCCAATCCCCGCTCAGCGCTGTCATCCTGCTCTCTCTCTCTGAGTGTGTCTCTATTTTTCTTGTTAGTTTGTTTATTAGATTCCACATATGAGTGAGATTGTATGGTATTTGTCTTTTTCTGACTGGCTTATTTAGCATATAGTTCTCCAGATCCATCTATGCTGTCCTGTTGCAAAGGGTAAAATTTTCTTCTTTTTAATAGCTAAGTAGTATTCTGTTGTGGAAATGCCTATAGTTGTTTTATCCACTCATCTACTTGAGCTGGGCTGCTTCCAAATCTTGGGCTGCTTGGGCTGCTTCCAAATCTTCACTATTGTAAATAACAGTGCAATGAACATAGGGGTGCTTATATTCTTTTGAACTGGTGTTTTGGGTTTCTTTGGATAAACTCTTAGAGGTGGAATTGCTGGGTCACAAGGCAGTTCCATGTTTAATTTTTGAGGTATCTCCATATTGTGCTTCATAGTGGCGTTTCTTGAGATAGGCCTGTAATGCTATGACTATCCCTCTTAGGGCTGATTTGGCTGTGCCCCGTGGATTTGGGGTTGTTGTGTCCTCATTTTCATTTGTTTCAAGGTATCTTTTGATTTCTTCCTTCATCTCATTGTTGACCCATTCATTGTTTAATAACGTTTAACTTCCATGTCACTGTGTATTTTTTCATTTTCTTCTTGTGATTAATTTCTAGTTTCATAGCATGTGGTCAGAGAAGATACTTGAAATGATTTCAGTTTTCTTAAATGTATTGAGATTTGTTTTGTGTCCTAACATGTCATCTATCCTAGAAAATGTTTCATGTGCACTGAAAACAATGCATATTCTCCTGCTTTGGGGTGAAGTACTCTGAGGATGTCAGCTAAATCCATTTGATCTTGTGCATCATGTCTGGCCACTGTCTCCCTGTTGATTTTGAAGGTACTTCTTGAGTTTAAATTTTATAAACACAAATTCTCTTTAATATATAATGTGTATAATTGGCCAACCCAAATTTTTTATTTTTAATATGTATGCCAATTAAAAATGCTTTAATTAAGTTCAGGTAAAAATAAGGTTAAGTTTTCTGAAGTGTAACACGCCAGACCAGTAAGGAAACTGCATTGTCTCCCAATGGCCCACTGCAAGAATTCCTTGCATATGGAGAAGTGGAGATCTTGTTGTACATTGTATCTAGCTTGAGAGCCTTGTACTTGGAAAGGACTCCATTGCCTTTATGCTGGTCATGACCATGATCCACAAACTGTGAACTCTTAAAGCTTTCAAGAAGCTGATCACACCAACCCCTCACCGCACACACAGTTGGCCCCGGCCCAGAGCACATAAGGCCAGGGAAGACCCGCTCTCTGGTAGGACAGTGGTGGCCAAGCTCCCCTCATTGAACCATTCAGGGCTTCTCTTTTCAGGAAACGATAATATTGTAACAAGTGCACCCAGCATTCCTGCAGCAGCAACAGCACCTAGGAGAAGTCTACCTTTAACCAGGAGAAGGTGGTCATCAGGAGACCCTGGAGCCTCCGGCCTAGCAGACTGTTCCCTAGTCACAGGGCCCACAGCCTCCATATGTATAATAAAACCACCACTACTGTGTCCGGCAACAACTGAGCCCCTGTAGAAGTGACCTGAATGAAAAGTTTAAAAATCTACAATAAACTACATCTTAATACTTCACCTTTCTTAGTCCCACACTATCTTATGCCAACATATAAAAAGTATAGCAGATGAGTGAGACCCTGAGGCAGCCTACAGAGCTTCTTGTTGTCTGAGCTAGAGAGCTCACACATGTAAAACAAAAGGCAGCAATGAGGACTGAAACATGCCTCTTTGAAAAACTGGGAGGAAAGTCCTTTTCCACAAAGGGAAAGAAAATTATCATATTAATTCACGGAGGAACAAAGTAAAGAAAAAAATGGACTCATTACAGTCAAGCTGCTAAATTACTAAAATCAAGTAGGTTGAGATATAAGGGAACAACCATAGTCTTGTTATAACTAGCCGGGCAACCTGGATGGACCTCAAACCTCCAGGCAGCCCTTTGATTGCCCCTGAAGGACTAAGAAAAGAATGGTCACATCTCCAGACCACCTGATATCCACTATCCAGACCACTGGTCATCTAGACAATTAACATCTCAGACCATTTCAGAGTCTGAGAACGTTAGACTTAATGCTGGTAGGAATTCAGAAGCATCTCAAAAACAAAATGACTTCAAAGAGGTGGGAATGTAAACTGGTACAGCCACTATGGAAAACAGTATAGAGGTTCCTCAAAAAAAAAAATTAAGAATAGAACTACCATATGATCCAGCAATCCATTTTCTGGGTATCTACCCCAAAATTTTGAAAACATTTATTCATAAAAAATACATGTATCCCTATGTTCATTGCAGCACTATTCACGGTGGCCAAGACATGACCCAACCAGAGTGTCCTCCAATTAATCATTGGATAAAGGTGCGGTACACACACACACATGCACACACATGCACACACACATATCATGCAATACTACCCAGTTATCAGAAAAGATAAAATACTGTCATTTGCAACAACATGGATGGACCTTGAGAATGTCATGCTAAGTAAAGTAAGTTAGATGGAAAAAATCAAGAACCATGTGATTTCACATGTAATGTGGGATATAAAATTGAGTGCAGCAAATGAACAAACAAGACAAACAAGAACTGATTGACAGAGACAGCAGTATGGTGGTTACCAGAGGGGAGGGAGCTAGGGGAGGAAGAAAAGTGTAAGCGAGGTCAGATATATAGTGATGGAAGGAGACTTGACTTTGTGTGGTGAACACACAGTGAAATATACAGATGATGTATTATAGAATTGTACATTTGAAGCTATATGATTTTATTAACCAATATCACTCCAATAAACTTAATAAAAATTTGAACAAAAAAAGAATGCAGGACTGATTTTTCTTAAAAATATACTTTCTAGCTTTGGCTGGTGTGGCTCAGTGGATTGAATGCTGACCTACAAAGCAAAGTGTCACTGGTTCAATTCCTAGTCAAGGCACATGCCTCTGTAGTAGGAGGCGCTCGAGAGGCAACCACATATTGTTTTCCTCTCTCTTTTCCTTCCCCTCTAAATATAATTAAATAAAATCTTTTTTTTAAAAGAATGTACTTTCTACTACAAGAACTCTCAGCTTTTCTTTTTTCTTCAACACACCCTGGGTATTGCCTAGTTGTGTTTCTGGTTGCAACCTCTAAGACCCTTGAATAAATCATAATCATTGATTTCTAGCAAAGCCTCCCAGAGTCTTTCTGAGTGTCTTTGACATATACAGTATCATCATCATGGGATCCAAAGAATGCTCCACTTCAGTCCCAGTGCCACCACTGGGTTTGAGCAAGGTCACTGCTCACGCCCACTGTGCTCCGTCGTCCTCAACAGCTCTGAGATTCCAGTTATGAATCCCCTCGGTTTTGAACCTCTCTGCCTTGGTTGAGGTCCAGACCTTTATTCTTGGGTCCTCCAAAACTGGGTGCCCTATTTTTAATTGATACTAATGGATAATTCCATTCTGGAATGCCAGGTGGATTTATGGTCCACCTTCTGCTAAGTATTTGTCTAGGTGTACTCTGATATAAAGGACAATTTGGAGTTACAATGGCCCCTCTGGATTCGAAAATTAGTATGTTTGTAGGCACAATTGGAGAATCGTAGAAACGTTAAACAAGTTAAATGAAGAGAAGCATTTTTCAATTGGTGTTTAGAGGCCTCTAACAAACTGAACGATTCAAAGATAGACAACATCTCTTTTGTCTTTTTGTCTGGCCATGACAGCTTTCAGGGATATTTTTCTTTAACATGGAAACTTCTAAAAAGTTCCCTAAAGCCCTGGCCAGTGCTGCTTCATTGATTGGACCATTGTCCCCTAACAGAAAGGTTTCAGGTTTGATTCTGGGCCAGGGCATATAGGTTGTGGGTTCAGATCCCCGGTACCTACCAGAGGCAACTGATTGATGTTCCTCTTGCACTGATATTTCTCTCTCTCCCTTTCTCTCTCTAAAGAGCAATGAGATGTCCTTGGGTGAGGATAAAAAGAAAGTCAAAACTTCCATTCCACAAAATCTGGCTAGCTGTGTATACAAACATTTTGTCCCTCTTCTTGTGCCTTTTTAAATAAAATGGATCAATGTAGTCAAAATAATTTAAAATTCTAATGGCCATTAAGGGAAGACTTTAAGTCCACCTCAAGGGGCCTCCCTTAAAGAGAGAATTCCAAACCTCTCTGAAGACAATGGAATTCACTCTTTGGTATTCAGAAGCATCTCAAAAACAAAATGCCTTCAAAAAACACATCCTAAAAGGAGTCTGAAAGAAACTTTGGCTACCTGAGCAGGTGTTTTAAAGTCTTTTACTGTTCCACCTACCTGAAACATGACACAGTATCTGAAAGGATTTGATAACTTTGGGGTTAGAAAATTGGTGAAATTGGAAGCTAAAGATTTGGAGCCTGAAAGGAATGTTGTTAAGGCCTTCTCCCCTAAAGTAAGATAAAACTGTGTACCCAGAAGGAAAGAAGGGAGTTAGGAATTAAGTGGTTGGATGGGTAGATCAACCTGTGGTGTCACTTAAATTACAACCTAATTTGGGGGAAGTGAGAGCAGCTGCCCTTATCTTAAAGATCTTTTCAAAACCAGAAATGCAACTCTAGAAGTAGTTCCCAATTCCACTTTTCTTTACCACCTTCAATTCCTAAGACTGAAGAAAAAATGGAAGAAGAGTTGTTTAAAGCACGAACTGACGCTTTGGCTCCCAGGCTCCTCACCAAGGAACAATACAAATCTTAATAGTCTTTACCATAAGTATTAATAAGAAATAGACTTCGCCAAGTGAATGAATAAACTTAACTTCGTCCAACTATTAATGAGTTGGTAGGGTTTTTCTTTTAACCTTACCATACCTGTCTCAATGAGGAAATTTTATTTCACTTTTTTTGTTTTTAAAGATTTTGTTTATTTGTAGAGCGAGGGGAAGAGAGGGAGTAGGAGGGAGAGAAATATTGATGGGCAATAGGTGTATCAATCAGTTGCCTCTTGCATGCCCCCAACTGAGGACCTGTCTCATAACCTAGGCATGTGCCCTGACTGGGAATCGAACCCTTTGGTTCACATGCCAGCACTCAATCCACTGAGCTACATCAGCCAGGGATCAATGCTGAAATTTTAAAGTGAAGACATCAGCTCTCTGGTTGCATCTGCTTGTATATATGCATGTATGTTTACCTCTGAAGGATATTGCTAGAATTGGTTTATAAAATGCTGCTTAATTGGTTTAAAGGAATTAAGCAGTTATATTAAAATTCTCAAAAAATATAATAGAAAGGAACCCCAGTACTTTTCAGAATCATGTGTTTTGAGAAAATATTTGATACTGAAGGTAATTTGAGTTTGGTTTGGTTAACTAGGCATGTCTTTGGGGTTATTATAGCCTTAAGTATAATACTTTTATTCTACTTGGGTTTATTTGTCAAATAAGTTCATGCTATCTCAGTCGCAGAACTTGTCAGCAAGAAAAATAACTTAGGATGATGGAATTTTTATAAGTAACCCAAATGTAATTATTGAGAACAAGTAAAATAAATAGATACAGATGGAATAAGTTTTTAGGTGAACTTTTCCGCATTATTTACATTTTATGGTATGTCTATTTAGTTTCCCAAAATCTTGTGGTAACTTGAAACCTTAGAGTTTTGATAAGTTAATTTAAATAATAAGTCAAATTAAAATCATAGAATATCTAGATCATTTCTAAATAAGATAAAATATTGAAACATTAATTGTTAAAGAAGTTTATCTATGTTTTTCGACTCCTCATTACAGAGAAACAAAAAAATAAACTTGGATTTGTAGTACGTTTTGTGCTTTGTTAAGAAAGCATATGTTTCTGAACATTATGAACTGTCTGCCAGTATTTTTTCTCTGAGGAATCACCACGTGGCAGGTGACGCTGGCGAGAGGAAGGGCCCTCGAGTTGGGAGGCCATGGCCTCGGTGGATTTGGGAGTGGTACCCAAGGCCAAGGTTGAGAATAGGATGAGCTGCTGTGAAGCTGCGGAGCTAGCAGAGGTGAGGCCGACAGCAGGCCTAGAATGAGGAGTGGATCCCCATCACCAAGTGGGCCCCCAATCAGGGACATGAAGATTAAGCCCCTGGAGGAGGTCCATTTCTTCTCCGCGCCCATTCAGGAATCTGAGATCTCTGACTTTTCCCTGGGGCGTCCCTCGAGGAGGGGTTTTGAAGATCATGCTGTTGCAAAAGCAGACCCCCCCTGGCCGGAAGACGTTCAAGGCATTTGTCACCACTGAGGACTACAATGGGCAAGCCTGTCTGGGTGTTTAGCGCCCCAAGGAAGTAGTCTCTGCCATCTGTCAGGTTGTCACTCTGGTCAAGCTCTGTGTTGTCCTTGTGTGGCAAGGCTACTGGGGGGACACCAACAAGCCCCATGCCATCCCTTGCAAGGTGACTTGCCACTGCAGCTCTGTGCTAGTGCACTCTCTCCACGCCCAGGGACACAGGCATTGTCTAGGCCCCGGTGTGCAAGAAGGTGTTGATGACAGCCTGTATGGACAACTGCTATACCTAGGTCAAGGGCAGAACTGCCGCCTTGGGCAACTTCGCCAAGCCACCTTTGATGTCACCTCCAAGACCCACTACAGCTCTCTCACTCCCATGTCTGGAAAGAGACTGTGTTCACCAAGCCTCCCTACAGGAGCCCACTGACCACTTTGCAAAGGCCCGCCCCGGAGTTTCCATGCAGAGGACCCAGGCTCCAGCTACGGGCACCACATAACTCTCTCTACCCAAGAAAAATAAAGTTGTTAAGTCTATTTAAAAACATACACACACACACACACACACACACACACAAAACACAGGTATGTATATATCAAGAGCTTCTATTTCCAGAGGTTATGAAATGTACTCATAAATTTTTCAATCTAAAGAATGCTGATTACTTACCTTTCAGTTGTCATTAGAAATTAAGGTTTTTAGGGTTAAGACTTTTAATTAATATGGACGGAAATAATATGTATTTTCAGTAAAGAAGATATAAGGTATGGAAATGCATTTTTGAGGAAAGATACATAAAAAGTTACCTTGGAAAACAATTTTATGTGAGATAAAACTGAATAAAATTGAATAACTTTGTTACAAGGGTTTTTTAAAAATAAGCTTTAATATCAATGTTGTACTAAATCTAATATTCTTTCATCTGTTAAAAGCACAAGTTTTCAGGGAGGATTGGTCTGCTCTTGATATTATGAAATTTTTCTGTCAAGAAAGCAAAGATTCTGCTTTATCAAAATAATTTGTGTTTTATGTCACCTTAATTGGGTCTTTAATTACGTAAGAAAACAGGGAAATGTGACCCATCATCAAAAGAAAAATAACTGAAGAGAAATAGACCCAGGCACAGGGAAGCTAAGTGATCGCCCCAAGCTCAAAGCTTGTTAACTTACGGATCCAGGCTTTGAATCCAGGCAAGACTTAGCGCCCACGCTGGAACCTCCGTGCTACTCTGCATGTCACGTGGCAGGACAAACAAGCTGTTTCCACAGTCTGTCTTATTAGTGGAGATGTGCCGATGACAGGAGAGGAGGCTTCAGGCATAGGGCCGCGTGGAAGGAGTGACTGCAGTGAGCTGGAGTTTCGGGCTGTCGGGTGCAATGCCTTGATCTTGGGGCAGCCTCACACAGTATTTTAATAACTGAGGGGCCGTTCATTCAGTCAACAACTATTTTGTTCTAGGCATTTCTTGTGTGCTTCAGATGACTATCATCTTAACAGCATTTAATACATGCATCTTTAGACAAAAGTACTTTAGAGAGAAAAGTTACAATGAAATTTAGTTTATTCACTTGAAGTTGGGTCTAACACTCTGCCTTGCCTATTTTCTTGGCTGCAGTAAATTGTTGTATGATTCTAAAGCAGTGATCGTAATCAGTGCTTTAGTACACATTTCTTTTCAACTTCTTGGCCGCTGCTGTGAGAGAAAAGTCAAATGCTGATCAAGTCACAGCGTGCACAACTGACCCCAAGCGCAAGGACCTCGCCATACGCCCAAGGTGCAGAAGGCCTCTGTGCACATCTGATAACTGCTACATGAAGCTAATCACTGAGGGGTTCCTTCTGAGCAATGTGGTGTAACTAGTTTATTCTCCTACATTATACTCAACCCTATCTCACACGCATATTGTAAAATATTCTATTTCATGGGTGTATGCATTTAACTTACAAGCTCCTTCCTAACACTACACTCCTTCTTTTGTGATCTCTCACAGCACCTCACAATGTAGTCAGGAAAAAAGTCAGGAAATAGTTATTTAACTGAATCTGTGTTTTGAGGGTAAGTGTTTAGAGTTTTTCTTTTTTCTATAATAAATAATATAAAGGAGAGCTATAATGCTGGTTTCAGTGGTTTTTGTTCATTTATTATATAAAAGGAAAAAATTAATGCAGTTGGTTTGTACACATTGAAATTCCATAAAACAAATTTATAGAAATTAGTATACCATATGCATGCACTCTTCATTTTCTTCCTTAAATGTTTTAGTTCACAAAAATAACAACACATTTTTTCCTTTAAAGCCACGAAAGCAGAGGGAGAACAAAACATGCGGCACTGTACACATTTGCATAGTATATTTTACCCAGCATGCCTTGTAGAATGCTACACATTTACCCAGATAAGAAAAGTAAAAGGGGGGTCAATTATCAAAATAATAAAGTTGAAAGAAAGAAAAAATTATGTGACAAAGGGGATTTTTCCCCGCACTTTGTAGCTGGCAATGCAGCAATAGCCTGGGATACCAATAGCCCTCTCAGGATAGTGGGGGAAACTTTCTACATCAATTGCCACATTAATTTTTATTAGTAGTAAGTTTCTGTTTTTTCCCCTCCCACCACCCCTTCAAAATAAAAAAGCTAATAATGGCTTGATGTTTCAAAATAGTATTCAGTACAGACAAGTTGAAGAATCCCTAACTCCTTTTTTTGTTGTTGGGACACTTTTTATTTAGCATTCTGACTTTAGGCTGTGAAAAATATAAAGCTTTTCAAACATGTCTGAAATTCAGAGGAACTCTATGAGCTTATGTGCTGCTACTTTTCTGTAGTTGTGATTGAAGAAGAAATAAGAACAGTAAATATAGTATGAGTCTTATCACAAAATAAAATTTAATAAATTTTATGGAAGGGAATAAAGTAAAATAAGTTACATCCACAGATTGCAGGGTTATGAAGCAAAGTGCCGGAAAAGTATTCTGTAGCAAGTTAGAAAGATGATAAGTGAAATATATATGATAAAACTTAGAACTAAAGCTATATCATTTTTAAAAATACAACTTCCAATTTTAACAGTGAATTTGTTGCAAGTTTGTGCTATAACAAATGTGCTTCTTTCTCCTCAATCTATTTTCTTATTATTGGCAAAATATAGATATCTTTATAACTTTGTACTGTACAATATATGTTTTGCTACATTATTTTTCTACTGCTAATGCAGATTAGAAGTAACAACATAGATTTATTTTGGCAATAAAATGCTTTCATTTTAATAACATCCCAGAAAATATTGTAAGGCATATGAAAAATAGTATGCAACAATATAGCATTAATGGTCCTGTATCTTTAATACATCCCTTATGCATATAGAATTCGCACTGATCTCAGTTAAAAGTGTGTGAGGCTGGCATGCGTGTAGGTAAGAGTGGCCCCTATATAAATATAGACATAGTCATTTGTTGAGAAATTTAAGTGTTCAGAACATAACCAAGAACACTTGCCAAGTATTGCAAAGGTAGAGGCCAGCTACTTTTGGTTCTTAGATCATTCTCATTTCAACTCATAATTTTCAAAGAGGAAGCATCAGTGTATTTTCCAAACATTCTGAATTTGTTAGAAACATTTTTTGTAATTTTCTGCAAACATTTTACATACATTAAAAGAAACAAAGAAAAGTTTCATATGTAACTATGACTCCCCCAAACTAATTGCCCTTCACTCATACATTTATGCCCTTTATACATTTTTTCATAGTAAGTAGGAGGTACAGCCCTTAGTCAAGATTATCGGATGATATATTGTCTAGTCTTCTGATAATGTTCCTCGATTGTATGAAGCATTTGGGAGTAAATCATCTGCAAGCAGACAGAGATAGTTGCTATATGAGGATATATTTCTTTTGAGGATGTTTTAAGAAAAGAAACCTTCAGAAAGTAATTTTGAATGCTCTAGCTCTCTGTGTGAAGTGATTCCACTGTCTGACTTGCTTGACTGTGTTAAGTGAAGGACGAGACAGCGGGCCCCTGCGGTCTGCCCGCTGCTGCTCTGACTGCTCTGACCCCGACTGCCCTCTGAGAGAGCCGCCTGTTCTCTGACCTGTAGACCCAGCTTGAGCAAACAACATAGTAACAGCTAGAGCATGAACAACATTTAGAGATAGGTGGAGCTAAGCAAATGAATTTTATTATACAATTTCCTATAATGTTCTCACTCATAGAGTCATTCAAAGAGGAGTTTTATATAATTAAAAAGAAAACAACATGCAACATTGTCATGAAAGACAAAGGTGGAACTAGAAATGAGGGGTCCATTCCCATTTATTTGAAGTATTTTATAAAGTTCTTTTCAATGACATGGGAGTCCAACAAAATGTGTAGTCTTACCCAGGAAATGCCCAAGTATCCATAGGAGAAGTCACAGTTCGACGAGATTGGAATTCACACACCAGCTGCACTTGAACAGCAAGTACCCAGATCTGCCCTCGTTTGGACTTAGAGTGAGATGTTATATCAAGCTACGCCCAAAGGCAGTTCCCCCTCAGTGTGATCTGCTCCCTGTGGTGAATGATTCACTAACCTTGCCTTCTAATAAATAGTGAACCAATTCAAAGAAAACTTCACAAACGTGGAAGAAATGAAAAGGTACGAAGAGCATTTTGGAAACAGTTTAAATCTAAAGGGAAAGTATATTTTAACAATTTATGTATTTAGCTTTGCAGCAAGGTTAGCAGTAATAGTGATAAATTTGATCACTACTTACTGAAAAGTGTTTTTCTCTTTAAAGACAGCTTGTCTTCTCTAGAGAAGAGGTAGTATAAATATCAACGTATAGGGCGATTTCTATGGTGGTATTACATTGTTTTTATTTTTAACAAATACCAAAATAAAATTGTATAACTAAGAAAATACACTAGCATGCAAATCGAAGTTATCTAGAAATATTCTTAACTGACATCCTGGGTCTCAACAACATTTTATGATATGTTCATTCAAAGAATTCAAATTTGCAAACCAACTATTGGCATGACTTTCTTTTCTCCCTCCCTTCCACTGTCCTAGCTCCTATTATGAATTTTAAGGCCCCACACAAAAGACAAGTTCAAGTATGCAGGTATGAAAAGAGGTTAACATTCCAAAAATACAATTTGCAAACAACAACAATAATAAATAAAGTAATTCTCAAATTATTTAAAGGGAACAAATAATTTGCTCAGAATTTGTTTTATGTTTAAAAAATTCATTTCCTTAAGGACTAAGTGCAATGAAATATTGTCACATAATTAAGATTCTCTTATTAGGAAAGAATATCGGTCTAAATTGTTAATTTCAATTTTCTTTCCAATAGAACTGTATAAAGATAAGAGAGGATCATTAGTCATTTATAAACATTTCTAAGTGTTGCTTTAAATATTGGAGTAAACAAGATCACATTATTGATTATAATACTGAAGTCACATTATAGCCTTGAGAATTAATACCAGTATTGACAAAATGCACTTCTTTTTTCCCAGGACTACATTTCCACATTGTCACATGAGTCTGCACTGTTACAAGTTCAATGACTGAAATTACAGAATACATAACTTACATATTCTGAAATTCCATATACTGAAATTTCAGAATATGTGGTTTATACTACAAGTCAAAACAGCCTCAAAATACTATAAGACTTCTTTCTCCTGCTTATCATTTGCTATTTTCAAATGAAATCACTTAAAAACAAATTATTTGTAGAATATGCATTTTCCAAAGGTGCTTGATGTGCTTGGCAAAAATAAAACTTTTCACTTAGTATATATCTGTATTTTAGTATCATTTACACGATAAACTCTGAGGCTTAAAAAAAAGGAAAATGCATCTCTTATTCATTTGGAGAAGATAAACATTACAAAAGGAATGGGAAAATATGCCATATCAAAGTAAAATTTTAAATATATCTATCAAGAAAATATACATTATACCCTTTCCAAGACTGTTAGCTGTTGAATAAGATGCAAAGCAAGACAGGTGTGGACACTTTGTGGTACATGACAGGTTGGTTTGTGTAGATATTGCACGGACCTCTCTCTTTATCGGCATGACACGGAAGACTTAGAAACAAGGCTTTGAGAGGCCTTTTAAAACAAGTGATTACTTAAAGTTGAAAGAATATGGTAATCTTGCTGACTAGGAAATATATGTAAATGCTGTTATAGCTACCTGCCGTAAAATGTAAATATCTTAAAGTAGTTAAAGGATCGGATTGCTAATGCTACTACAGAAAAAGCAGAACAGCCGTCTAGTCTAAATTTATACACCTTGGCGCACTCTTTGCAATTAAGTACTTTAATGAGCACAAACAAGAAACCAGTAAAGCATCTAGAAAAATGTTTTGGCTAATGTTTTCTTTCTCATGCAGATATGTGCTGTACATGTAATAAATATATTTTGTTTGCTGGAATATGCTCTTCTGTGCTCTAACAAAATATTCAGTAATGGCAATTTACATGTTTATTAAAGTGCCTAATGGATACAGCTCTTTTAAATGTCTTAACTGAAAGTTCTGTAGGCTTCACTAGATGACAAAAGAACCACATAAGCCAAGATCACATGTTAACTTTTAGAATTTACTGAGCCCCTATTTTGAATTGTATCAAATATTTGTGATAACTTACATAATTATAGGCATCCTCATTATCAGTGACACAGGTTTATAATGGAGTATGCACGGTGAACACGAGGGGAGGGGAAGTGGGACGTCGGAACGGGGTTGAAGACATGTATAATTCGTAAAGAATATGGAACTTATTTTCACGGTGAGGAAAATTATTTAACTGGTGCATGCTTCGAGATTCTAAATATTGAAAGGCTCGGTGGGGGGAATACAATAATAGAAAGTGAACTTATTCTTGTTTTCAAAAAATAGGTTTTATGGCATATACCAGTACAAAAGGACTTTTATGCATGGTCCGATTGGGGCTTTAGAAAACACATGCATTGTAGACTTTTAGAAACAAGAGCTTTTTCCTAAAGACATGTATGCATTGTATAAAATGGTCAGTTTCAGTAATTTCTTGGATCAGAGTGAATCTAAGTCTTCCTTAAAAACATAGGACAGAAGGTCACCAATTCCGTAATTATAGCCACTGGAAAAAATATGAAGACTTAATATGTGAAGAGGAGTGTTGATTAGAAATAAGACAGCTCAATCTCCAAATTCTTTATAATACTTTGCAATAAAAATGCTATGTTTAGTGAACAAATATATTCTGAATCTATGAGTTTATTTTTATTGCAAGCCTTTAAATTCATTTGTTTTCACATTTTCAATGAACTGTTTTGTATAAACACATCTTTCAATATCAAAATTGAATGTGTCTATATAAAACTAACATCTTTAGCATAATTATAAAGAATTTTGGTGAAGGGCTAGAACATTCAGATATTCAAAGACAGAGGCTGAGTGAAGCAATGAAAAAATGTTCAGTTGCGTCTGGTGGGAAATACTGAACCCATGTCCGTAGTAAGTGGATGGACAAACTCCCACCTGGATATGCTCAGCTTTGCACTCAGCAGGACCTGTGTCCACCCCCACCGCCTGACTGCAGACTCCTGGATGTGCTTAGTTGTGCTGGGACCGATTAAAGCGGAAACAACACCCCATCCTCCCTGTCATCTACCCAACTATGACTGGGCTTCCCTTGACTCTTCTTTCTCACTGCCAATTTTGAGATTCTTTTTGCCAACTTCAAAAGAGCTAACAGTAGTGACTAAACAANAGACAGAGGCTGAGTGAAGCAATGAAAAAATGCTCAGTTGCGTCTGGTGGGAAATACTGAACCCATGTCCGTAGTAAGTGGATGGACAAACTCCCACCTGGAGATGCTCAGCTTTGCACTCAGCAGGACCTGTGTCCACCCCCACTGCCTGACTGCAGACTCCTGGATGTGCTTAGTTGTGCTGGGACCGATTAAAGCGGAAACAACACCCCATCCTCCCTGTCATCTACCCAACTATGACTGGGCTTCCCTTGACTCTTCTTTCTCACTGCCAATTTTGAGATTCTTTTTGCCAACTTCAAAAGAGCTAACAGTAGTGACTAAACAAAAAGCAAAACACTTTGAAACAACAGCTGTGCCAGGAAGAAAAATATTAAAATCTTGAGGAGACTGTATAATTTCTGCATTAATTTGAGATTTTTTGGCACTATCAATATATTTGGTAAGTGAGAAAAGCCATTCTGGCAACATTAACATGTATTAAAATGTGTGTATGTTCCAACTTCAAAGGTAAATTTAACTTTCAGCAAATAAATGCCATGGCTGGTTTTGGCTTCTATTGGTATTTTGATATCCTCATTAGTTTTTTTTCAGATTCTTTAAAGGGATCGCAACGTGCTCAAGTAGACTTTCTAGTCGATTCACCCAAATTCCAACAGGAATTGGTTTATAAATTGGTTCCAACTGGAACTGGTCATTTGGAATTTCCAGCATGGGAAATTATTTTATATGTGCCCTAGTAAGTACCCTAAATTACAAATCGATGTGTCTAAATCTAATGAAGAAAGTAAACGTACTGTTATGTAAATGTTGCACTTAAAATATCTATATGATTGGGCATCTAATATCCATCCAGACTTAAGGGCATAATGTACATTTTTTTTGCCCCTTACTTAGCATCCAATGACAGCAGCCTATAAACACAGGAAATACTGTGCCGTACTTGCCAAGTTTAGATGATGGTTTATCCTAGCAGTGCTATGGCAAATTGTCAACAAATGAATTTTTTGTTTGTGTCTGCAGACTCAGAGCCTGTGTCGGGAGTCATGGCTATATCCCCCAGGTGATCCTCGGCTCCTGTGGGGCTTGTAAGTGTCCTGGTATGAGTCAGGGTAATCTTCTTCCACGAGAGGGTAATGATCTCGGCTATGCTGGGAACTGGAAGACAAGCGATTCCTACTCTTCCGAGCCCTTTCATTGTGATAATTTTCATCAGAGGTCATTAGACTTCGTCTTTCAATTGGAGAGTTCTCTGTGGAATGGTTGCTGTGCCTCACACGCTGACTCTAAAAATACCAGATAGTACATTGATTAAATAATGGTAGCTTCATTCATCTAGAACATGTACATGTGTGTACAGACAGTAGGCTCCATACAATAAGATGCTGAATATCTGACTTAATAAAGCATTTTGATGCACAAAGGGTCTGCTCAAAATAGCTGATCTTATTTATTTGGGACATAACATGCAAATATGCCAAAATGCTGATATTTATGAATTTAATTACATAATGCTGTATGATTATGCTTCCTATTAAAATACAGAATTGAAAGTTAACGGCTGAATAGAACTTCACATATTTAGGAAGGCCTAATAATTCCACTTCTGTTGCAAAAATGAGGGGTATTTTACTATTGGCAAATAAAGATCAGAATAGATTCAAAAATCTATAATTTTATTTCTCTCTTGAACTGATAAAAATCTTTCTCTGCTTATGGTCAGACACATCACCTTTAACTATCTGAATGTCCCTTGTGCTCATAAAATAATGCATAAATGTAATACTCTTTCTGAAGGCGTATATGACAATTATGTAGTCAACTAACTGGTGCATTTACAAATCTTGCTTTCTCAAGTGAAATGTCCTGCAAAAATAATCCTTAGATATAAACTAAATTCCTCTAATATCATTGATTGAAATTATCTTTAGACACTTATTTAATGTCTCAGAAAATGTCGTTCAACGTTTTTCTTCAGATCATGGGAAAACGTGTCACCACAGCTATGTCTCCCTGCTTAGAAGGGTCACTCAGCTGAGAAACTGGATGGTGATAAAGCCAAAGATGCAGGTACATTTCCTCTAAAAGACACTCACCTTCACATAGAAGGAAACTCAGTCAACAGCCACAGCCTATGCCTTTAACCTCACTGGGGTCTAACAATTAAATGCCATGGTTACTAGGCAAAATAGGTCACAGTATACAAGTGAAACTGGGAGAGCCACTCTTGGTGGATGTTTTAGAGATGACGAGTCAAGAGCGTTGTATTTATAGACAAAGTACAACATTTCATTTCCAAGTACATTTCAGAAGCATATGGTCTCATGTACCCCTTTCTCATCCCACAGTGTACAATTTGGAGCCAACCCAAATTAGTTGGGGAGGTACCACACTCAGAGCAGCACACAGGCAATGAAACAAGGCAAGGAATAGTCCTGGGGCATACATATGTACAGTGTATTGTATACACTATTGTATATTGTATACAGTATATATGTATATTGTACAGTAGCACATTTCCCATGTTCATTTCCAGCCTGAAAAGCTATTCATTCATATGGCAGTTTTTCTGCTTACAAAGATGTCATTTTGTAGCAGAGTAATACAGTTATAACAGCATTTCAGAGAGTGCCATTTGTCTCAGAGTTAACTCCACACCGTCTTCAATTATGACTATCATTATAATCCATTAATACAAAACTATCATGATGCAAGAGGGTTCAATTGACTACCTGTTTCTCAGTAGGCTGGGGATTTGGCCACATTCCAGCAGCTGCTTGATAAATGGTAAATCATAATTGGTGTAGAAAGGCAAGACTCACTCCGTATCATAATGCCTCTGGCTCCCCGCATCTAGCTCTGAGTGCAGCACCCGCACAACAGGGGACAGAGCCTGTGCTTGTCCCCGGCTTCCCCAGAGGACATCTGCCATAGCCGCTGACCAAGGTGGGTGCCACACACCTCCAAGAAAACTCGGGGATCTGTCCCTGTTTCCGAACATAGTGGTTCTACTGTGGTGCATCCTGTACTGACTGGGCAAGCTAGCGGGCCCAGCAGCCTGTGGGGCGGGATTGGTCAAGGGCCGTCAAAAGGCTCATCGGTCCCAGAATATTTTACTGAGCTTGTCACTACCGTATCATCCTTGAGAGGTGACACAGAGAAACAACCGACAGTCGCACTGCGTAGGTGTTAGTTTCCGGGCAGAGTCTAGACATAGAGGCGTTCTGTTATCTAAGTGAAAGCCGCTCTAAATGAACAGAGAGCAGAGTTCTAAAGGAAGGGCCACTTTCTGGCTCACTTTGTGAAGGGCAGACCATGATTAAATAATATTCTAGCTCTTTTAATATGATGCCCACACATGGTTCCCTCTTCAGATTAAGAACCACCCCAGTCTCTATCCCAATCCTGCTCCCTACTGAATCCCAAAGGAACGATGGCAGAGCACGAGCGAAAAGGGACAGTACCTGCAGCCCGGAAATTGCCGTGGGGTATGGGGAAAGCGCTGTGGAGCCCAAGTTCCTTCCGAGCAGCGGGGTCATGGGCGTGCTGCTGGTCGTGTGGGTGGCACGCCAGTAGGCCTCCAGGTACTCTCCCAGGTGTTCACAGGCATCCTCCAGCTGGTTCTCATCCAATATAACATCAAACATTTCCTGCAAGAAAGGTTCATTTTATTTACCCTTCATGTTTTAGGCAATGAAGCCTAAAATACTACTTAATGCAGATCATCGCGTGTCTCGTGGCCAGCAGCAAATACCAGAGGCTGGAGGTTGTGCTGGCACTTTCTGAACTCAATGTCAAGTGAAGAGCTGCAGAGGTAACCATGTGCAAACTCGGACATAAATGTAGAAATGGGAGTGCTCTTTAAATATTTAGAGCTGTCATTATTTCGAAGAAAAAGATGAGGTAAGCACAAAGGTGTTACAAGTAGAATATGGTGAAAAGATAATGTATTCTCACCTTTATCCATATCTTCCTATAGAGTTGAATGATAGTTTGTATATGAGAGAAGCAATTAAAGGTACTGAACGAGGAGATCTAAACTGTTTTGGGTAATGACAATATCATTGGAATACAGATTTCAGCTCCCCAAGTAACTCTGTTGAAGCGAATACTATTTACTTAGATAATTTTCAGAATGTTTGTGAAAATGATGTTATCTGTCTCATGATAAAACAACATGGAAAGAAGGTTTAGGATTAATCCTAGAAAATCACATTACAGTGATTTCTGCTAACAGAAGATCATCATATGAAATCTGTGAAATAGTTAAGGAAGGACAAGAACCAGGAGCATTTAATATGGGAGTGGAGGGGTGTCACACAAGAAGGAACTGGTGTCCATGTTTCCGGCAGTAACAACCTCACCTGGCCTATAATCAAGAAGCGTTCTTCTGCCCCAGAGGAGAAGAGCGGCCCCTCTGTCACTGCAGTGTGATGGGGAACACAGATAGAACACACCTGGGACACAGATTCCCTACAGGGACAGTCAGAAACTACAGCAAAGAGAAAAGCCATTCCACAGGTAAGTGAAGGCACACCCCAACTACCAACAGTTGGATCCGCACCTGCTCGCCCCCACCACCTCCACCACCACCCACCCGCTTTTCTAAGTTATTTTTTTAATCAAAAAAAGAACCTCCCGTTAATGAATCAAACTGGGTTACTGCATCGGCACTAATACTGCATCTGGATTGTAGGTCAATGTCAACTGGATAACTTTGAGTTGGGGGTGAGTGTACAGACTCACTCATTCATGTGAGGGCTTTCGGGGGTAGAAGTCACCATGGAAGCAATCTCTCCCCAACATTTACTATTTGAATCTTTTCATCATACTATTTTTAACAAAAAAGATTTTATTTATTTATTTATTTTTAGAGAGAGGAGAAGGGAAGGAGAAAGAGAGGGAGAGAAATATCAAGGTGTAGTTGCCTCTCACAGGTCCCCTACTGCGGACCAGGCCCACAATGCAGGCATGTGCCTTGACTGGGAATTGCATTGACAACGCTTCGGTTCACAGGCTGGTACTTAGTCCACAAAGCCACACCAGCCAGGGCACATCATATTATTCTTTACTGAACTTTTTTTTTTTAAATTTCAGTATTTTATTTTATTTTTAAAGATTTTATTTATTTATCTTAGAGGGGACGGGAAGGAGAGAGGGAGAGAAATATCAATGTATGGTTGCCTCTTGTGTGTTCCCCGCCAGGAACCAGGAACTGGCCTGCAACCCAGGCATGTGCCCTGACTGGGAATCGAACCGTGATCGTGTGGTTCACAGGCTCGCGCTCAATCCACTGAGCTACACCAGCCAGGGCTTTACTGAACATTTTGACCCTGAGTAAGATGACCAGTCCAAAACGACTGCTGTTTGAGAAGTCTCACCTGACTCAACTCACGGGAAACCTTTCCCCCATAAGAACATCATAGTAGATTTCAGATGGTTTTCTTCATATTTTATCAATTCATCGAATATTTACTCAGCATGTATTTTGTGCTAGGCACTGTGGGTATATAGTAGCAAAGAAACATATGCTCAAGAACATACAGTATGGTGGGAGAGACAAGCGTTAAAATCCTTAATGAGCTATGTCACACGGGAACTTTAATTCAGAACAATAAAGAGACTGAGTCAGTCAATGCTTGGAGCGGCAGTTTAAAGTTCCAGACTTGAAAGAAGGCCCAGAGAGACGTGTAAAAAATGAATTTATGAGGGAGAAATTATGAGTAAGTCAAAGAATTCTATCTATAGAGTTAAGAGAATAAAACAGATAATGAGAAGTAAGGACACAATGGAAGAAAGAGACCATATGGCCCATGAGAGACTGGGAAAAGAGCTGGTTTTTACAGTTTCATGAACATATATTTCTTCAATAAATCCCCTTTTCCACTAAAGTAACTCAAGAGAGTTTCTATGTCTTGCAATTAAAAGCCCCCTCTGCCATTAACATTTCAACAGTTACTTTACAAATACAGAGCTAGAGAATTGACCACAGCGCTCTGACATAAACACTGCATTCTCTGATAGCATTGCAGTTGTAGCCTGAGTGGGACCAGAACTGCTCTGCCCCAAAGAACATGCACAGACTGGACTGAGACAGACGACACTGGAAGAGGACACTGGCCACCATGGGAGCAAAAGGGTCACTCTGTCAGCCACCCTGGGTTAGAACTGTTAGCAAATTCTAGACTATATGTTGTGTGGCGTCAGCTGTTTACATAATTTTATTTATGCTAACTGTATCATTCAATTACATAGGCCTCACTCTACAGTGCGGGTTCTCCCCTACGTGTAATCTCAGTAAGCCGTTTTCGTGCTTTCTTCAAGTTCTAGAACCCTGCAGGGACTGCCGGAAGTGAGGGCCCTCACTATCAGAGCCAGGACTGCAAAGCCCAGACAGGGCAAAACTAGGTCGGCAGCACCTACTGCTGAGCGGTATTTGATTGAGGCTCATGTCTACTTGACTGCCCACATGCTACCTTGTCATGGCTGCAGGCACAATTAAACATACACTGAGTTACAAATAATTTCCATAAAGTATGTCTCTGCGCTAACAGACAGACATTTTCTAGATCGGCATAGGTCTGTTTGCTCAAGGCTCAGTCATTTCCAGGAAATGATGTGTGCGCAGTGCTAAAATGACAGCTCCAAGGTGGAAGATGACTTGAAACTGCTTTTAGGCTTTCAAAAGCATAGAGGAGAGCAAATTTCAGCTTCTGAATGAAGCACCGCGGCTTACTTTCAACTAAGAATTTTACAGCTGGTATATCTGTGACGGTTTTTCTTTTGAACTGTTTAGAAAATAACACAGCTGATTAACCAGAGTGTTAGAAAGTGAATATAATGAGAAAACATTTTAATTATACATGAAATTCAAAGAGAAGCAGGTCAATGAATTATGCAAGCCAGCTTTGCCTATTTTTCATAAACTTCAAAGGTTCAAGTCCAGTTAGCAGCTTACTGCATAGAACGTGAGGCCTCCAGCGTGGCTACGGGTTCCAGGAGCTACCTAATCAGCAGAGGAGGGCGTGAGTAGCAGGCCAGTCAGGGCCGTGAACTGTTAGCCACTCCATGGTATCATGTCCTCGGGGCCTGCTGGAGATGGGGTGACACAGAGCTGTTTTCAAAGCACGGCCACGTGAGTGCCCCTGACGTTCGGGGACAGGATGTGTTCTTCAGCTGAGGTGGGTGGAAATATATAACGTGGCCACAGAACTACAGTGAACATCTAAACAAACCATTAGAAAACCAACCTTTTTTCTAGATAAACTCTTTCAGGAAAATTAAAAACCAAAGAATTTTAAATGACTGAAAAACATGGCTCTAGCTCCTTCAGGGGTTCAGAGAACGAAAATGATGGGAAGAAAGAAGGCAAAAGACCGAAGCTGAATAAAATGGAAATGAAGATCTGCCATGTTCTTTTTAAAAACTGTAAGCATGTGCACTTCGTGGTCTGTCCGGTTCTCCAGTCACAGAGCATCACATACTTGCCCCATGGAAGGCACCTGAATTAGGGCAAATAACTGTCTTGGTTTGCTAGGGACTGAGTGGGGACTTGGGACTATTACTGTCGAAATCTGGAAAATTAGGGAAGACTCGGAATAGTTGGTCATCCTTCATTTTACAGAACACAGAGCACTTCTTACCCAGAGACTCGAAAGAGGTTCTACTTATTTCTTTTACATTCTTTCTCGAGGGGAGAGAGAGAGAGCGAGAGAGCTTCTTTATGACTATGAAATACACATTTCCTAGAGTAGAAGGAGAATTTCACTACAACTAGTGAAATTATCTGGGAAGTTGCTATTGAATACTTTAACTGAAAAGTTTATAAAACTTAGAAATGCATTTTGCAGTTTAACTTTTCTTTAGGTTGGTGCCTTACTGATTATACCAGCTACCCAGGAGAGTAAACACACACATGCTCCGCACGCTCTCCTGCGGGGTAGACGTTGCTTCACATGCGTTTGTTGTGCATACACAAGACCTCATGTGGGACAACTTCCCTCCTTCCGAGTAGAAGAAGAAATAATAAGGGTGAGAATCTTTTTATTTATTTCTATTGGAATATACAAATCCTAAGTCTGCCACCATTGAAAAAAAAAAAAGAAGACTGGAAAATACCGTTCAGGAAAATAAAATGGCCGAGTGGCAAACATGGAATGCTAATTTTACCAAATAACCACCCAGTGTTTCTTGGATATCAAAGCTGCACTCTTTATATTACTAAAGCATTTTAAATCCTGAGCACTTAACTCACTGCTCATCAGCTAGTGAGACGGAATAGGACGATTAAGTTACAGGGATTTTCCAGGATTTGGGGGGTCTTGCAGGGACAAAGGAAAGCCCGCCAACCTTATGGGGCTCTAGCAGTCAGTCTCCGGCACAGTTTCCACTTTCGTGAGCTAACCTGAAAAGATAATCAGAATTCGTGCCACTAACCGGAGGGGAAAATGTGAAGGCAAAGAACATCAGTGACTTTGACCCCGACTAGTTTCTTTCTTTTAACAGTCTGTGCCATTCACTATGACCCCAGTCACATTTTCCTCCCCACACGCCCCATCCCGTCCACTGACTCCCTCCATCCTTGGCCTTCAGAGAGTATAACGAGACCTACCAGTGCTATTTATTGTCCGCAGAAAAGTCACCCAGTGCTTTTAAATTACTGTTGATGCAAGCAGGAAGTCAGCCTGGGTGGGAGTGAACTATCCCTAACTCCCTGCATTCAAGTTGAGTGGCCAAGAACAGCATCCTTTGGATGGAGAGAAACAAGATCCTGTGTGGCCTGGTTTCGAGAAGGAAACCTCTGGAATTGATGACTCTCTTCTTCAAAAGCAGTGTTATGAATTAAACTACGAACATGCAGAACACTCTGTAATAATGACTGCACCAGTGGGGACGGCATTTCAAACAGATGCGTGAGTCCACATGACTCTAAATAATTTAAATAAAATGACTGTAAAAGGGCCATGGAAAATGACTGCTGTGATAGGAATACGATCGAGGACACTGGGCAGTATCATTCACTTCAGAGGTCTTGTGTTTAATAGAATAAATCTGAGTCTATTCAGCAATGGAAAAGAAAGGATGATAGAGGAGAGCTACTATGGTTACTGTAACATTAGAGGTTTGCCAGACTCCTTGGAGGAGATGAGCTCCCCTCTTGCAGAAAGAGCAATCAATGTCATTTTACCAGCACACACACACACACACACACACACACACACACACAAATACATAGCTCAAAGAGCCTCTGGGTCAGCTTTTGGTAACACAAGCCAGCTTGTAACTAAGTAGGATTAAAGGATTACATTTCATTTATAGACTCAATTGTCTGCCTATCTGCTTTTCTCACCATGCATTCTGTAGCTCCTATTACCATAGCACTGGGGCAATCTGAACTTTGGCTTCTTTAAAATGTACTCGTTTCAAATTCTCTGAAAAGTAAATGGGTAGAAACCAAATGAAATCTAACGATATACTGCACAGAGGTATATTATAAACACAAACTCAGGCTAGTCATATAAAAAGGTGTATGTGGAAAGGGCCTGTGAGTCCCCATCTCCCAGGCCCCCTGCTTTCTGTGCTCCACCGTTTCTTCTGTGACTCCAGAGCAGTCAGGGAAGGAAAGGCCTCCCTCTTCCTGAGCAGCACTTTTCAGAAGCCCAGCCCGCCCCCACCCATCTTTCTGTCTGTGGCAGATCAAAAATGGCCACCATTTTTTTTGACATGTCCTGTGTCCAGAAGGAGGGCGGGTCCCCTCTCTTGGAATCTGGGCACCCTCTGTGACCCCTCTGACTAGCAGAATCCTTTGTAGCAGGAGCCCAGTGAAGCCCGTTTGAACCAAGGCCTCTCCGCCTCCCACTGCTAAAGCTGGTCCAGCAAACACTTGTTTACCGAACGTTTGCTTCTTCATCTCCATAGGAATTGCCTTCCTGCTCTTTGAAGTCCTAAACCACACCCCACTTTCTTTTAAGCTTAAAATGGCATATAAGATTTAACTGCCAGATCTGTCCTTAGGGCCTATATTTTTATGGAACCCCTGATGTACATACATAATTAAATTTGGTTATTTTCTCTTGCTAATCCATCTAATGTCAATTTGGTTATTAGACCAGCCAGACAAACTAAGAGAAAAAAGGGGGGGAACTTCCCCCTCCCCACAAAACTCATCATTTCTCTCCAGGAGAATATGTGATAACCAGCCTGTTGCCATTCACTATCTAAATTTCTGCTAAAGAAGGCAGAGATCTTAGGCTGACTGTAGCCAAGGTAAGTGGAACCTTGAAAGCTGGTTCACCTCTTTGGTTCTAGTTCCCTCATTAGTAAAACGAGGAGGTTGGACTAGATCAGCCCTTCCCTAAAACATTCCGTGAAACACTAGACCTCTAGGATGCTCTAAGGAAAATGCTTGTACAGTCAAAACTTAGGGAAAGCACTGCACACTATCTGACTGAATGGAGATATAAAATGCTCGGTATTAAGGCTTCTGCAGTCTACCTTTTTGTTTACACAGTGTTTTCTCAGACATTCTTGGTATTGGAGCCATTTCTTCATCACACCTGTTGACACTGTGTAGTAACCATATTAGGAGGAACACATTCCAGGAAATACAACACCGGGTTTCCCTAAAGGTCCCTTTTTGCTCCCAGAGTCTCAGAGTCTAGGATTCATTGTTCTGGTAACTGAGAGTTAACTGCTTCCAGTACTCTTTTAGACTTCCCTTTGCAAAGACTGCTGCCTTTAACTTCCTAGCAATGTGAGACTTTGTGTGATTTGCTGAGATTAGAGATTGAGGATGCAGTGACCAATTAAGCAAGTTGCAAATTCTCCTAGAGGAACTGAAATGACACAGCGATCACCAATTTTGGAGGACAATTATAATTATAGTCTTGAAATAAAGCAGGGAAAAATCAGACACAGTTAGATTACTCCCACTTTTTAATAACCCAGAGATTTCTTCAGGCATGTCAACACTGAGTGTACAATTCCTCATCCACAAACTAACAAATGAACATGTACATGTAAATAGTATTTTAAAATATTAGCCCTGGCTGGTGTAGCTCAGTGGATTGAGCACGGGCCTGTGAACCACATGATCGCAGTTCGATTCCCAGTCAGGGCACATGCCTGGGTTGCAGGCCAGTTCCCAGCAGGGGACTCATAGAGGCAACCACACATTGATATTTCTCTTCTTCTCTCCTTCCCTTCCCCTCTAAAAATAAATAAATAAAATCTTTAAAAAAATAAAAATAAAATATTAAACACAAAGTAACCTTGTTTATCCAGACTGCTTATTTAAAATTGCAGGATATCAGAGACTTCCAATCAAGATGGAGGCATAGGTAAACACAGTTTACCTCCTTGCACAACCACAGCAAAAATTATAACTAAACCACAAAACAACTATCACCCAGAATTGTCAGAAAATCGAGCTGTATGGAAGTCTAACAACTAGGAATTTAAAAAATCACATTCATCGAGATGGGAAGGGGACTGTAAATGCGGAGATGCAGAGACAGGAAGATGTGGAGACACGGGGAGGCAGAAGAAGTGGTCCCAAACTATTTGGGATGGATGAAAATCAGGAGGGAGACCTCAGGAGTAAGGGGTCCCAGCCCCACACCAGGCCGCCCAGCCCAGGGTTCCAGTGCCAGGAAGACAAGTCCCTATAACTTCTGGCGATGAAAATCAGTGGGGGTTGGGGAAGCAAAGGGAACTGCAGGCTTCTTAGGCTTCTCCTCTTAAAGGGCCCAGAATGGACTTATGACTTATGCAGACTCACTTTCTCTGGACTCCAGCACTGGGGGCAGCAGCTGGAAGGTCACCAGAGGTACACAGGGAGAAACTGCAGTGTCTGGCATCAGGGTGAGTGCCGGGGGACAGCTTCCTCCCGGGCAAAACTCTAGAGGCCAGGTAGCAGCCAGAGTCCCCTTTCTGAGTCCTTCCCGCACAGGGCCACAGAATGAGGACACCATATTGAGACTCCATCAGTCTGGTTCACACAGGTTTCCTGACTCTGGTGATTACCTAAAGCTCCACACCATCCAATCTACAGGTATGCTTTTCTTCAATAGGTCACACTATTAAGATAGAGAGTCAAAGCTGCTCTAACTAATACATAGAAACAAACACAGGGAGGCTGGCAAAATGGGGAAACAAAGAAACATGACCCAAATGAAAGAACAGAACAAAATTCCAGAAAAAGAACTAAACTAAATGGAGATAAGCAATTTAGCAGATGCAGAGTTCAAAACACTGATTATTAGGACTGGGTATTTCAATAGCATAAAAAGACCTAGCAGAAATGAAGGTTACATTAGCTGAAATAGAGAAGAGAAAGAGCAAGCAATTGAAAACTTATCAGAAAAAATATTGAAAGAAAACTTCTTTAACTTGGTGAAGGAAATAGACATGCAAGTCCAGGAAGTTCAAAGAGTGGCAAACAAGATGAATGCAAAGAGGACCACACCACAACACATCACAGTTAAAATGCCAAAGGTTAAAGATAAAGAGAGGATCTTAAAAGCAGCAAGAGAAAAGCCGAGAGTTATTTACAAAGGAGTTCCCATAAGACTGTCCGCTGATTTCTCAAAAGTGACTTTGCAGACAAGAAGGGACTGGAAAAAGTATTCAAAGTAATGAAAAGCAAGGACCCACAACCTAGATTACTCTATTTAGCAAAGCTGTCATTTAGAATGGAAGGGCAGATGAAGTGCTTCCCAGACAGGGTAAAGCTAAAGGAGTTCATCATCACCAAGCCCTTAGTATATGAAATGTTAAAAAGAATTATTTAAGAAATAGAAGATCAAAACTATGAACATTAAAGTGGCAATACATTCACAACTATCAATAATTGAACCTGAAAAACAAATTAGGCAAACAGAACAGAATGGAGATCATCGATATGGAGTTCAATTGGAGGCTTATCAGTTGGGAAGGGGAAGAGGGACAGTGGAGGAAAAGGTGCAGGAATTGAGAAGTACAAATCGGTAGACACAGAATAGACAAGAGGATCTTAGGAACAGTATAGGAAAGGGAGGAGCCAAAGAACTTACTTGCATGACCCATGGACATGAACTATGGGGGGGATTTCGGGAGGGAATTGTGGGTACTAGGTGGAGGTGGCAATGGGGGAATATTGGGACAACTGTAATAGCATAATCAACAGAAATATATTTTAAAAATAAAATAAAATTCCAGGTTATCTGACAAATGCTGTAAAACAAGGAATTATTATCCTGCTGAGAGGCGGTGTTAGGGCAAGGCTCTCTTCCCACTGTATGAGGCTGTCTGACATATCTGACATGGGGACACATTGTAGGAGGATCTGGAGAGGTCACTGGGGAGCAGAAAGGGACCCCTGAAGCAGTGTGTGACAGCCTGTGTTCCCCAGGAAAGGGAGGGGCGGAAGAAAGTGCCACAGGCTGTGGGACTGAAAGTGCAGGGCAGTGCCCTGATAGATTTCCACACCTGTGAGTAAAGGATAAACAAATCTGTCACATAATACAGCAGGAGGAAGCTCACAGGGAGCTTGGGCCCGCAGAGGAAAGTGTTTGGATTGAGGAAAAGACCCATTTGTTTCCAGTGCACATGGAGCTCTGGGGCCAAAGATTTAAATAGAGGGTCGGCAGAGTTGTGGCCCTTCTCTGGCCTGTCACTCACACGTTTTGGGGCCCCTGGTAGAGGCCAAGTCCAGTGAACTGGGCCACACCCCAGGGAAGTCTGCCCTGGCAGCCACCTATGGGATACTGAGACATCTTGTGTGCTCAGTGGACAGTGCCAGACTGCGACCCTTCTCTTGCTATGAGATCATCAGCCAGGGACCTTGCCAGCCCTGGTCATGCAAGCAGTCTCCAGTGCTGGGCCCCGAGGACGAATCCCCTGACAACCAGGTGCAGAGGTTGGCAGGGCCCAGGCCATAACACGGGAAACTGCGGTGAGGCAAGGGTGGCACCCGCCCAACAAGCACTACTCCAGGGAGGGAGCATGAAGCCAGAGAGACATCCACATAGCATTCTTGTGCCCCAGGACAGATAAGGATGGAGCAGGGTTTCCAGCTTCTGTCTCTAGTTCTGGGGGCAGCTGGGTTCTTTCCGTGTTTTGTGGAAGAGATTGGCCTGGAGTTGATGGGTCTCCTGCTCCCCTAAATTGGGCAACATTTCAATAAAGACCTTTTCTCTTCCCCACCAACTGTTGTTTCATGCTTGTGTTCAGCGTCAGACACCCGAATACCACTCTGCTCGGTAACACTAAAGCAGCTCACAGTAGTATTTGCATTTAGTATGCACATATCTTTTCTTGCTTCCCGCTATCTCAGACCTAACACGTTGCATTACATGAACTTGTTAAGCAGTAACACGTTGCATTATATGCAACTCTCTCAGCAGTTAAGATTCCTCATTTTAATAGGATGAGTATTTTCTCTAGTAATTATCAGGAATCAGTGTTAATAAACTCAATCTCATGAAAAGATCAAGTGAACAAGAAACAGGTTAAATTCACCTAAAATGTATCTCAGGGAATTACTGAGACTTCTTATAACAAGATTACCAAAACTTGTGCATGTATTAATCTAATCCAGTGGTTCTCAACCCGAAGTGATTCCCGCCCCGGAGCGGGGAGGGGAGGCGGGGGCGGCATTTGGCAATGCCTAGAGATGTTGCTGGTTGTTACACTTGAGCGTAGCTAATGGCCAGAGATGCTACTAAACATTCTATAATGCAGAGAACTGCCAACAAAAAGTTATCCAGACTAAATTGTCAATAATGCTGAGTTAAGGAACACTGATCTAAGCCACTCTTTTAATCTATGAGATTTATGACTTACCAAATTGTTTGCCAAGAGTTGATTTAACAAACTGTAATCTTATTGGTCCATATACTCCTTGAAGGCAGAGACATGCCTTTGAATCCCTTACCCTAGAGAGGTAACCAGGCCTAATACTTAAATAACATGCTGAATGTATTTTAATACTTGCCGAGGTTAATTGCATCTCAGTTCCACATGGAACTGAGATGACTAAAGATTTGAAGTCTGTCTGGTTCAAAAACATGGAGACATGGATGTCATGTCCTAGACATGCCTACTGGTGACCCACAGAAGTATCTGATCTTGAAGTTTTGAAACAATGAAGATATCGTCTGACTTGATGTTTCTTATTTTTACATTCTTCTATTCCCTGGCCTCCACAACCCACAGGGATTCAATAATATCTCTATACTGATCACTCCCAAAATCTAAACAGAATCAGTCTTAGGGTTGAGAAGGAATCTTAGATACCATATTCACATCTTAGCTTACCATACCCATAGCCTTCACCAGAGGAGATTCCCTTCATAACATATCTGCCATCTGTTCATAGCGCTGACACCACCCGTACCCCTGAAACAAGGACTCACTACTCAGAAAGCCAGCCCAACGTTTTTGGCATTTCCATTTGGGCAGACTTGTGAAATGTTTTTCTCCTGGGGGGTCAGTCCGACCTTTCAGACTAAGAAATTACACAGTCCTACCAGCTCTTAAGTCCACTCATACCTGCTTCTGGAAACTCCCAAAATCTTTTTTATTTTTATTTTTTGAGGTAGCAGAACTTGGGGGAGTTTTATTTTTATTTGTAATTATATTTTATTGATTATATAATTACAGTTGCCTCAATTTTACTACTTTTGTCCCCCTTCACCGGCACCCGCACTCCAAGAGGAAATCCCCACCCCATTGTTCATGCCCATCAGTCATGTGTGCGAGTACCTTGGTTCCTTTTCTTATACTGTACTTAATATCCACATGGCTACCCTAAAACTATCCACTTGTTCTTCTTAACCCCTTACACTTCACATCCATTCCCCCACACCTCCCTCCCATCTGGCAACCATTTAAACACTCTGTATCAGTGAATCTGTCTTTGTTCTTCTTAGTTTCTTTTTTAGATTTAGTTGTTCATAAACATATTTACTGCCATTTTACTGTTCATAGTCTTGAACTTCATTGTTTTCTTAATTAAATCCCTTTAAAATTTTGTATCATAATGGTGAGGTGATGACGAACTCCTTTAGTCCGTTCTTGTCTGGGAAGCTCTTTATCTGCCCTTCAGTTTTAAATGATAGCTTTGCTAGGTAGAGCAATCTTGGCTGTAGGTCCCTGCTTTTCATAACTTGGAAAATGTCTTGCCAATGTCTTCTAGCCTGCAAAGTTACTTTTGAGAAATCAGCTGCCAGTCTTATGGGAACTCCTGTGTAAATAACTAACTCCCGTGCTTTAAAGTAAGTAAGACTTTTAAGCAAGATAAAAGTCTTAAAAAACTTTTAGAGCCGTTTAAGACTCTCTTTCTATCTTTAACCTTTGGCACTTTAATAATGATGTGTCTCGGAGTGGGCCTCTTTCATCCATTGTGTTTGGGACTCTCGGTGCTTCCTGGACTTGCACGTCTAGTTCCTTTGCCAAATTGGGGAAGTTTTCTTTCATTATTTTTTCAAATAGATTTCTAATTTCTTGTTCTTTCTCTTCTCCTTCTGGAATCCCTATGATGTGAATGTTGGACCTCTTGAAGTTGTCCCAGAGGCTGCTTATATTATCTTCATTTTTTTTGGATTCTTTTTTCTTCTTGTTGTTCTAATTGATTGTTGTTGGGTGTTTTTTTTTTGCTTTCTTATGTTCAAAATCATTAATCTTATCATTGGCTTCATGCATTCTATTGTTGTTTCCCTGTAAATTGTTCCTTACTTCAATTAGTGTATCCTCATTTTTGACTGGATCTTTTTTATGCTGTTGAGGTTCTAAGTTCCTTGGGCATCCTTATAACCAGTGTTTTGAACTCTGCATCTAATAGATTGCTTGTCTCCATTTCATTTACTTCTTTTTCTGGAGTTTTGATCTGTTCTTTCATTTGGGTCATGTTTCTTTGTTTCCTCATTTTGGCAGCCTCCTTTGTTTGTTTCTGTGCATTAGGTAGAGCTGCTATGACTCCCTGTCATGGTAGTGTGTCCTCATATAGATGTCCTGTAGGGTCCAGTGGCACAGCCTCCCCTTCTACCCAAGCTGAGTACTTGAGATGGACCTTTTGTGTGAGCTGAGTACACCCTCCCCTTGTAGTTGAGCCTTGATTGCTGTTCACAGTGAATGGGAGGGATTTGCTAGGCCAGTTAGCTTCAAGCACTGGCTGTTACCTCAGACCAAAAATCTCCACCCTCCATGGAGGATCAGCTGTGCAGGGGCAAAGTGGTGGTGCTCCAATGTGCTCAGTAATTATTCACTGTGTGTGCAGGCCCCGGAGTTTTGTGGGTGGTACAGGCCAAGGTTACCCCCTACCTATGTTCTGCCTGGGGCCACTCTGCCTGATCTATAAAGCAATGTGAGATGGCTGCTGCTCATGCTGGGCTTGGAGATTCCTAGGCAAAGCCAAACTGTGAATCTAGGCTGTCAGCTTCTAGTGCCAGGCCTGTGCCCACCTGCCAAGAGGTACAAGAGCTGGAGGCTTACTGAGGCTGGCTGTTGCTTGATAGGATTTAGGAAGTTATAAAACATGAGCCAAGATCAGCCATCCACATGGAAAAGTCACTGTTACAGTTTGGGTGGGCCCAAAAGTTGGGTGGGACGAAGTCTCAGGGAATCTCCTGGGCAGGGCAAACAGTGTTAGCCAAGTAGAGTCTCAGACATGGCCCCTACCTGCTGGCTCTGTGGCTCTGTGGGGATAGGGTTCAGAAAATGAACAATGGCCTCTGCCTGCCTTTCTCTCTAGGAAAAAGCTGTCCCCCAGCTCTCGCCTTGATGCCAGACACTTCAGTTCCTCCCTGTATGCCACTGGTGCCTTTCAAGCTGCTACCCCAGTGCTGAAGCTTGAGGAAGTGAGTCTGAATAAGTCTTTATGTGGGCTCTTTAAGGGGAACTGCTTGGGACTCCAGAAGTTTCTTCTTCCAACTCAATCCCCACTGGCTTGTGCCGCCAGAAGTTATGGGGACTTATCTTCCTGGCACTGGAACCATGACCTGGGCAGCCTGGTGTGAGGCTGTGACTCCTCGCTTCTGAGAGATCTCTCCTGAATTTCTATTCACCACACATGGGCAAGGGACCAGCAGATCCAAGACTCCACCTCTCCTAACAGTCTGGATGGATGTGGTTTCTTTAAATCCAGGGTTATCAGACTCCCATTGAACTCAATTTCTGACAGTTTTGAGTGATGGTTGTTCTGTATTTTACTTGTAATTTTGATGTGGTTTGTAAGGAGGCAAGCTGTGTTAACCTATGCTGCCATTTTGACTGGAAGTCCCTCCCACTGATCTTAGCACCATCTCTGGGACCTCACAGAATTCGCTGCCTTCATAGTGTAGACCTTCCTACATTTGTGAAGATATACATGGCAAACAAGTTTTGAGAAACTAACCTGTGTTTTTGCTGTTCTTGTTTACCATTCAAATAGGTGGCAGGGTCGATCCTCCCTTGTCTGGGAAGTAGTGGAGAAAGAGGTGGAAGTTGGAGGAGGGAGATTGTGGCAGGAAATTGCCAGCTCTCCATTTCCCCTCCTGGGTTTTGTGTCCCAAAAGCCTAAATTTGCTGGAGAGATTTTACAAACTACCTCTGGAAATGAAAGTGGGGACGCTTTTAGTACAATCAAAGCTGAGAGGACGTTCCTTTAACAGCAGCAAGAAGGGGAAAGAGGAAGACACCTCCCCTCCCTCAGACAGAGAAGGGAGCTCCCCTCCAATGTTACATGAGGTTTGACTCAGCAGCACACCCACCCCTAAGGATCACGTGGGCCTGGTGAATGGTTTTCTAAATTGGAACTCTCCCCCTCACTCTGTCAATTTCCTCACCAACCCTACCTTTACAACTTAGGGTCTTTGTTCTGCTCTTGGTTAGGGTAAATGTGGCTGTAAGCATAGCTAAATATCCTGCCTGCCTAGTGGAGTGGGGGTCTAAATATACAATGTACTGTTTCTTGCACGGCCAAGTTTGGGACCAGAGGCTCATTTACACTACACAACTCCGTGCAGAGGTGGAGTGGCAGAGTGGACAGAGGTCTGCTGGAGTCAGAGAGATCTAGGGTTGAATCCTGGCTCTCATTCACTATTTCCAACCTCCAGCAGGTTTCTTAACCAGGGGCTTATTTTCTCTCCGAGAAAGGAAGGAGACTGTTATTTACTAGGGCAGTCATAGGGGTGCATGTTCAGATTTCCCCCTGAGTGAGAGTCTGCTGTGCTGAGTGTAGGCAGCAGACAGACTTGGGTTGCTGCACCCTCAGTATCCATCACAGTGTTCAAGCTGAGGCCACGCCCTCCCTGGGCTACTCCCTGTCAATGCCTGAGCACAGAACCAGGATTGGAGCCTGGACATTTCTGCCCAACATGAGACTCCTCTAACGAGCGATCTTTTCTCTGGGGATCCCCATGTAAGCAACCGAGATTTTCTTAAGGCTGCATCATAGTCTAAGGCTTCTCCTACTCATTCTCCTTCCTTCCCACCCTCCTTTCACAGGGTCAGGCCTGCAGCAGGCCTGAAGGCTCTCCATACATTTCTCACTGGTATTTTTTTCCATTAAATATGCACTTCTAATTTCATTTAGGTCTCTGTTTCCCAGAAGACCCTAACTGACATAGCTATCCCTAGAAGACCATTCTAAAAATTGAAAACAATAACAGTTCCCAGCTCTTGGTAGCTGATCAATAAGGGTTAGTGTCCTTCAACTGGGTAAGACATTCTTCTATATTTGCTCAGTGCCTCAACCATATAAGTGGACTTCATTAGTAGATGATGTGAAGTCAGACTTCTTAACACCGCACTCCAGACTCCAAGCTATCCAAATTATCTATCTGTAGGTAGGCAACAAGTTGTGTGTGTGTGTGTGTAGTAGAGTGGGGTTTTGAGGGGAGGAAACTGGTTTTAGAGCCAGATAAATCATAAATCTAATCCCAATTTGCTTTGACCTTAGGGGAAACATTTCACCTCTTCAGTTGCCTCAACTATATAATGGGGATAACACTACTTATCTTACTAGGTAACTGTGAGGATCAGAGATAATCTATATAAAATATCCAGCATGGTGTTTGGCCCATTGTAAGCACCTAGTAGAAGGATCTACTAGATCCAAGCATCTAGTGTTATTACTCATTGCCTGTAGATCCTTTCATTCATTCACTAAATACTTATTGTGGACCTACCATGATAGGAGTTTGATACACAACAGTAAACCAGACGGAAGCATATCCTTAGGGAGCCTGACAGGTTGGGCACAGCATAGCACAAGTACATCTAGTTATTATAGCAGAAACAATTAGGTGGTACTTATTCCATGCCAGCCCCTGTTCTAAGAGCTTTAGCATATATTCACGTGTTAAGTCTATACAAACCCAATGAGGTAGGTACATGCTGAAGATTATACAAGTAGGGATGTAATCCCTAGCACGGACTTGAACTCAGGCAGTCTGGCTCCAGAGTCTTTTCAGCAGCTATGCTGTGTTGTCTTTGTAAACATCTGAATTAAATTTTACGCTTTCACAGCATAAACCATCCTTATACAAGTATAAATCTAGTGTTCAAATCAGTAGGAAAAAACAGTTATTTCTTCTAGAGAAATACAGGCAGAAATAGTGAGTCAGCTGGGCAGGTGCAGACACTGATCAGCCACTGGTGACCCACCCATGTGATAGTGGCTACCTTCCCCACCCACCCACCTCCCACCATTTCCTTGGCTTCCAACTCAGCAGCTATTTTCTGGCAATGGCACTGGGGAAAAAGTTGCTATAACACATCTTCTCACCTTACTGGACCCTGACCTCTTCACCTGCTATCTCCACAGGGCTCTTCTAGTCTCAATAATTCTCAACCACCAAAGTCATAATCTTTTATACCTATCAGGACTTTCAGGCAGAAAAGTTAAGGAAAGTCAAATCAGTATGTTTCCTTTTGATTTCATAAAAGTTCCACATGACTGGATTAACCAACTTCATTTTTTATTACATAGCAGACAGCACCAGTTCTGGATGCCTGCGGAGAGTGAACATGACAGCATCCATTTATTTCAAGAAATTCATTAGGTTGATGACAACATATCATCTTCATCATCATTCTAGAATAAAAGTGACAGTGTTAATATGAAAAAACACCCCCTCTCCTAACGAGTCAAGAATAATTAAGACAGAAATGATCGTACTCACTGGGGGGCACTGTGCCAGTTTGTCAGCTGCCACCAGTTGCACGTTTAAGTGTTTACTTTGGGACTTTCCTCTGGATTTAATCAACCGCTGTAAAACCTGATGGAAGAAGACAGGAATCTGAGAGACTGTCAATGAGTTGCAGAAAACCGCATAAACCCAGGCCCCTTGTACAGTCTCTTTAGCAATGAGTATTAGTAGTGAGAAAACACAACGTGACAAACCATATATAAACTCTGTAACGACATCGTCCACTTACACTGGCTTTCAAAGAGAGCGGGTTTGGTGTGTTCTTCCTATTCCCGCTTCATGTGAGTTCTTGGTGGGATCTAGTCCCCCCCTGCTACATTTTACCCAGAGATTTCAAAGACAGTCCTGCGAAAGTGGAGGAACTGAACTGTACCAGGTCATTTATGTCCAAATTCAGCTGCTCAGGAGTAATATTTGGGTCCGCTACCTCAATGTCAGATAAATATCAGAGTCAATTATATATCTGGTCCTTTTGTCACTGATAATTATCCCAATAATTAAACATTATTCCCCCAAATAAACATTCCAGTTTAATTTTACATTAATAAGATGATTTCATGATGGAAATCTAAGCAAAACATTTGTACTGGTATATCGCCACATATGAACCAGTGATACAGCTGTGTTTTGGGCAATGCTGTAACTGCTTTTTGCCATTCACTGTCCTTTCCCTTAGTTTTTTTTTTAGCTGGAACAGCACCTTCTCCCCAAAATGGCAAGTGTATGAGGCTCTGTGATACCTCAGCAGATACGCCTATAAGAACCCCATTTCTTGTACTTATGAACCTCATGGTGACTGGGGCAGGGGGTGAGAGGGGTTGAAATCACTGCAGTGAAGGGTGTTTGAATCCCTTTCAGTCCCCTTCAAAAAAGATCTCCAGGCAGTTAAAGCAACTTCTATCCATTCCAATGATTCCCAAAAGGTCCTGGGTTTTGTCAGGATCCCCAAATTCATCCTGTGCAGAACCAGTGCCAGAATAGAAGGTCGAGGACCACAGAGGGGCTGTGAAGGCAGCTTCTGTAGGCATTCTCCACCCATGACAGGAGATGACTGTTCTGGTTGAAAGTTGAATTGGCATTTAAGTATTAAAATGCACTGTTGGAACCACTGAAAAGCATTGATTATTAAAGTAGTATCTCCCAAGGGTACATACGAAGCCTGTCCGAAAAAAGTCCAGCCATTCTTAATATAATGAGAACAGTTTGGTGACACTGATGTAACCTGGCAGCCAAGGAGAGTGGACTGGAATGCACATGTATGAACAATGACTGGTCGCTGTACTAGTCAGTGGGGGTGGTAGACCCAATTGAGTGAATATGTGTATTTTGTGGCCATCATATTCAAAATGACTGAGCAAATAGAGCAACGAATCTGCATCGAATTTTTGCGTTAGGCTTGAACATTCCTCTGTGAAAACTATTCAGATGACTCAGAAGGCTGCAGCTATGGGAAAGTGATGATTGGCAGCTCCATCACAATAATGACCCATTCATCACGATAATGCGCCCCATCATGTCTCGTGCAGAGTTTTTTGAGAAACATCAAATCATCTGATGACTCAGCCTCCCTACACCCCAAATTTGGCCCCCTGTGACTTCTGGTTTTTCCCAAAACTAAAATCACCTTTGCTAGGGAAAGATTTCAGATTGTTGATGAGATTCAGGAAAAAACCACGGTGTAGCTGATGGCGACAGGGAGAACTTTGTGAGGTCCCAAGGTGCCTTCTTTGGAGGGGACTGAGGTCATTGTCCTATGTACATTTTTTTTGTACCTTGTATCTTCTTCAATAACTGTCTCTATTTTTTGTGGTACATGGTGGGATACTTTCTGGACAGACCTCATATTTCATATGAAGTTTTTGCAACATCAATAGTCTTTAAAAATTAAATAAAACTCAATAAAAAACGGCCAATCTGAGGCAGCCTCACTTTCATTTTTCTTTCCCCAGGTGGCATGAAGACACCTGGCAAATATCACATGTATTTAATCACAGAATAACTATATTCCTCAAAGAACCCAACCTAAGCACAAATGTAAGGGTCTATAATGTTTCCATAAGAGATTTTGTACAGTGATATATGACTTCATATGTGATAAAGCTAGATACCTCTTTTGAACTACATACTGTCTTAACTGGGTTAGGAAAATATAGATGATACAATAATTAAACATTACCCAAGAAATTTACCAAAATTAAACCCAGAATCTCTGAAAAGCCAGAGGTTACTTTTCTCACCTCTCTTAATTTGCTGTTTCCATTATATTCTTACAAAACGCCTGGTTATGGAGCCACAGTAGACTGTGAGCTTTTTGAAGGAACTTAATTTGCTATATCAGAATTTCTAGAATCTTTACAAACTGTGGGGATTAAAAGCTGTGCTCATTAAAAAGGTCTAAACAAGACATTCTCCTTACCCACTAATAGAAAAGCAAAGCAAAAAAAAAAAAAAGAGAGCTGCTAATTCTTAAGCTAGAGATGAGCTAATCACCTTGGGAGATGAGACTTTTACATGAACGATAATTGGCGCTAAGGAAGTCTTTATAAGTTGTGCTGGGTGATTGATCGTGTCTGCGTCGAGAACAACCAGTTGCAAAGATCTTGCCAACTCAAAGATTCTTTCGATTTCACTTTGTACTTCCGCTAAAAGGAGAAATAATAAATAACAAGGAATGGTTATTTTCATTAATTAGTTCTTATATTTAAAAAATATAGTAACCCTTTCAGATGTTTGTCTACGTTGTAACACAGAACATTTAAAATTTACATATTCTGATCTAACTTAAGATTTTTTTCCCTAAGGAGAGAGAAATGGGTTGAATTTTGCATAAAACCAGTTGGCGGAAAATTGGAGATGGCTCTCTTGATTGCTTCTCACATTCACCCTAATATTTAGCTACTGACGTTGCTGCATTATTATTGATGGTTGCTTTGTCTCAAGAACTTTTATTCTGGCTATAGAAGCTGAAACCACATTTAGAAAAAATATTTCTACCAATGAACAACTTACATATTAATATTGTATGAGTATCTTTTTAAAAATCTCACAACTTACCTGTTTTGACTGATGTGCATGCTTTTGGATCTTTGGTTAAACATTCTGGGTCTAACCTTATAACTAGCATATTGCTAAGTCTTAAGTATTGGGGCCAGTGGACTATTCTGAGGCATAATTATCTTCAGTTTTATTTAAAATAAAACTAAGAGCAATTATTTTAAAATGGTATAATGAATCTAGATGTAAATCTATTTGGTGGCTGTAATGGCCAAGATATTTGAATCTATGAGTGAATTCAGTCAAAGAAAAAATCTAGTTATTAATGTCTAAAGCAATCCAGCTACTTTTAAAAGCAAAACAGATTATCCATAAAACATAATATGGCTTTCTGAAATATAAAAGATGTATATATATATGTGTGTGTATATATATATACATATATAGATGTATATATATATGTATATATACACACACACACACACACACACATATATATATATATATATATATATATATATATATAACCTGACTTACTGTGTCATGTTCAAAGTTTGAATCAAACAATTTTTAGAGAGATGATCTTGGTTTGCTTTTTACTTTTTTTAAAAAAATATTTTATTTATTTATTTTCAGAAAGAGGGAGAGAAATATCAATGTGTGGTTGCCTCTCATGTGTCCCCCACTGGGAACTGGCTTGCAACCCAGGCATGTGCCCTGACTGGGAATCGAACCACGATCCTTTGCTTCACAGGCTCGTGCTCAATCCACTGAGCTACACCAGCCAGGGCTGCTTTTTACTTTTTATTTTGAGCTACAGGTACGACCTAACAATGTAATCTCATCCAAATTACAAGGAGTAGCCTGGGATACCTCATTTAAATCACTGCAAAGATGGCCTAGAAAAAGGCAGTGTTGCTCAAATATCCTCCCTGAAAAGGGCAGGTCCCAGAATCCTATGGCTTGTTTTGCTTATTCAGTATAAACTCAAGTTCACGTCGCCTCCCTTCAATATTCAATGTATTGACAGAGTGTGTGGGAGCATGAATGCTCAAAACAATCATGTAACTTTATTTTCTGGGGTTTTGCCTAATAGTATAATCTTCTTATTTTCCACAAAGTCATTGTATTAGAAGGATGAATTTAAAGAGTTAATATATCTAATGTTTTCATATTATCTAATACCAATGGCTTGAAAGATTTCATGTTGCTTTGAAAGGTGGCTAGCTTTGAGGATGGCAATGTAAAAAATTTGGACAATTGGGCTTACTTGAAAATTTTTTTGAAATTAGATTCCATATTTGTTAGTAATAATAACATACCTATTTTTCTTTTCATGTCAGAAACAGTTTAAAATTTTTTTTTCTTATGAGAAAAGTTTAAAAAATAAATTATATATACTTATTAGTAAATTTCAGCCTCGGCTGTTGAGGTATGTTCTCCATTTATTGTTTTTATTCAGCTGCCACTGGTTTAATGTAACTCCTGGCCTGGACCAACCCACGACAAGTCTATATTGCTTTAAGTTTCAAATCCAAACACAGTATTTTCTGAAGTAGCAAAAAGGCAGCGACAAACAGGACTGCGCTGGTATAAGAATCTTTGAGGCACTCTGAGTCTCCAAGTAAGTAACTCAGAAATCCTGGCCTTATTTCCTCTGCCCCAGCAATGAGGAAAGTGTGGATTTTGACAGGTGCTGAGGGCAGGCATGTCTCCTGCTTAAACAGCACAAAATTTGTGGGCAATGGGCACTATGGCATGAACAGAGAGGTACTTAGCCAGGAGGCTGTGGAGAGCCACACTGTGTACTGGAGTCTGTCCAATATCTGGATAATATGTATACAGAAAGCAGTAAATAAATTGTATATGTGAGGAAGAGAAAGGCATGTTTATCTACATAGCTGATTTTCTAAAAGCAAAACTTTAACCAAACCCAACAACCTTGACTACATAGGCTGAGTTTTCAGAAGGCTTTCAGTGAAAGTTTCATTGTGATTTTAGTTCAGATAGAAAGAGCTCTGAGAAGTCATGGAGTGTGGTGCTGGAGGAATGCTAACAAACACTTCCAAACTTGACCATGACTGATATGGACTGGTCTCTCTCCAGCCTTTCTATCACTGTGATCTTTTTTCTATCCAAATGCTTTAACTACTTCAATGGCTCCCTAGGCTCAAAGCAGCATTTCCTGAAGTAAGTGAGTACCCTGCAAGCACAATCCCCTAAAACATCGTATGGGAAGAAGGAGGTTTTCTGTAAGAGAAATATTATAATAGTTTCTATTAGAATAGTTGTATATTATAATAGTTTCTTTTGGAATTTCAAATGTGCATTATCCTTTGCATCTGTTACAGCTATAAAAAGTGTTCCAATGAGGAAACTTGCTCATTGTTTAATCCACAATTTCCAAATTTATTTGACCACAGGAAACATTTTGGATGTAACAACTGTTTAGTATCTTTTAAAATCAACATTTCATGGGCTCTACTTTGGAGATCTCTTTAGCATGGCATATTCCTAACATACTGGACTCAATCTACTTTTTTTCAGTCTCCTCTGTCATTTTCAAACATGTCATCATTCCCATTTTCTAGGTATGCTCTGTACAAAACCAGTTGTTTCTCAACCACACAATGTTTTTAATGTATATATGCTGATGCCTTTGCACATTCTTGTCTGCCTTGAAGAACCAGCTCATACAGAACTTCCCAGATGTCTTCTCAGACACCTCTTACTTCCTGCCCTTCTTTCTCTACACCCTTAGCTCTTTGCTCATAATTCCCTTATCAAACAGTATGGTAACCACCTGTTTTTTCTTTCTGTTTGCTTGTGGGTAAGATACTGTGTTTTAATAACGTTCACACTTCACAAGTCTGGCATAACGCATGGCACATTTCAAGTGTTCAATAAACATTTGATGAAGGAATCTGCAAGTGTGCATGAATGAGCGTAAATGGACAGAGGTGGCTCACACAGTGATTATTATAACAGATCGTCATTCCATTAACTCCAATGCTTGTGATATATGAGTTTTCAGAATAAAGGGAAAAAGCAGCGAACTGACATTGACCTGTTTCTTCCTCAATGTTTACGCTAACTCCATCCCACCCACCCCACTGACTCTGACAACAGGTGACTGGATTATGCCGATGACTTCAAAGAATATTTATGAAATGCTTGGCTGGTGCGAATGGTAGAGTCAAGCAACCTAGCTTATGGTTTTAAGTGATCCATCAGAGGAAGGCAAAGGCACTGTGAGGAGAGGAGAGGAAAAGACAGGAGAGCAGGGACCAGATGCTTATTTGAGAAATCTTTAATCTGATTTGGCATCCTTGTCACACATGATATTTGATTTTAGTCAGTTACCTAATCTGACTCATCAGCAGCAGCTCTGCCATCATCATCTCCTCAAGGTGCAAATATTGTGCCTACTTCCGGCCAAGATGGAGGCATAGGTAGACACACTGGGCCTCCTCCAACAACCAAAGTAAGGACAAAAAAAAATTTAGAAACAAAGTAACAACCAGAACTGACAGAAAATTGAACTGTACAGAAGTCGGATAGCCAAGGAGCTGAAATAGACGCATTCATCCAGACTGAGTGAGAGGAGTTGCAGCACAAGAAGCGGTGACAACGGGAACGCTAGACAGCAGCAGGCTGACCCTGGGCACCCAGGCGGCGGTTGGAAGACCCTGGGCACAAGGTGGCAAAGGGCAGACCCAGAGAGGGGGTGTGAAGCGAGGCACTGTGAGCGAGGCAGCTGGCTGACTGGGTGGTCCCACATTCTCACGCATATAACTAGGGAGGAAGACAGACCGTGCAACCCAGGATCCCAGTGCCAGGAAATAAAGCCTTAATACACAGATCGAAAACACCTGTGGGGCTTAATGCATAGGGAGAAACTCCCAGCCTTACAGGAGAGTTTGTTGGAGAGACCCGCAGAGTCCTAGAATGTACACAAGCCCAACCACCTGGGAACCAGCACCAAAAGGTCCCAGTTTGCTTGGGGGAAGCAGCAGAAAGGACTGAGGTACAACAGAGAGCAGAACAAGCACCATTGTTCCCTCTTGGACCCCACCCCCATATAGAGTGTCACAACCCAGCAACTGGGTTGAGCCACCCTGGTGAACACCTAGGGCTCTGCCCCTCATATGTAACAGGCACGACAAGACAAAAAAAATGGCCAAAACTGAAGAACAAATCAAAGCTCCAGAAATAATACAACTAAGCAACCAAGAGATAGCCAACCTATCAGATGCACAGTTCAAAATACTGGTGATCAGGATGCTCATAGAATTGGTTGAATTTGGTTGCAAATTAGATGAATAAATGAAGGCTATGCCAAGTGAAATGAAGGGAAATGAACATGGAACCAATAGTGATGGGAAAAAAACTGGGATCCAAATCAATGGACTGGACCAGAAGGAAGAAAGAAACAACCAAACAGAAAAGAATGAAGACACAAGAATTCAAATAAATGAGGAGAGGCTTAGGAACCTCTGGGACATCTTTAAATATATATTTAAAATATATCATATATTTAAATATAATACAATTTTAAAATATTATATTTAAATATATTTTAAATATATTTTAAATATACAGATATAATATATAAAATATATAAACATAATATATAAATATATTATATCTATAATATATTTAAAATATGTTCTGACATCCAAATTATAGGGGTACCAGAAGGGGAAGAGGAAGAGCGATAAGTGGAAAACTTATCTGAACAAACAATAAAGGAGAACTCCCCCAATATGGCAAAGGAAATAGACTTCCAGGAAGTCCAGGAAGCTCAGAGAGTCCCAAAGAAGTTGGATCCAAGGAGCAATACACCAAGGCACATCATAATTGCATTAGCCAACATTAAAATGAAGGAGAGAATTCTAGAAGCAGCAAGAGACAAGGGGACAGTCACCTACACAGGAGTTCCCATCAGACTGTCAGCGGATTTCTCAAAAGAGATCTTCTAGGCAAGAAGGGGCTGAAAAGAAGTATTCCAAGTCATGAAGGACAAGGCACTATATCCAAGATTGCTCTATCCAGCAAAGCTTTTATTTAGAATGGAAGGGCAGATAAAGTGCTTCTCAGATAAGGTCAAGTTCAAGGAGTTCATCACCAAGCCCTTATTATATGAAATGTTAAAGGGACTTATCTAAGAAAAAGAAGATGAAAATATGAACAGTAAAAAGACAGAAAACTCACATTTATTAACAACTGCACCTAAAACAAAGCAAACTAAGCAAACAACTAGAACAGTAACAGAACCACAGAAATGGAGATCACATGGAGGGTTAGCAACAGGGGTGTGGGAGGAGGAGAGAAGGGAAAGGTACAGAGAATAAGTAGCATAGATGGTGGGTAGAAAATAGACAGGGTGAGGGCAAGAGTAGTGTGGGAAATGTAGAAGCTAAAGAACTTAAGACTCATGGACATGAACAAAAGCGGGGAATGTGGGTGGGAGAGGGTGTGCAGGGTGGGAATGGGGGGGGGAATGAGACAACTGTAATAACATAATCAATAAAATATATTTAAAAAATCAAAAAAAGAAAGAAAATATTGTGCTTCTAAGTGTTTCATTCTGTATGTGGAAGGTTCTAAATACAGGACCAAAAAAACTACTGATCCTGGGATCCTGCCCGGACAAGCTCTGACACCTATTTCATTTGGTAAGTTTCGTATTCTTTCACAAAGCGTCCATCAGACATTCACTGATCAATTGCCATGTGCCAATTCCATGCCAGGAACATAGAGATGGTACTTTGTAGCCTCTTTCCAACCTGCTCAATTCTTGGCACAGCCTTCAATGAATTCTTGATGACCTGTTTGAACTCATTTCAGTAGTTAAAAAAAAATGCAATGGCACAGAAGACCCCTAACTGCCTATGAGGAAGATGACAGTCAAATAAGTTGCCTTTAGAATGTGAATGTAAAGGAGACTCCCAGAAAGTTGTGAGTGGAGTATACCACTCGGAAGGAGCCTTTTGATATGAATGCTGCAGCAAAGACTTGCTTCTGTGGATGGTGAATCCAGCCTCCACAGTCCTGCTCATATAGGGCTTGACAGAGCTAATCCTATCCAGCGTTTTTTTCTTCTGCATCATGGGAAATTTCAAGATGTTTTCTAACTGGTGTTCCAAGAAAAACATGTTTAAGCAACCGGCATATTATTAATAGTGGTTACTATTTTCACTTAAGGTGTGACTCTTCTGGGTACTCCCAGTCAGCAGCAGAAACAACACTAAGAACACCAAGATCTAGCTTTCTTCTAAAGACCTTAGAGGGTGGAACATCTCCTTTCCTTTCGTGCCAGCTGTGACTCAGGTATGACAGACATCACCAACCACATAGAGAAACTAGGGCAAAGTGGAGATGAGTGGCTTCACATGGATAGGCAATGACAGACTGGAGATCCCATTGAGGATTCTTCCCACCAGACTACTCATGAGCTAATTGACTAGAGCTGAGATAGATGAGGCTCTGGCTGCTGTAGGACTCCACTCACTTCTTTTCCATGGACAGCATTTTCTTCAGTAACCAGCATGTCCCCGTTCAAAATGGGGAGCAAACTGGAAAAGCGCCCCCCCCCCAAATACAACACGTGTCATTATCAGTCTGAAAGCACAGCTTGGAGAAATACCACATTTGAACATCTTACCTAGACTGGACCGAGTGTTCGAACGTTCAATTATTGCTCTCTTGCTGGGATTATTTAGGACAGACCTCTTAGCAAGAGAAATGTCAGCTGTCACTCTCGTTATTGATATCCTATGAATAGGAACACAGAACAAAACACACCAGTAAAAATGTTTTAGGGCTCTTCAGAGTTATAACCACCGTACTTAATAACCACTTTGCATACTATAGTGCAACCACAGTATAATAAACATTGACCACAAGTATTTTAAACAGGCTTTGGCTAGTATTAAAGCACAAGCAGAGAGGAACAGAGGAAGGTTTTGACTATTTAACAAAAAAATCACTGCAGCAAAATTGCAGCTCTCCCTCCACTGTTGTCTGCCTTGCTAGGTTCTCTTTAATGCACACCATACCAGGAGGCAATGAAAACATATGAATAAACCATGTTCTTTCTAGGAAAGAGCAATACACTTTCTCTACAATTCACAGTTGAGTTGCTCTTGAACGAGACCCTCAAAAACGATAGCTGCCCTGGCATATTCATGCTGCTGGTCAAAGGGGCAAACCTTCATTGTGATCACCAAAGACAATTAACCAGTTGGTAGCTATGTTGCATTTCTGGTGTTCTACAGTTAATTTATAATGCATGACACATATCTCTACCAGTACAAAGGAAGGGTTTACTTCTAAGAATATGAAAAATATGATTTCTTTTTTTCAGGCACAAGATTTTTCAGCATATTTGCATGTGACTTTGAATACAGACAGTGGGCAGTCATAAGAAGGAGTGTGAGGTTTGTGCCAGGATATTTTAAGTTAGAAAGTCTCCTGCTGTCATGAAAGAGAATAAAGGAAAGGCACTGCAAATGAACACAGTTCTCCCAACACCAAGTGCAGTGTCTCACTCACGGGGACACACTGAGGATTAAAGGCACTGCAAATGAATGGTGAGAGGGGTCTCCTTGCATGTGATTATCAAATGAGAATCTCTGGAACTTACAGTTTGAAAATTCTTCATTTGAACTGGGATCGTGCCCAGTGTCAGACTATTATCTGCTTGTAGAATGCAAAGAACAACCCTCTAAGCCATTTACTGCCACCACAGACCAACTTGGCAGAGTTCCAAAAAGCGCAGCCGGGGGAGTAGCAGTCCCTTCTCTTCACACTCAGTTGGTGCATTCATTCTCCTTCATTTGCAAACTCCTTCAGGAGTTGGAGCAGGGAAGAGGTATAATTATGAATAATTATGAAGTCCTATGTCATCTCACACCTGTTTTGGGACAACATTATCAGCCTCTCCTCTCAGGAGATGGTTCACCTGGCTTCAGTGACTGGAAGCCTTGTGGAGAATTAAAAGTATTTCATTAGCAAATTGTTGAGAACTGCTTCTTTAAAGTAACAGACTGTGCAAAAATCCTGGTGCCATTGTAAAGCAAAGTACCCCTTGCTTGTGTCTTTGTATTTATAAGCGGTAGATGGTTAGAAAGTTTCAAAGTTTTGAACTTTAAGAATTTTTAGGCCCTTGTAAATTACTTGAAACATCTTCACATTGTCTTCTGCAGAAACCAGGAGTTTTGCAAAACGCCTCCGGGGCGCTGAGAACTCTACAGGAGAGTGAACGGGAGGGGCTCCAGATTTCCCACTGAAACCACGAGCAGATGCCTCTGCATTTCTGTTGTCTACGTTGGGGCTTTCTATATGATTTCATTGCAAAACGTTTTTCAACTGCTAAAAGACATTGGGAAACACTGGTCAAGTAATATCTCTTCATTTTACCAAGAAGAAAAACTGAGCCGCAGAGGGGAAGTTTCATGTGGTTAGTAAGAGGCTAAGAAGGTGAAACCCACAGGCCCCCAAGCACAAGGCCAGTCCTTAGTCATCTGAGTCATAATTCTCTTTGAGTTTCAGTTTTCTTCTCCAGCAACCCCAGCTCTCCAGCCGGAAGCCGAATCATCACAGTGCAGAAGCCCAGTCAGTCTTGGCCATGTCCTGAGAGATGGTCAGGATTTGTTCAGGTTAAAGTCACATCTGAGTCTCCGTTTTTCAGCTGCAACTACGAAATCTCATAGGCAGTCCTGTGGCCATTACTCCTTTTATTTACAGGATCGAGTCTGCTTGTTTATTCCGTTTCTGTTTTTTGTTCATTTGTTTGTTGTTTCAGAAATGAGGTTACTGGTTAGAAGCATAGAGTGAAAGCATATCACAGAGCAATTCAACTTTCTAGAATAATTACTTTTTTTAAAAGATTTTATTTATTTATCTTTAGAGAGGAAGGGAAGGAGAGAGGGAGAGAAACATCAATGTATGGTTGCTTCTGGTGTGTCCCCTGCTGGGAACTGGCCTGCAACCCAGGCATGTGCCCTGACTGGGAATCGAACTGCGATCGTCTGGTTCACAGGCCCGCACTCAATCCACTGAGCTACACCAGCCAGGGCTAGAATAATTACTTTTGAAGGGCCCACAGAGTCTATTCTGCTTAGATGAAAATCAAATGTTATGGTTCCAGACAAGCCAAATAGTGACCCTTGGTTCTTAAAAGTTTAAGGGATTATCAACAGATGGATACTTTTTTTTTCTGGGTTATAAACCTTTTGACAAAGCCATTTTCAAACACACCCAAAGTTCTGCCAAACACACACACAAACAGAAGAAAATGCTTCCTGTACCGCAAACAGGCAAATGTATGGACAATAGAGGGTTCTTTTTCTTATCTTGCTTGTTAATAAAATACCAGCTAATTTGTTCGTACAAGTTACTTCTTAATACAAGTACACATGGTTGGAAGGGCTTAGGTGAAGACAGACACTACCCCAGGAACCCTTTAATAAGACAAAGCAAGAGATTCCCCCCACCCCAGGCAAAGATGTTTACTATTATTAAAATCAGAAACCAAATCCAAACCTATTTTGTTTTGTTTTGTTTTGGTAAAAGGCTCCCCAGTAATGGGATTACATTCACCATTAAATGTTATGTAGTTCATACACTTTTTTTTAAAACTTAAAGTGATATCCTTTCTACTTTTTTTCTTGCCGTACGCTACCCTCTCGTGTCTTTCAGCACCTCCATGCATCTTGTTTGATATATGTCTCTGAAAAGCCCCCTAGGACACTTTCCTGTGAGGCAGTGTCAGCAGTCGCTGGTCTGTAGGTAAAAGACTAAGAGGAGGTCAGTTCCTCAGCAGACTGGGTAGACTAGCAAATGTCACCAGAAACTAGCAAATCCGTTCTTGAAATCTAGCAAATCTGAACCCCTGGTACTTATTTCTGTGTCAGAATTCATCATAGTTGCTGCAATCCATCATGATCTGTGAGGATCAGTTTTCTGTGATTTTCGATGGAAAGATATTACTTTCGATGATGACATATTAATTTAAAAAATAGTATTTCTATGTTGCTAATGGAACAGCTGTAAGATCCTTCTGTACTTTATCCTTGCTATATGCAATATGCAGTCCTCTTGGTATGTTAGTATTTTTTAAGTCCTAGTATTCATGGAGAAAAATGTTCCAAAGAACAGACAGGGCACCAGCAAGACAACGGGGATGGAAGGCATCCTAGGCCTGAGTGTTCCTCCTGGATGTCTCTCTTGCTGGGTGCAGGACTATGAACAAGTCACACCGTATGGGGAGCGCTGGTACTGTGGTCAATGTTACGGTGACCGTAGCTTTGCCAAACTATCTCACAGAATTGTCATTAGGAGAAAACAAGGTAATACATGAAAAGAGCATTCTTAAATAATTATTCACAGTGCCCTACATTGATAGGTACATATATATCGTATTCAAGACAATTATTGGATATTTAAAGACTTGAAAAAGGCAGTTCCTTTATATCCTGCCCTTAAAAGTTAGTCTAGCATGAACTCTCCTGTCTCCAGAGTCTGTGATCTTTGCATATACTGTGAGGGTGGGAGAATCAGAGTGGGCATGTAATTCAAACCTGCTAATTTAAATGTTCATGCTTGGCATTAGAGCGTTCCATTCATTACCTCTGGCGTTTGTCCACTGATGAGTCTGCATTTCCATAGAGAATGGGAGGAGGAAGTGATAAAAGAAGGCCATTGATGATGACCGAAGGCACTGTGTCCTTCTTCTCCAATTGCTGACTGCAATTGTAAGTTGTTTTCGCCCTTCCACGGCTTGGCTGCTCTGTGACAGCCTCAACTGTTCCCATTTCCTTTTATACATAAACGCTATGACTTGAATCTCCCTAAGTTGTTTTCTCGGCCTCTTTTCTTCAAATTCTTCCTCAAGTCCCTTTTTTTCTTCAAGTGTTTGACTAATAACTTCCTTTCCCTTTAGATCCCATCTGTGTAAGTTAACATGATGTTCATTTAGGATTTTTCTCATGATCATGTCCCTTACAAAGTCTCCAATAACTGCCACAGAGTTTATGTGATCCAGGTGTCAAAAAGCTTAAAGCACCAACTTTATTGAGATTTGAAATAATTAGCGCAAGTCAACAAATCACGACTAGTTTTGACTGCTTGCTGTTCAGCCTACGAACGGGAGGTGCACCCAGCTGAACAAGCCTCAGCCCGAGGCCGGTCCCCAGTGCACGTGTGTGGTGCGAGATGAGGAGAGAAGCTCCATGCTCTTGTGCGGCCACTTGGTCCTCACCGGGCCTGGGCCATTGTAGCAGCCTGTCAGGCTTAGTTTATGATTTGTGCACAGGAACGGTCACCATGTGGGGACATCCACACCTACAGCAACCCCTCAGGAACTGTTTCATTTGGGCTTTTCCTTTTTTTTTTTTTTTACATGTGTTACTGTTAGACACTACAATAGAAGTTGTAGCAAACAGAAATTGTATAAGTAGCTCTAAACTGACTCAGTTTCTCAGGCACCAAAAAAAGGCAGGCATATGATTGTGTAATAATCAATCTGTTGGACTTTAATCCAACATGTTGAATTATTTTCTAGCCAAGATTCGGAAAACGGTATTGAAGAAGGAATCTTCTTAGTAAGTGGATCCCCTTTCTGCCCTTTCTAAAAAAGAAGACTTCCTCCTGACAAGTTTGTGTGGCCTACTGCACCCACGGCCAATGAAACAGAGTGGGCTTCCAGGAGAACATACTGTGTATGCTGTATCACTGGGCTAATGCCTTCTGCGTAATTGTTCTCTTGGCTGGCCTCAATGAAAGACTATTTGTTGTACTCTCTCCTTTTATTCACTGGTAAAACATCATGCAGCAGATTGTCATCACTCAAAATGTAAGGACAGACATGTCAGAGTCTGTCCTCATCAAAGTCTCCAAACACACTCAACCAGTAGATTCAGTATTCGGTTTCCTGCCGCACTGGCCCCTTACTATTTGAAAGCAAGTCCACTCACCTACTGCCACCTTTAACATCTACCTTTGTCCAACTCGGTCGTACATGAGATCTTTCTGGGGCTGAGTCACTTTCTCCAGCTATTACTTTTGCTGCTGTTGGATTCGCCCTCACATCTTTGGCTCCTCTGCTGTGTCATCAGACCCCGTGGAGCCCTTGGCACGGGCATTTTAATTCTATTTCCACTAACATCATTTTCAATAGTGTGTGTAATTGCTTGATGCAGATGATTCTCCTTGATTCAAAACAAATCTCGGCTGGTGCAGTTAAACACATTTCTTCATTCTGGGCCTGAGGCAGAACCTTAGATTCTTCATTCTTGCAAGCAGTAAAGTCACTCATTTTCTCTTTGCCAAATTATAATAATTGTTTTCTTTTTTCCATAGGTCCTACATTTCAAACCTTTAACACTGTTGTTTATAAGAATGCTGTGTGGGGACCAAAGCCATCCAACACAAAGTAAGGCTGTGTTATGTATGGGGTGGACTTTGTGCAGCTCCAAGGGCTGTTATGGGGCCACAGGAAGAGGCACTGCTCAGAACTTCCTTAGGTTATGGCACCATGGTTTAAAACCATGTGACTCCAAGCACAGCTGAAGGACGTGTGCGTGTGCAACCAGGAACACAGAAGACAGAGCCACGCATGTCAGCTGCCTCCAATCCACGGACAGCTGCACTCGGGTAAATGTTCAGGCTCAGATCAGCATAGTGCAGGACCAGAACTAACACTACTTAGGTTAAAGAGCCAGAGCTCCTCTGTTTCTTTGTAATGCTTTCTTAAGACGTGGATTTCCGACAGCAAACAGTTTCCAAACAGAAGTAGGTTAGTGGTTGTTAAAGAGATTAGAATAAAAGAACTTATACATTTTCCTCCAACTCCAATAATCTAGTATTCAGTGTTATTCACTTGGATGTTTTGTAACTACTTTATTCTTTGTCTGTCTTTTTTTTAAAAAAGAGGGTGGCAGGATAAACTCCAGGTTTGCTTAGAGCTCTTTGGGTCCACTTGATGAATATAGCGGACACTATTATTTGGTCAACAGTATCTCTACCCTCTTCCTCCTGGGCACACATAGACTACATAGACTATATACTTCCCAGCCTCAAGACTATACTTTCAGGGATCGTTTCTATAGTTCGTTAGTTCCCAGCCTCCTTTACAATTAAGTGTGGCCATGTGATCAAGTTTAACCAATGAAATGTGAAAATCAATGGGTGTCACTTCCAGGCTGGCATGCTCCTGTCCCCACCAGATGACTGGAGAGACCACCCTCAGGCCAAGGTCCCCAAATGATGGGCAGAGCAAGCTTTCTGCCCAATCCTCCCCTCGCTCCACTCTCCTCTGCCTTTCAGCTGAGGAACATCTGCCTAGGACTGTCACATGAGCAACAGTAAGTTTTCATTGTGTTAGAATCATGATACATTTTGGGATGTATTCATTAAGGCACCCTAGCCTCCACTAATGTACTTAGCAATTCAAATAATTGCACTGAGGCATTCTTTTTTTAAATAATTTTTAAAACATTTTATTTATTTATCTTCAGAGGGTAAGGGAAGGAGAGAGGAAGAGAAATATCAATGTATGGTTGCCTCTCATGTGTCCCCTGCGGGGTACTGGTCTGCAACCCAGGCATGTGCCCTGACTGGGAATTGAACCGCAATCCTCTGGTTTGCAGGCCCGCGCTCAATCCACTGAGCTACACCAGCCAGGGAGCACTGAGGAATTCTGATTTGTTGAACTAAAATCTCAATTACTGGAACTAGAATCTCAGTTTATTTTCTCTGCATGTAGTCCAAGAAATGAATGACTATTTTTAACACAATTATCCAGAAAGTTTTTCTTTTGACAAGTATGTGCACTTTGTATTTAAAGCATTATCATATTTCCTTTTTTCTTAGAATACCATATTTATTAAAATATTTGGTATGTTGAATGCATGTAACCATACTTTTTAGTACATGCTATTTAGGTTTTTTTGTTTCTAGTAAGTTTTCAGGTATCTGCAGGTGGTTATTTTATTTCACAATGTATTGTGAAAGAGCTTAGTACTTAGTATTGAGTTGATATGAACTTTTTACTATTTCTCTGTAAAACACAGAAACTCTTGCTAGACATTTTTCACAAAATTTAAATGATGAAATTATCGGATAGCTAAAGACTGAGCCATGTTGATAATGGATCACAGTAGGATGCATATAAAATAGACCAATAAAATAACAAGGTAATTTCTGGAAAACAAACCCTGAGCCAAACATCCAAAGTACTACTTCCTACAAAATAGTCACTTTGAGAGGCTTAAGATGAAAACATTTCTTCCACGTTTTTTTTGAGCAAGTTGAGTGCTTTACACTTATCTCTCTATATCACACACACACACACACACACACACACGTGTAACCCACAAATATTACCCACCTTGCTTAGCAGGCTACTGTATTTATCATAATTATTCTATATTTTAAATTAATAATTTTCATAAAACAAGTTTGGTAAGAATTCGCCAACCAGTGAGAAGATAAAGACAAACACATACATTTACCATAGTATGCTGTGTATAATGCTCACTTTTTTGCCCCAATTTTTTAGGGAAGAACAAGGGTGTGCATTATATATATGGGTAGTACTAATTCCATATCTATATAAATGTTTTTAATTTTTTTATTTGTGCTTATGCATTAAAAGTGTAACTCTAGAGAGCAATAATGATACCTATATGCAAAATAATACCCTGGAATACAATAATAGGTTTTGTTTCTACACATAAATAAAAAATTGAATTAAAAATTAAAATGAAAGATTTTTTTCCCTGAAAGTTTGGGCCAAAACTGTGGGTGTGCATTATACACAGGAGCTCGTAACGCATGACAAAATACGGTAAGTAAAATGAATGGATTATTTTCCTTCTCAAGGCCCTTTTTCCCTTGGGGACTCAATGCTAAACTTCATAACTTCATATTTTTACAGCTCTTTCACTGTATCCTTCCCTGACTGAGTTAACTCTTAATTACAGATCTTCTGCAATTGCTGGAAACATAGATCCACAAAAAAATTCATCATACATCTTTGATTAGAGACAAATAAAAATACAAAAATATCTATATTCTCACCTCCCATCAAACCTGTGCTTCAGGAAATCAAAGAGGGCTTTCTGCATCATGTCTGTTACCTTTGCAGAGGTGAGAAAAAGAGAATGAGGCAAACGCAGGCAGAGAGAGAGAGAAAGAAGTCAAAAGTGGAAGGGAAGGGCACTGTGATTGGGCAAAGGCCTTCTCACAGCCAGTCCTCTCCAAGGGTCAGGTTCTGTGGAAGGTGTTTTTCATTCTTCACCTGCAGTTACTAAATTCCCCCCCTCCCTGATTTGCCCCCAGTATGTTAAGGGATAAACCAGCAATGTTCACTTGACCCAAAGCAAACCCTCCTTCCTTATCAGGTTCCAAACTACCTTTGGCAGCCCACCACAGGCTGGCTTTGTACACAGGTGCAGCCTGCCCTTGCCACAACCTGAGTGGCGCTGGCCTCTAGTGAGGAGCAGCGAGACACCTCCCTACAGACCAGCCCTGGGCTCTGGGCTCCTGCTAGTGTTGGTAGAAATTCTGTGCGTGTTGGTAGAAATTCTCTGTGCCCAGGGCTGGATTGTTGTAGGTCACTCTTCCCGCTCTTCTGCGAAGGTCCCCATTGAGAGGGGGAGGGGAGAAGGAAAGGAGAGGGACAGAGGGGTGGGGGAGGAGAAAAGGAGGCAGGAAGGAGATGGAACTCTCAGACCTGCCTCAAAGGTTCATTGAACAAATGTATTCCAAGTGCCCACTGGGTGCTAGACATTGTCCTAGCTCCGCAGGAATGGTGCTCTGGAGGTTGCCCAACCTCAACTTTAATGTCCCCCTTATTATCTATGCTAGAACAAAGTCGAAACCGCAACATCTGCAATGTAGTACGTCTAAGTCCTTACTCTTTCCTTCTAACATGATGCTGTTTAATTACTCTGCGAAGAAGTTCACCAATACTTTTTAGTGAGTTTTTTCCCTTGTGTCCTTTGAAATAGACAAGCAGAGCAATATATTTGGTGTACTATGGCATCGACTTGAGCACCAGGAGGATGAGATGTGTTGGTGCTCTGAGGGTTTAGGTTTGCTGGCAGATTGTCTATACGTTCCCACGTGCTGTTCACGTTCTGTCGCTTCTAACAGTAACAGGAATGGCTGGGACAGATAAAGTCCATTTCTTTGACTGTAATGCAGAGCAAACCTTTTAACAGAACCTCTCGTTACAAACGTTTTGAGGGAGAGAATTGACTTCCAAACAATGTGATACGTAGTAGATGAGAAGCCCCCACTGCACCAGCCACCTTCACATGCTGAGAGGTAGCTTCCACGGGTACCTATTTGTAAGCAGGCCCGCAGAGCCAGCTCCAAATGGCTGTCCCCTAGATTCCTGATCAAGCGCTGAAGCATAACGGGCTGGTACTTGTACCTCATAACCCTTCAGTGACGGCCCCACTAACACCACCGGACGCATGGACGGCACAACATCGTAAGGAGGGATGTGCTCCGTCTGAAAGAGATGATTTAACACTTGTGACAAGGTGAAGTGCAGTTTACCTCCTCAACAGCCACAACACTCATCATTTTCAGGTCCAACAAAAAATGATTACCACAGGCCCCCGCTGATGAGGCTCATTCCTTATTTTACAGCCAATCAAGTCACTGAAATGGAGCATGGGCAGGCACATACGGATAGAAACCTTAACAGTAGCTTTAAAAAGGAAATACAAACTTACCACTTTTTGCTTCTGTTTTGCTAAAAGACAACAATGAGAGCCATATCAAAATACGTCACCTCTGTAAACGATAGCACATGATTTTAAAAGAGGGAAGAATGTACGCCTTGTCCCTGAGATTCTCATCGTCTCACTACCACCCACTCTGCAGAACACAGTTCCGTCATCTCACTCAGGACAGGCCCCCTTTGAAGACATGGAATAACAGAGAACTTCCTCCACGTGGAAGGGACCTTACATCCCGATTTCCTGTTGGGTGGGGAGGGTGGGTATCAAAACAACACCGGGGGTTCTGGGCCAGCACGGGCCACAGGCGGTTTCCTGCCAAACACAGCACACAGTGTGGCTGAGAATATCGTGGGCAAAGCAGATGTAGTAAAGAGAATCTTAGAATAACAATTGGGTAAAAATAATCAGCACCTCCATCACTTGTTATTTTGGGGTTTTGCAGTCCTTATGCATTCTTAAGTCTTTTAGCTCACTTTCCAGGATAGTGACACATTTTCCCTGCTACGCTGCTCTTCGTTACAATTAAGTATATAACCAGTTATTCTTATTTATGTGTTTGTCTTTGTTTGTAATAGTGAAAAGCCGCAATGCCCTAAATGTCCAATAAAGGGCATTTGGGGATGAGGCAAAACATACTCAATATCTGATTCAAGTGCCTTTGTGGCCATCCAAGCAGGCCCAGTCCATGTGAGGACAACCCAGAGACCTAGCTAGTTTCAGAGCCCTGAAATCAAGAAGGACTCACACGCACAAGGACCCATATACTCAGAACTATTCCAGAGCTGATGCAGTTTCCTGCAGCTCTGGCAGGCCAGGAGAGACCTTGGACTTGTCATTCTGAACTGGTAATGTGCAACGCCCTACCGCAGCATCAGTTCTGGGCCAGAATGAAATGAGCCCATACGTGTCAGAGAATGTGAGGGAAGAAAAATCCTGCTTGAGAACCTCCACAATTTCCAAATGCACAACTCTTGATTGGGCCACCACTGTCTCTTCATTACCATTAACTTCAGAGCTTAGCTGTCTAGTTGCCAAAGAAAATTGGGGTGATCTAGGCCCAACCCTCATTGAGGCTCATTCTCTGCTTCAACCCTCCCAATCTCCACAGCCCAGGCTGTACCAAAACACCCTGCAGTTGCCTGTGGAGACTGAAACAGAGTATTTTCTTGAGCATCTACAACTTTTTTCTTTTTAATTGGCCCTCACCATCTTCAGGACTGTTGAGTTTATGAATGGAATAATGAACTTGCCTCAAATGGGTTTACATAATGATGAGTAAATAAAATTTTTCAGTATTACACAAATATCTAAATTTTTAGTACCACACCTCCCCTTTAAATCGAATCAAATTACTATGAGAGGCAAATGAGCAATAAAATATTAAGTAGAAGATTCTTTAAATCAAGCCCTTTGAGTTGTTTACAAATTAGTAAAAATACTTGCACGTATGTTCAAATATTAAGCAAAGAAAACATTACATTCAAAAGAGTTTAACTAAACCCCTCACCTGTTGATGTGGGTGTTGCTCGAAATGTCCCTGATACCATTTCTCCAAGACTTGAAGAAGAATTTCCACTGGATTTCCTAGGATATAGAACAGGATCATAAGAGTCCTTCTCCAGATCCCTTGAAAATGGAACTTGAGAGTACAAAGCTTTCTTTGGCCTCAATCCCCCTAGATAATTCAAAACACACCACATCCTGCTACAGAGAAGAACTTCAAGAATCTGTCCAAATGTTTTCTTTGACCTCATTTCTCAGAGAAAATGGGGAACTAACTGGGATCTGGAAATACTTTACAAAAATTTCTCTCCTAGTTATTCAACACAGACATGAGGCCGTGGAATCACTGACAGGAATGTTCTTGTGAACAGCTGGCTTTGAACAGACAGGGCCCACCAGGACACCACTCAGATGGCAAGCACAGCTCAAAACAAGCAGGAAGACCAGGAAGAAGCATTTCTTCCGATAAGCAATGATGTGGGATCAGAACTAGGAGCTGACAGTGTGTGGCCCAGAATGGAAGTTCGTCAGCACTGGCCTCCTCGAGGGGCTCTGGTAGCCTCCCCGGAGCCCACAGGGGCCCGTAGAGCCTGTCTCCCCACTTCTCCAGCGACTTCCCTTTCAGTGCTTGCAAGTATGGTCCCTAGAGTCAGAACCATCTGATTTCCCGCCCTGGCTGTGCCACTCACTAGCCGTGGGACCTTAGCACATCTTCTCACACCTTTCAGCCTCAGCTTCATCTGCAGAAGGAGAGGTTACCAGGGTCAGCATAAAGAAAATAAGATCGTGCCTGTAGTTCTCGGCTTTACTCTCACATCTTCTGCATGGTAAACTTTTAGTCCAAAATTACATAAGTATATAATGATATCATGGAATAATAATAATAATAAATAAACAACTTTAGAAATAATGATCATAATGCATTTATTATTTCATTCAGTAAATATTTTATTGAGCATCCACTGTTCCCAAAGTTAGGCGTATAACAGTGGGGGGAGAAATGCAAAATCCCATCACATATAGCAACAGACTCTAGTGGGCGATACTGGTATTGAACAGATGAATAGGTAAAATATATAGCATTTCTGACAGTAATAGATGCAACAGAGAAAACGAAGTCAGGGTAGAGGTGGGAAGCGGGCACAATTTTAAATACAGTGGCAGGAAAGGGGCCACTGAACAGGTACATTTAACCAAGAGCTGAAGCAGATGATGGAGTTATCTGGTGGAAAAGTGGAGGAAAGGGCTCCAATGAGAGCAGACAGCTAGTACAAAGGTCCTGAGGCGGAAACCTGTATTACCAACATGTTTAAAGAGCACCGGGAGAGACAGTTGAGAGGAGAGGGAACAAGAGGAATTAATAATTAACATTACAGGCATGTTATGTACTACACAAGACTGATAACTAAAAGTGGGGCTGACTGTACTTTTGTGACCTCCTGTCACTGTTTCAAAGGTTCCCATATGACAAAGGCAACAGGGCCCCTCACAAACAGGCGTTTTCGAAATAGAAAAGGATCCAACAGAAAAAAGAGGTTGAGAGTCAAGAGAAGGAACTGCTTCTATCTTAGGCCTTAGAAATAAATGATAACTCCTCAAATCAATGCTCAAGGTAGGCTCATACATGCAGGTTCAGTATGATTCTGATTTCTCTCAAGCTTTGGTGCATTCCTGGGACCTGCGTGCTATGACCTGTGTGGCTACTTCCTTAGTCCACTAGACGCCAATTCATCCGAAGCTAGACAGGGTCGATACTTTATTACCAAGAGATGGCAGCTGCCACAAAGGGCCCTGGCTGGGGAAGATGCTGCTTGTACCTGGACCTGCACGTGTCCCTGCATTCTGTGACGACCTGAGAGTCTCTGAAAGCTAACCAGGAACAGCTGTGATGCCGCCTCCAGCTGGGCTCCCACGTCCCACACTGAGAAAGGTGCCCTCCATGACTCTAATGAAGGAAAGAGTAGGTTCCAAGGAGCGTTTTGCTGAGGCTGCAGAAATTCACATGGGTTCCGGTGGGGCCGGGCTTCAGGGAGAATGCCTGTGTGTCAATTTCAGAAACACCCCATACAAAGAAAAGTATCTTTTACTTTGAAAGCATACAGTTTGAACCTAATAAGCAAGCCTGAATATATCACTTAATGCTCCTACCTGCATCACCCACAAAGTTTAGAGAAAGAAAGGAGCCTTACCCTCCATGAAAACGTCCTCGTTTTTGTTCTTGCTGAATCCGTATGTTCTCCAGTCTAAGTGGACTCGGGATGAAGCCAATCTCACAGCCCTCTTTCACCAGCCTTCCTATCCACCAATCATTGTTATATTTCTGGAATGCAGAAATAATACTGCTACCAATAGTAATTCACTTATCTCCACATTCCATTAATTAATTTCAGGGGACCAGAAGACCAAAAACACCATTCATACTCTATATTGTACTATATTACACATATGAGGCCTATCCAGAAAAAGTCCAGCCATTGTTAATATAATGAGAACGGTTTGCTGACATCCATGTAACCTGGTAGCCAAGGAGAGTGGACTGGAATGCATGTGCATGAACAATGATGACTTCACTGTACTAGTCAGGGGGGCAGTAGACACCGTTGAGTGAGCATGTGTACTGTGAGGCTGTCACATTCAAAATAACCGAGGGAGTAAAGCAACGAATTTCTATCAAATTTTGCATTAAGCTTGAACATTCCTCCATGGAAACTATTCAGGTGACTCAGGAGGCTGCAGCTGGGGGCCGCTGGTGATAGGCAGCTTCATCACAGCACCCACCTGCTCTGCATCACATCTCGTGCAGTTTTTTTGCAAAACATCAAATCACCCAGGTGACTCAGCTGCACCCCCTACCCCAGCTCAGATCTGGCACCCTGGGACTTCTGCCTTTTCCCAAAACTACAGTCACCTTTGAAAAGGAAGAGATTTCAGACCATCGATGAGTTTCAGGAAAATACAACAGGGCAGCTGATGGTGACTGGGAGAACTGTGTGAGGTCCCAAGGTGCCTACATTGAAGGGGACTGAGGTGTCACTGTCCTCTGTACAATGTTTCTTGTATCCTGTATCTTCTTCCATAAATGTCTCTATTTTTCATATTACATAGCTGGATACCTTCTGGACAGGCTTTGTATAAACACTAAAGTGGAGGTCTACAAACTTTTTACCTAAAGGCCGCGATGGTAAATATTCAGGCTCTGCTGTCCGTACGTGCTCTGTCGCGACTACTCAGACCCGCTGCCATAGTGCGTAGCATCCACAGACAACACGTAAACCAGGAGGCTGTCTTTCAACAAACGTTTTCCTTCAGAAAATGGCAGAGGGGCACCGTTTGCCAATCCCTGGTCTGAAGTCAGGTCCTAACCTTTGGATTCCTTTGGTCCTTATTAAAACACCTTAACCATTCTTAAAAAATATATTTCATAAGAATATATAATAAATACACATCAGTGTAATTGAAATTCTTGAAGATAGGCACATCTGAAAATGAAATGCATTCAATGGTCGGTTATTTGTCAAAAGCTTTTAGGTAAAAATCCATGATAGTGTCTGTAATCTGCTCTCAGTGGGGAAGAATTATAATCTTCTGAGGGGAAGCCGAGTTGAGCATGCCAAAATATGCCACCCCAAATATTAATTATTTTAAGCTGATTATTTTCAAGAAATGAAAGACTCAGGAAAAACCACTGACCTTTCCCCTAAATGCGTAAAACAATTTAGAGGACCTGTTTCAGGAAGGGAGATATCATCATAGATAACTATAGTTAACTTATTTATATTAGATAATGATATTTTAATATGAACTAGGTGTGATAGGGAAAACCTAGTGAGGCCCATTTGCTCAAAGCCCTCTCTGCAGCTCATTGCTAAAGACGGCCCAGCCAACACTAATTTACCCAACATGGGCTTTCTCATCTTCTTGTGAATTGCCCTCCTGCCCTTCGAAGTGTCAGACCACTAGCACACATGTGCACACACACACACACACACACACACACACACTCTTTCTTCTTAGCTCCAGAATGACATACAAATCTTAACTGCCCAATGTGTTCTTGGGGAACTGCTGTAGGTACATACATAATAAATTTGGGTATTCTCTCCTGTTAATCTGTCTCATGTTAATTTGGTTATAAGACTAGTTAGAAGGATTTGGAAGAATAGAAGAAAAACTATTTTTCCTCCCTCATACCTCCAAATACAGGTTTTCAAATTAAGGTCAACCTCACTACCTGAAGAAAAAGAAGCCTCATCTTACAAAGACTCTGCATATTATGCATCTGTATGTGGAATTGTTTGGAAATAATCTCCAGATGGCCAAAAGCCCAATAGGAACACTGGGATTTCCATTCAAATAAAGTTCCACGACACATAAACTTGAAGGGCCCCTGTGAAGGCCTCAGTCAACACAGGGTGAGATTCTGTCAACGTGACCCATTTGATGGGTCAGGGAAACTGCATTTACAATGATGGATTTATGGAGTCCTAGGGGAAAAGACACATTTAATCCACCCACCTGCCTCAAGGGAAGGTGTCAGCTAGTGATTTCCAGAGAGTAGATTTATCAGTCCTATTATTTACGCCCTCAGAGACCATTCCCAGAACTTCCTTTATTATTTTGATGGGTGGTGGACAAGATAACTCTCTAGCTTGATTCAAAAATATCTTTTTTCCAAAATGTAACAACTTCATGTAGTACAATTTGCTTAGTTCAGAAAAAAAAGTAGAATTTATATGCATAAAACATTGAAACATTGTGAAGGAAAAATGGGTAGTTTAATTGCCTCATCACATCATGAAGTTCTGCCTTAATGCTCAACAGTAAAAAAATGTGGTTTAGGAATCTGGCCTTTATTATGTACACAGCTTCTACACAAGTCATGCATGGCATGTAGAATGAGGCAACACTGGAAAAATGAGAGTCAATATAAAAGAATCAATATAAAATCTTGAACAATCTTGGCTTTAGTTTTTCCCATCTTCCTATCTTTTATCTCAGGATAATAGACCCGAAATAATAGGTCTATTTATTTTGGGATTAACAAGAGGCAAGGCGGACATTTCAGAATCTTTGGTTCACAGACCTGGTATTCAAATTGGACCATGGTGGGGTCAAAACAGACCCTGAGTCATAGTTTCCTGGGGCTTAAGTTATTTCCTGAAATTAAGTTAGTCCACTGGAACACTAATTTATTAAATGGTACCCAAGTGACCTTAAAGGGCTTCCTGAAATGGTTACTGCAACGTCCCAATATGTGTTCACTCAGTTCTATGAAACTATAGATAGAGCACACTGAGAATCTGACTCACATAAATAAAAGTTCTCTGAGCTACTTGGGAGAAAGTCGCTATATACAATCAAGAGTATAATTTGCTTATAACTTAGTATATGTGATAAGGAGAGCGGTAGCCTTTCTCTGCTTTTGAACTTTTTCATTACTGAGCCAGTACTTAAAACAGTGCATAATAGATGGCCTCCTAGGCAATGGATGAGAGGAAAGGCTATGACTTAATCACAGAAATGTGTTCATTTGCGTTGCTGTTCCAAGAGCATGGGCCAGCTTTCTGGCAAGGCCACCCTAGTGTTGTTCCAATCATTCTCATTTTGATTTCCCTAAACTGATTAGCGCTTTCCCTTTCTAAGATGTTTTCCCATCTGATATTTCAACATCTGAAACAAGTGGCACTAATCCACAAAGGACTAGCAACTCAATACCACACATCAAACTGCCAGACTGAAGACCAAGGCGTTGATCAAGGTGCATACAGATCAAAAAGCAACCAACAGGACAAACTGGAAAATATGGACGGAATGGAGGGAAGCAATAAAATACAGCAGGGTGGGGATGCTGGTGTGTGTGAGTGTGCATGGGATTTGTGACCGCGTCTCTGAAGTTCTGCTTTTCCTTGCGAACGAAGAGTACTAGCAACTGATGGAGACAGTTGGTCATTTTGCGGGGAATGACGAGACAAAATGAACTTAACCACTCAGATGCCAGGGCACAGGTTTCGGGTCCAGGACCTCTGTCCTCTAGGCAAATCTGGATACCCTCACCTCACACACCACGGAAGGAACAGACGCCATTGAGCTGCTGCTTTGTCAGCTTCCCATTACCAAGGCAGCCGGTCTGCATGCATTTTTCCTGCACGTTCAGTAAAGAAGGGCTCCCCTTCCTATTAAAGGGCTGTCCCTCCTCCCGGGGCACGGATCCCACTCTTCTTGCCTACTCAAAAACTTTACTCCTTTTCCTCTCTCTCCTTTCCCACCTCTCTCTCCCCCCGCCCCCGTTTGTTAATAACAGCATATATGGGCACTCCAATAGCTCCTGTCTGAAATGGAAACCTCTTTTGATTTCATACCCTCCTCAGTGTACTGCCTGGTCAGTGTCAACTTCCTTGAAAGCATGGTCTCCACTTGCTTAATATAGTCCTTTTTCTCCTCATCCCATTCCATTGGGCTTCTATCTCCACAATTCCAGACAGTGGTCCTAGCGACTTCCATGCTGCTGACCACCACGCCGCCAACCCACTGTCCATTCCTCACGCCTCCCCTCAGGGGGTATGTCACATTTGCCACAGCCAACTGCTTCCTCCTTGTGGATACACTCTTCTCACACTGTCCACATACTGCTCGGTCCTGGTTTTCCTTCTCAGCCTCAACTTCTCCTCTTCAGCTTCCTTATCTGCTGAGCCATTCCATGCACCCCGCCTCTGCAGGGTGGAATTCCTCTGTGTCTGATTCAGAGCTGCCGTCTCCCCTCCCTCTGCTCTCTCTCCAGCAGTAAGTGGCTTCCTGGACTCCCACAGCTTTAAATGCCAGGCATAATAAACAAGTGACCCGAATTTATATCTTTGGCCCAACCCTTTCCTCTAAGCTCCAGATTCTTATAGCTAGCTTCCTCCTTGATATCTTCTTCAAAATGTCCGCTCCCCACCCTCCCTCCTCATCCATCCTCTCCCCACCCGAGTCATGAACATCCCAGTCGCTCAATTTTAGTTACGACCCTGAGTCCGTCACCTGTGCTCTTCACTCAAGGTCTACAATATATCTCAAATCTGTCTACTTCTCTCCATGTCACCGTCACCATGCTGGCTCAATCCCAGTATCCCTCACCTACAAGGATTCCACATGTATCCCACTCTAATCCATTGTCTCTACGGTCAGAAAACTTTCTAAAAAATTTCATCTCACCCCTCTGCTTTTAAAGTCTCCAACAGCTTCTCATTACATTTAGATAAAAACCTGAAGTCTCACCATCACCTAAGGTTCGATGTGATGTGTGCCCTTACTTCTACAACTCTGTCTCCTGCTGCTGGGTCCCTGGCTCACGGCATTCCAGCCCGATCCAGCCCAGTCTTTCTTCCAGGTAACTGACTGTGCCACGCTCTTTTCCCACCTTGGGTCCTTTTCACGTGCAGAGTCTTCACCCGAGAAGGTTCCCCTTGTTCTTTGTAAGGATGCCTCTTCCTCACCCTCCATGTCTCTGCTTAAAGGTCCCATTCTCACAGAGGCCTTTTCCCATCACCCTTCATGTGCAAGTATGCAATTCCCTCATCCTTATATTTTAAAAATGTCAGTATTTAATTCATTTCCCCCCAAAGCATTCACAATTTGGAATGTTCATTTGTTCATACCTGTCTCCCCATTAGAACTGAAGTCTGTGAGGGAAGGGATCCTGTCTGCTTTGTTCATAGCTGTCGGATACCTGCCCGAGCCTGGCACACACCGAATACTCAAGAGCTGTGTCTCAGGTGAGTGACCATACAAATGTAGGTCCCATGGGTGCCATGTAAAGAAAGTGAGACATCTGCAGACAGCCAGATGTTTGACTTACTTGGAATCAAATAATTAAAATGTTAAAGCTGTGCATATGTCCTGGTGTCACTAATGCCATTGCAGGGTGCAGAGTTTCAAAGGCAATGACTTTCACAACTGTTACACGTTCACCATGCAGGTGTCTCAGTGGCACTAAGTGATATGTTTGTGTCGATCGCATTCTTCAGGCTCCTCAGTTGTCACTTCACTGCTCTACCTTCATACTCTCCTTTTCCCCAGATGTAATTTCCAATGTCTCCTTTCTAGCAGAGCCAATGGAGACTATCAAGTGGGCCTGTCCTCCTGAGTATGCCTCCAGCCCCACCAGGAAATTCTGTGCACAACAGAGAAGTTCAAGGGAGGCAAGACTTTCCTCCTGACTCAGCCTAATTCTTGTGCCCATTTCCCAGATGCCGCTTCTCCCCTCTGCTCCCTCCTCTCCTTCTATCAGTTACACCTTTTCATTTCAAAATATTTCACTGGGTTCAACACCTCAGCATGGAAAACATGCTTGAATCTTTCCCATCTTAAGAAAACAAAACAGAACAAAAAAAGCAAAGCAAAATTTAAAAACAACGCTTCAGCTCCTTATCTTCTCCTGACTAGAGCCCAGTCTCCTTTTCAACTCTTAGCATTTAGGCAGAGAAAATTGCAATCCCTCTCTCTAGCCTCCAGATTAGATAGATAAAGGTCTGTTAAGTGTCTTCATGGGAGATTCACAGCACCCCTGACATCGTGTATCTAGAAGCAAATTTATAACCATGCCTACCCCCATCAGAAGTCTTCTCCCTTCTCTGCCTTCTTTATTTTGATGGCTGACCCCGTCCTCCACCCTTCCAAGTAAGTCGGAATAACTGGCCTCCACCCTTCATGTCTCCTTTATCTCACTTCCCCCAATATTCCTGCCCATGTGAATCTCCCTGTTCATTTGCCCCTTACCTCTCTCTCCAAGTTGCTGCTTCTCTCCATCCTGCCTGCTACAGCCACTCTCCAGCCCCATGGTGTCTCCCAGCCCCTGCAACACTCTCCTGGCTATCAGAGTAGGTCAGGAGAGGCTGGCCCCATTCATCCTTTATTTAAAATTCCTCTCCAGCCCGCTGCTTGGTGATCAAGCCCAGGCTTCTTGCCATGGTCTAAGAGGTTCTTGTTTTAATCAGGCTCCAGCCTCTCTGCACTGGCCCATCCCATGTACCACTCCCTACTCACTGCCCCCCAGCCACACTGCATTGCTCCTAGCTGCCCCTTCCACCTGCTGCCACCCCCCACCCCAGTGTGAACTCCCTCAGGCTTCACCATTTCTGTAGAGCTTTTTGGCTCCCTGATCCTCCTACTCCTCAGCCTGGTGGTCCCCCTGCTCCTCCTTCAGATTCCCACAGTACTCATTCAACTGCACTGTAATGGAACTTGTCAAGTGTGCAGAAACTGTGTAATCCTTAGTCCCTTCCACCACACTCAGAGCTCCCTGGCAGTGGGTAAACTGAGCCTTCATCTCTGACCTCCCACTGCCCAGCATGATGTCTGACACACAGTAGGACCTCAATATCCCTAAGTTGAGTGAATAAAAGTTTGGGGTGTCACTATCTCACTGTCTTGGGTTGGAAGGCTTCGAGTCCTCCTAGTATTGCTCAATCCCTGAAGCTTTCCTTTTCCCAAAGACCTCTGCCCTCATCTTGGTTTCAACATTTTAATTATTACACTGGTGAGTGCTGATATCAAGGTCAAGGTCCACAGGACTATAGCCCAGATGTTTATAATTACAACATCCCTTGCAGAAGGCCCGTCGTGAGCAGGTGCCATGCCACCAAAATCATGTTTCCCTAAGGTGGACCCCTAGACCTATGACTCTGTGGTCACGCAAGGCAACTAAAAGGTGATCAGAAGGCCACAGGTCTGTACTAAGTCCATCCTATGATGACTGTGATCCAATGTTTTAAATGTGTGGTGATGCAAGCAATGATCTCAGGCCTCTACATCTTGGTGAGAAAGAATGGAGCTGGATGCCCCAGTAAATCAAACGAGGTAATGCATGGGCAGCTCCTCAGGGCCTCTCTCTGGTGTTTGGCTCAGAGCTGATCCCCTGCCTTGGCATCAGGACAGGTTAAGGGCCTCCGAGTGGCTACATTTACCTCTTTAATGTGTAGAAAGTCCTTGGCGTCAAAGGAGATGGCTGTGCTTGGGACAGGCACATCCTCGTCCAGGGCACCACAGTAGCTCACGTTCGTCTTCACGGCAAAGGCTACCGGCTTGGACTGGGCACAGAATCATGGGATAAGGATGGAGGGAGGAAGACAGAGGAGGGTTTTTCATATTGGCATGTGGCGTTATAGTAAGATAACTGGTAGTACCAGGCAATAGGGGAAGTCACTCTTCACAGAGGGACCTCCAATGGGTTTCACATCCTCAGGCAGCGCCGAGACATCTGCAGACTGGACACTGAAAATGAGTGTGGTACTTTCCAACACCCCACACAAAAAACCGTGCCTTGAAGGACTGAGAATGGATGGAAAGGTGGGAGGCCTGCTTTGCCTGCTAGTCATAAAGCTTGTTTGTTATTTTAAATGATTACAGACACTCCCACCCTCCTGATACAGGAAACCTGTGCTGGGTCTTAAATAAAAAGGTTATTGTGGTGGTATGGGTGGTGAGCTGGACCTGAAAACCTGTGGGATCCCATTCAATAGAATACCTTATCTTGCCAGGGGGAAAAAAAGGCCAGCCATGGGTAGACAGGAAGGGCAGAGCGGCTCACACATCACCTACTCCCTACCTAGAAGAAGTTGGATCTAAAAGTCTTTCTGGACCAAATGCTCTTGGGCGGGCACAGCCTGGCCGAGGTTAAGCAAACCACCAGCCTACACTAATGGTACTGCACTGACTTTTGCATGACCACAATGGCCCCCAAACAGACTCTGAAAGAAAACTAGAACAAAAATTAGCCGCAAATGAGTACACAAGGTTCATGCAGTCCCAGGCTGATTTGTCATGGGCTCATTTATTCATGCTGTGAACATGGCCAGGGAGCAACATTTGAAGCAGGACCCAAGTTCGAGTCCCACTGATGACTCTTCACAGGCACTGCCCAAAATGCCCTTCTGCCAGCCTACCACAGGCACGGCAGGTGTTGGAGCAAAAGAAGTCTGTGCTCCTCTTCTAAAAATTTGCTGTCGTGCATAAGATTTCATTGGGCAAAAGGAGTCTGTGCTAAAAAGTAAAAAAAAAATAAATAGTTTAAAAGACACAGAATGGGAGAGCTCTAGTGACTCTTCTCACTCTGATAGTCAAAAACGCAATTTGCTGCCCCCTGCAGGTGCAGGGACTCCTGGGGGTCCTCTCCCTGTGGAGTGTCTGGAGGTCTATTTTGGCAATGCCCTCATTGCTCCTCTTTGCTGCAATGCCAGTACTTGTTCATAGTTCTGAACTTCACTCTGAACTTGAGGTGGGAGACTGAAACCAAGAGGGAAGAGCAGAGAGAACAACAGGGAGACCCACAGAACAACAGTGCCAGTGTGGCCTGCAGAGAAGGCTAATGTCCCGGAAGAGGTGGAGCGAGCTCGAATCTTAGGAGGCTCCTGCCAACACTGGGTGTGGCCAGCTTGATATTGGCGACAACTGCTAGGTTGGAAGATGACCAAAAAATTCACCCCCAAACCAAACACAAAAGGGTGAGGTGTCAGTGTCTTAGGTAATGGCCCCATGGGAATGTCAATAAACCTCTGTTAGGGGTGAATGGATCAGAAAGCCTTGCAATCTGGTGCCTGCTCAGGATGATTATAGTGATTCAGAGAAATCTGAGGCACGGGAAGAGAGCTGATTGACATTCCACTTCAGAACCAAAGAGGGGTAAGAAAGTCACCTTTGCTCTCTCAAGCTGGATAGCTGCTTGCTGCTCTCTCTCCTGCCGAATCGCTTCCCTGTCTTCTTCCAAAGAGACATCGGAGTCCGACGGCCTGCTTGTGTAGGAATCCGCTGAACCCTGGAAAGGGAAACCCAGAGGGGCTTAGCTGAGGCAGAGAGAAGCTTCCTAAAACTGTCCCACTCATAACCAGAAGCGGGTTCTTTTCATTTGCATAGATTTTGATGCATACACTCTGTGCCTTCTTGCAGATATAAATTTAGACGGCGGAATACAGTTAAGCATCTGAATAACTCCGAAGGTAGCAATGCTGTGAAGAAAATATTTTGACTGGATTAAGTGCTAGGAAGTAAACTGCGATGAAAATTATGTGATAGTCAGCCCAAATTCCTCTTGTCTTCTGCACTCTTTATATTAAGCTCACATTCATTTTTGAAATTGAAGTTTAATTCCATCCTCTCATACACATACGTCTAAAGAAGGAAGAGGGTCAGCCCATGACAAGAGCTGAATCCTATCTGTATGTTGAGTTGCAAGTGACTTATCTGCCTAGGATTTCAACAGAGCCAAGAAGAATCCTGCATTAGTAAGATGATTTTCCAGTTCCAATGTGAACACCACTAAACTCTCTCACTATTAAAACTTCAATCCTGGTCCTACAGTGGCCATACTTGGTCACTATGGTCACTAAGCCATGCACCTTGAGGATGAAAGCAAGGATGTCCTCAGTTGAAGCCCACATCTAGAAGGCTATTGGATGACACTGAGACCCAGCCTGAGTGGTGTGGCCGAGGGACTGAGGGTGCCCAGCATCGCTGGCCACGCAGGACGTGGAAAGAGATGGAAACTGCAGCAGCCAGTCAGAAAGTTACTTCCTGCCTCATATCCCAGACATTGGCCTTCCGGTTGCTAAAGGAACATCCTTACTACTTCCTTATGTGGGCATTACAAGTTGATATTTGCACAGATGATGACATTTACACAGCAGAGGTATTAATAGGACTGGTGTCTTTGGCCTATTTCATAAATGATGCACAGATTTTGAAAAGCATAGATCTATCCATATAGCTGAAATTTGCTATTCAGAGTGAAAAAAGAATTCTAAGAATGGTCAACTGCCGACATGTCAACTGCTGACATGTTGGTAGTTGACTTTCAAAGGTGAAAGTTTTTCTAAACTTAGAAATATTGAGGTTTGTTTGTTTATACATCATTTGTAAATTTGCTGCCTATAAGGACAGCTTTGCCTCTCAGTAGAGGGTGTTATTCTAGCTGGGGATATAAATGACGTTTTCTCACCATTAAAAAAAGAAAGAAAAAGATCCCAGCATAGATTATCCTGGCAGCCTGGTATAGTAACTCTTTGTCAGAGGTTTTATGAGTGTGCCCATAGAACCCTGGTTCTGAGTACTGCCTCTTCAACCTAATTTTGAAACTTTATGCAAGTTACTTAGATCACTCCGGACTCAGCCTCCAGTCTGTACAATGGGGACATTGACTACATCAAAGGATTAAATGGAATAAAATACAATGAACAGCTAATATTTATTAATCTCCTGCTATTACATCAGCATGGGGCTTGCTGCTTTGCATACCTTATGCCTTGGAACCCGTATTGTGCATGGAAGCTGGGATTCAAACTCCGGCCATCCAACCTTAGGGCCAACTGCTTCAAACCCTACATGGGGCTGCGCTGGATATGAAATATTTACTCCAGGGCCTGGCCTGTGGTAGGCACACTAGCCACTCTCACCCCTTCCCAGTGCTGATATTTCTACACTGATTTTTAAGAAAAGAAATCAGAGTCTAATCATTTTCAACTCCCTTATAATGATTACGCACAACAGCCCATCTTGAAATGTACCCATTTTTTCTTATTGTATTTGCTGCAAAGAAAACACTGTTTTGCCCCAGTTTTATTCAGATATAATCTATACATAACATTGTACACTTGTTGATTTGACACACTAACATACTGCAAAATGATACACTCTATGTTTAATAACTGCAATGTGTCCAAATCCAGGTGCTTTATGCAGTGCTTTGGAAAGTGCCATGTATAGAGAAAATGCATTTGTTAACCAAATTCTTCTGTGTAAATCTATTGGGGAAAAGCCTGGACCTATAAAATGAATAAATACACGGTGACAGTTTTATAGGTGCTTTCATTGCTTTCAAAAGTGCCACCTCGAAATCCTCTAAAACAGAGTTCTCTCAGAACATCTTTTGTCCAAATATATATATATATATATATATATATATATATATATATATATAACACACGTTAATGAGTAAGTTATATACATATATACATACTCACTCTATGTATATATGTGCATACATATATGTATATGTGTATAAATGTATGTGCATATATATATGAAACCAGTGCTTTGGTGAGGGGTGGTAAGCGCAGTAGCCCACTAGCTGCGTGAAGACATTTGGACCATAAAGGGATTTTGATGGAGGAGGTCAGGAAGGAGGCACTTGCCTTGCTTGGACAACACGTGCTGGGGAAGGTTAATGGCTCCGGTTCTCCGGAAGGCAGGCTGCCCACCGAAGCAGTGAGTCAAACGGCTAAAATACACAACCTACTGTTGACACTAGGAGATGGCTAATTTCCTGAAACTACCTTAATGACATTTCAAATCCTGGCATTCAATCTCTGAGCACACAAGAAGTGATTCAAGGACTCTTGCAAATAAACTTGATCTTGAAATGTGAACAAAATTGTAAGAATTTCAAAATTACTGAATAAGCTCTACTACTGCCAAATATGTAAAAGCAAAAGCTTCTGGTGCCTTCCCTGTTCCTAAGCATATTGGGAGAGGGAAAAATAAAGCACCACGATACCCATGTTCATAATTACAGTGTTAGATCATCACAACATCGACTCTGTGTTCTCTTCTTTTTTCGGTGACATCTACATTTCTTCGGGTTTGGAACTCACTGCAGCTGTCACTCAAGGTCTGAGGGAAAGCAGAGGGGCCACACCAAAGCCCGCGTTTGGACCGTGGGCATGTTCTGCTGGCGGCACAGAATTAGTTCCTTGTTTTTATTTATTTTTATTTTGTTTTGTTTCAACTGGTTTAAAGAGATCATTGACATATCCTCCCAGGAGAAAGGAAGAAAAAGAAAAAGAATAGGCCCTCAGTTATTATTACAAAGGGGGAGACATGGGGAGAACTTCAGAGCCCCAGAGAGGCAGTGGAGGCCGCCTGGGAGGGACCAGAGGACGGGCGGGAGGGGAAGGGAGGGAAGGGGCTACGCACTGGGCGGGAGGGGGGGGGCGGGGCAGGGGCGAGGATTGCCCAGACCCAGGTTTGCTTAACCATTTATGATCAGGAACAGGGAACTGGAAATAATGCTAGATGCTATTAACAAGGAAATAATGCTAGATGCTAAGAGGACAGACCTGAAGACGGAAAGGTGACTAGCCCTGGCCAAAGCTGGAGAATGCAGCCCCATCAGCTTTTCGCTTTTCAGAATTCCATTTCACAAACAGGGCAAAGCGTGAGCTACCTGACTTACTGAGTGAGCCAGTCCTGGGCTGTCTACACATGGGTTAGAGGCAGGCGGACGCCAGTTCCTCACAAGCTACCAAGCAGCCACCATGGGAAGTCACATCTTGGAGTCTCCAATGAACTGACCAAATCAGGAGGGAAATGGAAACAACTGCTGGAAGACGCTTCGTACATACATTATACAACATACGTTATACACATACACCCAGACATAATTTTTAAAGCCAGAAACTCATGAGTCCTAGTGAACCTCCAAAGGAACACACATCTTTCCATCCAGCCCAGACTCTCCCTTTCCCTTTTATTTCACACTGAAAACAGATTCCAGTCTATTCCCTTCAGGGATTGTCTTAAGTGCAAAGTTTTTAAAAAGTTGATAGAAACATGGGAAACTCAGTTTACTGCTATCTTGGAAGACAGAAAGTGGCCTCAGGTCAAACAGTGAAAGGGTTTCCTCTCACACCGAGAAGGCAGGGGGGTGCTCTGGGCTGGGGGGCTGCTCTGGGCTTTGCGGCCGGCAGTTCAGGGCTTGACATGGCTAGTTCTCACTGGCTGTGTATCTCTGGCAACTTATTCTAACCTTAAGTCTCGATTTCCTCCTGTGTGAAATGAGAATAATAATATGAACATTGCAGAGTTTTCCAGTGTTTGACCTGAGACAGAACATTATTTCTTTCACTATCACGAGGGAAATTAGGAAAGGCCAGCAATTAATCTTTGACTCACTAATTAAAGTTTTTGGCAGCTTTTCAACATTAAATTTTTGGTTGTCCTAGAGTTTTAGGATTCATATCTTTTTTTCCTTAAATGGCTTTATTATGGTATAATTTACGTACCATAAAATTCACACATTTTCAACGAACAATTCAATGATTTAAATAAATTTATAAAACATAATTCATGGCACAGTCTAACATTAGAATATTTCTATCACCTCATAAGAAACTTCTACCCACTTGTAGCCACTGTCCAATGCTATCACTCAACCCAGGTATTCACCTACTCATCTTGTCCTTTTAAACTAAAATATACTTTCTCTTTTTATGAGTAATTTTAGAATTTAGATATGTCATTAAATTTGAGCAGAGGAAAAGAGTTTACAAATGTTTGGTTTCAAAATGCATAACAACTAGAACAGAGCCTTGTTTTTGTTGGACTTTTGGGCTGCATGGGCAACCAGTGTGGGACTCCCACTTCCTAGCTTAGCTTCGCATTCACTGGACAGCGGCCATCTGTCAGGTTCCGTAACAGCCATTACATGAGCAGAGGACCGCTTAACTTTTCTGAGACCCTTTCCTCATCTGCAAAACGGGAACGAAACCCTTCAGGGTTGTTCTGGAGAGTCAGCAGACAGCACAGGACAACGGTGTACGGCGTAATAATGATGCTTCTTAAGCCAGTGTTGTCCAGGGGAACTTTCTGCAGTGATGGATGAGCTCCGCGCAGGTGCCGTTCAATATGGTAGGCACTAGCCACACACGGTTATAGAGCACTGTAATGTGCTGTATACAGCAATGTGACTAGTGAGACTGAATAACTGAATTGCTCATTTAATTTCTAAATGTCTAGAACTTTACTTCATGTTAATTAATGTCAACTTAAGTATCTAGTGGGTACCATATTGGCCTGTGCAGTAGTAGACACTCCAAATGTCAGTTTCGCTTCCGGATGGGACAAGTGAACGTGAAACTTGGTGCCAATTTGGTGTTCTAATGATTGCACGAAGTGGTCTAGGTGACAGCAGAATGTCCACAGAAACCTGTCACTCCCCAAAGATTTGAGCTTGTTTCTCTCCACTGAGCTGGTGATGACTTGACAATGCACTTTTTCCACACCGCAGAAGGAACACATTTTTCCTGGGGTAGGCAGGTAAAGAGTCCGTTCACGAGGCTGGCCTCGGCAAAAACATCTCGTAGGCAACATTTATTTTGACAGGCCAGTCCTTTGCTTTCTGGCTGTTGCTTTTCTCTCCTTCACTCCCCTTCACCAAACTTGTCCAGAGCGCTCTGCTCGGGTACCCCGGCTAGCAGAGTCCAGGCTGTGCCTCCAAGGACACAGGCTTGAGCGGTGTCTGGCACCCAGAAGCATCGCAGGCTTGTCGAAAGGCAGATAATCTCATTCCCATCAAAATCTACGTATTGTTTGTTCCATGATTTTAAGTTGTTCTATGATAGCTGGTTGAGTGGCCAAGGTTTATGCTTACTGGGTGTCATGTTAATTATTAGCAATCCCAACCCTATGAGATTTTTTTTTGAGAGTTGTGGTCTTCAATGCCTTAATCCAGAGCCCTGGATGATGCCCACATTCCCAGCATTTGGGCAGAACAGGCACTTTTGAAATTATACCTAGGAGACAACAATTTAACTTTGCCCTAAGGCATTTTGTACCATTTCTTGTAAGTAGGAGGTTTTCAAAAATGTGGGTTGAAAGAATAAGGCAAGCTCTGTGGCCCACCTTCATTACACAGACGACCTAAAGTCTAGCCTCAGTCACTAACTGAACTAAGCTTTGTTGTTAGGCTTCAAACAGTCAAGGGCAGCAAAGGAGTATGTTCAGAAAAGTTCGTAAAGGGAGGGGGAAGAGAATGAACGCTTATGCCTCTCCTGCTTTACGTGAATCACTAATTATCACATCAACCCTGTGAGGTAGGTTACGACGGTCCCCATTTCACAGATGAGGCATCTGAGGCTCAGGAAGTAAGAACTTCCGTGTGCCGCTATCCTGGTGCGCTGTGCGGGGACAGCAGCGCAGCTAGAATCTCTAAAAAAATTCCTCTACAAAATCTGATACAAAAACATGAAAATGTCAAACATCTTACCTGCCTTCAGTAAAACAACATGACATTCTGCAATATTTTGTCAACATTGCTCATACACCAACATTTCACTAATTTGAAATGACTGGATTTAGGGAAGGGACTGGAAATCTGAGATCATGGAAAGCGGCTTGCAGCCTACTTTTCAAAGGACATGTTTTCCACTCTGGCTGGACGGCACAGCTGGTTGGGGTATCATCCTCTGCACCAAAAGGTTGTGGGTTCAATTCCCAATTGGGATGCATACAGAAAACTACCCATTGATGTTTCTCTCTCTCTTTCCCTCTCTCTCTCTCCACCTCTGCTTCTCTTTCCCTAAAATTGATAAACACATCCTTGAGCGAGGATTAAAAAAAATTAGGAGACATATTCTGATTCTGCGTCCACATGGTATCTCCAAATTATCAAGGTTTTATTTTGCAGACTTCTTTGAGCTTCCGCTTTCATGAGAAGATTTTACTCAGCCTTTCAGTTATTGGTAGGAGATGCTCAGGTACCCTGGAGAGGTTTTTTTCTCATAAGTGATAACTCCTCAAACTGTATTTATATTACTCACATACAGGTTATTTTTCATAATCAAATTATAATTATGTAGAAAAATATAGTTTAAAACAGACTAAAGGCTTTATCCGAATTATCTCATTAGTGCAATCCAAATTGATGGGTTCCACTATAACGGTTTTATATAATTTATTTCAAGGGAAGTAGCATTCATTTAGAAAACTTAGCCAACCTTACCTCTCTCGGTATGGTGACTAGGTTAGCAATGGCTGTAACAGCCTGATTTCAGACAGCTATTTCTTTCCAGCTGTAACCTCCATTAATGGGTCTTTAAAGGAGACCTATTAAAGGAGATACAATAACAGCAAAAGAATTTTAATGGCCCTCAGAGCATAAAGAGGGAGGTGACATTCGCATGGTGACAGATGTTTGCTAGAATTAGCGGGGGTGATCACATTGTAAGGTGATCACAATATAGTGATTAGACTTTCAAAGCCCCTAATTCACTACACCTAAAACTAATCTAACTCATGTACATCGTATACCAACTATGATTTCAAAAAGAGAGGGGGAGAGGTGATGAAGCGGCCCACATGGAGAGGGAAGGGAAATCTGGATCAGCCATGGCCACTCAGGCCCCCGGGGATCGGAAGTGGAAATGGTGGCTACAGCGGGTTTGCAGTGACGGCAGTGGTGATAGTGGTGATGGGGTGGAGAGCCCTTTCACATCCGGTTACTATAAGAACTGCAATTTCGTAACACTGGGGGTGAACAGAACACAAAGATTACTTTATGTAGACGCTATCTGGCAAAGCTGCTTTGGTAATCAGTGCGTCACATTGAACAAGTATGGAAAAAGGACTACATCAATGAACACAATCAGCAATAAAGCAGAACCCTCCTGTGAGACTCGAGGCTAACAGTGTTTTCCCGTGTAGTAAGAACTTTATCCTCTTGGTAAGAATGGCGCGATCCTGGAGCTCACTCTCCTACTGGGGAAGGAAAAGGGACCACTTTCTGGGAGGAGGTGGCCTCAGTACGCAAGCTTTACTGTGCACAGGCCACAGAATAACATCACGGGACACTGAACAGCCACCCAGGGAACCAGCACTGCCTGGATGAAACTCAGGGAGAGCTGCTGACCAATCCATGTGACCCAGGTGAGTGCCTGGGTGCCACACCTGGATGACACCTTGTAAGCATCAGCCAAGGCACAAGGTCTTCTTTCAAGGACTGCAGCTCCAGCTGCACTGATTCCCATCTCAGCAGGGATGTTAAAAAGGAAATGGCAGCATTTGCTCAGGAAATCTTGAATGTGCTGCTTGTAGATGCAAGGCTGCCTAAAGATGGGGCAGCTACCAGTGTCTTGTACATGTGAACTTCGATGACCTTCAAGAAAAGTAACTGACTGAGAAGTGCTCCCGTCTCACACTCCCCCAGGGTGGCTTACAAAGGAGCCCGCACAGCACGGCTTTTACACCACGGTCCTTTTTCCTGCGAGTTGTAGTGGAGATGTGATCAGAGTAAATATGTGTCTCCTAGATAGAATTTCAGGCAATCACTTTACCTTAAAAAATAAGAAAAGACTTTTCCTTCTGGCATATAAAAGGAGGAATTACATAGGGTTGGTTTTAAAGAGAGCAAGAGAGTGTGGAAAGGGCTTGAGCCACTCCTGTATCATTTCCATAGCCTCCAAAGCTGATGAAATATCATCTTTAATTCCTTGAAAACAATTTTTATTTAAAGTTTCTCATTGCTTAAAAAGAACTCACTCAACTCCACTCAAAGAAGACGAGCAACCCAATTAAAAAATGGGCAAAGGACTTGAACAGACATTTCTCCAAGGAGGACATACAGAGGATCCAGAGACACATGAAAAGATGCTCAATATCGCTAGCTATCAGAGAGATGCAAATTAAAACCACAATGAGATACCACTTTACACCAGTCAGAATGGCTATCATAAACAAAGAAACGAACAAGTGTTGGAGAGGTTGTGGGGAAAAGGGGACCCTAGTTCACTGTTGGTGGGATTGCAGACTGGTACAACCACTATGGAAAACAGTATGGAATTTTCTAAGAAAACTAAAAATGAATGTGCCTTTTGACCCAGCAATTCCACTGTTAGGAGTATATCCTAAGAACCCTGAAACACCAATCCAAAAGAACCTATGCACCCGATGTTCATAGCAGCACAATTTACAATAGCCAAGTGTTGGAAGCAACCTAGATGCCCATCGGTAAGTGACTGGATCAAAAAGCTATGGTACATTTACACAATGGAATTCTATGCTGCAGAAAGGAAGAAGGAACTCCTACCCTTTGCAACATCATGGATGGAACTGGAAAGCATTATGCTGAGAGAAATAAGCCAGGAGGTGAAAGACAAATACCATATGATATCACCGTTAACAGGAATCTAAACAACAAAACAAACAAGCAAGCAAAATATGACCAATGACACTCAAATACGGAACAGGCTGACAGGGTCCAGAGAGGAAAGGGGAGAATCATAGGGGGAAAGGGGAGGGACTCACATGAACAAGTATAAAGGACACATGGACAATAACTAAGGTGGGGGGCAGAAATGAGAGGGATGTGGGCAGCACTGCGGGGAGGCAGAGCTGGGAATATAAGACAGAAAACTGTACTTGAACAAGAATTAAATAAAAATTAAAATTAAAATAAAAAAAAACAAAATAAGGACTCAAAAAAAATAAAGTTTCTCATTGCGAGAATGTGTGCTGACAGCACAGAGAGTGCAGGTGTGTCATCAAGAACAGAAATGCGTCCCCAGAGACAGCTACAGAGATAACGGAAGCCAGAGAGCGGCATCTACTTACTGCATTACAGGTGGAGATAATGTCTTATCGACTTTCATTGAGAACAAAGCTTTGCACCTTATGCACACGCAGAATGTTTGTTGTCTAGGTAAGAGCCATGCCTGCCCCTAGTTATCTCCAAACAAGAAGGAATTCTCTGCAGTTTAATGTCAGCAAACCTGTCTTCAGGCTGCTGTGTCCCTTACACATTCACTATCCCTCCTTAGCTCTTTAGGGCCTTGATTCCAACTGCACAGGACCCAACCCTCCCCCATTAGCGTGGACCAACGGGTTTGCAGCTGGAAGGGCTGGAGCCCACGGCCTGACCTGAGGCAGTGCACTCTCCTCCCTAGTGGGTTCCAAAGTGGGAGGAGCTCAAACCGAGGCTTGTCTTTTGACTCCCTTTTAATAATTGTGCATTAGAACTCACTAAATTAGAAGAAAAGAACTTACTCCTAGTTCAACCTTTGGAACTAGGAAATGAGACTTTATTTGGGATAAAACAGTACTTTACACACATTCTCTAATTTAGTCACCATAAAAACTTGAAGAGGTAGCATTTGTTGTCCACAATGAAGTAAACAAGACTTGGAGACACCAATAATATGCCCGAGGTCATGCAATGAGTGAAACGGGTGATCTCATATGACTTGACTGACTCTAAAGTCCTTGTCAACAGCTAATAACTTAGCCCAGAAGAAGTGCTGGCAAGGCAATTCTGGATGAGCAGATGACAAAGGCTGGAGGCACAAAGAAAGTAGTATGAACCTCTCTCCCTGATCCACCCCTCCACTCACTCTCTCTCTCTTTGCATTTAGACCGAACCGACAATCACCGAGTGTGCTGTATTCTCTCCAGTACATTCACTTGATTTCTCTCCAAAGCTCTTTTGAGACCTTACAGATAGGTCAAGCTGCATGCCCTAAATCACCTAGCCATAAACTGATGAAGCCAAGAACATTATGGCAAGAACATCTGAATTATATCGAAGATTCTTAAAGATATCTTCACAGGGCCAGAAATTAGGTCTTCAAGTACTTGGCAATGCACTTGAACTGACATGAAAATATATACAATCAACTGTTACTAATGACGTGACTATCAAACTTGCAGATTTTTTCTTCCATTCCTTCCGGTCTATCCATTAGCTCATTAATATATCCTACGTGGGCAGACAGAAAATCTACATCTGCTCATTTCTCATTGTTGTTGTTAGAAACTTTTGGACCAAACAAACAAAAAAGAGATAAAATTATTGATTAGAATGTGTCTGGGAGGGATACTACAATTTATTGTAATCATCTTTATTTTTCATTAGGAAATGTAAACAGAAAAAGTGATTAATCATTTGAGATCTGGAGCCAAATACTCACTTCAGAATTGGGCTTCGAAGCTAGAATGCCTAGGTTGCAATCCTAAGGCTGCCACTCCCTAGATGTTTGCTTTTGGACAAGACAGTCTTTCTATGCTCAGTTTCTTTTCTGAAAAGGAGCATATTAACTTATGAAACTGCTGTGAAGATATGTACCCAAGCAAACAGTGTAAGCACCCGGCAATGGAATTACTCAGTACACTTAGCAAGTACACTTCACTTGATGGATTTATCCTGGCCTCTTGGTTCTTGGATGAGCCCAGTCTGCTCTTTTTTAACTCCTCCCTTAAAAATGGATAGAACATGGCCCTGATTGGTGTAGCTCAGTTGGTTGGGCATCATCCGACAAAGCAAATGGCAGCAGGTTCAATTACTGGTCAGGGCACATGCCTGGGTTGTGGGTTTGGTCACTGGCAGGAGTGTGTAGAAGAGGTAACTGATCTATGTTTCTCTCTCACATCGATGTTTCTATCCCTCTCCCTTCGCTTCTCTCTAGAAATAAATAAATAAATCTTTTAAAAGTGAATAGAATGTAAAGCTTGAATTAATCAGGGTAAAAAGGAATTAAAGGCTCTAGTAAACTTTGATAGGGACAGTTAAAGGTATTCGCTAAAATGAAAGTTATAAATCAGATTGGCATTATTCCTTCATGGTTCTTTTCTGCCTGCAAAAGCTGTGTTTACTCAGGAGGCATTCCTTCTCCGGGAATAACCTGGAGATGATCAGTTTTGTTTTTTTCAGAGAGCAGCATTAAAAAAACTACTGTCCTTTGCTAGTGGTGCTGACTCACTCTCTGAATGGCTTGGCAGCTCCAAGTCACATGCCCATTAGCCCAGATTGATGTGGGAGCCTCCTCTCTGAGGCTCCAGGGGCCCTGTCTCGATGGCCAGGGCTTTGGGTGGCCACCAGTCACACGGCACTGTCATGTCCTCTCCTACCCAACCCACTTCCTGCGTTTCCAGGCCAGCCCTGGCAATAGAACCAGCCAGTCCATCCAAGACTTCTGGATTCCTAAACGGGTTCAAAGTCACGCCTGAGAGACGAGACTCTCTTTTCTCTTCCAAAAGCAGAATAGGAGCTCTCTGGCCACAGAGTACGCCCTCGTGTCATTTCAATGAGGAAAATGAGGTAGCAGTTGCTTTACTTAGCTAAGTACCCCCTGCCCCATTTTCTTGCTCTTTTTGCTTCCTTGAAATACATGCTTAAAATATTTTTTAAACTCCCACTTTAAAGCTCTGGTGAATTTATTAAAATAGGTTTTTTATCACTCTGCATCTTTATAGATAAAAAACTCACAAACCATATACACATATAGTTTAAATGGCTGGATCTGAAATAAATTAAGAGTGTTTGAGTACCATGGTCCTACAGTCTCCATTGTTAGGTATGAAGGTTGTAGGGCAAACCCTAAGCCCAGAGGAAGGCAAGAGCCTGAGGGGAGAAAGAGGGAGTTCACACCAACACATTAGAGACACGATGTCCATTCCATGGCAAAGCTTCTTCCTCACTGGGCTCACACTGAAAGCTCTTCTCCTCCCCCTAGTATTTCAGGGGATAGAAAACCCCCTCCATGCTGCGGTGACAAAGCGCAGGGAGACCCGCAGTGCAGAAGTGGGCCACCCCGAAAAGCGTGGCCAGCACTGGGTGCTTCCAGCTCTTCAGTGTGGCCTGCAACTGCGCTCTGGGTTGTGGGGACAGGAGAGACAAGCCTGAGACACTCAGCTTAGGGAGATTCGGCACTTTAATAGAAAATTCAGGGCACATATAGACACAAACACTAAGATTTACACTAAACACTAACAACAGGCAGAGAATTAAAAGGTTTCACGTGAGGAAGGAACAGGCCAGTGGAGGTGGCCCGAGAAACAGCACCAGACCAGTTAACAGTGCCGCACAAGGGCTCTGGAAAGATGGGGGCCCAGGGACACTTTCCTCATGCTCCTCAGGGTATGGGGGCCGCCGACACCCAATGACGGGGACCGGAAGTTAGTATTCAACAGCCTTGCAGAGTCTGTGTGGCTTACTGCATGCACGATGTGAAATAATGCTTAACTGCTTGGTCCTAACTCCACAGTTTGGCTTTAGTTATTCATCTAAGTATTTTACTGTCTTTATGAAGTTCCATATGTATATATAACCCAGGTGAATCTAACTGAAGCGATTACCAGGTTCTGAGTAGCCCAAGAGGACTGAGCAGGTAAGTGAGGCTCCGCACACAAACCACAGTCAGAGGTGCCACACACTGTCAGTCACGTCTGCGTGTCTCCCAGCCAATATGGGATTCAAAACGCAAACACCTGTTGAGAATGTATGAGACTGTGTTAAGTGCAACAGTAGGCACAGAAATGAGTACCACAAGGTCACTGCTAACAGGGCTCAAATCTGGTAAGGCAGACAGTTACGCAAATTGCCACATTATGAAGAGCATGAGAAATGCTGCAAACCCCCCCACCAAGTCCATCTATGAAGAGGAGAGAATGGATTATGAGTCTGGTGATTCTGTTTGGGGGAGCACAAGATCTCTGGGAGAAGACGGAAGTGGGCGTTAGGCAGGGTCGTCAGGAGCAGGCTGCACAGCTGAAAGCGTCAGGACCGGACAGCAGGGCCACGGGGCAGGAAAATAGAGATGTTTGGAGAACGATGGAGTTTGGTGACTCTGCAGTCACTGTTGGGGTGAGAGCTGCGGTGGACGTGGAAGACAGAAAAGGCGTGGGCGTTGCCTTTAAAAGTTTGCACTGAAGTTGAGCAGATGAAATATGCGTTCATGAAACACAGCGGTTCAGTGCTAGAGCTACGTTATTGAAAAAAAAAAAAAAGCAATGAGGGCTACTGCCCTTGGAGTTTCAACAAGGCGGAGGTCAGTCCGAAATGGCTGAGCGACGGGAGCTGCACGGAGAAGGCAGCGCTAGAACTTCATCTCGACAGCTGGCTGGGGTCAGAAAGGTGTTGCTCGGCATTTCAGGGACACGCAGGGGCAGTGTGAACACAGACGGGCGCGAAAGTAGCGCCTCGCCTGACGGGTTGGGGAATGAGCAGTCCAGAGGCTCACTTGAGGAGGAGCTGGGAATAAAATCGTAGGGTGGAATAAATGCAGAACCTAACAAGCCGGGAAAGCCAAGAGAAGGGTTCGCATCCCTCTGGCTTCGGGGAGACGGGACGCTGCGCGTGGGTGGGCGAGCTTCAGACCGAAGGGGCAGCGTGAAGAGGATCTGTCAGGGAGACTGAAAGTGCGAGGTCGGGGAGACTGACGGGGAGGCCGAAAGGGTAATGCTGCCATTACCCTTGTGGGGGGAGGGCGGCGAGTCAACCAGAAACACATTTCAAAGAACAGATTCTAAAAAGGGTTGACAGGACACAGGAGATACAGACAATTTATTGACGGTTTGTATGTTTGTATGTGTATTAAAGGCTAACTAAATTTGATATAGGAGGTAAAAAGAAGATCCCTTAGTTGAATCATCTTCAACTTGAAGACAAGTACTTTTCAGTTTGTTTTTTTTAATATGTGAAATCGATCAATAAACTCTCAGCATTTTATCTATCTTCTGTTCAGCAGAGATGAGGAGAAATAAAAATCAAGAGATGGTAAGAGAGAGAACGTAGTAAAGCCAGGAGAGTGTCAACATCTTTGGAGTTCTTTAACAAGTCCAGCAAATCCTCAGTATTAACTTCACATTTTGTGAAAAGGTTCTGTACCAACTTAAGCTCCGCCGTGTGAAGGCAATACCATCTACAACACTGCAAAATTAAAATTAGTAAATAATCCTTCCTACTAGGAAAGATCACAAAGGATTTAAAAAAGGACTGGATTGAATTCTGAATGTTGCTATTAAAATGTGGTCTGGTACTTGTTCCAGAAATTAGTTATAACCAAAGAGAGCATAAAAACTGACAATAATAGGCAAGCAAAACGCCTCACTGGGCAGGGTCTGGGGCCTGTACCGATTTTGAGAAGAGAATCTGAGAAACAAAGATTTCTCATTTTAAGCAATCACTGCTTTATGGAACAAGTTCCAGGGAACTTGGTTTTACTGCAAATTCTATTCCTTCATTACAAAACCGAAACTACAATAGAACTTATCAGCAGTTAGCATGAAATGCTATAAAGATGCTGAATATGAAAAGGAAATGAAGCTTACACTGAGACAACACCCAGATTTTACCAAATAACAAATCACTACATGTGTTGTCAAAAAGCAGGCCCCGTGAGAATAAAGGAGAGGCAGCTCAAGCTGGCAGCATTCGTGGTGGGTAACGCTGCCGCTGGCCTGTTCATGGAAAGTCAGTTAAGCTCACGTGAAAACTGCAATAGCAACACCCCATGTTTGCCTGGGCAAAGTCCCCTAGCCCCACAGTGCTTCTCAACACACGGACGGCTGGCTACAATCCACTGCTTCCTCGGATGACTAAATGAAGAAGGGTTCTTCACAGATCCTGGAACCTGGTGTTCTCGATAATAAAAATTAAGTCATTGCCTGTCCTGAGATATGTCCTCCCTACGGACAATGAGAAGCCTATAACTGATTATATTCTGTTGTTTGCTTCGGCCACCAGGAAGCTCAGAGCTAACTTCTAACTTTCCTCTTGGTATAGAACTCTTAATTTATATTTTCCATGACTCCAATCTTTTGCTTGTTACCAACCTTTTCAGGGGGATATTATATATATATAATATATATATTCAGGGTGTCTCTGAAGTCACCTCAAAATCACTGCTAGATGAGGTGCAACTCCCCATCCAGAAATTAAAAATAAATAAATTTCATCAAATTGTATTCCACCATCTGTGATGAGTGAAGGTTTCCCCTGTTTTCTTGAGATGTATACAGATAGTTCTTCTGAGCCCTTGGTTGCTGCTATCTGGTTAAAAAAAAATTAATAGTCTCTTTTTCCAGACAGGAGGTTTTCAATCAGAATCTTGCTGTCTGCCAGGTCCCTGCTAGCCACTCGGAGGTTTCCAAATAAGAAATTAAGTAGTTTACTGTGCCACTCACTAGCCTGGTTCTGCCCTGAGTTTGTGATTTATTCAGTATGTTTCTTTGTATTATTTACTAAGATTGGCTATAAACATGTACTGAATCAACTCAAAACTTTGCCCCATTATTCTTTATATTTAATCAATATCGAGCTAGAACAAAAATAAGGAAATGTCTGTTCTTTTACTTTGAAAAGAAGAACAAAACTGGGAGTAACATTATTAAAATGATATTTTAAACTGTCCCTGACAACATCAGGTTCATCTTTCATCATTCTCCTCCAACACACTCAGGTTATCATACGCGCCTCCAGTTTTTCCAAGCCTGTTTAAGTCTCAGTGTGTGGCACGCAGCAGGCCCTCGGGGAACACTCGTTGGACAGGAGAGGGAGGCTCTGATGCCTCCCTGCCCTTGGCCAGGGTGTGGACCCTTATTTGAAAAGCCTCTTTTCTCCTGTCCACGTGGCACACTCCATTCCATTCATCTACTGTTTCGTAATTTGTATGTGTAGTTGTTCTATTTTTCTGACAGTAAGTACTCGGGCAGGTACTGCATCTTTTCATCTTGGTGCCCCAGATATGGGCTTGGCCCATGTTGGTGTGTGATAAATATTGGTAGGTATGTGGGTAGGTAGGAGGTAAGTAGGTAGGTAGGAAAAGAGGAAGGGTGGGAGCCAGAGAGGAAGGGAAGGACAAACACTTCTTTGCATTGCTCTTTAAAAAAGAATGTATGGTATTTTATTAGCCACTCAACTGCTGAGTTGCATTCAGGAGAGAAAAACGCTTGCCTCCAATTTTTCAAAAGCAGACTGAATTTCATGTTCCACTGAATCTATCCATTTATGATTAATTGGGTAGTTAGGCACTTACAATAACACGTGCAGCTGGGAATTCCTCCAGCTGTCATTAATTTTTACTAAAGATTCAAATCCTCAGTATTTATCTGCTGAAATGGAGCCACTGTTACTCCTTAGCCAATCAAAATTGAGCAATAAACTCTGCCATTAATGACAAACAGCTGAGTAATTTACAAAAGCTACAAGTAGGCTAACTCCAGTTGCCCTGTTGGTTACTGTCATATAAGTATGATGCCATTCAATCTCCTGTTATCTCCTGTTTTCTTCTACTAACAGGGTTTTAAAAAAATCCAGATACATCCCATAAATCAGTGGACCCTGAGACACTCAACATAAAGACATCTTAACGACTGAAACTGAAATCGAAAGCTTTTCCTTGGCTTTCAGAAAGGTTTATTTCATTACGGTGGACGAGAGGAACTACGCTCGAAAGCTATGCAATATCTGGCAATGAAACATTCTAAAACGTAATGCAGACTTTCCCAAAAAGAAGAACTAGAATACTATCATTTCCCCTCCTAGTCTGCAATCAAATAATGAAGCGGGAACATGATGCAGCTCATTTTGGCTGTCAGCCTCTCAGCATGGTTCAAGTGCGTGCCAGGGTACTGTGCTACTAAATGCAATATAGGCCTGCAGATTAACCTAAAATATTCACCCCATTCTCCAAAGGTGGAAAGAAAAAGCTCGGCCACCATACCCAGACGTTTCCTTCCCTAAAACTGGGGTTCTCACCAGCCAGTTGCTTGTCACCCATTGTCACTCCATTTGCTCATACATGGTATTATCATTTTACAATTTCTTAGATGCTACAGATAATGTGCACTGCATATTAGTCCCATCTAACACACATTTTCTGTATGTGTACTCATCTTTCAAGCTGAAAATCCAACTCTATCTGCAGCAGAAAAGAACAATTCATACGCTTAAGAAGTAAGTAATTTGATTGTCCAAGCCACATGTTTTCAGATCTTGGGTAGGCGATCCACTGCTCTCTTTAATTTAGGTCCCTAAGGAATTAATAATATTACAGAATGGACACAAATATATGTGTGTGTGTATGTATATGTATGTGTGTGTATATATATGTAATGCCTTACGGTGTAGAGTGAGGATCAGGTTCAGTTCGCTTGTATCAGGGCCAGGACTTTAGCTAACAAATGGTTATTCTCCACATTTCAGAGAACATCACCAGCCTCAGCAAGGGAAAGATGACCAAGACAGGTCGGGATCTGAAGAAACTCAACTAGAGAAACCAGAGCAAGGAGAGCTAGATGTCAAAAACCATTCACTGGCCAGAAATGGAAATGTATCATTTACTGCCTGAAGTAATTTCTTAATGTCACTGTTCACAACCTGAAAGAATGCTCAGTCTCTCACATCCGGTTCGTATTCAACGCAATGGGCATCAACACTCATACAGCCACATCCTCTTCAAGTAAAAAGGCGTTTAACCAAAACTCGACTTCGTTCCCTTCTACCTCTGCATAAGCAGCAACTACCTCACTCTCTTTCTGTACACACACACGTGCATGCACGTGCACACGCACCAGGCTACCAGCTACCCACTCGAAAGCCTCTGGGAATGGAAAGAATTGGCTTTTCTCTGCGAAAAGTTTAGGGGCCTCGCTATAAAGAAAGAACTACTCAGATACACATTCATTCTTAGACATCCTCTATTTAAATGTGGTTAATCATGTAAAAACATGAAAAAGAAGCAACTTCTCTTCTTTAAATAAGAACTTCTCATATTTAGTCATGAGCTTTTTCCTTCTTTTTTTTTATCCTCACTCAAGGACACAATCAGTGATTTTAGAGAGAAGGGAAGGGAAGGAAAGAGAGAAAGAGGGAGAGAAACATCGATGCAAGAGAAACATCAGTTGGTTACCTCACCCATGCGTCCTCTCCTATCTGCCTGGACCAGGGACCAGACACACAACCCAGGCATGTACCCTGACCAGCCTCATCACAAGTTTTTAAAATGCGAAGTAACTAAAGACATTGGTTGCCCTATGAATAAATGTCAAAGATTTATTTTTTACTCTTTTGCTGAGGTAAAAATAATTATATACTATTATTTGTTCAAGTGGCACTCATTATTAAGCATTAGTCCCTATATAACACTAAAAATAAACTGCTGTTTCCAGCTTTTGGGGCGGAGGGTACAAGCCCAAGAGTGATCATTCCATCTATAAAGCCACCAACTCCTTTCATGGTGAAAACTGCTCCTTCAGGTGTCAGCTCTATTTTCAAGAAACACATGAGCCACTGTAATTGATGGTCAATAAGGGGAATATAAAATTGTCTGGTCTTTACCTTTTGCTGTCTTAGTATTTCATCTGCAGGCTTGTCCCACAACAGAAGGCCTAGTTGTGACGGCTCTAAGACAGGTCCCTGTCTGTTCCTCCAGCTTCCTGTCTCATTGCTCCCCCCATATGCTGTGATATGAGTTCATACCTCTCTAGCTCCCTGAATACATCATGGAGACTCCTACCCTGAGTCTCTTGAATACACTCATCTTTCATTCCAACTCAACTGTGGGGGCAACTTTGCCCACAAAGTCCCCCAGTCCACCACAGATGAAAGTGAAACTATCAAGACATGATCTGCTTGGGGAGGAGAGGTGGCCGATCCCTCAAAGGAGAAGGGCCAAGAGCCACTTCCTCAAGGGGCTTTTATTGGGTTCGTTTGTACAAGAGTACAGGTAAGAATCAAACAATAGATAGCATTCAAAGAACCATGAGGGCTTATTCTCAGCCAGGGTCAGATATTTAACGAGCCATAAAACTTTGAGGAACCAACTTCTTGCTTGGACCCTTATCGTTTAAATGAGAGCATTCTAAACAAAGCAGGTTTCACAGGATTTTTACATATTCTTTCTTATGCCTGATTTACTCCAGATACCTGCCCTTGGCAGCACAGGCTGCACCACCTTCCCCATCATAGGTTTTTAGGCTTAAGTGGATTAGAGCCAGGAATTTCTCCCAGACAGAAATGGGAACTCAGGCTATGTCAGAATAGCCGGGGTGGGGTGGGGCCAAGGGTTCATCACTCCTTTTTTGTTGCAGACCCTTCCCCCCACCCCGCCCCCGAGTCCTTCCATGATGGCCTCCCAAGTGATCATGTCTGGCTTAGGTTGCCCCTCCTCTGAGGGGTCTTGCCTGTCATGGACTATTCGACCATGTGTTGGGGGCAGGGGATGAAGCAGAAGCAGCACTTGCTGCCAGAGACAAGCTTTGTCTCCTGTGGCCTGCATTCCGGAGGTCGCTCACTTAGCCATGGGAGCAGTTACAATTCCTGAAACCAGGCAGGGTGGTTCCCAACACTCATCCTGGAGAAACAGGTGTGCTACCTTCAGATGCTTTTCGGATAACCCTCTGTGGGCTCCCTTACATTCCAATAAAATTGCCATGTTTATTTGTTAACACTGCACTGTGATTTTTAGAAATAATTATCTCTCTGCATGTTTATTATCTCTCTGCCCACTAGTGTGTGTACTCCTTAAAGGCAAAAACCATGCTTTATTCAATTCTATTTCTGTCCTCGGGGTTAAGCTCACTAACCGGTTTTATAAACATACATGGGTAAATAATGTATAGATAAGCCAAGAACAGAAGGTAAGAAAAATAGCACAAGTAAGGGAACTAACGTACCAGATAAACACCAGATACCATCACTAGGTAAATAGATGAGTTATAGCCCCAACGATTAAACGATTAAAGTAGCTGCATTTTATGTTAATATTTTTTCCTTGAATCAGGCCCTTAATATACTGGCCATCTATAAAATAGAGGTAATACAGGTTTTTTTGGACAAAAATATGCTATCTTTTAAAATAAATGTTTTACAATAATTCCCCCTTTCTTTATTTTAAATGTACGAGCAGCTCAAAAAGTGGAAGTGGCCTTGGCAGAGCAGGATCATCCAGGGGCCGAGGAGACGGCTCTGATTGCTCTGTCGGTATGGTAGTTCTGCCTCAGGTTACCGCCTGGCTCCACCCAGTGCACCTGAAAATGCCTGTGTGGGTGTGAGAGGGGCCTGGGGCAGAGCTGTGGCCATCTAAAATAAACTTTTTATTTTGAAGTAATATTAGATTTACAGAAAAGTTGCAAAGGTAGTAAACAAAGGTCTCACCTTCCTTTCACCCGGTTTTCCCTAACGTGAACGTCTTACATAACCGTGATTATTTGTCCAAATGAAACTAACTAACATTGCTACGTTACCATTAATGAAATATCAGATGTCCCCAGTTTTCCGTTAACATTCTTTTTTTCTGTTCCAGGATCCAATTCAGGACACCATATTGTATTTAGTACATGCTTTTCAAAATCAAATATTGCCTTGATGGCGAATAAGAAAAATTGTTTCAAAGATTGATTAAAGTTCTCAGCCATTCTTCGGTGCCTCCACCTGTCGAGTGTGGACGGCCAGCCAGCGGCCTCCTTGCCTGGTCTCCGCCGGGAGGAGCGGCAGGTGCTGTGCTGCTTCAACTGCCGGGAACAGCTGTTCACTCGGGTGGCCTGAGAATATTTCAATCAGGTCAGCACACAGTTTCTAAATGAAAGAAACTGAGGTAGAGTAGAGATGATAGCAAAGAAGACACCAGTATCAAAGAGCGTCCTGAGTTGGTTTTACAAAGGGATCACATGCGGATCAAAAGTTCTCAAATATTCTTCAAGAGGCTTTTGTCTGGAAGCTTAGCTTGGTGTGGAGAGTTAGAAAAAAGAGCTGCAGGAGGAAAATATGGGGATGGGGTGGGCGTTTGCTACTGTTAAAAAAAAAAAAACAGGCAGGGAGGCTGGTGAGGAAGGACACAGTGGGAAAAGGAACAAAGGCACCAGACTTCAGCAAAAGGGCCTTTCAAGGTCCATATGGCATTAACAGCTGGAAAATAAGGAATGCGTTTCCTGCTAATTTCCGTGTCCCCAGTTCTGTAAGATACAGAGCATTATATTTAGGTAGAGGTGGTGAACTTGAGCACTTTGGAAAGTTTGAAAGCAGACACCATGCAGGGACTATTTTAAGGCAAAGGGAAGCTCAACTTTTTGCTTGATGACAAAGAAGAGAGGATTCTATTCCAGCTGGACTGTAAGTTAAAGCCAATCAGGATGCCTTAACAGGCTGAACTCTGGCTAATTTCAGTGGTCTGCACCGCAAAGGGAAGCAAGGATCCTGAAGCAAGCATGGGAGGGTTGCAAATGATAACAGATCATGACAAAGAAGTTTGGATCCACTAATCTGGAGAAGGAAAGCCAAGGCAAGATTTTAAATAACATGCTTTAAGAATCTGAATGGCTTGAACTCGAGGGCTGGGGAAAAGTAATTCTGCAGTGAGGACAGAGTAAGAGAAAATATGCCTCCTTGCAGCATAAGGATATATATTTTTTTATTTTATTTTTTATCTTTTAGAGGGGAAGGAGAGAGGGAGAGAAACATCAATGTATGGTTGCCTTTTGTGTGTCCCCTGCTGGGAGTTGGCCTGCAGGGAACCGGCCTGCAACCCAGGCATGTACCCTGGCTGGGAATTGAACCTCGATCCTCTGGTTCGCAGGCCTGCGCTCAATCCACTGAGCTACACCAGCCAGGGCTAGGATATATTTTTTTGACCAAGTCACTAAGAATTATTAGGCACAGGACTAGGTTTCTAATACAGGATATAAAACCCCATGCCTATTTCAAGTTCCCTCATAGTTCTGAGAGTTTACTTAAATGAGTATAAGTTGGAATTTCAGATAGTTTCCTATTTTTTTTCATCAAGTCAAAAGCAAACATGCTATCATAAAGAATTTCTGAATTTTGTGAAATGTAATGATTTTGAAAGAGGGGAACAGGGCCCTGGCCAGATGGCTCAGTTGGTTGAAACATAGTCCAGTACACCAAAAAAAAAAAAAAAAGAAGAAGAAGGAAGAAGAAGAAAGAAAGAAGGAAGAAGGAAGAAGAAGAAGAAGGAAGAAGAAAGAAGAATGAAAAAAAGGTAGCGTGTTTGATTTCCAGTCAGGACACATACCTAGGTTGCAGGTTCGATCCCCTGGTGGGGCACAACAGATTGATGTTCCTCTCTGACACCAATGCTTTTTTTTTCTCTCTTTCTCCCCTTTCCTCTCTCTCTAAAATCAATAAACATATCCTCCAATGAAGATTAAAAAAGGGACAGGAATTCAGGAATTATGAAAAATGATAACAAATTTAGGGAAAAAACTTTAAGTAAGTTGTACTCTTGACTTATTTATTCCCGGTCCTTTTTTAATGTTTAGAGGTCTCTAACTATGACTGCATTCTCTTCTGTCCCTTTTAAAGCATAGAAGGACCCCTAATGTATGATTTCCTGATATAACCTTTATTTGATATAAAGAAAAACAAACAGAAATGCATGAGAGATCAAGAAAAAATATAAAATAAACCAGTTACTCTATATTTATGGGAATACTTAAAAAATAAAAGTGCTTAAAGGCATAAAATTACTCATGCTTATTTTAAAAGCTTTCCATTGAAAGAGACCTATTGTGGAGTAAAATATTCAATATAAGAATTTAATACTGGTTTTAAACTAGTCAACTAAAAAATGTTAAGTCTTGATTTTATGTTGTTGAAGAGAAGGAATTATGCATATTTATATTTACCTATGGACTGCAAAGTACTTAATAATTACTCACAGCCAACCACCACAACAACAAAGCCAAAATATTGAATGTGCATACTGCCTTCAGAGCCACAAGAGGAAACAGCAAATTTCTGTTGTGGTACAAGGTCAAGCTTTGTAGACTATGGGCAAATTTCTGTTGTGGTACAAGGTCAAGCTTTGTAGACTATGGGCTTAGAACAGTGGTTCCCAATTAGGGGGATTGTGCCCCCACCAGACATTAAGCAGTGTTCAGAGATTGTTTTGATTGTCACACTAGGGGGTAGGGGATGCTACTGACATCTAGTGGGTAGAGGTGAGGGATGCTGTGAAACATCTTAGGATGCACTGGACAGGCTCCCATGACAATGGATCACCTGGTCCAAGATGGCAGTAGTGCTGAGGTTCAGAAACTCTGGCTTATGCTATGGAAAACAGTATGGTCATTACTCAGAAAATTAACACTTAAACTGCCGTATCATCCAGCAGTCCCACTTCTGAGTATATTTCCAAGAGAACTGAAATTGGGCTTTCTAGGAAATATCTTCACTCCATGTTCACTGCAGCACTATTCATAATAGTCAAGATGTGTACACAAGTGTCCATACACAGATGAACGAATAAAGAACATGGGTTATATGCAGACGGTAGAACATTACTTATCCTTAGGAAAGAAGAAACTCCTGCTATTTACAACAACATGGATAAACCTGGAGGACACTATGCTAAGTGAAATGAGCCAGTCACAGAAGGGCAAACACTGCGTGATTCCACTCACCTGAGGCATCTAAAATAGTCAAACTCCTAAACACAAACAGTAGGACAGTGGTGGCAGGGGCTGATGGGGAGGGACAAAGAGGGGTCGTTGTTCAGTGGCTAAAACGTTTCAGTTATGTAACATGACTAAGTCATGGAGATCTGCTTTATTACATAGTGCCTATGTTTAATACAACACTGGACTGTGCACTTGAAAATTTGTTAAGATGGCAAGTCATGCATCACCACAGGGAAAAGATACCACAAAGGGACACAAGGAAACTTTTGGAGGTGATGAGCATCTCTATTGCTCTGAATGTGGTGGCTGTTTCATGGGTATACACTTATGTCCAAACTGATCAAACTGTGTACACAGAACTCTGCACACAAAAAGAAACCCTGACTTACAATCATCAGCCATCCTAATGACCAGGATATTTTTTTAATTAAGTAGATATATGTTTGTTTAGCTGATTAACAGGAAACCAACTATAGCTTCACTTTTCAACATACTTCAATAGGAAGATAGCTAGTATGTGGCAACACAAATACAATGTTAATATTTATAAATATTTTATAATATGAATAATTTGATCACACAGGCTTTGAAAATCCAGAATAGGATGCAGCTTTCTCCTGTGAAAGAACAAAACTGCAAGGATCAAAAGATGACTGTCACCTTGAAAGGCAGTGGGAAGACCCAGCCAGACCCGCTAGACTGAGTGTCAGTGAGTTCCCTGTTTGTGCCCGCTGCGGTAGCATTAAGAAGTGTAAGGATTCCAGGTGAACTCAGGTCTGGGAATGTGCTGGCAATGGGTTTAATAAAGGACTGAGGGCTAAGTGACATGAAAAGCTCAGTATACTGCAAGACACAGAGCAAATGTTCAAAAATATACTGGCCATAATAAAAGACTGCTGTTGTTACTATGAATACCAAATCTATACAAAAGGATGGTTTTAATATTTGAAAAAATATTTCAAAGAAATAAACACCATTGTTTAACCTCAAACATCTCCCCTCCAAACACACTGTCTATGTATGCACAACTAGAAAGACACTAAAGAGCTGGGCTGCAAACCTCAGGGCACTGACAACTAAAGGGGGCTGTGTCTCCACTTTTCTCGCTGCGGCAGAAAGAAATGTTCTGAAACAAAAGTGAAGAGGGCTTAGGGGGAGGGGGTGCTACCAGGTTCCACATGAAGAACACAAACAGTCACCCTCAGTCACACGTACTGGTTTGTTCCCTGCCAATTCGTGTGCTTTGCCATTGTGGAGGCATAGCCCATGGTTTCAAGTTGCCACGAAAGCATAGATTTCTTTTTTTGATACAGCATTCATGCAGCGCTGATTAAAGTTTATTGTTTCATTCATTCAATCAGCAAGTACGCAGTACACATTCAACCACTGGCAGGGGACCATGGGAGTTGAAAAAATCCATATGATTTCGTCTTTCCTCTCAAATTGCTCACAATAGACAAAGAGAACAATAGACTTTTGTCAGCAAGAGACAAATATGGATGGCTCCTGAGATCTGTTTCCTTCCCTCTTTCACTAGCTGAGCAGAAAGCTGGCTCAGCTCAACAGAAAATGAGCTGATACCAACTGCTGAACTTGGGAGGCCTTCTTCTAATAAGGCCACTTCCCTGACCAGAGAGTTCCCATTGTTGCACAATCACAGAGATGCACCCTGACTGCTGACCCTATAAACACACAGTGTTCTCTGCCAGACCTGTGGCTGTGTGTGGTGCATGCAGACATCCACGCCTGGCCTCAGCTGTGGGCGGAGTTCAAATGACTGTGTGCACACTGCTACGTGTCTGCTTATTAATTGTTCTCCAAATAAAACTCATATTATATCTGCACTACATGGCATTCCATGCAAGAGACCCTTGAATAAAAGGCAGAATTAGAAATGCCAGCATGTCCAGAGATGCAAATATCACATTAACTACAGTTATAGTTAACCAATCTGACTTTGGACAGATTTTACAAAATTTTAAATGTTTCTATTTGTACAAGATAGATTCAGATAATCACTGACAAAGAATTTTTTGAAATCAAAGACATCTAGGAGAGTCTCATTAATCCTGCTCCCTGAAGTTCTGTTCACTCACAGAAGTCATGTTTTAGATAGAAGCTGACTATAGAGTCAAGCCCTGAGAGGTGAGTCTGGAATCTTGGCCAGGTAGCCTCCAGAGATACGGTTCAAAGGGGGACCTGCCCAGTTCTGGACTGATCTGGAGCCATACAAGGCAAACCTTCTGTATAGTCTCTCGATTGGCCCCAGATTTGGCAAAGAGGGGTGGTCTGGAATGTGTGAGTAGGCTCTGGACAGAAAATGACTTCAAAGCTGGAGAGAGGCTTTAAAAAAATTTTTATTGATTATACCATTACAGTTCTATTCCCCCCTTCATTCTCCTCCACGCTGCACCCCCCCCCCACCATTTCCCCCTTTAGTTTATGACCATGTGTCTCAAGTTCTTTACATTCTGTATTTCCCTTACTATGCTTGCCCTCCCCCCATCTGTTTTCTACCTACTGTCTATGCTATTTTCTGTACTTTCTTCCCCCTTCTCCTCCTCCCACTCCCCTGTTGCTAACCCTCCATGTGTTCTTCATTTCTATGGTTCCGCTCCTGATCTAGCTGTCCTCTTGGTTTCCTTTTGTTTTAGGTGTGGTTGTTAATAACTGTGAGTTTGCTGTCCTTTCACTGTTCATATTTTTCATCTTCTTTTTCTTAGATAAGTCCCTTTAACATTTCATATAATAAGAACTTGGTGATGATGCTTATAGTCATCATCTCAGTCATCATTGGTCATGCTCTTATCTCCCGGGTGAGGCTACTGAGGCAAATGAGGTGCCCTGAGTGCAAAATGTAAGGAGGTACCCACCCTCAGGGTGGGGCAAGTGCTTACTCGGCATGTGGGTGTCCCTGAGAGTGAGCAAGCACCTCCTCTTATAGAGGCACCGCCCTCCCTCAGGGCCTTGCTGGCATTTGCATTTACCAGGGAGTGAGCACCTCCTTAAGTTTTGTAGGCTAGGCTCCTCACTTGCCTTGTTGCTCACCTTTCCCCTTCTTCCTCCTTGCATTTGGTGCCCCCTTTACTTTGTACATCAGTCCTCAATGCCCGCTTCAGAGAACCAAGATCTAGCAATGCATAAAGGAAACATGAGGATCAGATCCACCATCAAAGAAGCATATCTTAAGTGAAAGTTTTTAAAAACAAAAACTACCTAGACTGATTCTTTTCCCTCATAAAATTAAAAACAAGAATACACCTTGGAAAACTTAGACAAGACAGAGTTGAATTTTTAGCTAACTCGTTCTTCTTACTCTCCATGAGGAACACCCCGCAAAATCCAGTTTTAAAGCCATTTTGCAATAGTCGTGATTTCCAAACTAAATACCTCTTAATTAGCTCCTCCTATATGTTTGGTAATCCTATTATGGCAACCAGTTAAGTGTCAGACCAATTTAGAAATTATTAGGTGTCAGGATGTGTTTTTCCTTTGTGAATACAAATTAATAAAAATCAACAATTGCGAAAAGCCTTTGCTTCATGTTCATCTTTTTACTTTACAAGTGTAGAGTCTTTGCAGTAACCTCGGACATGTATCAGTCCCATGTAATTTAAAATTAGGTTCTCCACTTACAAACGCAGACACTCTACCTAAACATGCAACTATTATAACTCACAAGTGAAACAGTGCTAAGTGGGGAGTTATGATGGGGCTTTAAGCTTTTGAGGGCTGCCCTCGGAATCCTCAGCTTTTGCCATTTTAAAACCGACATGGTAGGTTTAAGACGTTGAAAGAACTTCACAAATAATTATCTTTTGGAAATAAGTCATAGTTTCATCATCTACAAACAATGATTGTTGTAAAGGTCAAATCAGACATATCAGGTGGTGACTCCTGGTTTAAAACAACATGAGTGGTAGTCAATGAGCCACACTAACCTAGTTGTACCTCCTTTAGATTTATATTCCTTCTGCAAAAAGTGATCAGCAAGTCAGTGGCTTAGGCCAACACCAATTTATTATCTTACAGTTCTGAAGGTCAGAATTCCAAAATCAGTCACACTGGTCGAAAGCCAGGGCATTAGCAGGAATGCACTCCCTCGGGAGGCTCTGGGGGAGAATCTGTTTTCTCGCCTTTTCCAGCTTCCAGAGGCCACAGTTTTCTTTGGCTCACAGACATCTTCCTCAATAGTCAAAGCAAGTGATGTCTGGTTGACTCCTCATGCTGCCACACCTCTGGTTATCTCTCTTCTGACTCCCTCTTCCACTTACAAGGACCTCAGGGACAACATTGGGACAGTTCACAATAATGTCCTCTCAGGGCTAGCTGATAAACAACTCAATTCTCCTTTGCCATGAACCCTAACATATTCATGGCTTCTGAGGATTAGCATGTGGGAATCTCTGGGAGACCAGTTTTCTGTCTACCACAGGTAATTTATCATGAAATGTGTCCTGGTTATAAGATCCATACCATTTCAAGTGTTGGATCATTGGTATGGATGGTCTGGACTCTCCTGACAATCAGATCTTGAAAAAAAATTCAAGTCACTTGAAAATCACAAATGCTATTTTCTTACCATTATTTTGAAACCTTTTGAACTCTATAAGTCAGTTTCATAAAAAATACTGAGTTGATTTTTAAGGACCAGATCTAGTCACTGCCCAAGACTTGTTGATTTTGCCTACTGTAAAAAGGACTTCGCGGTGGAATTCATCCACATTCAGACTTGTGAGGTTATGAGGAATGCCAGGCTGTTTTAGGGGGCGGGGTTTTCTCCCTCTCCAGTTGCGCAGTTCCTGGACTCCTTCGGAAACAGCAGCCTGGGCTCTTTAAGGACCTGTCTGAGTGGGTGTGAGACAACAGGTGGGACTGTGCTGACATGGACAGCATGTGATCTGCCTAAAAGCATTTAAAGCAATTTAAAAAATAATAACTATTTTCAACCAAATACAACCAAAGGTCAAATTTGGCTCCCAGGCTCTAAATTTGCTACCCCTGCTAGAGGTTATATCCATTCTGTACCTGACTCCTGCTCCTACAGTTCCAGACGACTCGTTATTACTACTCTGCAATTACAGCTTTGCCTCACTTTGCCCCTCAATTCCTTCTTGTTCTTAAAGGTTCTGACATCCCATTTTGCTTTTCTGTTTAGGTACTGGATTGCTCACAGGTCGTCTGGCTTTCGGTGCATTGCTCTCCATACCCTGAACCTCTCCTGTGCTGTGCTTCCCAGTGTTGGCATTAGGCCTGTGGACACCCATGTGGCCCCTCGCCTGAGGATGGCTAGAGCTATCCATGTGGCCTTTCAGTTGTAGCCACTAGGGGAGGGGGAGCCTGGGCAGAGGCCACTGAATGCATTCTAGCTGATATCCCCCCTAAAAATATTCATTCTTGGCTAAATAATCTCAGATTAGCCCCTTCTGAAGGCAAAAGTCATTTCTGCGTATCAGCAGGTGAAAAAATCACATCAACACAGTGGAAGCAGCAGCAGTGGCAGAACTACACTGAGACAGGAAACTCAGGTTCTGCGCCCAATGCTCTTAGAGATCAGCAGGGCCACCAGGAAGCTTCCTCCCCTCCAAATAGCTCTCAGTTTTCTCATGAGTAACATGAAGAGGGTCAGAGGGTTACTTCCTGGCTCATGCACTATCATTACAATAGTAAAGTAAGGTGGGAGCAAGATGATATTTTAACACACTTAGGTAGTGTTATAATTCTAAATTTTCTAATACTTTTCCAGAAGTTTCCATCTCATTTCCACTCAGAACATCTGGTATTCGATATTATATACAGGGGTGGGTGGGCAAAAGTAGGTTTTCAGTTGTAACAGAAATAAATAGTACAATAATTAATAAACACTAATACAAGAATAAACTGTTTCACAAATTCACAACTGTAAACCTGCTTTGCCCACCACTGTAAATTTATAAGGTAGGAATCCCTGAGAAAGTTTCTCAATCCAGAAATGAACAAGAGAGGTTCTGGAATATATTTACTTTAGGAAGTTTTGGAATAGAGCCCACTTTCCGGAACATTTCAGGCCAGCATTTTTTTACCCTAGGGTGTTTACATCACTTATGATATCCATTCTTCATCCTTTAAAATTTCAAGCCCCAGAACAGAGTTGGGGTGTGGAAGAGACAGGTACCATTTATACATGGCAATCAATCATACTGTTTTTCAAGAAATCCCAGACAATGCCTCAGGAAGAAACATCCTGAGGCACTTAAACAGAGCTGATGGTTCCATTCTTTGTGCTATGGTTGTACCTAATACCAATCACCTCTATTATGATGCATATCACACTGCATCACACCTAGTTAGTTATGCACTCCTCTGCCTCCCCCATTGGTCTGTGATCTCTCTGAAGATGCACACTGGATTCGGTGCATCTTCCCACCCCCAGCACCCACTGGAGCACCTTGCACACAAAAACTATTCAATAGTGTTTCTTGAATGAATGACATAAATAATTGCTAAGAAAGGTTACTGGCAGCATTTCTATTTTTTTTAATTCCATGGCAGAGAATGAACAGTAGAAGAATGCGGCTATTAGCTAACACATTTTGTGGTTTTGGCAGTCACATGACAGAAGTAACATAGTATTTCGGGAACACAGACCATAATTTTATTTGAACATTTGAAACAATTTCTGAGCACCCTTTAAAAATAAGCTCCTAAGTTTGAGGCATCATGCTTTTTAAACTGCCTTAATACGGGTATTAAACCTGCAGGCTACATTTAAAATCCTATCAGGCTAACGATGTTGCTGCTAAACGAATTCCATAAGTCACTCGCGGAAATATATCTACCATCCTGGAATCGTGCACACTAGCAGTACGGGGAACTTACAAGAGTTTTCAATCGAGTTATTAGGTCACTGTACATGTTTCTTCTGAGTTCAGAGGAGTGGGGTGGGTGGGTCGATTGTAAGATTTATGAACTTCCAACTTCCGGGGCAGAAAAAGGAGCAGGGAGGATGGTGAGGAGGCTGCAGCACTTCCAGGGGAAAGGCCTCAGAGGCTTGTGTCAGGGTCACAACAGTGAGGCGCTGGAAAATGGTTACACTCAGGATACACTTCCCAGAGAGACCTGACAAGTTCTGCTGATGGACTGGAGGTGGGTGTGAGAGAAAGAAGGGTCAAACCTTATTGCACAGGGTTTGACCGAAACAACTGAAAGAACTGAGCTGCCACTTGCTCAGGTAAGAAAGGTGGCCAGAATAGCAGGTTTGGGGAGAACATCAGGGACCTGGATTTAGATGTGATGAATCTGTTTGCCTATTAGGCAACCAGGTGGAGATACTGAGCAGGCAGTAGGAGGCAGTAGTGTGGAATTCAGAGGAGAGGTCACAGCTATGATTATTGCATTGGAGGAGTGGTAATGTCAGAATACAATGAGTATGTATTTAAGGCCTCAAGGCTGGATGAGATGAATGAGAGAATGTGTACACAGATGTCTATCGATTGAGTTCTGCATCACTTGGAGATTTAGTAGGCAGAAGATGAGGAACCAGCAAAGGGATCTGAGAACTCGTGGCCAGAAAGGCAAGAGGAAAACAACGGGAGTGTGTATCCTTAAAGCCAAGTTGAGAAAAGTATATCAAAAAGAAAGAATGACTAATTGTTTCAAATACTGGTAAGGCAAGCAAGGTCACTGGATAGAACAATACAGAAGTCACTGTTGACCTTGATAAGAAATAGAGTATATTAAGAGGACAAAAGCCTGTCTGGCATGGACTCACTGGTGAAAGGGGAAACAGTAGAAAGCAGAGAATCTAACATCTCAGAGAGTTTTGCTATCAAAACAGGGCCTCTGTGCATAAAAGTAGGGCCCCTAAACAACCTGTGAGTATAATTCAGAGAGCTCATAAATTTAGATGGAAAAAGAATTACATCTTAATTTTCATTACTTTCTAGCTAATCTGATATTTTCTTTGATATTTTGCTACTAATGTAAAATCATCAGTGTCTATTTCTTTGCCAGCTTCATATCACAATGAAGTTGTTACAGGTATCTCAAAACATCATGATCCTCCATAGTTCAAATCAACAGTAACTATCAGACCCAGCATTAGCTCTCACTTGACCCCATCTCCTGCTGCACAGGTGCTCACACAAATGAGGCTGGCAGAAGCTCTGCCACTAGGCCAACGTGCCCAGAAGTCACCCAGCTGCTTAGAGGTGAAGGCACCTGTCCTCACATGGGTAACCCAGACATCTTTGTTGCTTTCCAGAGTCCCCTTTCTCTGTTGATTGATACATGAAAACAGGTGACTGATTTTAATTGTTTAAATTTTACAAAACTTGACATCAAATAAAAATGTAATTCTCATTAGATGCTACAACCTTTTGTAAGATGGGTAGGGGTAGGAGCTATGACTGAAGAGAACCTGTGCAGAAATACATCTTTAAAAAAGAAAATTTGACATTAGCTTCCCTATATTTTTAATGTATTATTTAATGCATTAATAAAGAATAACATGTTACCATATCACAATTGAAAATTATTTTGATAACTATAGTCCAATATAATTTCTTTTGCAAGTCTATGTTTTATTTTAAGCATTTAAAATCATTATTCTGAGCAGTCCACAGACTTCACTATACCAGTAAAGGCTTTCATGACACAAAGAAGGTGAGAACACCTGCCAAAAGAGGAAGGGAGAAATGCATAACAGGAGGAGGAGGAAACAACAACAGAATATTTCACCATGGGAGAGAGAAAGAGATATTTGTACTGCAGATAAGAATAATTCAGTAGAGATGGTGGAAATGGTGATGTAGAAATAGGGAGAGTTACTAAAGTGCTCTTGAGTAAGCGAGAGGAGATGGATCTAATGCACAAGTGGGAGAGCTGGCCTAAGACGGTGCCACTTTCGCACAGCTAGAGAAGGCAGAGAATACGCACACAGAGGCAGAGAGGTGGGAGGAGGGGCTGACGCAACCTCTATGGCAGTTCTCTTCTGATTGCTCCTATCATTTCACTACAATAAGAAGCAAAGCCATCAGCTGAGAGTGAGGATAGAAGAGTTGGTGCTACAGCTTTGAGGAGAGAGCAGAAGGTATGAATGGAGTGGTCGTCCAGACAGTAGGAGAGTGAATGGACCAGTGAAATGCAGAGTGACAGGAGAACAGTACTGGAGACTCACTTGAGGTTCACGATGACAAGTTCCAAGTGAGTCAGAAGGATGCGTGCTTTACTCTAACCCTACCCAGCTGCGGCAGCGCAGGTGCTGAGTAGGCAGAGAGGTGGCCACGGCCAGGCTTGTGCAAGTGAAGAAGCAAGAGAAAGGCAAGCTTGCTGAGGGTGGCCAATGGATGGGAAATAAAGAGCTCTTATACAAAAGAGAAGTGACCAATCAGATTCATTTTCTCTTTCTGCCCTTTCATGTCTCCTGCTTTTTGGAGAGTCAAACATGAGAGAAAGCAAAATTATCAGGCCAGTGGCCGCAGGAGCAGAAGCTGAAAGGCTGGAGACTGAAGAGGCATGGGGGCTGTGACAACATACAAGTCTTAAGTGAGCAGCAACCCGGGTGAGTACAAGGTAGCAGAAGACTTGGTCAGGAGAACAAGTGAGCACTGGAGTGAGGATCTATTGGCTCCTGTTGCTCAGGCCATGACCTGTTCAGAACCTGGTCCCTGGAGCTGCTTCAGACTTTGAGCACACACAGCTATCTGGATAAAAGGATATAAAAGCAAATAAGAGCCATTGGTTACCTAATTTTTTAAAATACCTTTTTATTATTGAATGACTTCCAATTTACAAATAGGAGCTTTTGACTTGCTTGATGCCCCTTTTAACGGTACTTTCTACATTTTGTGTTAAATTGTAGATATTTAAATACTAGGCAAAATGTAAGCATCTGAATAACTCTAATTTAATAGAACCCAAAGCAGCCCTGTGAAAGCAAGAACCACACCTCATTTGTTCTGTGGCTCTTAGGACATCCCTTTGTGCTTGAGGGGCTGGCTGCAAATCCACAGACGTGATGACCGCAGGGATTATGCCCTGATTATATCTCACCTGTTTCTTCCTCCTTAAGAAACCGAGTTACCTAAGTAGGTGGAAAGGTAGCTGAAAAATCAAGTGTGGATTTACAAACCTTGCACTTTTTTGGCAAATAATTCATCATTTTCCCCAAAAGGTAATATATAGGGGCTCACTATTCTGTCTGAACTCAACAAATCATTCCTTCACTTTTGCTTCTACTTAGCAACCTGGTTCGAGTCTCCATCTCCTGGATGCTCTGCTGAAGGTGTCACATTCCACCCCAGAGCTGCTGCTGCCCACTTGCATTCCACCAAAAGGCTGACAGGCTGTGAGAGCGCTTACATCACCCCTGTCAGTACTCTTGTTACTCACAGGGAGTGAAGGGTTGACCCAGCCAGGATGAGTGAGTACCCTCCCAATGCCAGAGGGAAAGGAAAACTATTTGTAAGTTCCAGAAATGAAATCACTCATATAAATACATTTAAAACTTTTCTTTTGCCACAACCTACAGTAAGACATTAATTTTTCCCTGTGATAAACATGCATGGATGCACACATGCAACTGAGACATTCATAACACTGTATGTAATGTTCGCCAATAGTTTTCTATTCTATTTTTATTTAATTTTATTTCTGGTTACAATACACTAAATGTATTTAATGACCCACAAGGGGTCACAACTTATAGTTTAAAAATATTAAATAATTCATGTGAATTCAGAAATAAAAGACATGATTATCTTTGCTCTGTAATAGCATACAAATAATTTTTTATCAAGATAGAAAATAAATATCCATAGATGAAAGGAAGAGGCAACAGTTACCATTATTTGCAGGCAATACGATTGTATACCTAGAAACCTTAAGAGAATCAACTACAAAACTACTATTAATAAGAATAAAATTGAGTTAATTGTTGGTTATTATATTAACATATAAAAAACAATAGTTTTTCTTTACATGAATAATAACCTTTATACAAATATTAAACAATTGTGGTGAAGTCATGTTATGCAACTATTAAAAAGAGATACAGCTCTCTATCTATCTAGTGACTTGGGTGAAAAATTATCAATATGGCATACTCCCACTTTCTGTAAAAATAAGCAACCCCCCCAAAATGACAAGGTATATTTGTACATGATTGAACAAGAATAAATAAATAAATAAATAAATAGACACTAGGTCATTATTACTGACTTTACCATTGAAGATGAAAATGGAAGAAAGCCAGGGAGAGATGGCTAAGTTTTGCTTTTGTATATCACTGGCTTGTTACAATAAGCATGTACTACTTTTGCAATTTTAAAATTATAAAATAAAAAGGAAGACATTCTAAAAGAATGTAAAATAGGCCACTGAACAAGTATACATCCTTAAGAAGAAGAATCTGTGTGAGCATGACCAATTTCTCCTGTACCTGAAAGCTACACGGGAGATGTGACCCACACACTCAGAAATATCCCACGCAGGGCAGTCCATACACACTGTCATTAAGGACATTCGCTGGTGGAGCTTCAGGTTATAGACAACACTAGAAACTATGCATCCAGTACAAGTTGAATTGTGTCCTCCCAAAAACGTGTGCTGTGGTTCTACCCCTTGGTAGATCAGAATGTGACCTTTTTTTGGCAATTTGGTCTTTACAGAGGTAATCAAATTAAAATGAAGTCATTATAGTGGGCCCCAATCCCATATGACTGCTGTCCCTATAACAAGGGGGAATGGGACACAAAAGCAGACACACAGAGAGAGACGATGTCATGGAGAGACACAGGGAGAACATGATTACGCTGCCACAAGCCAAGGAGCATCTGAGGCTACCACAAGCTGGGACAGGTGAGGAAGGATCCTCCCCTGCAGGTTTCAGCGGGAACATGGCCTCCAGGACTGGGAGACGATCAATTTCTGTTGTTTTTAGCCACCCAATTTGTGATACTCTGATAGGGGAGACCCAAGAAACTAACAAGGTAAATGAAAAACCTCCTTGTCTCAGTGCCAGCATTAGTACACATTTCACACAATTTGCTACGTTATTAACAGAATTACATTATCTGATTGTTCTGTGGATACCTGCCACCCCCCTAACAAGACAGGAAAGCATCTTGACCACATCTTACTGTATAATGGCAGCTAGTATTTCTGGTTACATACTGAATATTAAACATTGTGCTTTGCATGTATTACTTTATGTAACCCCCCAATCCTTGAGGTTGTTAGTATCATTGTTATCATCATTCCCTTTTTTACAGATAGAGAAACTGCAGCTCAAAGAGCCTGAGCAATATGCTCAAGATCGCACATCAGAAGCCTGGACTCAAATCTGGGTCTGAGAAACTCCAAGTCCACCCCTCCCAGTTGCTAATCCCACTGCCTGTGCTCAGGCATCCCTGCCAGAGTGTGGCACTGCGTTGAGTAAAGGACGAGCTTGCTACATTCGGACTTCTCAATTAACTTGCAGTAACACCTGAAACTAGAGCACTAGATGTAGAATGCAATCAAGATTCCTATTTACTCTTTCTATGATACTACATTACATATAGAAATTCAACAATATTTCTTGATTGTTAATATACGATATAACTAAACACACATAAACACGATGACTATGCCAAGTATGCACATATTTCCATGTTTTCAAAGTAAAGGTGCTAGTGACATTGTTCTTTGTGTAGTTAGCAGGGATCTCCGTTCCTTTCCAGAATGCACCTGGGACAGCAGGAGTGAATGAAAACTAAATCTGTGTTCATTGGCTGACTAACTGAGGTACAACTCTTAGAGCCATTAGAACTTCAAAATATTGTCTTCATTTGCACAGTATATAGTACAGTGTGAAACAAGGCCTCTTGTGTAGATGGAGGGAAAGTCCTCAAACTGAAGAGATTGAGAGGTTTTAGAATCAGAGACTTTGGTTTAAATGCTTGGCTCCCCTATGTATCAGCTGTGCCTTTGGCTAGATGACAAATTCTCTCATTCTCTATTCTTCATTTGTAGCAGGGTGGCTACCACGAGATGTGTGTGTGTGTGGCTCCCACAGAGTTTCTGCGTGATGATGCACCAGTGCACACGGCATGGGGCTGAGTCCGTGGAAATTATCGTGTGGTCTGTCATGCAACCCCTCTGCACATGTGAAATTTATGTTATTTTGGGTTTGTGTAGACTCCTATTTCAACATAAGAACAGCTTAAATAAGACCTGGTCATTCGAACCAAGTGAAGTAAGCTCCATTAGTATTAATAAATGTGTGGAACCGACCACTATGGTAGTTATGGCACATCACCATAGAGGGACCCACATGTGGACATAATCCACCTGAATGTAGATGCTGAACTCAAGAAAACTTAAATTACTTTGTATTTATAACATTTCATTACAAATTATCAAAATATGTGACACCAGTAGCCATAAAATTGTTATATTTGGAGAAACAGTATTTATTAAGCCGTACATATTCATTTATTCAACTGAAATACCAACTTTTCAAAAAGGTTTCCCTTTAAAATTATGAAATACCTAGAAAAAGGTGACACAGATTGCTTTCTGAAAGACTATCATTTTTCCTTTTGCTATATTTTTTTGTGTGTAAGTGAATCTATCCATTTTGCAAATTCCTGAACTAGTATGGATCGAGCTTATAGATTCTAATGCATGCTGGAACTCTTACCCAGCTCTGAAAACAGGACAGCACAAACATCCCAAACTATTTCAGTGTTAAGACTCCCAAGCTTTGGTCTGTTAAGCAATATGGTTTATAATAAATTGAAGGTGTGAAGTAAAGTACAATATCTACATTTTTCTGTGCTGTTTGAAACACAAATGTAAGCAGCTTTGCAGAGAGCCCATGTCCATTTTGCAAGAAGTGGAAGCTCAAACAGCATGCAGTTAGTAAGCAATCCTTGACTGACAAATTCTGGGGAGCAGCCAACTCTGGTAATTACACAGAAGACTATAGCTTTCTTGCAATGAAAAGTCAATTCATGCTCTAGAGGACATTCGGGGATCACAGTGTGCTCTGCTTCTTCCCACTTCTTCAGGGAATCTTAGCCAAAAAACCATAAAACAGGAGTTAGATCACCAAAGAAATTTCATGCAAATAACTTTGCTTATGTGGTTCCCATTCCACAAAGAATAGTAAAAGGCTCTGGGTTCTGTTGTGAAAAAATGATTGTTAAAAAAAAAGAATCACATTGCTTCATTTCAGCTCTGTGAATTAACATATTCTGTGCCTATGGTATTGGATTAGATGGTCTGTAGTATCAGTTTCCTCGGTCACTTGCCTATCAACTGCCTCCTTCGGGAATGAGAAGCAGCCTTCCTGGGAGCACGTCTGACACTAGAAAGGGGACGTCCCCTTCTCCTTTCAACTTTCTCTCTCAGTCATGGCAGTTGGGAGGGCCCTGGGCCATGGGCCACTCTCATTAGGGAAACAAGATGCCTGTTTACATTTTCAGGTATAAATCGGATTCTCTTCCTGCAGATTAATATGCCTTGATCTAATATAAACCAGAAGAACTGCCACTAAAGACCTCTAAAAGCCTTCCTGATTCAAGATTATAAATGTTCTCTGGGCCCTCACAACATAAATCACTAAAGATGCTTTAGTTGATTTATAGAGGTCATTTCATGAGAGTTCATTTGGAATCTCTATATGTCTCAGCCAATAAGGTTTTCTTTGTGGGGATGGAGGGAGGCCTTGTCAGAGGAGACATGTGGTGTTCATGGGAAGGGCCCAAATTAACTTGAAACCCAATTTCAGCAATGAATGAATTCCATTCTATACTCATAGTTTCCTATTTGGAAACCCAAATTGACATGTTTCAGTAAAATCTTATCAGAGGAGGCCTTGAAAGTGGCCTAGGTTAGATAATGACCTATATGCCAGGAAGGCTCTTTCTCTTCCACCCCATCCCCACTCCAATTAAAAATCCCTTTCTGCCAGTCTCAGAATCAAGTTATACCATTAGTGTTCGAGTTTCATTTTATTTTGCCCTGATCATCCAGAACTTCTGATGAAAATGCAGAGACCTCTGGGAGGGGCACTGACTACATTAAGCCTTTTTCAGCCATCAACTCAGAGATTACTTCCCAACTACCAGAGAGTTAGTGCAAAGCCTAGAGATGGAAGAGAAGGGATCTGAGACACCAGCACCCCCCCCCCCGCCCAAGGAAGGAAAGCTTTCTGAGTTTATTTCAGTTTTCTATGTGCTTTTCCATACTATGGACAAAATAACAGGATATTCTGGAATGGTACCAGCTCAGAAGTCAGAATAAAAACTTGAAGGTCTTCTAAGAAATCAGTGCATCATCTTGGCCTCTGTAGTTTTGGAATGTTGTCCCAGGAATCATTCATGGATCCCTGTTCTGTAGACAGTGGATGTATCGGGACCTGTAGAATTTGCGATGAGCAATAGACTCTTACATCACAGTACCATATTTGGTGACTGCTAAAGGCTATCAATGTAATAATGGTCAAATTCCAAAGTCTGACTTCCAAATGACAAGCAGGATCATTTCATTTCAAGGTTGGAAGACTTCTTATGGAGGATCTAGTTCACTTGCCAATTTAAAATTGAAGTCCATGTGAAAAATAAATGTCAAGTGGTCTTCTAGTCTCTGCTTGAATATCTGCAGATCTGAGGAATTTACCGATTCAATTTTCAGAAAGTTCTAACATGTTATTCTTATGTTTTATAAAAATCTGCCTCCCTGAGACTTCTATCTATGGGTTCTATTCTATTGCCCTGAGCTCCCACAACACAAGCCAGACACGCATGAATTACTCAACTATCAGAAGGCAGTCTCTTTATTCCAGAAAAGAGAATAAACACACTGCCTTTGATTTAAAGAAATTCTAGCACGTTCTCAGCAAATATGAATAAATAAAGAGAGTAAACGGCTTGGCTGAGGTTCTCTCTCAAAGTATACAAATGTGCTAATATGACCTCCTGGACAACCAATCAGCTTTGTTCAGCAGACACAGATGTATAGAAGGTATCTCAGTTTTTCCAGAATAGATTGGAAGACTATTCAAACCATTCTTAACTGTTTATTTCTTCTTTTATAGCTATATATTTGCACCTGCTTTTTAGAAGGATGAAAAGATAGAGCATTTTGAAATCTTGTACCCAAGTAAGTAGCCTCTGACTGATTATAAAAAAAAACCCTCCCAGATCAAAGATTCTATTTCTCATCTGTGTCTCCCCAGAATGGCCCTGTGTCTGATGGAAGAGGTGAGGCTAACGAGGAATGGAATCTGCTCCCTTGGGTATAAGCACAGGGTATCATTTATGGGTGCTTAGAAATTTAGCCATTTACTGAATCATTGATTGGTGCTTAGAAATTCAGCCATTTACTTTAAGTTAGATTTATTTATGTTAAGACCTGTCCTATCTTTTCAGAGTTTTATCTGGATGTCAGAATTTCAGTGAGATAAAAAATTATATAATTTTTTATAATTAATAATTTCTTAATATAATTTCTTAATATAATTAATAATTTCTTCCTCTTCCCCACACATAATTAAGCATAATCGAGATTTCTTTCTGCACTGGGAGTATCTGAGGGAAGGGAGAGTAACATAGTAAACACAGCCTCAGATGCCTAACACTGGTGAAAACAATGGAAGGAACCAAAGATGAGAAAATGGCCATGTTTTCTGGTGAAAGCAAAATCGTGAGCCAGGACACCTAGATGCTTTCTGAGGTCTGCTATGAGACCCTTGGTGGCTCTCCTTATAGCTCATCTCTTTGTCTATAAAGTAGACATAATACTTCTCCTAGGTTATTCCTAAGAAAATTTAAAAAAACAATTAGCATATACTGGTGCAAGAGATTAACCTTTTTTTTCAATGCCCTTCCTTATTGGGGCCCTTTCCCCTCAGTCAGCAGCATCCCTGTTGCCTCAAGGGGAATTAAGACTGGCATCCAAAGAGCAGGAACACAGTGAGAAAAATGAGCCTATATTCAGTTTTGAATTCCAAAATAGATTTAAAAAAAACTTGCATGAGAAATAACAGCTTTGAAAGCCAAAATGCTTTTTTCAAAGTAGTAGATTTGGTTGAGGGAAGAAAGTGCCCTTGAGAATCAAAAGGAAGCTCTTCAGGGAGAAGGCCAAAGGTCCCAGATGGCCACCTGGACTTGAGGGTGGAAAGGAGGGCTGGGAAGCTTGGGGCCTGACCTGAGAGGAGGCTTGCAAGGGATCTAAGACAAGGGGATCAGGCCTGAGGATCCCCGGGAAACAAATGGAAACAGCCAAGAACTCTTTTTGAACAAACAACACAGTCTGGAAGCCTCCACACAAAGGATGGATTAACCTCCGCATAAATCCATCACCATTTATGTGGTTACTGTGGGTCCCTTAGGCTGAACTCTTCTCTCCAGCAGGTGAGGAACTGCCGCTCCCAGGGCACCTCACCTGGGAGTCAGCCAACCAAAGTAACTGCCCGTGCCCCGATGCGCTGAGCCGCTTCCCAACTGCTCCATGTGAGCGACCCTTTTCTCAGAGACCCAGGGCACTGACCAGCAGGCTCCACTACCAAGGAATATTGATGGGGCTAGACAATGGTGAAACTCACCCAGTTATGATGTAACAGTTTTTGGTGAAAGAAAAAAAATACTATAAAATGTAAAGATTTAAGAAGCAAATAAAGAAATCTTTCACTGATTTTGTTCAATTCAGTTGTTAAAGTAAAAAAGCCCAGCCTCTTAGATAGGACTGCCTGAGAACTATGTCAATTTTTGTATCAAATCATTTGTTTTACACCTAAATTACACTCTTGCTGGTTTTGAAAATCAGTTCAACAAAAAACTTGTTCCTGCCTAATCAAATTTGCCCAAGTAAGGATCCCTAACTTATCTACATGATTGGCAGTGTTAATGTGGACATAGATGTACACATAAATTAATAAGCAAAGCAAATGACTCCAGTTTGCTCCTAGGAGAAATGGCTCTTATTGGCGACTGTGACCTTTGTAAATAAATATTGTTCTCAGTCCTCATTCTACACAAGCCAGATGTGAAGCCCAAGGTGCTGACCTCAAACTTTACACCATGACACTGGTCAAAATTACAACTAAGCTATAAGATCTCAAGAACCTCCCCCAAAAGAAGCCTCTGCATTTGAATAGGATTAGGACAGAAAGTGGTACCAGAAGAGAGAAACAGCATAGACATAGGTCAAAAGGTATTAGTGCTGAGGAAAGTTTCAGCTAAATTGCTTTTCCCAAACAGGATTCTGGAGTAGGAGGCCAGATTTCTGACTGCTGACTCCTTATGACTTGGGGCAACTCTGAGTGCTCGGAGCGCATCCCCTTTGGGGCATCTGAAGACTCAGGAGGCACAGGCTGGAACACAAGGCTCTCAGACTCAGCGTTTACTAACCACTGGGCTTCAGGCAAGAAGCTTATTTACCCTGAGTCTCAACTTCCTCTGTAAGGTAGGCACGATACACTACTACCTAACTCAGTGAACTCTGGAGGGGGAAATCCTTTGTCAACCATAAAGTATTAAAGAAGACAAGGGAGGGCTATATGGTATTAACAATTAAATAGGGGATAAAATAACTATGCCAAACACCTGTGATCCTAATGGTGGCATTATGATAAAGGATCTTAGGAGAGAGATATGTAAATAAGTTATTTCATTACCATCCCCATAACTATGACACTTCAATTTTGGGCAATCAAAGTGGACAAGAAAGGCAGCTGGAGCACGGTCTCTCTTCCCAAATCACCCCTGGTCCGTCTGGGTTCATTTTATCTATTTCTTTGGAGGTGCTAAATGGAAACCTACTTTCTAAGTGCTACTTGCTCATCCAGAAGAATTCTTTGTCGTCTAAATAACAGCATAGAAGAGTCTAATATTTTCAGAATAAAGCTTCCTCTAGTCCACAACTTAGAGTTCCTAAAAATAAAACACTGGCTATGTTTATAAATCCATTTCAAAGGATCTGGGCAATTAGCCATTAGTCACAGCATGATTATGGAGGAAACTAATAGATTATTACATCAGGTATTGTTAGCAAATGCCTCTTTGAGCATTTCTGTATGCCCAGTTGTGAGCCACCCATCGTAAGGGAATTTAAAGGAATTGTAAGCACCGATCTGTTCACTTTAAAGTGGTTCATTTTCTGTTATGTGAATTCTGCCTCAGTAGAAAAGGGCATGATTGTTAGACTAGCAGTTCCCCTCAAGAAGCTTATGGTTAGGGCCTGATCAGGATGAAGACTAACTTTCACTCCTCCAACTAATATGTCCCAAGTGTGTGATTCATTCTGGGTGTACAGGTAATACACCACGCACCTGAAGGTTAGGGGCCAAAATGCCTTACATAGCAACTTTGCATGCCTGGAATTATTGGAGACGAGATGGGTGCTGGCTTCTTGGAAGAACTGTTCTGACCATGAAAGAGTACTAGGAATATAAGTAAAAGGTGAGGGAGAGAGAGAGAGAGAGAGTTCTCACACAAGAGAGCTTTCAGGCAGAAAGAATAAAAAAAGGAAACCAGGAAGTGACCCTGAGCATGGCATGGATGGTGGACAGTAAGGTATCCACCTTGATTTCAATGTTCTTCTGTCCTGTTGTGACTACATAAAAAAAATGCTAGGTAGAATTCATCAAGCCATTTGACAGCGTTAGTCACAAAATGGAAAAATGCAGACTGTGGGACAGTTAGATGGGTTCACAAGTGTCTGAACAATCATGCCTACTAATATTTCAAATACCAGGCAGGAGGGTGGTTTCTAGTGCTGTGTCACAGGTTCCAAAAGGTGCCCTGCCCCAAATGTCATTACCAGAAACACAGTTAAAGACATAAATGGCAACTCTGGGTCAAGATGAAGGTGTAGGTAAACACAGCTTGCCTCCTCACAACCACACCAAAATTATAAATAAACTATAAAATAAGCATGACTCAGAAACCATCAGAAATTGAGTCGAACGGAAATGCGACAACTGTGGAGTTAAAGAAAACACATCCATCCACACTGGTAGAAGGTGTGGAGATGCAGAACAGGCTGGTCCCACACCCACGTATAGTGGATAAAAATTGGGAGGGATGTCTTGGGAGTGAGGAGTTCCCACCTGACATGTAACACCCCAGCCCAGGGTTCTAGTGCCAGGAAGATAAGTCCCCATAATTTCTGGCTGCAAAAACCAGCAGGGATTGAGTCAGTGGACACAAATTCTGGAGTCCCAAGTAGCTCCTCTTAAAGAACCCACACATGGACTTACTCAGACTCACTCCCTCTGAGCTCTAGAACAAGGGTAGCAGCTTAAAAGGCCCAATGACATAAGGGAGGAACTAAAGTGTCTGGTATCAAGGCAAGATCTGGGGGACAACTTTCTCTCAGACAGAAAGGAAGGCAGAGGCCACTGTGATTTTTCTGATCCTTTCACCCAAAGAACCACAGAGCCAGCAGATGGGGGCCATTACTGAGACTTCATCAACCTGGCTAACACCATTTGCCTTGCCCTGGAGATCCCCAAAGCCTTCCCCTACCCAACTTACTTTCCCATGCAAACTGTTAACAATGCCTTTTCCACACAAATGGCTGGTCTTGGCTCATGCTTCTCAACTTTCTAAATCTTGTCAAATAAGCAACAACTGGCCTCAGTGAGCCCCCAGCCCCTGTGCCCCTTGCTAAGTGGCCCCAGAACTGGCACTAGCAACAGCCAGTCTAGATTCAGCTTGGCTTTTCCTGGGAATCTACAAACCCAGAACAAGTAGTAGCCATCTCATTGCTTTATAGCTCAAGCAAGGTGGCCCTGGGCAGAAACAGTTGGAAGCTGACTTTGGCCTGTACCTCCTGGGAAACCACAGAGCCTGGGAACCCAGTGGATAGCTACAGACCTACAGTCCACATCAGAGCACCAGCACACTGCCCCTGCATAGATGATCCTCCATGGAGGGCAGAGACTGGTGGTCAGCAGTCACAGCCAATCTTTGTAGCTGATTGACCTGGCTAAATCCCTATCACTGACCTGCTAACAGCAATCAAGTTTCAACTACAAGAGGAGAGTGTACTCTACTCACATGAAGGACACACTTTGAGTATCCAGTGTGGGTGATAGGGGAGACTGCCACTGAACTGTACAGAACACCTACTACATTAGGCCATGCTACCAAAACAAGGAGTCGTAGCAGCTCTACCTAATACATAGAAACAAACATAGGGAGGTGGCCAAAATGAGGAGACAAAGAAACATGGCCCAAATGAAACAACAGATCAAAATTCTAAAGAACTAAACAAAATAGAGATAAGCAATCTATCAGATGCAGAGTGCAAGACACTAGTTATAAGGATGCTCAAGGAACTTAGTGAGGACTTCAATATCATAAAAAAATCCCATCATAAATGAAGAATACACTAATTAGAGTAATGAACAATTTACAAGGAAACAACAATAGAATGGATGCAGCTGAGCATCAAATCAATGGCTGGAACATGAGGAAGCAATAAACAAGCCATCAGAACCACAAGAAAAAAAAAAGAATCCAGAGACTTCCGGCCAAGATGGAGGTGTAGGTGGAAACACTGTGCCCCCTTGCACAACTAAGTTTAAAAACAACAAAGTTTTAGTAACAAAAACGCAGCCAAAACACAGAAAATTGAACTGTATGGAAGTCCGACAACAACGAACCACTCAGCCAGACTGGTAAGAGGGGCGGAGTCAGTGGTGAGTGGGGTCAGGTAGGAAAGATCATTTTGTCCGACTGACCCAGGAGCATAGGCGGCGGTTGGAGGATCCCAGGCGTGGGGTGGCAATGGGCGGACCCAGTGAGGGTGCAGCACGGCTGGCTGACCACGGTCACACATTCACGTGCAGATAAACCAAGCGAAGGAGGGAAGAGTGAGACAAACTGCTCAGGCAAGGGCCCCAGCAATGGGAATTAGAGCCTGAAAGCACCAATTGGAAAGACTTTCGGGGTCGAGGTGCCGGGAGAGGCTCCCAGGCTCACAGTTCGTTGGAGAGACCCACAGGGTCCTGGAGGGTACATAAGCCCACACACCCAAGGATCAGCACCAGAAGGGCCCAATTTGCTTGTCGGAAGCAGCAGAGGGGACAGAAATCTGAGAGAGAGTGGAGCAAAGTGCCATTTTTCCCCTCTCTAACCCTGCCCCCACGTACAGCGTCACAACCCAGCGACTGGGTCACCCCACCCTGGTGAACACCTAAGGCTCCATCCCTAATACATAACAGGTATGAACAGACCAAAGTATGGCTCAAGAACAGCTCAAAGCCCCAGAGCCTATAATTCTAAGCGACCAAGAAATAGCCAACCTTTCAGATGCACAGTTCAAAATACTGGTGATCAGGATGCTCACAGAATTGGTTGATTTTAGTCACAAATTAGAGGAACAAATGAAGGGTAAACTAATTGAAATGAAGGGAAATGCACAGGAAACCAATAGTGATGGAAAGGAAACTGGGACTCAAATCAAGGGAGTGGACCAGAAGGAAGAACGAAACAACCAAACAGAAAAGAAGGAAGAAACAAGAATTCAAAAAAAATGAGGAGAGGCTTAGGAATCTCCAGGACATCTTTAAACGTTCCAACATCTGAATTATAGGGGTACCAGAAGGGGAAGAGGAACAGCAACAAGTGGAAAATTTATTTGAACAAATAATAAAGGAGAACTTCCCCAGTCTGGCAAAGGACATAGACTTCCAGGAAATCCAGGAAGCTCAGAGAGTCCCAAAGAAGTTGGACCCAAGAAGGAACACACCAAGACACATCATCATTATTACATTAGCCAAGACTAAAATGAAGGAGAGAATTTTAGAAGCAGCAAGAGATAAGGGGACAGTCACCTACAAAGGAGTTCCCATCAGACTGTCAGCGGATTTCTCAAAAGAGACCTTACAGGCAAGAAGGGGCTGGAAAGAAGTATTCCACGTCATGAATGGCAAGGCCCTACATCCAAAATTGCTTTATCCAGCAAAACTTTCATTTAGAATGGAAGGACAGATCAAGTGCTTCCTAGATAAGGTCAAGTTAAAGGAATTCATCATCACCAAGCCCTTATTATATGAAATGTTAATGGAACTTATCTAAGAAAAAGAAGATAAAAAATATGAACAGTGAAAGGACAGCAAACTCACAGTTATTAACAACCACACCTAAAACAAAAGCAAACTAAGAGAGGATAGCTAGATCAGGAGTGGAACCATAGAAATGGAGATCACATGGAGGGTTAGCAACAGGGGAGTGGGAGGAGGAGAAGGGGAGAGAAGGTACAGAGAATAAGTAGCATAGGGGTGGGTAGAAAATAGACAGGGAGAGGGCAAGAATACTATGGGAAATACAGAATCTAAAGAACTTGTGACACATGGACATAAACTAAAGGGGCACAAATGGTGGGGCAAGGGTGTGCAGGGTGGAGGGGAATAAAGGGGGGGCTAGTACAACTGTAATAGCATAATCAATAAAATGTATTTTATTTTTTTAAAAAGATTTTATTTATTTATTTTTAGAGGGGAAAGGAAGGAGAGAGAGAGAAATATCAATGTATGGTTGCCTCTGGTGTGTCCCCTGCCTGGAACTGGCCTGCAACCTGGGCATGTGCTCAGACTGGGAATCGAACCATGGTCATGTGGTTTGCAGGCCCACGTTCAATCCACTGAGCTACACCAGCCAGGGCTAATAAAATGTATTTAAAAAGAAAAGAATCCAAAAATATGAGGAGAGTGTAAGGAGCCTTCAGGACAACTTCAAATATTCCAACATTTGCATCATAGGCATACCCGAGCAAGAAATTAGAAATCTATTTGTAAAAATAATGAAAAAAAACTTCCTTAATGTGGTGAAGAAAATAGACATACAATTTCAGGAAGCACAGAGAGCCCCAAACAACATAGGTGCAAAGAGGCTCACTCCAAGTTTTATCATACTTAAAAAGCCAAAGGTCAAAGATAAAGATAGAATCTTAAATGCAGCAAGAGAGAAGCAGTTAGTTACCCACAGGGGAGTTCCCATAAAATTGTCACCTGAATTCTCAAAAGAAACTTTGCAGGTTAAAAGCATTGGCAAGAAATATTCAAAGTCATGAAAAACAGGGACCTACAGCCAAGATTGCTTTACCCAATAAAGCTATCATTTAGAATCAAAAGATAGATAAAATGTTTCTCAGACAAGGAAAAAACTAAAGAATTTCATCCTCACCAAATCATTATTATATGAAATATTAAAGGGACTTATTTAAGAAAAAGAAGATCAAAACTGTGAACAATAAAATGGCAACAAATACATATCTATTAACAATTGAGCTAAAAAAAAAAAGAAAAAACTAAGCAAACAAGAACAGTGCCAGAATCAGGTATATGGAGAGAGTTTTGAAAGTTGTCCACTAGGAGAGGAGTGTGGGGGAATGGGTGAAAAGGTGGGGGGATTAGGAAGTACAAATAGGTAGTTATAAAACAGTCATGGGGATGTAAAGTATAGTACAGGAAATGGTACCAAAGAATTCATGTGTATAACCCACAGACATGAACAAAGGTGTGTAGATTGTCTTAGGAAGGGGGGATGCCAGGTGGAGGGGGGCAATGGGGAAAAACTGGGACAACTGTAATAGTAATCAATAAAATATAATTTTTTTAAAAGATGACATCAGCCCTGGCTGGTGTAGCTCAGTCAACTGAGCGTGGGCCTGCTAAACACATGATCGCAGTTCGATTCCCAGTCAGGGCACATGCCTGGGTTGCAGGCCAGTTCCCAGCAGGGGACTCATGAGAGGCAACCATACATTGATACTTCTCTCCTTCTCTCCTTCCCTTCCCCTCTAAAGATAAATAAATAAGATCTTTAAAAAAGACGACATCAGCCCAGAGTCCTGAATAACCAAAAACACATGGCAGCCCCACCAACGACTTCACCTGCCCAGTATTGTTAGATGTCCAAAAAAACCCTTATACCATATTTGAGCCATTAAAAAAGACATAAATGGTATTAGAGGCCAAATTTATAGTTGACCATGATTGGGAGAGAACATTCATACACTGGATGGCATGGAAAATCCATAAAGAATTCTTGCAACTAAAATGATGGCCAGACTGAACAAGATAAAATTTAGTCTAGAAAAATATACTTATTTCTCAGGGGGGGAAGCTCCCAAGTACAGTCATGAGAGACAATGACTTAAAAGTAGCACAAGTAATCATTAAAAGGGGTTGTGGTTTTAGTTAGCTATAAAGTTGATACTCACCATGTCAGCACACTACTCCTCAAAGCTAATATGAGGTTCAGTTCTAGGTGCCTCATGTGAGGGGAGCAGTGTCAACCAGGAGAGCCTCCAGAAGACAACTAGGAGAGTAAGGGATTTTTGAGGATCATGTGAGTAAACTGGTCCTGTATCATTTGGGGATAGTAACACATGGTAACCCTGAACAAATATTTAAAGGCTAGCAGATGAAAAAAAGGGCAAAACTAAGGCTACTGAACAACCATTATAGAGACTCTGATTTTACCTGTATTCAGGAAAGACTTCTCTGACAATTAAAGTATGGGAAAAGAGAATGTGATTCCGGAAGTGGCCTGTCACTGAACTTGTTAAAACTGTCCCTGAGTGATAGCCTGTGTGAGACACTGGTTATCAGACACAGAATTAAGCTTTCTGCATTATGCTGAGTGNTAAAATGATGGCCAGACTGAACAAGATAAAATTTAGACTAGAAAAATATACTTATTTCTCGGGGGGGAGGGGGGGAAGCTCCCAAGTACAGTCAGGAGAGACAATGACTTAAAAGTAGCACTAGTAATCATTAAAAGGGGTTGTGGTTTTAGTTAGCTATAAAGTTGATACTCACCATGTCAGCACACTACTCCTCAAAGCTAATATGAGGTTCAGTTCTAGGTGCCTCATGTGAGGGGGAGCAGTGTCAACCAGGAGAGCCTCCAGAAGACAACTAGGAGAGTAAGGGATTTTTGAGGATCATGTGAGTAAACTGGTCCTGTATCACTTGGGGATAGTAACACATGGTAACCATGAACAAATATTTAAAGGCTAGCAGATGAAAAAAGGGCAAAACTAAGGCTACTGAACAACCATTATAGAGACTCTGATTTACCTGTATTCAGGAAAGACTTCTCTGACAATTAAAGTATGGGAAAAGAGAATGTGCTTCCGGAAGTGGCCTGTCACTCAACTTGTTAAAACTGTCCCTGAGTGATAGCCTGTGTGAGACACTGGTTATCAGACACAGAATTAAGCTTTCTGCATTACGCTGAGTGAAATCAGCCAGGCAGTGAAAGACATATACCGTATGATCTCACCTTTAACAGGAACTTAAACAACAAAACAAACAAGCAAGCAAAATATGACCAAAGACACTGAAATTCAGAACAGGCTGACAGGGACCTGAGGGGAGAGGGGAGAGAATTTCAGGGGGAAAGGGGAAGGATTCCCAGAAACTAGTATAAAGGACACATGGAGAACAACTAAGGGGGGTGGAAATGGGAGGGAGGTGGGGAGCATGGGCGGTGGGCTGGGATAGGGGTGGGGGACAGAAAACTGTACTCGAACAATAATTAAATTTAAAAAAAGAATTAAGCTTTCTAAGGTCTTTCTGTGCTGAATATTTATGATTCCAAGAGATTTAGAATGTAGCAGAGGTCAAAGTCAGAGGTTTCCAGGTCTAGTTCAGAGGACTACAGAAAGGGAGTCAAATGTAAAGCAGGAGGGAAACCTGAAAGAAGTCCTATCTGAAGGCAGGTCCAGCAGAAGCATATGTAATGGAACGAAGAAGGAAGACCAGAACCCAGAAACTCAGCAATGAGGCTCTGGCAGTAATCCACTTATGAGACAACAATGTCTAGATTGGGTCACTATTAACAGGAATGAGCAAGGAGTAATATAATACCTAACACATGAGAAGCTGTCAGGATTTAGCCATTAGCTACTTACAGGAGATGAGATGAAGGTGTAAGCTTATGCAGGGGCACTGGGAGCAAAATGGGAAGATACAAAACTGGCAATACCTGGTAGGCGATTGGAGCTGTGGTACTAGAGCCTGGAAGTTAAATCTGAGACAAAGAGTTGAGGTTTATTGCAATAAAGATGTGAAATAGAGGAGTTCTACAATTAAGAAAGAGAAAAATATGAAAGACTAAATGTATCTTAGGATACAGCACATGGTAGGGATTCTGAGGTGGAAAAGAAGACAGCAAAGGTTATGCAGGAGGAATCGAAGAGGTAGAAAACCCTGGCCAACATAAACAAGTGATGCAAAGATATTCAGGATGGGAGCAACTGTGCCAAACAGCTGTCCTCGGGGTCCAGGGTCCAGGGTTCAAAGTCACCACTGGTGGAAGAAGCAAGTATGGCAGAAGAGCCTCCCGTTTTGTCACTCAACAACAGCTCTGTCCCCATAGAGCTGTCCTGTGCGAAAATCATTTTATGCTATACGGATGCACGTGCCAGTTAGATGCGCACATGCGCACTAAACAACAACAACCCAAAGTCCAAGTTATGGGTTTGGGGAAACTAAGCCTAAGCAAGATGAGCCCAAGTTAGACAATACCACATGCCCCACTGGATGGAACCATTTTTATCACAGCACTGTGCAGAATGACCAAGTTAAGAAGTTTCAGAATCATCTCTCACCCATGAGGCAAGCCAGTGGCAGAACCGAGACCTAAAGTAGGAAGTTCTGCCTTCTGGACTGTTACGGACTAAATTGTGTGCCCTATAGATTATATGTGGGAGCAATAAACCCTGCTATAACTGTACTTGGAGATAAGGCCACAGGAGGTAATTAGGGTTAAATGAGGTCACAAGGGTAGGGCCCTAATTCAACAGGCCTGGTGTCTGCATAAGAAAAAGAAGAGACTCAAGAAATACACACAGAGGAAAGGCGAGGTAAGGACACAGTGAGGAGGAAGCCTTTTGCAAGCTAGGAAGAGAGTCCTTTCAAGAAACCAAACCTGCCAGCACCTTGAGAAACTGTGAGAAAATAAATTTGTTTGTGGTATTTGGTTGGTTATGGAAGGCCACGCAGACTAATACACAGCTCATGGGCTTTTTCAGATCTGGCTTCTGGCTCCATGGTCGATAACTAGGGCATTATTTAATATCTTTGTCCAGGGTTTCAGTCCCTCACTGGGACAAAGTTCAATATTTATTGGAAGCTCAACTAACCGAGACAGCAAACACCAAGAAACTGTCTGCAGGTGCCTCAACGTATTTGTCTGTTAAAACGACTTCTCAATTTTCCCACAAAAGTGAAAGTTCATCAACAGGAGAGCCACCTGGAATAAGAAAAAATACTCAGGTTCTGAAAACAATTTTATGCCAGGACTATCTCTTGCAGGGTGGCCTTACAAAGAAGTAGGGTTAGGCGGGCACATGGCTAACTCAAGGAATTCCAGAAAGCCTCTGCAGCATGAACTTGGGCAAGTGTGTCTGTACTTCAGTCTACCCAACTACAAAATGAGGAAAATGATCATACACAGCCGTAGGATTGTTGAGAAAAATAAACAAATTCATATGTGTAAAGAAGTTAGAACAGCACCTAGCATACAGGACTTTATAACTAATAGCTATTATTATTGCTATTGCTATTGCTGCTGCTGTTGTTATTATGATAAAACAGCTCCCCAAGTAGGCTTGAGTAACCAACCTTTTGCCTGGGACTGAGGTGTTTCCCAGGATGCAAGTCAGGCCCAGGCAAACCCGGATGGATCTTGCTACGGGGCCTTAAATTCCTAGTCACTCATTTCACTAACAGTTGTTACTGAGATGCGAGTGTTATCAGAGAATGGTTGTGCCTGTTGAAACCATCAGCATTCCCTAATAGTTTACCATTAGATCATCGGTTTAGCTAGCAAAATTCCGAGAACATGAGCCACATGACAGGTAGGTTCTCATGGGTAATCAGCAGTCAGAAAAAGATCAGAGCATCAGCATGTGTCCTGACCAGCCAAGTGAGCAGCAGGGCACAGGGCCAAATGAGGTGGAAAGAGGGGCCAGCGTGTCAAACAGGGAGGGGGAAAGAAGGAAAGAAACAACAGTTCCACATATACGCTGTTTCTCCCACATCTCAGCAGAAACCATTCTTAGCTGAAGGGTACTTTACCAGAGTTACAAGGATCTCTTCTCTACATTGTTATAGAAGTGACAATATGACCCTGAATGACTGTGGCGGCTCTGCGTCCTGCAGAAAACAAAATCTGAGTAAATCCTGGTGCCCTGTGCCACAAATCCTGGTGTGACATGTGCTCACAGCCTGAGATTTGATTTCAGTCCAATCCCCCAAGGAGAGACAACTGATGAAAAACATTCTGTATGTGGCCGATGTGAAGAAAAGAGCAATCATCAGAAAAAGCAACCTAGCTGAAAAGAATAAATTAAACCAGAGTTTCGGATGAGGCCTCTGCAAATAACGCCTAGTTGGTCCTGTCATCTGGACCACGGGGTCTCCTAGGGGAGACAACAGGGAAGGAACTGTGCATGTATGTAAAGAGTAGATGCCAGGGGCTTGCCTGACAGGATACACTGCTCTGTTAACCTGCAAGACTGTGGTTCTGGCACTTGAGTGAGCAAAAAAAAATCCCAGCATGCTTTTTAAAGATAGTGCTCCTTGCTTCCCCGGGCAGAACCTGAATGGGGTTCCAGAAACCGCATTCCGAACCAGCTTGCCAGGTGATTCTACTGCAGTGGCCTGTGGACTATTCTTAAGAATCATGGCAGTAGGGGTTCTGGATCACATGCAGACTAAACAAATTTAGAGATGGTTCCTGAATGACCAAAGGTGCTCCTGGAAGCATTTACTGCAGGGCTCCCTTTGTGAGTGGAAAGTTCTTTGATTTGCAAAAAGCTGTGAAGTCTTCTGGCTCTGGCAGCAGAGGCTGCTGATTGGGCCAGCAACACTCGCCTTCTCTGAGCCTGCTCGTGACTTCCTGCAGGCACCTGCCCCAACAGGGCCCAGCAGAGAGATCTATGAGATCAGGTTTAATCACTGCTATGAGAATGCCAATTTGCTGGCTGACTAGTGCCTGGTTTACAGAAACAAGCAGCAGTAGCCTTCAAAGGGGAAGAAACGGCCACTAAAGGAGAGTACAGAAGTCATATATTGAGGCGTCTATTCTTGACTGGCGCTGCCTGAGGCAGGTGAGGGTATCCTGATGCTCCACTTAGAGTTCATGCCTCTAGAAGACCAATGACTCACTCAGAGGCCTTCAGTTTTCGGCATGCAAAAAGCAATGTGGGTTTGAATGATAGTGTCATTAGTGCATTTATCACATTTCGATTGGCTGCTAAGAAATCCCTTATAAGAAACTAGGAATGAACCTGGTGTCATTTCTCTGTAGAGACCTGAATTTAAGAAGCCTTCTAGCCCCACACCAGCATTTCCTCAGTGCGCCTTTTCTATTTAGCTGCAGAGCCAGAAGGTAGTGGCATCACCTAGCAGCTGCCTGCAGAGTGTAAATTATGTAATATGTGCTGTGTAAGCAAAGGCAGGAGCTTAGGCTGGGCAGAAGACAGCCACTTCCACTGTCCCTTTATGCGCTCTGACCCGGAGAGCCCCCCAAACAGATTAACAGTGATGGGCTAATGGAAACAGCTATTTCTGCCAAGTGCCTTATATCCTTTGAGATTTGAAAAACGCTAGTTCTCCTGCCCCTGGTCACAGTGCAGAACGTAGTTGAAATGAGGTGGAATGGCATGAGATTGGGAGGCACTCCTTCTGAGACTTGAAGCCCTCTACTCCTTCAGTCTTCCTCCCTCTGCCCTACTGTGCAAGCACATGTTTTAATACATTAAGTTTAAATCTGTGGAATAAATGGCTACATTTTTTTGAAGCTAGCCATCATTAGCCTAACTGTACCCTGCCTACTCCAGTTTCCCGCACCCCCACACCTCTTTTTTTCCACCCCTCTGCTTTAATCTTTTTTGTCTTGTTTGCCGCTCCTGCTTTTTTCTCTTTCCTCTTCTGTCCTCACCTTCTATTGTCTCTTTCTCCCTCATTTGCACCTTCCTCTTCCTTTCCACCCTTTCTTTCATTCAACTAACATTTATTTGATACTTACGACCTGTCAGACAGTAGAAAAACAAAATGAAAATTGTCGGCCTCACCTAAAACGGACGCCACTCATTCAGTTAACACCTCTCTTAAGCGCTCCTTTGTGTCAAGCACCATTGCAGCTACCTGCGACACAAGATGAATGACACAGAGTAATGGCCCCTGCCCTCTTGGAGCCTAGTAAAAGATATAGAGAAGTAATTAAAGCACGAGGGAGAGTTACCCAGAGTTCAGACTGAGGAGTAGTGGGAGACTTCGGGCAGGGTGGTGTTTGAGTCAGGCCTTAAAGAGATATAACAGTTAGCTTATGGGCAAAGGAAAGAAGTTATGTAAGAATATGATCCTCCTGGGGACCTACAAGTAGGTGATGTGGTCCAAGTGTGAGGATGTGTGAGAGAATAAGCTGAAGCATGGACCCAACCATGGGACAGGGCTCAAGGTCCTGATGTTAAAAAAAAGAAAAAGAAAACGGAATCTGCCATGTGCCCTGCAGGCCATGGAGGACCATTTCAGAATTGTAAATAGGTAGGTATTAAGGTGAGACTTGCGTTTAACAAAGTAACTCTGAGAGCAAGCCACTTCAAAGGAAAGGACTGGAAAGGCACAGGGATGCAAAGGGAGAGCAACCACTGAAGAGGTGATCTCAATAATCCCAGTGGGAGGTGAACCAAAAGAGACATAAGAAAAATCTCTGCCTGGGTACATATAGAGCTATATTTTTTTGTTGCTCCACACTGGTCCACAGAAGACATCCAAATGTACATTTTTAGTCCTATTTCAAGATGCGTAGCCTTTTCTTGAAATCTTATTTCAAGATGGGATAACGATGAGATGAGACACTTGCATGGGAAGAAAGCTGAGGTCCCATTGCAGAGGCATACGTCCTTTCCTGTCTTCATGGTGTTCGCCCTAAAATCTGTATGACCCATGCTTCAGCCCCTGTGGAATACAGTTGGGTAGTCCCTCAAATGGTTAAACAGATTGTAGAATAATGACCTAGGAATTCCACTCGTATGTATATACCTCAAAGAATTGAAAATATCTACTGAAATAAATAAACAAAAATGTTACAGGCAGCAAAAGGTGCAAGGGGTCTATCAACACATGTATGTGGCTTATCCATGTAACAGAATGTTATTCTGCCATAAAAATGAAGTACCGCTAGATACACATGGATGAATCTCGAAAACATGCTGAGTGAAAGAAACCACACAAAAAAGGCCATACATGATATGATTCCTTTTGTGTGAAATATCCAGAATAGGTAAATTCATAGAAACAGAAAGCAGATTGGTGGGCACTGAGGGTGAGAGGACAGGGGACTAGGCCTATAGCAACTGCCTAAAGGGGTCTGGGCTTTATCCTGGAGCGATGAGAATGTTTTCAAACTAAATAGAGGTAGTGGTTGTACACCATTACGAACATACTAAATGCAAGTGAAATATTCCCTTGAACATAGTGAATTTTATGGTATGTAAATTCCATCTTAATTAAAAATCCTTTTTTTAAACCCAGTAGCATGATTTCACTCTTCTCTTTCCCCAGCCCTTTTCCCCGACAATCAGCCTCCTGATGACTGAAGTGCCACAAGGCTGGAGCTGACCAGAGCAAGACCTCCAGTGCTGGCGGACAGCCACAGAGGACCCCACTTTTCAGTTTGTCTTAAACTTAGCATCTTAAAGATGCTACGAGGGGCCCGCAGGATCAGGGAGGGTCAGTGAGAACCCCTTTCAGTTTGCTCCTTTGCGTGAAATGAGATATATCACAAATCGGGGCAACGATGAGATGAGACGCTTGCATGGGAAGAAAGCTTAGGTCCCACCGCAGAAGCGAGTGCAAGAGGGTTCGGTGGAAGTAGCTCGAGAGATGCTTGCAGACCATAGTGTTTGGTTTCTGCCACAGCTGGGCCTCTGTCTCTTCCTAATAGAAGAGACTCATGAGGAAGCTGAGTGCTGTGCACAGGAAGCTGATTAAACCTCCCTTTCGCAGTCTTTGCGAAGGAGGCATTATGAGAGACTTCGTCTAATCGACAAAGCAGCAAGACATTACTTGGGCACACTAAGAACTGAGTGAGAATTTTCTAGGGCTTGGAAAGTAGCAACGCACATGAGACAGGCCTGGAGGCTTTGGGTATAAGTGTGGATTCCACCAAAGACTGTGTCAGCATGGGAGGTTATTTATCCTATCTATTCCTCAGTTTCTTCATCTCTGAAATGGAGGTAATAACACCTATGGCAGCCGCTCCTGTGAGAATTAAATGATATACATCTTATAGGGTATTCTGAAAGTGCAGGGTAATATTCAAATTGTTTGATAACTGGCGTGACCCTAACAAATCACAATAAACCCCCAAATAAGTGTCCTGATCAGAATGGACACCAGCCATGTCTTGCCTGTGTGCCATATAAGTAACATACCGCTCAGCCCTGAAATAGTCCATGGTTCATAATAAGCCTTCAGTGGATGCCTACTATCAATTGGAAAAGGCAGCTGGAAATACGATTCCAGGAGTCATCGTTTGTGTAACACACAGACCGCTCTTGGATAGCACTAAGCATAAGATAAAGACGAACACAGGCTAGAAAAGATCTCTGAAGGTCCCCCTTACCTGGGAGCCTTCTTGTTCTCACACCCCACTTCTGTAGACAGGTGATATCCACAGAGGGTGGCAAAATAGGTCCTGTTTGCCAGAAACTTGAAAGCACAAAGAAAATGTAAGTATGCACGAGGTGTATTTAAAACTGGCCAATATCTGCCTGAGAAGTCTAGAGGCCCCAAATAGAAAGACCGCAGAGCAGCTGGTCTAGGACTTGAAGAGGTACCCCAAGCAAGATAGGAACTTGCACCAGAATGCAGATCAGCACCCTGATTCCTTCCCAGAAAAAGGATTACTACAGTGGGGTGGAAAATGTATACTGAACTAACAGCATGTTTGATGATGTAGTGGGTTCACATTCTGGCCTTGTTTCTCAAAATTATCTGAAGCATTTATATTCCTGGGAGTAGGGGGTCAATTTCAGGGAATCATGTGAGAAGGATGTAAAACAGTTTCTGGCTTTGCCCATCATTTTGCTAACACAATCCTCAAGTGTTCGGGCCTGGCTGAATGAAGAGCTGCATGAGTGAGTGAATGGCTTATGATGAGAAGACAGGGTATGTTTAGAGAAAAAGGCTAAATATTAGGTTGTCTACTATAATGCAATTTCTGCCTCTAACTTAAGAAAAGTAGGGACAACTCAAATGAGATGAGAGCCCACCGTGATACAGGAAATGGACATTTCAAGTCTCAGTCACCATCAGCAGGAACTCAAAAAGGGAGCAGATGCAAAAATGAGAGACCACCAGGCTCCCCATAGTCCTCCAGGTGCAAAGGGAGCTCCGCCTCGAGAGGCAGTGGCTTCCTTCTGCCTACTGATCAGTCCAAACACTGCAGTCCCAGAGCCGTGTCCCATCACCAGCAGGCCTCCATCCTTGCTAGTCTACGACTACTTGGCTTATCCTTTTTCTTGCTGTCGTTTCTTCAGTCTGCCATGCCCTCCTTTCTAGCTGCCCAAACCCCTCACTTCTCTGTTCTAGGAAGAGGCTCTGAGTCATATGCGTGGATTCAAATCCTAGTCCCACCATTTACTAATTTCATGATAGTGGCCATATCACTTCACATTTTCAGTACCTAGGAAATGGATGGCAAAGGTATATCATAGGGTTGTTGTGAAAATTAAGAGAAAGAATCCATGTAGCCCCCTTAGGGCAACCATGACCCACAGCCATTGTAACTTCTACCATAGTTCCAGTGGTCTGGATTAAATATTATTACTCTTTTGAAATTATACTGACTTTTTCCATGCTCCAAAGTCTTTTATGATTCTGATTCCTTTATTCCTATGTATACACTCTATACCAAACCTGTTGAATCTTTTTTTTAGTCACCCAAAGCTCTCTTCCAATTAATAATGGTATCTAAACTTTATTAAACTATGTATCAGGAACTGTAGTTAGCTCTCTATATATGTTACCTAAATTGATTTCATCACCACAACAGCCAGGTGGGGATATTATTACTCCCATTTTACTGATAAGGAAGTAGACTCAGAAAGGTAAGTAATTTGTCAAAATCCAAACAGTAAATGCCAAGCACTGTGAATGAATCCAATGCTTTTTGCAAAATAAATCCCATCCCATTATTTTACGCCCCTTCCAGGTTGTTTCGTATAAATGGGTCTGGTCCTCTTGATTTAATTCATACTAGGAACATCTATTTCTATTACTCTTATAAAAGGTACTACCCCATGCATGGTATTAGATATGCCACAGGTACAGGCGAACCATTCATTTAGATGCTTAGAAAAAATACTTCTGTAAATAATTCTTTGAAGACATTTTTACTCATTTCCTAGCCCTGGACAATGGTCACCTAGATAGATCTAGGAATAATCTACAAAGCTGATGTTTTCACAAAAATATTCCATCTGTTCATGGAACAAATGCATCAGTATTTTTGCACAGTAAAAACTTAAGGAAGTCATCCAGCAGACCCTGCCTTTACATGCATGACTTCAGGGAGATGCAAAGACACATTCCTACTGAAGAAATCTACCACTCTTCTACCTGTTATTACAACTGTGACCAGGTAAATCTGCATAGCCCTGAATAACATGTAACAGCTGCAGCTTCTCTACCATGTACAGTCGGCCCCTACAACCCTCGACCAGCCCTTGTTCTAAATCAGGGTAGCAGTGACCAAGGGCTACTATCCTAGTCCACAGTTATTTTCAGCGTCACAAAGAAATTAAGGCTATGAATTAATAGAGTAATTTCATTTAAGTAGAATTATTTCCATGGAATTCTTCATAACTACATCATAAAGAACTGGGATGATTTATTTAACAGTCTCATCCACAGAGAAATATCTGAAGAGTAGATTTTATAGAAAAATGGTTGAAAGTTTCATTGCCAGGCGCCAGGAAAACTAAAATATCTTTATTCTGCTTCAAATTATTATACTTCTTCGTCTGATTTTCCATAATTTTGTTGTTGTTGTTGCTTCCATTGGTTTCAGAGATTGACACGAGGAGGTGTGTGTGTTGGGGGGGTGGGGTGGGGGTTGTTATGCAAAGAGCTAACAGTGTCTGTGAAGTCACTAAAGTTTCGGGTATGACCCTCACAGACATAATGGCTCTGATAATGACAGAGTTGCTAAATTATGATCTGAGCTGGTAAATAAAAGAGAGGAAGTTGGAAAGATCCTATTTCTAAGATAATGTCCCTGAACATGTCCTTGCAAATGAGAACAAGTAAGAAGAAATGAAGAGAATGTCTGATATTCATACAGGATTATTTCTAAACAGGATGCCTTTCAGCATGTTCTGTGAGATGCCAGCAACTCTTTAAATGAGGCCCTTGCAATTTCAGAGCTGCACCTGGTTTAATTGATGACTCTCGTCATTTCCTGAGTGAGTGGTGAAAACCAGACCCACTTTACGATGCATTGAGAACATCAATGCCACAGAGACTTTGAGCTATAGCATCTACTCACTCGTTGAATATTAATTTGTGTCATTATGCTACATGTCTTTCTTATTCCTTTCTCTTACCCTTGGTAGCTGCGGTTGAGGGAAGGGAGGTACAGAAGAATGGCGGCTTATATTTGCAGAGATGAGACACGGACATAGGAAATGACGGAAGAAGCTGTATGAAGCTGAGGTGGGTAATGCCCAGGTGAGGGGTCTGGCAGGATGCTACTGTGTGAATTCTGAAGAGTTTGGAAAACCCTGGAAAGAGCCTCACGGAAGAAGCAGAGGAAGAGTTGAAAAGAGGAGCAGGGAGAGGCAGCAATGGTGTCCAAAAATCTTGTACTTGAGGTTGAGCACTGCCCACCCGCACCAGTGGGGGGGCCATGCTGACCAGAGCATGGAAATAGTGAAGACAGGGCCATATAGAACACTGGAGTGACATGCAAAAATACCTTCAGTTTTCCACATGTCTTTAATATATCTCAAATTATTTTACATGGTCTACAAGTTTGATATGCTTGGTCAAAAACTATTCAGTTCCACATAGATACACAAACTTGTACACAAATGTTCATAGCAGCATTATTCATAGCAGCCGAAAAGTAGAAACAACCCAAATGTTCGTCCACAAATAAATAAATAAATAGACTGTATGATATTGAGACAATGGACTACTAGATAGGAAAAAAAGCAATGAAATGCTGATGTGTACACAGATGAAGCCTGAAAACATTCTGTCAGCTGAAAGAAGCCAGTCACAAAAGGCCACATGCTGCAGAATTGCCCACGAGTGAGGAGTCTGGGAGAGGCGGATGCACAGACGGGCAGTGGAGGGGGAAACGAGAGTGGCTGGTTCTGGGCGCAGGATTTCTTTCTAGGAGATTAAGACACTCTAAAATTGACTGTGGAAGGGTCACACAACTTTGAATGCACTATAACCACTGAACTGTACATTTTAAATGGGTGAATCTCAGGGTATGTGAATTACATCCCAGTAAAGCTGTTATTTAAAAACACAAACGGTTAAGAGAGATGGACTCTAGAGGATAGGTCTAGGAGTGGAGGTGGGGGGTGTGGTGGGGGAGGGAGCCTTATATTGTCACTAATTTGTTTATAATCAATATAGCCCAGCTGGAAATACGAGGAGAGGAGACTGAATTTCCCTTATCACACTCTGACTTTTTAAAAAAAACATAGGCCTTTAAATTTCTTAAACCTGCTAACCTCCATTTTTAAATGTATTTTAATTTTTCAAAAAGAATAATGCTAGTGTGGCTGGCCATGGATATATATGAGTCCCTTGGTAACCCCTGACAAATGTATCATATTCAATCATTTCTGACCATTCCTGAGGTCCCTCTCGATTTCTGGAGGAAGTAAGGTCATTGAATGGCGATCCATTCCAGCAACCATTTACTGAGTCCCCGCCTGGGGAAGCACACAAAGCAAGCAAGGCTGTGCAAGGGGAGGGAGAGGACTAAGAACGACATTCCTACTCCAAAGTGCTTACCACTGCAGAGGGAGACAGGACAAACAGACAGGAACCAAAAAAGGGGGGGGGGGGAATAGGTAAGTGCTGTGCGTCGCCACAAACTCTGGCTGATGAGGACCATCATTGGACCCGGTACTTCTCAAAGTCATCCACCTGAAAATCATCTTGGGAGTGTTTGCCAACAATGTAAGTCCTAAGCCCCATCCCAAACTAACTGGGTGCAAGTCTCTGAGAGGAAGGACCAGGAACATATATACACCTATCTAATGTTAACCCCATCCCATCCCACAAAGTCCAATAGATTGAAGACAACAAGATTGTCTGCAGTAAATAAAGCTGATATGAAAAAGGAGGCCAGCATTTCCCTAAACACATTCTGCAAAATGCTAGTTGATCCGGTAGTAGTTCATAGACATTCCTTAGGAGGGAAAAAAAAGGTTCTGATGTCAAATAAGCTTAGGCTAACTTTGGGTTAAACAAAATTTCATTGGTTTCTATATTACAGAATGCTAAGGGATTTTAGTGGCCTCCTGTGTGCTCTGAATCTTTGAGAAGGGGCAGAGGCATTCATTACCAAACTTATTTGACTAAGGGCCCATTTTCTTCCACAGATGTCAATGGGCATACTAAATAAATGGCTAGAAACTTATCTACCAAAATCAAGAGATACTTTGGGAAATATGACAATCTTTTACTTTTTATAAGAAGTATAAATTATAAGAAGTATATATATATATGAATAAAAACTTAAAAATAGTTTTCCTCCTGGTTACTATCTGAGCAATATCCCGAACACCCATTTTTATAGTCTAGCTGTCACTTGGAGTAACATGCATTTACCGAGGCAGGGGATGTTTAAAAATTAACGTGAAGATTTCTTTGCTGAGAAGTTCCTCAGGACAGAAGCTAGGGGAGCACACACATTCCCTCCATGGTTTCCAGATCTGAAACAATATAAAGATGAGCACAGGGACCAGAGGGAGAGAATGAGAACCTAATTATTCTGCAGCTGATTCCTGGTCACTGGGGGGTCCTGGCTCTCCAGGTTAAAACTATTTCACACCTTGGGATGAAGCCAGTCATTTTCTTAGCTGGAATCAACATCAACGGCTGGAGGGACTGAGGCCTTCTAAACCTGGACCTGCTTCTAACCTGTGCTCCCCTGAGTCAGTTCAAAATGCATCAGAAGAAATGGCCTACTTTCCCAATCTCAGCAACCGCACCATCCAGCCAGTAGGGCACCCGAGTTGGAGTGAAGGTGTGTTCAGCCCAGACTCTTCTCCCTTCCCAAGCTAATTAGTTACAAAACCTGCTGCACTTACGACAAATATTTCTCACTTCACCTCCTCCTTTCTAGTCCCACTGCTACTGCCCTAGTTGAGGTCTCCATCACCTAATACCTGTACAGTTTCAACAGCTTTCTAATTGGACTTCCTGCCCGAATTCTCCCTCTCCTCAAATCCATCTTTCACTCTGACCCATGCATAGCTGATCCTACCGCTTTCCAGTTCAAGAATCCTTCAATAGCTCTCAGTTACCTACAGCAAATAATTTACCTCACAGTTAAGTTCTGCAGAACACTAATACACTGCATGATTGAAAACAGGGGAGTGGAGGGCTCTTTTGATATTGGAGGCTGGGTATCTTTACGTGCAGGTACAACAAAGAGGTACACTTCCTCAGTGTCTGCTCTGTCCCCCAGACAGAAACACCCAATCATTCCTTGGGGACTCGGGACCCAGAGGAAGGCCCTGTAACAAAAATCAGTAAAGGATTTCAGAGTCTGTCAATGTCCTTGGCTAGGGGATCTCAAATGTCACTTAAAACACAAATGCTGGTGGGATAATGGGTTTTTTTTTTATACTTTGAAAAAGATGGTATAGATTATAGCCAGAGTCTGCTGAATATCCTCCAGCTTCCTCCAGGAAGGTAATCTGGAACTTCAAAACTATCTGTTTTCCATTAAGTACATGGAAGTGAGACTTCACATGAATTTTAAGTACTAAATTAAGAACAGGAAATTCAAATAACCTAAGAATCAGGTAGATCACAACTGACAAAATTCTGGCTGAGTTTCCAGTACAAGGTATTTGCTGTGTGCCTTCCCCACAACGTCCTCAAGATATCTCCCTACCAAACTAGTCACTAAGTCAGACAAATCTTCAGTATTTGAATTGGCTGCTGGCCGGCATTTTGAAAGCCAACTTCTCTATGTAAATGCAGCACTCAGATGAAAAATCTAACAACCAGTTGCACATCTTACAGCCAGAATATGTTTTAGTCAAAAGGGATATGAATCAAACATTCATTGAAGCTAAGTTATGCATTTCCTTGTCCTCATTCCACCTTATTTATATTCTTCTCTTTTTCTTCCCCTTACAATCTTTTGGGTGATTCACTCACACTAAGTTTGGGATGTGGCACAAATAACTTTTTTTTCCAGTTACCTTTATACCAGTATGTATTTCAAAACCAAGACAAAATAATAGTGTATTTATAAACATACTCTACAGTCCTAATAAAATCCTGATTGTTGCAGTATCTTGTATAGTTTGCATAGTTCTTTATGTTATAGCTTTGATACACACATACACACACACATCATTCAATGCCACAGGTGAAGAAAGCATCTATAATAATGAATGGTAATTGTGTACTTCAATTATAAGATCTACCACGGCCTTCTTACAGTCCTCTGCACTAGTAATAATTTAAGAATTAGAGCAATAAAAATAATATTAAGAAAACAATCTCTGAAAAATATTTTATATGCATATTTTGCAAATGAAAATATTTAAGCAGTGTTCCTATCATATGTAGGCTACCTGAGCTTTAACACAGCTCTGTACACGTAAAGACTTATGCAGGACCTCTCTACTGAGTGTTTGTGTACACCCATGTACCAAGCACACGCCCGCTTCCAGAAGTAAACCTCTGAACCTTACAACTTTACTACAGTAAATCCAAACTGAGACTCAGGGCAATCACCATTCCATCCCTTATTGTCAGGATGGGCTCTCTGCTGGGCACCAGTTCTCTAAGCAGCAAGACCAGCTCTCAACACTGAGAACAGCCTGGCTCTGGCCCTGCGGACAGCGCTGGAGGCAGGGCCAGCATCTACTCCCCAGAGTCCTCCTCACCTTAAGGACTGCAGTTTTCAGGGAGGCGAAGCATCTGCCACAAACAGCACATGAACACCACTAGAGAGATTTGTTCCAAGCACACAGTGAAGCAAGTAAAAGGCCAAGCTGAGCATCAGCTAATGAGAGAGCTTCCTGCTCCAGGCACTGAAAGGTACAGTCTTCCCATCTCCCAGGGATGAATCACGTGTCCTATCCTTGGCCACCAGGTCCACCAGCCAAGGACAGTGCTCTTTCTGAATGCAGGACTCTGGCATCTAGTCAATATATAAACCCACTCCCTTCTAACATTTCACAAGCACTAACAATGGGAAGAAAGGGCCTGTTTTATATCCTTCCCAATCTCGATCCCAGTTTCCAGAATCCCATGAATTATAATTGTTTTCCCAAAAGAGACCCAAACTTTCTGATTGAAGTATAATGCACATGCAAAAATTTGCACATACATCTGTATAGTTCAATAGATTTTCACAAATTTTGCATACCATGTAACCAGCAGCCAGTCAAAATTGACTTTTTAATAGAGACACACAGGATCTGTTTAGCTTTACTGAAAATGGCAAGGTCTGTATTCCAGGCTCCCACTTCCCATAGGCTTCCTATACCTTCCAACACAAGTCTGTCTTCAACACTGTAAAGAGACACTTTCTTAGCATTCCTCGCCACCCCGCACTCAGTCGATACATTTTTTAATAAGGAGGCTGTCAGCGGAACTGTAAAATCTCACAAAGCTAATCCTTACTCCCAGCAGTCCTCTCACTGTTTTATGTGGTGGGAGTCATTACTTGATGACATTTGGAGGAGAATTCTTCTGGTCTGGTCAGGACAGTGAAGAACAGCAGAGCCACGGTTGGTCTGATTCATGCTTTTCTATATCTGCTCATTATCTGTAGAGACCCTTGTGTACTTTCAGGCAGTCCTGGAAGCCCACGTAGCTGAGCTTCTCGAGTTTTCTCCAAAAAACTAACATTTAAATTTTTTATTTTCTCCCATTTCAAGAACTTTTTAAAGTACTCCAAATCTTAATCAACAAGCACAGTATAGGAATTAAAATCCAAGTCACCGTTTACAGTAGAACTATGTTCACATATGAGAAGCCAACACACATCTCCAATGCAAAAGGACCAACAGCAACTCTTTCGGAGCTGTACTAGCATCTTCAGAGGTGTGACTCAGGAATGTCTTCAAAATGCATGGTTTCGCCTACTGACCCCACCACACTCACAGAGCCCATCGACAATGCGGATGAAACCAGCATGCATCTGCCCCTCCAGATCACCCTCCGTCCTTCTCCACTCTGTTCTTCTACGGTGTGGTTGACCAATAAGCTCTGCTCTTTGGTTTCCGGTTAGCTTTGGCCAATAGGGGGGGCCCTAGCAGAGATCTGAGTGGAGGAGGGAAATGAGATTGGGAAATTTATTCCTTGGCTTCTTCCCCAGGGAGGAGGGCTGTATCTCTCCACGGGAAAGGATGCATCCTCCTCAGGGGTCCGTCCTTCCAGGTTCCTGTAATCATGCCCTTTCCCAGTCCCATTGGGCTTAGAGGTGGGAACAGCTCTGCAGTGACCAATATTGCATTATCCCTTCTGGTTTCCTTACACCTTGCCAACACCTTTTAAATTTACTAAACCTTCTAAAATTGTCCTACGTTAAGGATTGTATCTGTTTTCTGTAGGGATTCTGATTGATACATCAACCCTCTACTTAGAACTTACAGCTCCTTTTACTTTTATCAAATATTGCTATCTATTTTACTTTAAAAAATATCATTATGGAATCATGCAAATGTTTTCCTGAATTGGAAGTTCATGGAGCTGAATCAAAAATGAGAAAGATGAAATAAAAAGGAACTTTGGTACTCCTGACTAAGGCCAAACGTGGCATCAATGTGCAACTGTCATTAAGCTCTGCGTACAAATAATGAGAACAATTCCCTAAAAGACAAAACCTCTTTCTGACATCCCCTAGCTTTTATGTTCATTTAAGTTTTGTGGGTGTATTGTCATTTTAATTCATCAATGACTCAGGCATTCACACCATATCAGAAAGCAATAGCAAACAGCAAACAAGAAAGCTTGAAAGAAAGGGAGACTCTAATCTGGATTCTGAGTAGATAAAGATCTCCCCATTGGGGTCAAAGAGCAATCTGTCTTTCTTTTGGAGATTCCCCCCAACACCCAACTGCTTTATAAACTGTCAAGCCTGAACCATACAAATAAGATGATTGTATCACCCTTCAGTGGTTTGTTCTAGTTTTTAATTTTACTAACCCTTGGATTTGGCATCATAAAAAGAACAGAGCGCTAGAAAGGTATGTGAGGAGGTTTCTAGGCCCAGTTCCACTACAAATTGTCAGGGTCATTCTACACAGTGGCCTAGCTTCTTTGGGCCTCAGTTTTTCTCATTATGAAAGGAAGGCTGGTGGATGCAACTTCTCAATTTTTTGTTACCAAATTTTTACAACAGAGAGTAAATAAATTCTCCTTATGGATGCTGGAGGCAATAGCCTAAAGCTGCTTCCCACAATCAAAAACTTCTTCAAAGTCTAATATTTCAAATTAAAATTTTGAACTAATTTAGTTTATTCTCAGTGAAAAAAAGGTTTATGTTTCTTTTAACAGGAAAATGTTTTACAATACTTACCAATGTACATAAATCTTAAAAATGAGCTAACCCTTTAATCCAGCAATTCTAGGAAGCTATTTTGGAGAAATGGCTCCATGTGTATACAAAGATTCATATATAGGAATGGTAACTGTAGCATTTATCTGCAGAATTGAAAAATGGGAAATATTCTACAATTCTCAGTGGGCTAAATTCATCATGGTAAATCCACACTGTAAGATCATAGTGTCATTCAGTTTATTAAAAAGAATAAATTGATATGGAAAAATAACCATTGTACATTTTTAGGTAAAAAAAAAAGCAAGTCACAGAATAATATTTATTATGATCTTATTTATATTTTTAAAAACTACAAATAAGATATGTGTATTTTTAAGTGTATTTCTTAAATACCCAACTTTGTCAATGTACAGAAAAAGGTCAGAATGGATATCCAGTGCAGTGTTAAGACAGCTACCTGTGGGGAGGTAAATAGGTTGGGAAGTTGCAAAGGAAGACTCACTTCTCACACTATCCAGTTTTGTATCATTTAGACTTCTTCCCCCCCAAATCTCATTTCACTAAATTAAGATACCAATTATTTTAAGACTCAACCTTAGATTATGTACCACTAAGGGAAGAAAACTGTCAATAAAACTATTAGACACCATTAGTTTTAAGGTGCACATGTATTAGAATGGGGGGGTATTCTTTAGGATCGATACAATACAGTCGACGACTTCACGAATTTTCACAATATAGAAAAATTAGCATCAGCACTGTAGGAAGATGCATCATGTTTTATGCAACAAATTTGTGGACTTCACTTCATAATTAAATGCAACCAACATGGTCTCATCTTTTTAATCTCTAAAATCAACCTGGCCTTTTTACATTTGTGCGGGCTTATTGCTCACCCTGCTCTACGGTATCCTAGTACCTCACCAAGGGTCCTGGGCATCGTGATAACAAGGAAATGTTCTGTGCTTCCCTTCTTTATCAAATAGCCTTAATTCCACTCCTATATTCTGAGCATTAAGAGCACAATCAAAAGGGAGATAACTTGAAAATCTGATCCATGGGTTGCTAATTCTATCATTTGGATCAATAGAGCCAGTGAATCAAATAAGCCTCAAGACACTAATCTCTGGACATCATTTGAAATTAAACAATATTAAGGTTTCAATAATGACTCTGGAAATAAACTGGGGAATAAATTTGTTTACCCTCTAATTATTTTGGCATGATATTCACCATATTTTTGGAGCTCAAAGATAAATATTCACCTCCAACTCTTACTACAGTCAAGCAATAATTAAAGAGGACAGTTGAGAGACTGGGCTAAAAGTAAAGATGGCTTCTCTCATCTTCATGGCCTTTCACTTTATCATGGAGAAAAATTGAACAGATTAGGCACAGTTACTCATTTCAAATGTTACATATGCCTTTTTAGAAAATAATGAATGTCTCTTAGAGTTTATTATATTTCCAGGTTTTCTGATTGATTATTGTTTTAGTATATTGAAAGACATAAAAATAATGAGCTGAAGATAAACTGTAAAGCAAAAAAAATAATAACACCAACTAATAAACATTCTTAATGATTAAGCATCACAACAACCATAAAACAATTATTTAGGGTGGTTTTTTTTTTTTTTGGCCAACACTCTCCTACTGTACAGCTAAGACATCTTCTTGTACCTTAGCCAAGAAGAAAAGATAGCATTTAAAGCACACATATCTCTCCTCTATTATTCTGCTGTGACAAGAGTTAGAAGCTGACTTCTCAGTAAACGGTTGCCTTTGATTTTTTTTTCTTCTGAGAGATGAGACTCAAGCATTTCCAACTCAAATCACTGTGGGCTAGGAGATCGTGAGTACTGGCAAGCAAATAAGCAATAGACAAAGCAACCTTTCTGGCTTCTAGAGTTAAAAATCTTAAATAAAATGTCTCCCTTTTCAAACATCTAGTCCTCTTAAAGATGTGCACCCCACACACTTTCCTCCTTCAAGGAGTCTTAAAAGGCCACACATCCAGGTTCAAGGTCCAAATGCTAACATCTTACTTAGAAAGCACAAGACACCATAGTAATTGATCATTTCAGGAAGCACATGTCACATCGTGGCATTTGCATCCCAACTGAAAAAATTGCTTATCAGCAAATAGAACAGAATTTGGAATATAAAAAAACACCTTAGAAATTATCTAAATTCAATCTCTTGGTTTTATAGGAGGAAAAATAAAGGATTAAAACAATTAAATGACTTGGGCAAAATAGCCGCTAATAAGTGCCAAAGACCAAGACTTTTCCACTCCTCATGTTCTGTACATTATACTCTATCGAAACAAAATTCTACAAACTATTGACAAGGCCTTAGGAGATTAGTGCTTTCTTTTACTTGTCAATATCTATAATAATTTTAGAAGTCACTGTCAAAAATCATGCAAGTACTCTGAAAATAAACCAAGGAATTTGGTAGGAACATCAAAACCTACAGAGGAAGGGGCATGTTCAGTTCCAAAAGTATAAACAAGTTCATTATATGTGTAATAACCATAGCGGAAAACACTTTCTTGGCTTTAAGGGTTTTACACATGTTAACTCATTTCATCTTCCAAACCACCCAAGAGGATGGTTCCATTATTACTGACACTTCAGGGCTATGGAAATCAAGGCACAGAACATTGAAGAAATGTACCCAGGGCCACCAGTTACGAAGTGGGGAGCTGGGGCATCATTCCTAGCAATCTTCCACTGAGTCTCTGCTTTTAATCACAAAACTGTTACACATTATTGTTTCAAAATACAAAGTACAAAAAACAAACCCCATTTCCCTGGTTGTTAGACATGGTCAAGAGAAGATAAAAGTTTTATGGAGGTTAAAAAAGATTCAGAAACACCTTATCACTCACTGAACTTCTCAACGAATCTGCTAACAGAGTCATAACAGTGAAGGGCAGAATCTTTTTACTATATGATGCTCAAGCTAAAAAGAAGAGAGACATTAAGGAGTAATAGGACAAAAAAAGGCAAAATAAGAGAAGTAAGTCATACACAAACCATAAAATCAAGCTCCTAAATAACTGAGTGTTGCCAATATTCATGTTAGGAAGTATCCCTTAGATCATGTCCTCGGAACAAAAAGATTGAAAGCAACTTCAAAACATCCTGTTTTAGATTTAAGACAAGAAAAAATAGGATGTAGGAAGTATTGACATTGCGGCACGATTTAAGACAAGAAAAAAATATTTATTACTGAAATGACACAATTACGTTTTAAGAGAATACATAAGTGCAGAGTAAGAATGAGTATTGGTCTATTTCGATCTCAAACGCAATCACGTGAGACAGGCGGGCCATCTTCCTTTGGGCAAACCCATAAGCACTGTAAAAATGGCCACGCAGGTTTATTTCAGACTCATTCTAGTCAAAGTCTTAAAAAGCTCAGAATCCATGGCATAAGAACCTACACCCCCCAATCTGCTCGCCATTATGTTATATGAACTGTAACCCCCCTGGAGCTCACACACCAAGCAGTGGCTGACCAGGGCCCTGTCCTCAATAGGTGAGATCACGTGTGTCTGCCAGCCTGGCCTTTCAGAGCTGCTGCTGTTTTCAAAGTCCATGTGGCCTGATGCAGACACATTACAGGCACCTCGCTCCCCCTGATTCGGATCAGAATACAGACCCTATATCTATACAGCTTCTTGGTATAATTTTTAACTTAGCTCCATGAATATCTGAGTTCATGACTTGATAATGATTATAAAAACTAGTGGGAGAAGGAAGGGAGAGAACAAAAATGATAACCAATCCATTTATGTCTCCTCAGGTGGCTGACTTTACCTAAGTAAGGGATATTACAGGGACACAGTGAACAGAGCAATAAGAACCACCACATAGAAATAAGATTCAAGCTGAACTCTGATAGGAAAAGAATGGCTAAGGCAATGAGATGCCTCCCCACCTTCACCCTTAGAGGAAGTTTTTTCATAGTTATTGCTGACCTTCCTCCAGAATGTCTTGCACCACAAAACAATGTAATGCTCACCGAGTCACGGCACCTGAGCTATGGAGTCATAGGACCACACTCTAAAATCCTGACTGACATCATCATCTCACAGGAAAAAGAATGCCATCAGGAAAGGAGACGCAGGTACCCCCGAGGGGGATTGATCCTGACACTTCCCTCATTCACTTGATAATGGAAATTACAAAGAAAGCTGCAAGACTGATGACCTCAGAGAGGCCAGTTCAAGGGTTCTGGTCTGACTTAAGGAACTTCTCTCCTTAGCTCCATGACAATTGCATCTAGAAATCATTTCAATGTGTTTGTCAGAAAACCATCACTGCTAAGAACTGTTGCATTAAAGAGAATTTTCTGTTCATCATTTACCTAGACTCCAGACAAACACCAAAATCACTCAGCTGAGTAAAACAAGTTGATTTTCTCATCAAATTCCTTACACAGACCACGAGCAACATCTGGTTTTGCTCTCTGGTCAGTGATGCCTACACCTGGGCCCTTCTACAGAACAGGCCTCGTTCGCTAGGAACGGGCCAGAAACAGGCCAGAAACACTCCCTGGCCCCAGGAGGGGTCCTCTGATCTATCATAAACACATTTCTTTTCCAAAAGAAACCTAATCCTTACTGTCCCTAGAGTGTTTTTCCAAAGGTCCCTGAGGACACCAAGCCTTCTGTTTGTAGTACTCCCTCCCTAGCAAGCAGAAGAACACATCTCCAGATTTAAAATAACTTGATTGTACCTCTGAAAGTAGCAATCCTTTATTCTCCTGCAGATATGTTGCCTTTCAACCCTCTTGGGTATCTTTCTTTATGTCAAACGCAGTTAATTTTCCTTCTCCAAAAGCTCTATAGCAGAAATCTCCCACTTAGCATTAACTATCAATTAGCAAAGCGTGGAGTACCTCTAGATATGAACGTGTGTGAATGTACGAGGGTGTATAGTGTGTACACACCTATGGGCGTACAGACATTTAGGCCAAAATACGCAGCTTATAGAATACGAATAGTTTAAATAATCAATATATTTGTCCTTAAAATAGAGTTACATATAAATTTAAATATGTGCTTTTGTATACACACACTACCGTTTATAAAATTTACCTTTGCTTTGACTTCTATAAGACTTCTTTTTTAAAAAAAGGGCTAATGGGATTTTTTTAATCCTCGCCCAAAGGTATGTGTTTTTTATTGACTTTAGAAAGGAAGGAAGAAGGAAAGAGAGAGACATTGATCAGTTGCACCCTGTATGTGCTCTGACCCGGGATGGAACCAGCAATCTAGGTATGTGCCTTGACCAGTAATCAAACACACAGCTTTTGGGGGCACAGAACAACACTCCAACCAACAGGGCTGCCTGGCCAGGGCAATCTCTACAAGATTTCTAATGGTTTAATATATTATGGCTACTTTTCTAGGACTGAGAACACTTAAAAATGTTTTTTTCTCTCTAGTAAATGCCAAAAAATTTGAACTATATATCTTTTCTATTGAAATAAACCAGGTTTTTCTCTCCAAATACATTAGAATTTAAGCATTAGGAAGTAGATACAATTGTACCAGGGAAATCAGCTATCAATTCTGTGTGACGATAACCTTGGTTTTACTTTACAGAATACAGTGTACTGTAAAAATTTGTATTTCATTGAAATTGCTCAAAATTCCAGAAGGCTCGTGTAGGAGCTTTAAATTTTGCAAAGCATCCCCAGCACAGGCCAGTCTGGCACTACTGTGCTCAGTACTTGTTGAGTGAAAACAGCACTTCACAGAAATGCAATACGCAGTAACAGATTTAAAATGACATATTGACATTTGTGTGCATAGAGAGTCTGAAAGGATACATAGCAATATGTTAAGTGTGATCACGTCTGGGAGAATTTTAGGTAATTTTTTTTTTACTGATCTGCTTCTTCCATTGATCTCTCTAAGAACATCCCTCCTGTAGTTTGTGTAATAAACCTACTAAATGAAATAAAGAACTCTGTTTTGATCACGATTCCACAAATGTCAAAATACACATTGACTCCGCTTATAAAACATGTATACCAGGGAGCAGGTCTATCAAAATCTATTGTGACTCAGATAAAAAATACATAATGTTTGGGGGGTTCACCTAGTAACAAACGTCTTGGCCACTAAGAGCTGTATGACAACCCAGCATGGGCGGTGAAGGTGGAATGCGGCAACCCCCCCAGAAAAGAGTGTGGTGGGATTCCATGTGTGTGATCCATTATGACTGGCCTGGTCTCGACATGGCCTCACTCAGAAGCACACACTCCATAATCCGTGTCAGGGTAACAAAAGGAGTGATGTAAGGCGTGAAATCTCTTGTTCCCACGTGGGACCTTGCTGCGGGGCACTGAAGGATCTTATACACTTCCTTGTAACTCTGAATGGTGCTGACACTCAACTACCTTCCTAGAAACCAGAGCAGAATGGACTTGTTCAAAAGGTTCCACAGGACCCAAGAATCTAAAATGCCCAGACTCAAGTATGTGCCGGCATGGCTCTTGTTTCCTTCTCTTTAAATGTATCATTCATGAAATAGAGGTTACAAACAAAAATCTAGGATACAGTAAGTATAATATCTGCCTCTAGACTAGATTCCTAAGAAAAACCTCACACCACAGTATCCAAATCTTTCTCATACTGCAGGGATGTAAGAAGGTGCTAGCAGTATAGACAATATTGCTTCATTCTTATGCAGAACACAGTGGTCCCTAGGCAAGATGATCTTATTACAGGCTTACTACGTGCACATACTAAACGTAATCACTTGTCACATGTTGAACCCCACGCACCCCACAAGGACACCTGCAACAGCACGGAGTGGCAGGACAGATGCAGATGTCTCCCCAACCCCGAAGGAAGTGCCGTACTCAGCTTTCAGTGCCTGTGTATTCTTGGACCGCAGCTGGCCCTCTGAGAAAAGCCTCTCCACGCCTATCCACCAGCCCTGTTCCGAGAGCTTTGCTTCCACCTGGGCAAACCCCACACTTACAGCCATAAATGCATTGGCACTGAGAAAGGCTGCTGAGGATGTGGCACTCCAGGTGTGGCTTTATTGGTCACTTCACCGGGTCAGCTATTTAGGCCTAGTCTTCTCCATGGGCTTGAAGCTTTGTTCTCACACCATCTTGGGTAACACATCACATTATTCGTCCTTATAAAAACAAATAAACTCAAATAAGCATTGAGAGTCAGTTGGCCCCCTTCGAACGCCTCTGCCTTTCCCTCTGATTTATGTGACACAATTTCCATCCCACCCTTCAGAAACCCTCCCCTCCTTTCACCCAGGAGGGGCCCGATGCCTTTCTTCATTCCTTGGGGTTCCCACCTTCCTCGCCCCCACAGATGTGCACAGCTCTGAGGCTCTCAGCCGGTGAGCTGCCACTGAGTCACCAGGCGCACAGCACTGCAGTACCTAGCACTACCCGCCATCAACTGCCACCGCTGAGGCAAGACACTGCACTCTTCACTTCCCACCCTACAGAAAAACTCGGCCGTCCCGCGAGGCTGGACAAAAAGGAAAGAAAAATGTTTTCATAGTTATAATGGCTCCCCTCTGAACCAGTGCATCAGAAACGTATACAGGTCTGAAGAACGAGGTGCTGGATACTTTAGTTCCTAGCTGACTCTGTTCATAGCTGCTGTACTTCTAAAATAACTCCAACCAATCCACTTAAGTGCAATACAACACCCAATGACCAAAAATAAAAAGTTACAACTCAATAATACATTACATGTTTCATAACTTGCCGTGGAAAGGAGTGAGGAATAATCAGGCCTCCTGAGGAACCCAGTTGGGAAAGCTGGTTTACTGAATCCCTCTAGTTGCGTTTTATGTTCTCCCATCCCGCCTGCAGGTGTGGACCTTGGCTGTTTTAACCAGCACTGTTTCAGCCTTGCAGTAAACTGACAGTCGGATAATTTACGAGCACGCTGGGCAACATGCAGAGAGACTTTGCGGAAACAGAGTTAGAGTTAGAGCTAACACAGGGAGGAAAAATGAAATGCCTTATCAGAACACAGGATTTCTATCTTTCATGGATAGCACATCATTTGATACATACGTCTGCACTGACGTATCTCATAGAGGAGTTTTTTTGTTATAGTCTGTTTACTTGGTGATTGAGCCAGAGAACCTTATATAACACAGTCCTGTTTCAAAGGTAGCAACATGTATGGCATCACACTCACACACAGTTCTGACTCCTCACAGCAGTGCCCATTAGCCACCTCGAATCATTTTACCTTGCAAGGCTTCTACATAATTGATTTAAGATAAAGAGCTGCCACCAGCAATAGTAAAAGAAATATTCGGTAATGAGCTTTACCCTATATTCAAAAGCTGGCGTTCCGATGGTACGAGTTTAGGGATTTCAGAAAACCATTTTCATCCTGACTTTAACAGATGACATGAGCCTGACCTGTGGAGGGAAAGGAGCCCAGCTCTCTAAGCCAGAACACACGTGAGCACACTCCGGTCCCCGAGGGGAGCGTACAGGCACACTACCCCCTGCCTCTGCACTGTGGTGTTGTATGACTACTACCTTTGCATCTGATTTCCTTAACAAAGAAGCAGTCGATCCGTACCGCTTATTTGGCCAGAAAGCACATAATACAGCTACAGCTGAGGAACTTCCATTCATGCTTGCTCCATAAACAATGTGTATTATATAATGAATGAGCCTTTTCTATGAACCCTGCTGTTGGAAAACATAGTCACTTTCTGCAGAGTTTAAGCCAGTCTACAAGGAGCAGTTACCCCTGGTGAGATCAAACGTGGACCAAGCAGTGCACAAATCCAAACAGCGTGCTCTCTTAGCTGCCGTTGCTATCATCCTAATTCCTTTTTTGCTGGACAAGAAATTATATAATAAAGAATTATTTCAGTTAACTCTAAAGTATACAGAGAACATTGACACAGCGGCCAGCAAGCACCCGAAAGATGTTAGCTTTCAGCTCCATGTTCCCTGCGTTGCCTAAGAAATGGGGGAGGGGGTGAGTGTAGTGGGAGGAGGAAGAGGAGGAGAGAGGGAATCAGCTATCTATGAAAATACTTACAGCCTCCGAGTCTTCAATTCCATGCAGGTACAAATTGTCATACATGGAGGTCTGATAATCCAGAGCACCTCTTTCAAGGCAAAAAGCAAAACTGCTACAGAAGCCACAGCTAGAGCTAAAAGATAGAAAAGGCCTGTGTGGAGAACTGCACCTGCCTTATCAATTCCTGTGGATTTGCCAGGCAAGATGCTATTCATTCACATCACACAGGGGGAGGTTATCACCAGAGGCAGTTCAGACCTGGCATTTTATCGGCCTTCCCAATACAGAGCATGAAAAAAGCAAAACCCTTTCTCAACCACAGACTGGTGACTGAGCTAGGAAAGCGGCCTCTGATTGGCTCGGCTTGCCTGCTTCAGTCAGCTGAAGAGCGTTCCCTGGGAGAGTGGAGGGCGACTGGAGCATCCTCCCCGGCAAAGAGCTGCTTCCTGTTTCGCCTGCACTGTATACAGTTCTGCCATAAACACATCGATATCTAAGAGGCTGCTTGGAACGTGTGGAAAGGCAGACTATTGGATACTCTCAACACAGCTGCTCATCTTCTTAATTAAATTCACAATTGAAGGGAGGTAGGGGAGCAAAGGGAAGATTTTATTCTCAGAGAATACAGTGTAAAGACAGGCGAACAGATACTAATCTCCATCCAACATCTGTACTTAACAGATGCAATTTCAGTCAAATGGGCAATAAGTCACTTACAAGTTTGTTGTTTTTTAAAAGCATAAGCTAAAAAAATGGATAGAATAAACAGATGGTAAGATTTCTTGTGGGAATTTATACTGTAAAAGTTTCAATATTCTCACTGAAAAGTTTTCAATATTCTCTGCCTCATTGGCAGGAAAATACCTCTTTAACCCAGTGAGTGAAATGTGAAAAGAAAAACCAAAAGCTCCCAAAAGCCTTCATTTAGATGTAAAAATTTTAATGCCTCTCCAGTTTAATTTTTTAACTGCCTTTAAGTAACAGCTGATGTTTTAGCTTAAGTCCTTCATCCCCTTTCCAACATTTACACCTTCAATATTCCTGAAACAGCATGGATCTTTTCCCCAAAACTCACACAGACCGGTCCCACTCCCTCCCCCGGCTGCCACCACACCACGTGTGACCTAGGGCAGGTCCCACCCCGGAGCTCCCCTGAGCACTTAAAAGGGTTTTCTGGTCGACCAATACGTGCTGTGGCTTTGAAGCAGGAAAGCTCTATAGCTCACTGTAAAAGAAGACAGCTATATTTGGGAGTGGGGGGAAGACATTGGTGAGAGGCAAAAAACATAATCTAGAGAAGCTGAATGACTCATTGGGATAAGCAATGACCCAGAAACTCACAGGCTCTGAGTCCAATTTCAGCCTCACGACGAATCAGTCAGACGGTTCTGGACCAGTCACCACTCTATGGGTTTTAGTTTTTCCACCTGCCAAACTAGGGTTAGCAGTAACTCAGAGGAAGAACTTTTAAAATCTAAAGTGCAACATGAACACTTATGAGGGACAACCCTGCTTTGTCAGCTGGAAGGCGCTGGCTGCTGGTCATGGGAGCTCGGCACAGGACTAACTGGCTGGCCCTGGACCTAGGAAATGAGGTCCATCCTTCTAACCACTATCTCCAAAAAGTGTAACTTACAAAGAAACAAACCCGAGTCACAAAAGCAATACCAGAACCACAGCCGTCGAGCAGAGCAGAGCGTACTTCTTCTGAGCCTGCACTGACCCCTTAATGTCTTTCAGTCACAGCCGCGCACCTTCGGAAGGGCACCAGTACTTAGTCACTTTCAAATACGAACAATAGCAAGGGGACTCTGCCCTTCAGAAGCCCCAAATGGGAGGGTTCAAAGAGGATGCCACCCGTGCCGACACAGAGGAATAAGGGCAGAAGAGAAAGGGCGTGACTGGCAGGACACCACAGGAAAACAGCCGCTGCGGCTCTACCTGTCAACCACTGTGTGTCCCGAAGGAAACCCCTTCCCAGGCTGCCCCTCAGCTCTCCCCTCCACCAAGCAAGGCGACTGAGTTAAAGGATTTGTAAACCCAAATCCCTGTGTCAGATTCTGTCATTTTAATGAACTCTGTAACTGTACGGAATTGTGATATTTTAGCCAGAATCCACAGAAAATTGAGGCAAGGCAGTCTTTTTTCTCTTAAGATTTTCCAGATCATTTCCTTACTTTACCACCTTAGTTGAGAGTATAGATATTTCCTGAGTACCTTAAATGGAAATCTAAGGTATGGGGGTGGTGGTGGGAGAAGGGACAGGAGAGGCAGTCCACTTCCATTATTCACCCAGATGAGAGAAACTGCCCCCTAACTGGAAAACTGCACGTGACTCAATGTTTTGCATTTCCCTGCCTCAGAGTGCTCGCTACAGCTAATGTGAGGGTCTAAAGGAAGTGTCTAAAGCTCAGAGGCTCATTCTGCAGTAGACTAATTCATGCAGTAAGCAAGTCTGACTCAAGGTGGGATGTCAGGGGGAAGGCGCTTGATGAAGCACAGCAGCCTGTGGTTACTCCCTGCAACCCTTCATGCGACCCTTCAAGGACTAAGAGCAGGTATGAAACGGGGCAGCCTGCCTCAGCCTGCTCCTCAGGAGCCGAGAAAAATACTGGACTCAGAGTCACAAATTTCCAGAGGCGGGAGAACCCCGGAGTCACCTAACCCAGCCCTCATTTTAAGACCCAGAATGGTTCAATTGCTGTATTCAAAGCCATAATTTCTAGTGTTAAGTGTTCCTCCCCACTCCCTTCTTGATGGGGTTTTCAAGATGAGGGACGAGCAGCAGTGGACATGTCCCCAGAAGGAATTTGGTGAAACAGAAGGAGGCCACTTTCGTGGGGGTGAGGGGAGGGGCTATTTTTTATTACCACTCCTTTCCTTCTAAAAATGGTCTAATCACGAGTCATTTGGTCATCCACAAGCTGACAAGTGAATCTATTTAGTAGGTTAGGGAAGCCCCTAACATTTGGGTCCACACAGAATAACCACTGCACCTGCAAGTCAGGTAAGATTTCGACTCCATGCTCAGGCTGATCCCGAATTCCAGAGAGATTCAGACTGGAATTCCCCACCGGAACTCTGAGGAGTGTCCAGAAAAATGAACTCAAAGCTCATGGAGGCTCTTGGAACGGACCATCTCTATCCCAAGATGCTCTGAACTAAGAACTGACTGAAGAGCCGTGAGAGGCCCTGGGACCATTCTGGGCCTGTTTCGCATCCCACGTCACCAGCTTTTGGTCAAAGGGCTTCGGGATTCCAGCAGGTCTAAGTCCCAAGAGCCCAATTTCAAGGGTGTCACACCAAACTGCAGCAAGAGGTGAAAAGTAACTGAGGGACTGGCAGTCTGTTGATTGACCTGAGGAGTTCTCCAGTTAAGTAACTGCTTGAGAGGATGGTCTGCTTCTCCTACCTGAGGCTACAATGACAACAAGTATGAAGTCCCTGCAGTCGCCCTGAGTTGTGTTTGCCAGGTGCCCCCTACCTCTCAACACTGAGTAGCCCCCAAAGTCACACGCTCAAAAAGACTCCCGCTTTGAGACTGCTTGCTGACCATGTTTCTGACCTACTTCCTCTCAAGTCATCTCTCATAACGATCAACAGTTCACAGTCAAAAAAGACCCTATAACAAGGCACGCTCATGTGATCGGCTATACATTCCACATGATTCTTTTGCTTTTGCTGTGAGTCAGGACTTTCCTTACAGTTTTGTTATTTGTTTAGATTTAAAATACTAATGGAGAACATCTTTTTTAAATGAATTTATTGTTGTTCAAGTGCAGTTATCTGCATGTACCCCCCACTACTCCTCCCCACCCCATAAATTCCACATGATTCTTGGGAGAGAGGTTGCTCTTGCAATTCAACAAATGCCTCAGCTGATCTCCGTTCAGCAGAAGAAACGGCATGGTGCTCAACAAATCAGAAAGCCCTCTTCTGTATCTCAAGAGGACAGTACTTTGAGTTAGTGTTTGTCGGCTTCAAACATAGGGACATGGAGTTCCTTTCCTTTCCCTGGACTGGGCTTCATGGCACAGCAAACAATGGGATTGATGGTGGAATGCAAAAGACAAGCATTTACTTCTCTCTTCCATGTGTTTGGAAAGAGGAAGGAGAGGGAGAGAAAAATGAAGAGGGAGCTAATCCACCCTGAGTTTTAGACAGCCGTAATCAAGACGAGAAGGGTAGATGTGGAAGCTAACAGAAATGTTGCTGCCCAATTTCCACCCACATTTTCCGGGAATGTAACTTGCCTAAGCCGTGTAGTTAGGAATTCTACAGGAGGATGCTGCAAGGTCAGGGAAGGAACAGAGGGATCATGTTTGGACTTCCGTTGGCTCTGTGAATTAGAACACAAGGCCAGCGTCCTTAGTGGCCAATTCTTAGCTACAGGCGTTATTTTGCCTTTTGTTTTTATTTAAATTTTGCGAAGTGACCGCAGTGGGCTAGATGGTTCTCTCCCTCTTTGGCTCTGCAAGAGCTGATCCACCCCCTTGTTTTCCTCCAGAAATCTGTGGCACAACGAGTATATATACTGCAACCCCGTTTCCTCACCGATGTGCCTCAGAGAGGTGGTAGTGTTAGCATGGCCAGCAGAAGAAAGAAAGCAGAACATAACAAAGCATTGCAGACGATTGATTCCCCTCTTACTCATTCTCTGAGTTTGAATTTAAACCTCACTGCCTAGGCAGGCATAGCCTCAAGTGTCTCTGGGCCTCATCTGTAACATTGAGGTCAAAACAGCTCCGGACTTAATGAGTTAATAAATGAAAGGGACGTAGGAATTTCCTGGTGCACAGAAGGCAGAGAGAAGAATCAGCTCTTCTTTAAAGGGAAGTAGTATGGAACCAGGACCGCCTACACAGCCGAGCTCCAAGGAGCCCCCCACACTGCCATTTGTGTGCCCGGGACTCCTGGGCAGTGAAGCAGGAATACTATACAGCAGGGGCTCTGGAGCCAGACTGCCCACAAATCCCTGCCGTGCCACTTCTAGGCTGGGTAACACTCAGCCAGCTACTCTGCTTTTCTCTGCTTTCATTTCCTTACTTATAAAATGAGGACTATCCCAAGATTATTCTGCAGACGAAAAGCCTTGAGAGAAGAAAGTGCTCGGGACGTTGCCTGGCACAACTCAATGCCGTACATCAGTCGCTTCTTCCTTTGGGCCTGGCCTGAAGCCCTGGTACCCTGTGGCCCTGGGCTGGCATTCCTAGTACTTGCCCCTGATGTTGGCCTGATCCTCTCACACCCCACCTGGGACCCTGGTCTCCACCAGCAGAGCTGAGACCAGCATCCTGCCTCCTGTTGCCCTACTTAGCTTCGTGCCAGCCTCCTCCAGGCTGCCTACCTGTTCATCTGGCCAGGCTGATTATTCCTTATGCTGAAGCTGGCATGCGAGCCAGGCCACTGTGGCCTGATACCATCCTGACCCTTCAGTCACCCTGCTGAACTCTGCATCTTTTCTGTGTGCCCTGGGCACCATCCATCCCCGCACTGGCCTTCCCAATGGCCTGGACTCTTGCCAAAATAGAGTTCTTACCTCCATCATGCCCACCAACCCCTCCTGAACTGCCCCGACCTGCCACAAGCCACTGCCAAGAAAACACCCCCATGAAAACCCTGTGACACAGATGAATACTGGCTCTTACCACGGAGGCAAGAAGAGGGTGAGAAGGACAGACAGAAACACAGACAGACAGGGAGAAAGAGGCAAACAGAAAACCCTAGATATTCAGAAAAATTATTATATGGACTAGCTTCCCTCCTCTCTGCAATTCTCGATGGCTCCAGGAAAAAATAATACTTCATAATTCATAAAAGAGTGAGCGTAGGTGAGGTAAAAAATTCCCATGGCCTATTCAACTTGCCAGAAAATGACAGATCCCACCCTGTGATTGACGTATTACTCAGTATTCTCTCACTTTCTGAAATTTCTGTTAAAAAAGATGCCAATCTCTTGGCAAAAACATTCCACAGAGCCACAATTTTCATTAACGCCATGCCGCTCTATTTTCCACTCTGCTCCGAAATGAAGTGAGGAGACGGTCCAGCTGGTCTCCTCCCTGCTGCCTCTACATCGTTCAGCTGACATTGTCAGGGCTAATTTAACAATTACAGCTTTCAGTTGCCGGCTGCTCTGCACTACTTTCCAGGCTGGGAACTTGAAGATCAGCAAGACATGACTGCATCCCCCTGGAAGCCAACGGAGGGGCGGTGTGGTAGCAATACTGGGGATCCTTAGGACAGAAACTGAACCGAGGTGATGGGTACAATCAAAGCTCTCACTGGAGGTTCTCAAACCTCCGGTGAGAACTGGAGAGTGATTTGATTCCTTTCTCTGCACAGTTTCCGCAGGGGTGAGAAGCGGGAAAGCCAGAAGGAAGGCATGGGTTTCACTTAAGAACAGGGCAGAAATGAGTCAGCCACCAGCTTCCTACCCTGGCCTGGGGCAAACCACTTTCCATGATCCCAAATCTGTTGCAGAGAAGAAACAGGTCAGTTCGGTTTTTTATGTAAAATTCTATTTTCTAATTTGCTTTTAGGCAGAAATTCATGTTTTTCTTTCCCAGGGGGAGTTTTTCACTATGATTTGATAACACAGTTTACAGACAGATGCATTCAGTCACCTAATAAACATCCCTAAACTAGATGCTTGTTGAGTATCCAATATCGCCTCCAAAGCAAAATCAGATTGTGTCAACTCCTGTTTTAAGGCGTCCCCATTGCTCTTAAGATAAAGACCCAAATCTTTAATATGGTCTAGCCACAGTCTCAACATTTCTCTTCTCATATATCTCTTTGTTTTTTTCTTTTAAGTAATCTTTTATTTTTCAATTACAGTTGACCTACAATATTAGTTTCAGGTGTACAACCCTGTGATTAGATATTCACATAACTCACAAAGTGATTACTGGGATAAGTCCAGTGCCCTCTGACCCTGTATATAATTATTACAATATTATTCACTATATTCCCTGTGCTGTATTTGTCGTGCTGAGTGAAATAAGTCAGACAGAAAAAGACAAATGCCAGATGATTTCATTTATATGTGAAATCTACAAAAGAAATGAACAAGCAGAACTGAAGCAGACTCCTATGGGACGTTTTTTACATTTTGTTGAATTTATTGTGGTGACATTGGTTAACAAAATTATACAGGTTTCAGGTGTATGATTCTATAATACCTCATCTGTGCAGTGTATTGTGTGTTCACCACCCCACGCCAAGTCTCCTTCCATCACCATTTATCCCCACTTTGCCCTCTTCTACCTCACCCCACCCCCAACACAGAGAACATTTTGATGGTTGCCAGATGGAAGAGGGGAGAGGGGATGGCTGGAAAAGGTGACGGGATGAAGAAGTACAAATCAGTAGCTGCAGCAGAGTTGCGCCTCTCATTTTGCACCTCTGTCGCTTACACCCCCTCCCCTACAGCCTGTCTGGCCTTCTTGGACTTATCACACTCCCTCCTATGACTGAACTCTGTCTATTCTGAGCTCTTTGCCTAAACCCCACACTTCCCCCCACCCTGTTCCCATGAACATGCACTAAGGAGGTGGATGATTTAATATCTGTGTCCAGAATGTGAGTTCTGTGGAAACAGAAATCACTATCATATGCCCCCGCTGCCTAACACGGTGCCGTGCACGTAGTTTTCAATAAATATGTGAATAACTCACAATGGCCCTGAACTCCGTGGCACTCCTGCACTGCGGCTGCCAAAACAGGGCAGTGACTAAAATACAATTTTTAAAAATCCCAAAATGAAATTTGGGCATTTTTTGGAGCTAAGAAAACCCAGAACATGAACACCCCTACAGGGTCCTCACCAACTTGTCCTCATGGCCTGAAGAGGAGAGAGGGCCCTGTTCAGAGTCAGATTCTTACAGATCAGATAACCTGGGTGTTGTTTTGACAATGCCTCCATTTCAATGAAAACATAACTTACAGTGTGCGGACAAGGTTTTTGTTTGTTTGTTTGTTTGTTGGTGCTGGAGCAAAAAGCCCATGATCTTTCATACCTTTAGAACTTTTGAACACAGTGTTTCTCTGTATGGGGGGCTGGCTCCACTCTGTCATACCCCGCTGCTCTCTTCTTCCATTTGGTGAGTTCATTCCTTTTTTCAGGTCCCGTGTAAATGTGACTAAGAACTTCCCCGACTCCCTCAAACATCAGATGCTCTTTCCATACTCCCATCGCACTCGACTCTCCTGAACTTCTCTCTACTCACAGGTCGACCACACAATGGCGTGATTCCTCCAGTAGACCCATTTCCTCCACCACAAGATGAACAACTCAAGCAAGAACCATGTCTTACCCAGCTTTGTACCCCAAATGCTCCATTCCATAGAAAATCCTCAGTTAATACTGGCTATAGGAACTAAATGACGAACATAAAAAGGAAGCCCACCCTTTGTGCCCTGATGACGTTGCCACCCCCAAAATCCACGCAGTCTCCTCCAGCAGATGTCGGAGACCTCACCATGAGGCAACAGAGAAGGTCATGAGCCGGAAACGCGTGAGGCAAGTTTTAGGGCTGCTGCAGAGTCAGAAAGCAAACTACAAAATGAAAAGGGGTGTCAGAAACTCAGATGTGAGCTGGACTTTGGTCAGCACTAGAGACTTTTTGGGGTGAAATCTATGGGCACGGGGGATACTGCTAAATGATGAATGGATGGTAGCATTAGAGTTCTGGCATGTTTCCCCAAAGGTTCTTGCCTTAGAGCATGTTTTCAGAGAAATGGCTATTTCCCTCTGGAAAAGAGTGCCAGACTATGTACCCTTCCAGGCCAGGAACCATCTCTTATCTTATCAAAATACCCCTTTCTAAGTCAGTGTCTTTCACAACAGCTGGAAAACAGAAGTTCCGTAACTACACGGGGAAAAGCCGAATAAGCTAGCATGATGTAGATGACCCCCACAATACAACATAGCACCAAGCGCACCACGGGTCTCCAGTTCTAGCATATCTCAGGCAGCCTCAGGCACCAGACTCAACAGCAGAGTAGGGAAGTCTGACTCACCCCAAAATACTGAGCTTAGAGTAGCAATAATACTGACTCTAGGTCCCACCTACAAGTAGATCTAGAGCTGTTTAAAGTACTGTTGGACTTGAGCAGGATTACTTCGGGCAATGGATAGTTCTCAGTTTCTGCAACTCAGTGGACAGTCGTGAGAGAACAGCGGTTACGGCGCACCCTCCTGCGCTTCGACTTCTCTCTTCTTCTATGTGGCTGAAACGACTAAAAGCCCCTGTATCCATTCTCCACTCCCTCATTGTAGCAACAAACCCCATTCCACACCCAGTTTTAGCAAGGAAATATGCATCGCCAACTAGAAACTGCATTTTACAGTCTCCTTTGCAGCTAGCTGTGATCCTGTTCTTGCCAACAGAATGAGTGAAAGTAATGTGACCAACTTACATATCGGATTCTTGAAAGCATACTGGTTGCCCAACACATCGAACACATACTCTCTTACCCGTTCCTTTGCATGTGGTGCTAATGAACTAATTTCCACTGTATATACGAATGATGCAGAGCAATCACGCTAAAGAAACTTGAATCAGTAAATGCCATGTAGAGAGGGCTAATCTGCTGTTCTGGAATGCTCTTCTATAGATGAAAGAGAAAGACACCTACATCTTATTTAGGCATCTTTACTTGGGAATGTCTTTGTTGAAGCAGCTTACACTAACTGATACCAGCTGCAAAAGTAACTGATATATACAGTCCATTAGAGCAAGAGCAAGAACAAGGCAACCAGAAAAATATGTCCAGAAGGCAGGTACTGGACGCAGAAAAGTACACCTCACTGGTTTCTCTCATTCTTTCACAAAATGCTCACAAAAGCAAGGTGGTGGTCAGTTCTAGCAAATCCCCACCCCACCTGCTCCATCACCAATAAAATTAGAACATTGCTACATAATTGCTAATCCTCAGTGAGCATGTTTATTTTCTAAAATCAAAGATTTGGAACAAGAACAAAATGTTGGTAAGCCCAACACAACATAAATTGCCAATTTTTATACCTTTTTTTCCAAAGCCCAAATGAATTTAAAGAAAATCTTTAACCCTACTCAGTTTTAGAATTAAACTAGACCACTACAAGAAGGAAAATATTCACCCCCTTTTAGTAAAGTCCACAAGGCTTTGCTCATGAAGATTTGTATTTTCAACATCACTTCTCTCAGTCCGCAGTCCGTCTGGTCCTTCCCTCTGAAGCGCTGGGTGGAAAACCTGCTGGAGCACTCCGTCCAGAGCCTTTCCCCACGAGGCGCAGAGAGGAACAGGCTGAGTTACTTGATCTAAATTCTAATTCTTCGAAGTGATTCTGACATCAAGTATTCAAAGGAAAGAGCAATTATCTCCATAAAAAACAGTATATATTTGGGGATGAATTATAAAAATACTGTATATTAATGCTGATAGAAAACAGAGAGGAATGTAAAAAGTTACCAATAATCTCTTATATCTTAGTCAGTGTGTCTCATCAACCCAAAAGCGCAAACACAGCGCGGAGACTTCGGCAACACACACTCGGCTTTGCAAAGGTGTCTGGCAATGCCTTTTCTTCATAACAAAAAGGCCTCCTCAACTATTTAAGAAAGATTGAAAATTAAAGTACCAACATTCAAATAAATATTTAGGTGCCATGTCCCTTACAGCACCCCAGACTCGTGGCACTTCTGAGCCCCGTGTAGGAGGGAAAGGTATAAACACTCCTTGATCCTCTCTCCTGTGCACACTGAAAATCTATTTTATTTTAAACTTGGAAAGGCAGTAGTATCATAATTTTCAAAAATGGTAATTTAAAACAAATTATTTCTAGCAGTCCTTCTAAGTTATTCTTTCAGCAACAAATTAGCTCTAAATATATATAAAACACTACAAGACAGCAAACTAGTAACTGGTCAGTCTGGAAGTAAAGTCAAATCCCAATGTTCCCTAGGTTTCTTGGGCTCCTCCACCTCTCCATTTAAACTTATGGGTCCTGTGAATATGAACCAACTGTCTGAACAGATTTGGGTATGTGCACACACCATGAAAGCGATAGAACACACCGATATTCCATCACAGGAAAACGGGGTAAATCTATAAACACACTGTGTCAGAGTACGATCAGCAGGCATTAGGAGAAGGAACATTATTAGTAAATGTTCAGATTTACCTAATTTAATGAGAAATTATGAGTTTTCCCTACCAAGTACCTTGAAACCTTTCCATCAAAGCCTTGAACTAAAAGACTACGTCAGGCAGATGGTTTGTGGGCCTCAACTAATAAAGGCTTACCTTTTTAAAAGACTATGTACCTGAACAGTAAGACATTAACCAGCACAGCCACTTTGGGAATCATTATCCTACCTTCAGTCAAGCAAATTGACTACCAAAAGTTTGGGGAGAATAAGAAAAGGGCCGGTAGGAGAAGGGATGACTGAGGTCACTTCATACTCAGTGGAGTCACTGAGTTCCTTCCACACTCAGCTCTTGTTGGTTGCGTTGACTTCATTTAAACCATTTACTTGAGGAACATAAAAAAACAGAAAAATCTGAACAGTTAGAAATCATGGGAAAGTTTCCTAACATCACACGATTCTGAAACAATAAAAGAAGAGAATAAAATATAGTTTTCATTATATCCATCCTCCATCTATGTGACTACTGCCATCTCTCCTTTACATCTTTCTCACTTTATTCCCACTTCATCCACTCACTACACCTCCCCCCAAACATGTGCGTTTATAATCCAGCTTCCTGCCGCCTCTCGTGCTTGAAACCAACTTCAGCATTTTCCTAATCGACCACAATTTCCTCACTCTTCCCTCCACAGATCAACTCTCTGTAGTGAGATCTTCCACTGCCAATTCTACAAACTCGTCAAAGCCTTTCCAATGAGTATATTTATTTTTCTAATTACAAAAATAATTAAGAAAGGACTGTTGTAGAAAACTTGACAAATTAAGAAAAGTATAAAGTGAAAAAAAGCTACTAAAATACACGGGGGGCAAAAGTAGGGTTACAGTTACGAGTATGCAAAATGCAGTTTATTCTTGTATTATTATTTATTAATTACTGCATTATTTTCCACATGAACAACTGTAAACCTACTTTTAAACCATATGATTACTGTCAATACTTTGGTGTCTTTCTCTGTAGCATTTTGTATCCTCTTAACAATAACACAAGCCTTTCCTCGAATTAGTAAAAACCCGTCATAAAAATAATTTACTACAATGACATATTTCATCATATAAATAGAATATGCATTGTTCTGCTCTTATAAGTAATGCTGGAATTATATTAGTCAGCAGTCCAGATTATTTTGGGGAGTTAGACTCCCAGATACTTGGGAGTGTGAACATTTTAAGACACTTGATTGCATTGCCAAATGCTGTACAGAATGATTCCACGAATTTATATTCCTATTAGTTCAATGTGAAGTTCTAATTCTTAGCCCTATGACCAGTAATAGGGCAAGAGGGGACCTAAAGGTCTAATTTTTTCATCTGTTCATTTGATATGCAAAAAGTGGCATCTCACTGAGGCTTTAATTTGCTTTTTTTGCTAGTGAACATATATATGTGACAAGATATGTATACACATAAAACACGGCTTCCTTCACAAGCATGGCAAATCTACTGGCTCTGCATGAGGAATTTTCACACCTGAGTCACACAGACTGTGAAGGCCCTGTTTCCTCTTTGGGGGAAAGTCTCGTGAAGATGACATCCGAGGCTGCCAACCGTGGCAGAAGATCAGCATCACCCGCTTTGTTTACAACCTATTTACCCTCCGAAAAATCAGCTCAGTAGAGGTTCTACCATCTTCATTTTCTAAAAATTCCATTGCCACTTCAGTAGGCAACTGGATGAGAAGACCACAGGGCTAACTAACACTACAACAGTTACACATCACACCTATTAGGCGAATAGGCTACTGCATGCAAATCCTTAGGCATATAATGAAGGGCATTACGCCCTAACCCTTCATGTTGTTCTGTGGTGCTGACCTTATATCCATAAACCAACCTATTCACCCTGTGACATCTACTTTTACCGGGTGACATGTAATTGCCCATATCTCTTAGTCTCATTTCTAAGAATGATCTTGTTTCACATGAAAAGAGAGTAATGTAAACACTGATGTACCTTTTGTTTATATACCCCACATTTGGCTTAAGTATTTACACAGTAGAAAAGTATCTGGTGTGACTTTTCAAAATGGCACCTCTTCCAACTCAAAGACAGCTTCTGCCTGTATTCTATGGGCTGGGGATAAATATTCATATTATTTACTGAGTTATGATGAAGTTTACCAAAATATGAAATCCCAGCTAACCCTTGGGCTCATCCCCAACCCCTCTCCCATCTCTAACCAACCAATTAGTCCCCTCACACCTCACTAAACACCCCCTCACACCTCACTAAACACCACCTCACACCCTATTAAACACCCCCTCACACCTTACTAAACACCCCCCCACACCCTATTAAACACCGTACTGGAAGTTAACGGCTATTGACAAGTATGGCTTTGCATACTTGTCCACCTGATGTAACGTGGGCTTATGAAGTGCTCTCTCTCACAGTCAGAGGTAACACCATTATAGGGGAAGGTGTGAAGGAAAACAAAAGGAGATCTGATGTGAGAAAGAAACGTTTCTGCCACATCAAATCACTAACGTAGACACAGCCTGGGTCCGATCAGACCCCCTCTACACTGCCTGGCTCCCAGTGCCTCCTTTGGCCTACGCTCTACTGGCGATCACAGTTTGGACAGGTACACATCATCAGTGCAAGGAGGTCTGCCACGGTCGTTTCAGGGATCATTTCTTTCCTGACAGCTGCGAAACGTGGTCATTCCCCACCACTACAGAGAAAAGGGAATGGAAGGAAGGCCCCAACTCAAGTGCTAAGAGCCAGTACCTACAATGTCAGGATGGAATGAGTAAATTCATGTCCTTGACAAATTCATAAGTAGAAAACTCACTCCAATTTTTCAACAAGAAAAGGGACAGATTTTCAAAATTAGGAGGAACATGAGTCCAAACAAATTACTTTGTCTGGTCTGTAGGTCAATTCCCCGAAGTATCAGCATTACTATGCCAACTGTTATCTTGGGCTCTTGGTACAAATTAATTGACAATGATGGTAGGCTATTTGAACTTCAAAAATTAAATCTTTATATGGCAATGAATATTCTTTATGATTTACTGCTGGAGCTCAGGGTGGGTACTTCAGTCTCTGGGCTTGCAAAGGCATGCACTGCGTTTCACTCTGTTCATGTTTCCAGAGGCCGTTCTGCCTGCCTTTGGATTGTTTCTGTCATGGACCCATCCTCAAATGAGTCTCGGGACAGAAAAGCTTGGACCCACTGAGCATAATAAGTTGTGAGGATGCATTAAAAAAAGCAGGAGGGGGGATCTTGTTGATGTTTTGAACCAAGTGAGAGAAAAAAGCATTAACAAGTACAGCAAACTCAATGACTGGAATTAGCAAACCAGGACACACATACGAAAGTGTAATCACAAGGTCACACATTCCCAGCTAGCCATTTAGCTGTGTGTCACTGTAAATCACCATGCTAGCACTTTCTCTCATCTTCATATTTTTTATTTTTCTAAATTTAGTGTCATTATAAATGCTTTTAACTCAGACGACTTAGTACTTATGCACAGAGAGTCCATCACGGTTTCGGTACGGTCCACCAATCTAAATGTCTCTCCTTTTGTATATTTCCATTTCCAATGATAATATTTCAGTCATATGTATCATTTCCTGGTGTCCATTCTTGAGCATTTATACATCTGCATAAATTTGCCCAGAGAATGCCTTCATATATGTTCATTAGAGATTGTATGAAGGGAAGCACTGAGGATGCTTCCCTTCCCTCTCTACAGAATCCCACATTCTGATACTACTGCCCCTGACACCTTTTAAATGCCTCCTCTTTCCTCAATTCCTAGGAGTCTAGGCTCTCCCAGTTTTCCCCCTGCACTGCTGGGATGGCCTCCTAACTGGTCCTCCTGCCTCCACCTGTGCCCTCCTCTCATTAATACCAAAATATCCTGCATATCTTACCTTATGACTCTGTTTAAACCACAGCAAGAGCACCCCCCCTTCTCTGTGATAAAATTCAAATTCTTTCATGGATTAAGCACAATACAAACCACTTCCTGATGTGACTTCCTCACACCATAGGCTGCAGCCATACAACACTGTACTTCTTGAAGTACTTGCTTTTGCTACCTGTGTTTTTTGAACCTTCTCCCTCCCCCAAATTGCTTCACTACCACAGTCCTCATTTACCTTACTTTCTTATTCAAAAGTCAGCCTAGGCACATCCCTCTCCCGTCAGAGATTACACTACACCGCTGCTGCCGAGTCTCCCAGCTCTGGGTGCCGCCCCATCACAGACCTCGCCGCACTGCACCCTCCACGCTCAGGTGAGACCGGGAGCTCTGGGAGGAAGAGGGACTGCACCTTGCTGATTCCTCAACAGCCAGTGCAGTGCCTGTGACAGGAACGTGCTCTCCGACCTGCTTACTACTTGAAAGAGCTCTACAGATTCTGGGATTAACCTCATCCTCGGGAAAGCAGTTTCCATGAAGCACCTTCTGATCCCTGTCGCTCTCTGATTCTGCCCAACACACCACCGTCAGGATGCTGAGCCTGATGCCACAGTCTCAACTGAGCAAGACGAGAGAAGTAGTTAGTCGACCACGTCAGAAAGAGGCTACCATGTGCAGAGACACAAAAGAGATGTGAGAATTTTCAAAAATTCATTTAATGAAATGACAAATAAGTCCATTTACAATCTTGCTAATAATTTGTTTAAAATGTCACTTTACAATGTTGTTTCCCAAGTGGGAGTTGGTGAATTGTAAAGCTACAGAAAATGACATAATCTAGTGGGAATAGATTTGCAATGAGTTACACGTGGAATACAAATTACCCTAAAGTTCTTTCAAAAACTGCATGTCAAAATGCTATTTGTCTTTAGGCCTTTGGTTACATCAGAAAATATCTGACTCATGATGAAACTCAGATTATCTCTAACATGCTCCTGTCAAAATAGCACTCAGTGAACCTCTTTAGAAAGAAAGCTTCGGTACTGCTCTGCACAGTGAAATTCAGCAGCTCATCACCTTCTCACTCAGAGTTCAGCTCAGATTGGCTTTAGGACTCTGAGTACAGGAGTTCCATTTTGGAGACCTAAGTTAGCTCTTATTAATCAACAGCACTTAAGACCAAAATTTCAGAGTGAATGGAGCCCAGCCTGGGGAATCATCTTCACAGACTTGGTCTTAATAGTTGTTAAGTTCAGTGTGGAGAACATTTTTTCCATGTTCTTCCCTAACAAGACACTGAGTGTAAGTCCTGACCTGTCAGAAGCCAGAGGGGTCAACCATATGACTTTTTCCTGTCTCATTTGACAGTTTGACATATCTGGTTCTGAACTGGGAGCAGCCATTCAGTGCCAAACTCTGCATATGTGTCAAATCACACGTCTATAATTAAAAATGGGGTGTGAAGAATGTGCTTTTAACTGTCTAAAGCCATAACTATATCAATGCAAGGCTTCTGAAAGTCTCTTTTACTTATTTACTTTTTTTGACATGACCGTAAGAAACAAATAATTATTTTCTTCATCTTTTCATTTTGCTGGCTTCCCATTGTTCTTTTTTAAAAAACCTGGAACTGTTAACTTTACCTGCAGGGAGTTAAAAGGAGACGCTGACAGCTTTGTCCTAATGGTCTCTTCATTCCATCATGGCAGTTGTCTTAACTAGGCTTCCCCTAAAGCAGAAGCTAAGACAATGGAGTCTAGAAGGGGACCTCAGAGAGCAAAGAGACTGAATTAGGGAAGAAAAAGCCCATGGAAAATGTTTTTCTGATTTGCCATTTCAGGGCTCAATCCTCCTGAGGACTTGTGACCATCGGAGTGAGATGCCCTTTGCATTGCCCCTCTGAGGGATGACAGGTGAGGGCATTGACCCCGGGTGCTCCTGACCCATTGGCTGAGAGGATGGTAACTCCCGGCATTTGGAACTGGCTTCAGCCAGGTCTGGGTAAACTCCAGAAGCTTCAGGACAAAACCCTCAGGCAAAAAAAAAGAGAGAGAGAGAGACAAGGTAAGCAGGTTCCCGCATGAGAACTGTCCGCCACAGCTGCCCCTGAAATCCGAGGTGCTCCCAGGAGATGTTGGGTGGGGCCCAGGAAGTGGCAGCTACATCTATATGTGGGTACAAGCTTCTGTATGCAGCATGGCAAGGTACACTCACTATTTTTAAAAAACACTTTTCTCTCCAGTTTGCCCCATTTCCTGGGGATTTTCATTAATAACGGTGCACATTCACTCCCTGCATTATCAGTTTACCTTTCAAGTAATTAAGAATGAAATGTAAAGGCAACTATGCCTTGTGGAGGTTGTTAAGTACTTCACCACGGAAAGAAAATAAATAACCACTGGCAGGAACCACTAAGTGGATGCCTACTCTGGAGGGCTTTTACTTACCAACACAAGGCTACAGCCTTTTCTGTAAACAGCATAGCTATTTCACATGTCACTGTAATAGTTCCTGACAGGTGTGCATGCAAACCAGCACAATGGGGAGCAAATTTAAGTTTCTGAGAAGCGGCAACCAGACCGTAGCCACCCTGTCAATCAAAGATGCAACTCCCAGCGCCATTTCTTCCCTTGTTCCAACTGGAGCCAATTTTGTCACCCCTAGAAAAGAGTGGTGCTCTGAGCGCTTGGTCACTGCAAGCTGAGCGCTCCGCATCCTCTGACCCTTACTCCTGCAAAACCCAGACCATGCCACGTCACTAAGGAAGCTTCGGGAATATTCCATTTCCTAAACTGCAAATGGTTTTGTAAGTTTTGCAAACAGAAAACTCTAGCTCTCAGTACTGTCAAAGTGACACCTTCACAGGCTTCCAAATTCAGTAATTACTGTTTTTCTCGCACCCACTGGCAGGGCTGAAATTGAGTGGATCTCACTCACAAGGTTCTCAACTCTGGTACCTTGTTTTGGCAGGTGTGGGAAGAAAGGACCAGAAAACATCTTGGATAAGGTCAGGGTCAGAGATGTTGAGCCATGTTTTCTTAACACATTTTTTGATCACTGACTATATCTAGAAACACTGTGTGAGACAAAGTAATTTGTAGATACCATTTTTGTGCGACCCAGGAAGCCCAGACCTACTTTTGGGGACAGGAACTAGGAACCTAGGGCCCAGGAGAGATGATATTCGTGCGAGCCAATGAAAGTTGAGTCAGACCAAAGGAGCATAGGGCAAAAGTGACAAAGCAAGGATGAAACACAGCAGTGAGAAATCCGTAGGACAGGGCAGGCAAATAAATTGCGTTAAGTGCCAGATAAGTAATCAGAAAAGTAGGCTACTTCCAGGGGTCACCTCTCTAAATACAGGGGCAGAGGCCGGGGACCACTTTCTAAAGTTGAAATGGATCAACCCAAAGAGACACATTTGGAGAAAATCAGTCCAACGTGCCAAACATCCTCGTACTAAGGTTTAAATTCTACTATGAGCACTGTGGAAAAGGGTTCCTTTGCCATAGGATGCCTCTGGTGCTCCTTAAGCAAGTGTTCCTGCCCGCCTAGCCTACAGCTAGTGGATGACATCATTTAGGCCAGGTTCATTTGAGTTCACTGATTTCCACGAGCCTTGCAAATTCTGGCACAAGGTCAGGGTCAGATGACCTTATCTGGCAATGATTATTGTGTCCAAGAAAACATAGAACACAAACTTAGAACGGAGGCACATATGCTGATCAAATCAGGAACTTGATAAATTTGCAGAACCTTTGGATTTTAAGCTTTTCAGATGTTTATTCTCAAGAAGACACATTCCAAGTTATTACTGGCCCACTGAGTACCTCTAAGAGGTCGGCAAGCTTAAGCACCAACATAACCACCAACGTGACCCTCCCCTTGGATACACACAAGTCCTTTAGATGGCAACAGTAAAAATGTGCCTTGAAAACTCCCCCAGGCAGGGACAAAGAACCACAAGGCCCAAGCACTTATGAGGTCAAATGAAAAAACATCATATGTGAACTTTCTGAGTTTAAGATTTGTGGCTTGTAAGTATTCAGTCACGTGCTTACCACAACAGGAAACTTAGTACATGAGCCAAACAAAGGAATTAAGTTTACAGATGAAATGATTCAAAGCATAACACCACTAACAAACGTGCTTCGTGAAAGCCTACTCCTCACTTAGAAGCCCCTGGGAACCTGGCAACACCACCTGGCTCTTGGGCCGTGTGGTAACACCACCCACCAGTACCTGCTAGAGCTCCCGGCTGCTCCTGAGATGGAGCCAAGTTCTCCTTGGCCCAGTTTACTTAAACATTTGCTCCAGCTCCCCAAATACTTTTGCCGCTACTGAAATCTTGGAGGGCTGACCTTGCAATCGAGTACAAAGCAGTTACAAGTCTGCAAAGGGAAAATCTGCTCTTCCACGGATAGTTGGAGCACGTCCTTATTAAGGACAAAGGCTGTCTTCTGTCTTGTTGTTTTTCTTATACCAACACTGGCTCCAGCCGTGGTAATCGTACAGACAACTTAGCTGAATTCAAGAAAGGCACTGCCAGTGGTAGATATCAGTATGGTATTTTTAAAATCTGTTTGCTTGCAGACACCACTGCATGAGCCAGCTCAGAGAGCCTGAACAATACAATCGCAGCATTCGACTTCTGCTTTGTTTTACTCATTTATTGAATAAGAAAAACTCAAACACAACACATTAAAGGCTTAACCCTCCCCTCTGTATTCATTTGACTGTGAGTGTCAGGCCCCTCCTGTACCGCCCAGACAACCAAAGATTAACAGAGTAAGAACCCCCAAGACACACTGTAATTTGGGGAATAGAAGTAGAGAACTCAGAATCTCCAAGTGTTCATCGTGGGTCAGCCTACAACTTGCCAAGTGATCTTATATAAGCCTTATGGCTCTCCGTGTTTTCCATCTGCAAAATGAAGAATGTGAGTGACTCAGATAGCCCAGTCTCCACTCCCTTCCGAAGACTTTTATCTTTCCTTCCCATCTGGAGCTGAGTAAACCTGCCACTCCTTTACACAACTAAAGCATACAGAAACCACAGAACAGTTTTCTGATTTTCTTTCGCTTGATTGCCTCTCTTCTGAAAAGCAGTTTCCAAGACTGGAAATCCAAATATCTTGCTTAGGGAGCTAAAAAAAAAAGGAGGGAGGGAAGGAGGCAAAAGAAACGTCACCACACACGGGTGTGGGAAAGGCTCAAGAGAAGCTCTGGTTTTCCAAATAAGAGCTGCTGCCTGTTGGTGTTTAAGAAAATATACCATGGGTCTATTCCCCGGAGATGAAGGGTGCCAAGTGTTGTATAAATATACATCACAGGGTGTAAGGGCTGAGAGTTTTTATTTCACCGTGGAAAAATAAATTAAATACTTAGATTCTGAATGGAGCCTCTGCCCCCAAAGATATGTCCACATCTCCATCTCTGGGCTGTCCAGAAGCAGCCTCATTTGGAAAAAGGATCTTTGCAGATGCAGCTAAGTATGTTGAATGAGATCATCCTGGATGATCTTGGGGGCCCCCAAATCCAATGACGAGGGTTCTTATAGGAGACAGAGGAGGGGAAGACATAGAGACACAGAGGAAAAGATGAGGTGAAAATGGAGGCAGAAATCAGAGTGATGTCACCACAAGCCACAAAGTCCAGGAACGACAACAGCCAAGTGTGAAGAGGCAAAGAACAGACTCCCCCACCATGGCCTCCAGGGGAAGATGACCCTGCTGACTCCCTGATTGTGGGCTCTGGCCCCAGAACTGTGAGAAAATAAATGTCTTTTGGTTTACGCCACCAACATTGCGGTAATTTGTTACAGCAGTTTCAGGAAACAAATACGAATCCTCCCCACCTGCAATTCCAGCCCTAAATTAACGCGTTTCTAATACACTACGCTGTCCCCTTCAGACTGCCATCTCACTCCCTGAACAGCTATCAGGGAAGAAGACGTCTCCATATTTTGCGGCTTCATTAGACTATTTCATTAGCACACATAACAAACGCTACCTAAGGATCCCCAAGTCCATTCTATCATCTAGAAACAAATGCTTATCAAGTAGTTAAAATTAAATTGGAAACTCTGTAAGTGAAGAGAACACAATGTGATGTCCCCAAACCCAGTTTTGTATCCAAACTCTGACACACATTGTCTGTATGAGTCCCTGAATTTCTCTGACCCTCAGCTGTCTTATTTGTGCAGTGGGAATAAAAGTACCAACGCCCCACAGAGTTTTATTCTAATGCTCAGATCAGAGATGTGAGCGTGACTGGGGACTGTACAGAAACCAACGGTGCTCGTTATTCTTGTTCTGTCCTATCGCCCCTCTACAATCGGGCGCACAGAGGCACTGACTAACCCACGTCGGAGACGCCACAACGGATATGGCTAATTGGCAGCTCGGTCTAATCTGGGTCAGGGTGTTGTTTTATTCAGCACACACCCAGAAGGTCTATTTGCACACGTGAAGTCAGAGCTGTCGAGGGTGTCTTTGAGAATCGGCACCTCACTGGGCAGACTGGCCGTGGCCAGGCTTCTCTCACTGTCTGTGTGAGCAGGGGCGGGTGGGGTGGGGATAGGGTGGGTGCCACAAGCAAGGACCAACCCCTCCACCCAAGTAGGACAAGCGTGGTGAGCTTCACTCCCTTCAAATTCCAGTTTTCTTCTGCTTCTCTCTGACCCCTGGGTGCCAATGCTGGGAAATCTCACCCCAACACAGAGCCCGAATTTGATTTAAAGAACTGTTCTTGCAGTTCGAGCCTGGGAACCAGCGCTGCCACCAGCGGCTGGGCATGAGGAAGCAGGTGGGAACAGGGTATCTTTTAATTAACTAGACTGACAATTGAGCTCTCCAAGGCCTACTCCCGACCTCCACGAGATGGCGCCATAGCGTTTCTCCCCAGCTGCTGCGCGAAGGACAGCGCTCACCTCAAGCAGGTCAGGCCACATCCTTGAGAGTTTTCTACTCGGTTTAATTCCCATTTCATCTGATATGTTCCAGAAAATCCTCAAAAGTTCCTATCAGGTGATTGTCCTTTTTCCTGTTTGCCAGCTCGATTATGGATTTTTTTCTTTCTCATACCTTTTGAAGAAATCAATTCCGTGAACTTCTGCAGTGAAAAAGAAATAACTACTATATCATTCTATCATCTTGACAAAAAGTGCACCCATTTAAAAAATGCATTCGTTTAAAAAAAAAAAAAGGCACTAGCCTGCTCTTCTGCCCCCACCCTGACGTACTGAACTGAAATTCACAGGGGTGGGGCCTAAGGGCTCAGCTCGGTAAAGCTCCTGGCGACTGGGATTCTGATGTGCAGACAGAGCTGAGAGCATTAAACCCCTTGGCAAGATAAAGGCACGTGTAGACGCAAAGTAAGTCATTAGCAGCCACCTCCTTTGGTTCCGTACCAGGCCACGCCACCCAAAAGTTCACTGACAATTACTCACTCAACTTCAGGACAGAACTATTTAAGTTTAAACCCTCTTTCCAGGGTGCTCTATTAAATACGTGCTTAGTGGGGGGCATCTAGCTAGGATTCTGCACCCATATTCATCTCTTCCTGTACCCTGAATAATAATACTTCCTACCGACTTACCTCACAAGAGGGTTAATGTATGGACATTGAAAATAATTTAAACAAACCTTGTTGACCGAGATGGGCGATAGACATGTTTTATCAAATCTGTATCAAATTATTGTCATCAAGCCCATATCTTTTTTTTAGAGATTTTCAAAAGGACTATAATTGTATTAGTCATATTGAGCTGCCATAACAAAACACCACAGACCGAGTGGCTTAGACAACAAACATGTATTTCTCATCATTCTGAAGTCCAAGGTCAGGAGCCAGCATGCTCAGATTTGGGGGTGACCCTCTTCTGGCTTACACCTGCAGCTGCCTTCCTGCTGTGTCCCTCTCACTGGGCTGAGGCTGAGAGAGCTCGCCCCACCGTGAGGGCTCTACCCTCTGACCTAAGCACCTCCCCAAGGCTCTGCCTCCAAACACCGTCACATGGGGTATTAGGACTTCCACATATGGATTTTGCAGGGACATAAACATTCAGTCCATTGACAATTTTACCGTTATCTGACCTTTTGTCCCGGTCATTATATGGAATGTGTATCTTCCACAAATGATGTTCACTTGTATCAGCAAATGAGTGTCTTTATGCCAACACTCCCTGCACTCGGCAGTCTCCCTTGCAGCCGAATCTCACTGCCACGGCTTCACCACAGCCAAATGTCTAGGCCCCCTTCCCTCTGCAACTTCAGACAGAGTCTTCGCATAGAGTGGGGCTAAACACAGGAGCTCCAACCCCAGACTGTCTGAGTCCCAGCCTCGTGCCATCCCCTATTAGCAGTGTGGCCTGACACAAATGGCGGTACCACTCTGCACCTAGTTTTCTCATCTGTAAAATGGAAATAATGACGGTGCCTCCTTCGTAGGGTGGTTGTGAGACTAAGTGGATTAAATCCAGTGAAGGGCTTGGAATGCTTACCAGATGTGATCATCTTTCAGTACAGGTCATCTGTTATCGCCATTGCTCCTGGATGTTCCATCTGGATGCATCCCAAACACTGCAGACTCAGCATGTCTGTAATGAACTCGTTTCTTGCCCCTCTAACCTGGGCCACTCAGCTAACATAATCACTCTCAACCTAGTACCCAAGCTGGAAGACATCATTAAATCCACACGCACATCCCCTGAATCCACTCCGACAGATACCAAATCCTGTCTGTTCTACCTCAGAATTCTCTCTCAGCAGGGGCACTGCACCTACTCTCCACTCCTAGGAAGCACAAGTTGGCTTGTGCTTTCTCCACCCCAGTTGGCAAAGGGGCCTGGGTTGGGGCCCAGGCAGTGTGGAGAAAGGCACTGAGCTATCTCTTCCACCCTTGCTGCCCCACCAGCCTCCTCATAGGCCTCCAGCCTCTCACCTGCAGAAATTTCTTGAAGAAAATCAACAGCAAAGGCTTCTACCACATTTCCTGAGCACCTGATACTATTCTAAGCACTTTTCATCCTGTATCTCAGTGAATCTTCTCAACAACCCTGTGAGGCAGGTACTATTACAATTTATCACTTTACAGGCTGATTAAGAGGCTAAGTTGCCGAAGGTCATGGCCAGTAAGTAGCCGCCAGGATTCCTAGCCCCAGGATATCAGGCCCAGAGTTCAGGTTCTTAATGACCACAGCCACCCCCTCTCAGCACACTGGGCCTGGCCTAGGGCTGGGCCCTGAGGGGAGCTGAAAGGGTAGATGGCAAGAGTGTGGCCTAAGATCCAGCCGCTGCTGGCCTCCTCAAGTTTATACTCAAGCCTGGGAGGTGAAAGCTGTACGTTCCTGAACAAAACCACCACCAGGTAAGGCAGTGCCCATTCAGTTAAAAAAAAAAAAATGAGTTGTGAGAGGCGTATAAGGGGCTAGATGGTAATGGTAAATACAATAAAAACTTTTTGTAGTGCCGGTACAAAAATGAGTTGTGCCTGTACAAATGCTTCCGGAGGATGAAGTTTCCATCAGGCTGGATTTCAGGGAAGGGGTGTGGCAGACACGTTCTGATGGGCCGCTGACAAGAATGCCTGTCGGTGTGAGGGTCAGCGGGAGCTTTTCAAATGAGGGGGGATGAAAGTACAAACGACGCCAGGGGACTTGTGAGAGGTGGTTTTGGAGCACTGGCTTCTGCCATCCTGCCAGGCCTAGACCCAAAGACACTGGCGATGACCAGCTCTCCGGGGAGTGGTCCGTGACACACCGATGCCTTCCCAAACCTGCGCCACTGCGAAAGGGCTGCACCCACCTTCCCCAGCCCACTTCAGACACGACCGCAGATGCGCCTACACCTCCACTATCAGCAAGCACCAGGAATCTTTTAGAGCAAAGATTGTTTCAGAGTCTCATGACTGCCTGACTTCCAGTGTAGCCATAATCTTACCTATCTATCTCATCTTACCTTATCTATCTCATAATCTCGCTTCTTTTTATCTATTTTTATTTAAAAAATTTTTAAATTTATTGGGGAGACATTGGTTAATAAAATGATATAGGTTTCAAGTGTACAGTTCTATAACACATTTTTATTTTAGTTTTTAATTACAGCTGACGTTCACTATTATTTTATTTTAGTTTCAGGTGTACAGCATAGCAGTTAGACGTTTATATAAATTACAGAGTGATTCCCCCAGTAAGTCAGTACCCGCCTGGCACCCCACAGTTATTACAATATTAGTGACTATATGCCCCACGCTGCACTTTAGATCCCAGTGACTACTTTGTGACCACCAATCTGTACTCCTTAATCCCTTCACTTTTTTCACCCATCCTCCCAACCCCCTCCCTCTGACAGCTGTTAGTTTTTTCTATGAGTCTGTTTCTGCTTTATTTTGTTCTTTAGATTCCATACATAAGTGAGATCATATGGTGTTTGTCTTTTCTGCATGACTTATTTCACTTTGCATAATACCGTCTAGGTCCACCCATGTTGTTGAAAATAGTAAGATTTCATTTTTTATGGCCAAGTAATATTTCATCACATATATGTGTGTTACCACTTCTTTATCAAGTTGTCTACTGATGCACAGTTAGGTTGCTTCCATATCTTTGCTATCATAAATAATGCTGCAATGTACGTAGGGATACATGTAGCTTTTCAAATTGGTGTTTTTGATATCTTCAGGTAAATATCCAGATAATTGCTGGGCCATAGGTAGTTCTATTTTTAATTTTTGGAGGAACCTCCATACTGTTTTCCACAATGACAGCACCAGCTAGCAATCCCTTTAACAATGCAGGACAGTCTCCTTTTCTCCACATCCTCACCCGCACTTGTTGTTGATTTATTCATTCTGACCATTGTACCCTGACATGTCACTGTGGTTTTAATTTTCATTTCCCTGAGAATGAGTGATGTTGCGCATTTTCTTGTATGCCTACTGGCCTTCTCTATGTCCTCTTTGGAGAAGTTTCTATTCAAGTCCTCTGTTCTCTTTTGGGGGGGGGTGTTTTTTGGTGTTAAATTGTATGAGTTCTTTATAAACTTTGGATATTAACCCCTTATCAGACGTATCATTGGCAAATTTCTTCTTCTAATCGGTAGGCTGTCTTTTAGTTCTATTGATGGTTTATTTTGCTGGTGATGGCACCTTTTGTGTCAATAAACTAGGAACATGAATTTTTTAGAAAGCTGCTTTTTTAAATACTGAATAATATGGAGCTAACAGAAATCAAATATGTATCTTCTTGGCTTTTTCTATGCATATATATATAAAACAAATACTATTGAGGGTACTAAGTTTCTGCAGTACAATATTTTGCAGATACTTCCCCAAAGCAAAATGTTGGTTAGTGGAATCTAATTAATTTTAATAAGATTTTTTTCCATGATCAAATATGAACTTAAGCAACCAAGTATTTGTAGCCTTGAGCAAGTTAACCTCTCTGAACCCTGGTTTGTTCATCTATCTGTCATCTATCAAACGTAATTACCAGTGTGTGCCTTATACCACCCGGGGCTGCTGTAAGAACTGAACGCAATCACACATGATAAAGTGGGATTCAGATGTGTGCTATGGCCATTGCTATTCTCAGCCAACGAACGCGGCAGCATCCAAACGAGCTTGCTGCCCTTCTGCGTGGTGTTCGTGATGACTCAGGACTCAAACAGGAGCAGCCTGTGTCGCTACCTACAGCCAAGAAGTTAATGGCAATTGTGTTCCTATTGGAAATAAGTCGGCATTTGCATTTTGAGTGTTTAGGAGAAAGTTTCCACCTAAAATAATAAAAGTAGAAAGTGTCTTGATAGCACCAGTTATACTGTTCCAAATGCTGAAAACACAGGCCATTGGCGAAGCCAGTGGGGCACGTGGTCCCCTGCTGCGCGAGCTGGTTTCCGGCTCTGGGGCCCACAGAGGGCGCAAAGTTCTGCCTGATGCGGATGTGGCCTCCTGCAATTTGAAGACGCTCACCTGCACGGTTTGCTTTATTGTCCAGATATTTTTAAGAAAGATCTCTGTGGTTGTCCTCATAATTTAGCCCCATTTTTCAAAACAGCTTCTGATGCATCTATTAATATGCTGACTCCTCTTCAACAGAAAGGAGCTCCGTCTCAGTGAAAACTTCCTTTTCTTTCCAGCAGCTTTCCCCTCCTCTGTTCCCCTTTTGTTGGAGCCCCATGTTTTACAGAGGCCTCTGTTCATTTTGCTGAACATGAACTTCTGCTCATGTTCAAGTGAACTGGAATAAAAACGTAATCCATCATTCTATTGACTGTGTTTAGATATACATACAGAACTTTGAAGACGTTTAAAGTAAAGAAGGAAGATTTCAAAATTAATGGGGGAATGCTGGAATCAAGGAAGAAAAAGGTTTTTAAAATCTTATGGTTGATTTGCTCATTTTTTCTTTTTTAAACTATTTTATTTGTTTAGTTTTAAAGAGAGGGCAAGTGAGGGAGGAAGAGAGGGAGAGCAACATCAGTGCAAGAGAAAAACATAAATCAGCTGCCTCTTGTGTGTGCCCCAACTGGGGACCAAACCCGCAACCCAGATGTGCGTCCTGATCGGGAACTGAACCGGCGACCTTTAGGTTAGCAGGACAACACCCAACCAAGTCATACCAGTCAGGGCTAATTTGCTCATTTCTGACAAGTTTCTGTATGCACTTGAAGTAGAACATGTGCATTCTATTATGTCCTGAATCAGTGTTGGTCGGGTACCAGTAGAAAGGCACAGGGCCCCTGGTGCTGGTCCTTCTTTTCCCTCTAATGAGCCCCTGACACATGCTCCTCCTCTCCTCCAACACCACTGCCCCCAGAGGTCCAGTATCCTCCCTGTTCCCTTTCCAGATCCCCGTCGTATTTGCTGGCATCCTGTGCACAAGGCCCCGTCCAGCCCTTCTGTGCAATTTAACAGTAGATGTTTGTCACACTGCTACCCTAGGGAAGCATTGTGCTGGCAAAGGTCTTACTTGAAAGCACCAGTCCAATTTGCAAGGACATGTTCCTGGTTATTCTGTTACTCAAACTTGGAACAAACACAACTCAGACACACTCTCTCTCTCTCTCTCTCACACACACACACACACACACACACGCACATTATATCAACCCTGGCCCCCTGCCTTCAGTGCAGGGGGTGGCAGTCTGTCTGGGAGGAAACTGACTTAGGAAGGGGCAGTGCCTTGCTGTCCTGAATATAAAATCCACCAGCAGACGTGGGGAAGTGGAGGCAGGGGTCCAACAGCACCCGGCTAGCTGGGTGGGACCTTAGGTGGGAGGAAAAGACACAGAGGTGCTGTGGGAACCAAGTCACACCAGCACAGAAACCGGTAAATACCAGTGGTTATGTGGGTTTTTTGTTTTCTTCAGGGTGGAGTCACAGGGGCCCTCTGCTTTCTTAAGGAGCACCAGGTAGTGACATCTAGTGGTCCCTATTTAAATTACTCTTGGGCTGAGATGCCCTGCAAAAAGAAATGAAACTTAGAGTTGATGGTAAGTGCATCTGTGACAATTGCATGCTAGATTTCCGCCACAACTGCCGGGTTGGCGACTTCCCCCCACAGCACCTCTGTCCCCTCAGCTGTGAATCGGGAATAATGGCACTGAGCACGCGGGGCTGTGAGAGGAACCGAAGGAGATGGCACATGCTAAGCGCTCGGAATGGCACCTGGCACATAGCGAGTGTTCCGTTAGCATTAGCTTTGCATTATTTTCATTGATACAACGCACTTCCAAATTTTGGAACATAAATACTGGTTAGCTACATTAGTATTCTACTCCATTTATCTTTGTCATAACATAAAACTAATATTTTAAGTACTTAGTGAGACTGCATTAATTTTCACCCACGATCTTTGAGGACTGCTGTCACAGCCAGGAAGATGTGCCTCGTGGGGCACGTGGTCTTACATGCCCTAGGCATCCCTCTGAACACATTCGGGGACACGGGGACTTCACACTGAGTTCAGTACTATCTGACGCCTGCACAGGAGCCCCACAGCGGCCCCTGCTACTCCAGGTTTACGCATGAGGTTTGAACGACGTAGGTGGGATGTGTTCTATTCAGGTGCCATGTGTTCTAGTCATCACTCCAAATGCAGTCATGGAGCTGGACAGCGGTTCCCATTCAGCCTCTATATCTTTCCTTAGTCAGTCTCCACCGTCCAGCCGGAAGGCTCCGCAACGTCTTTCCACCAGACTCCTGTCTCTCTCCCAGGTCCACTTCAGTTCCACACTGGGCACTGCTACCTGCTGTGACAGACCTCGGTGACGTCGCCTCTCTCATGGTTCTATCATTGATACCCGGGTATTGATACACAAGCAGGTTAGTCACAGATAGTTGTGGGAGGCCGACAAGTCCACCAGTCCCTGGCCCCTGGCATGTCACACGTGCGCCTCACCTTCGTCATCTCATCCTCCTCACCTGACAGCTCTATCACCCCTTGTACTTCTTGTGCACATCTTTTTAAAATAATTTTAAAATCATGGTGCAATATGCATAACAAAATTCACCACTTTAACCATTTTTAAGCATATAGTTTGGTGGGGTCAATCATGTTCATACTGCTGGGCGACCACGGCCACCATCCACCTGCAGAAATTCTTCCAGACCTGAAACTCAGGGCCCATCAACACCGACGTCCACTCCCTCCACCCCCCCCAGGCCCTGGCGACCACCCTTCTGCCCTGTCTCTGGCTTTTCCTAGTCTTAGGTCCCTCCTCAGTGGTATTTGTCCCTTTGTAACTAGCATATCTCACTTAACATAATGTCTCCAAGGTTCACCCAAGTTATAGTTCACTCCAAGTTATAGGAGTATGTGTCAGAATCTCCTTCCTTTATAAGGCTGATTGTTCCACTATATATGTGTGTATATACAGATAAACACATATATATATATACACATATATACACATTTATACATACACACACACCATATTTCATTTATTCATTCATTGTGTATGGACACTTGAGCTCCTCCCAACTTTGTGAATAATATGAATGTGACCTGTGAATAATGCTGCTATGATTATAACTGTATAAATATCTAAGACCCTGCTTTCGATTCTTTTGGGCATATACCCAGAAATGAAATTGCTGGATCTTATGATAATTCCATGTTCAACTTTTTGAGGAACCATTACACTCTAAACCATGACATAAATTTCCATAGAAAATGCAGCATTTTAAACTCCCATTAGCAATCTCCAAAACATATTATTTTCTGGGGGGTTTAATAATAGCCATCCTGAATAGTGTAAAATGTCTATTACCTTAATTTCCATTTTTCACTTTGCTCTTTACTCCCTTGTTTTGTTCTCTTCTTTTTCTAACAAAATCACAAACTTCTTGATGACAGGGACTGCCATAGACACCTACGTAACTCTCTGTCTCCCTCCCCCGGCCTGTACCCTGCCATGGAGCTCTGCACAAGTACAGGGTCTCGATCCTCACAGTGTGGCCCCTCTGACATACGCGCACCAGGGAGTGTGTTACACATACAGGTTCCCAGGCCCTGCCCCGGAGCTGCTGAACCAGAGTCTGTATTTCAGTAAGATCCCCAGAGGGTGGGCTGCGCACACAATAATGCGCAGGCACTTTAGGAGCTGAGTGGCACTGAGATCGGGAAAAGCACCTTACCTCCACTCTGACGCCCCACCGTGATAGACTTTATTGTTGCGTGGGTACCATAGTCACTGCCTTATAAGAGGACAATGTGCTCAAACCTGTGGACTCAGGCCCACACATGAGACTTGCTATGGACAAAAAATTGTGAGCAGACAAGAAATTGCATGTCTCACTGTCTGGACAGAAGCTTTAAGAGTCAGTTCTGTCACCTCCTGCTGTCGGTGTGCTCTGTACGTGCTTGCTGACTGAAAATTAACACCCACTATCAAGCATTTGTCAAGAATACGAAAAAAGCATCTCTTAAAAATTAGCTCAAAACAGGCTGAAAAATAGGGCAGAGGAAACCATCACGGCCAAGAAGAGGCCAAGGAGACATGATGACTAAATGGCATGTGGTGTCCTGGGTGGGACCCTGGGACAGAAAAGGGTCATTACGTAAAAACTAAGAGAGCTGAATAAAGTGTGACGTCAGTTCGTTCATAACGGTGTATGAACAACGGTACATTAATTGTGACGAATGCACCATGCAAACAGAAGGTGCTAGTAATAGGGAGAATGGGGAGTGGGGTGTGTGGGGACTCTGAACTACCCCCCCACTTTTACTGCTAATCTCAAACTACTCTAAAATAAAAAAGTTTATTTTTAAAAAGGAGGCAGAGAATAGACAGAGCATCAAAATGACAGTGCCGATGTGTGGGACGTAACGTTTGTATCACTAACTTCCTGCTGGGGCACAGGTTGGTGCCTCTGGTACACCTGTGTAACCCACAGGACACCTTTGCGGCTGGAGGAAAGACAGTCAGCAGCTGGCTGCCCCCGACCCTGACAGCAGCCCAGCCTCCTTCTGCTGGGCCTGAAAGAGGCCCCTGCAATCTAAATGGCTCCTGATCTTTCTCCTTGAGTGGAGCCGCCTGCTAGAAGGGTATCGAGAATCTGGGGTTAAGGACACAGAACACTAAGAAATATTCCAGCACAATGCCATCTGCCTTCCCCAGGTGGAGATATATATTTTTGAGATGAAAGTTTGACCAGTCCTATGAGGCAAGTTCTGACATCTCCATGAGATGCTTGTTACAGGCCTTCAAAAGGACAAGAGAGACAAGTTCAACCACAGCACATGAGGAAGACCTAGGGACTTGAGATCATTCCCCATTCAGAGAGCAAAAGAGTGATACGGCGACTAAACCCCTAAAACAATGTTATCCTGAATCAATAAAATTTAATACTCAGCACAATGGGAAAACAAACCGTGAACAGCTTACACGACACACACTTCAAACATGTCGTCCTTTTATTGCTCACCATACCTACTAGATGAAGGACTACTGTCTCCATTTTACAAGACGAAAACACTCGAGACTCCAAAATCGGAAAACGACACACAGGTCACACAAGCAGCACGTGGCCGAGCTGTACTCTGAGCCCAGGTGTTTTGCATGGCCACACTGGTGCCCCGCCCACCAGGACCAGTCTGCCCAGGCCAGGACAATGGCCCGATACACCTGGCACTGGCCCAGCCCCAGCTGGAGTCCTGCATTTATTCCAGGCCAATGGACGATACCTTACAATTCAAAAACATCCTCTTGGTCCAGTACAGGTTTGCCTCTTTCTAGAGCTTTCTTCTTTCTGATGATTTGAGTGTAATCTAAAAAATTATAATTCCCATCAATATGAAAAAAACTACCATTGGGAAAAGGTCTTGTTGGGCCATTTGCATTTCTTTAAGGTCCTGTGCTCAGAGAACCAGTTAGAAAAGCATTAATAATGCAGCCGCTGTGTTCCACTATCAGAAATTAAAATGCTCAGTTTAATTTAATTAGCCAAAGTAACATTAATCAAAAGGACAAAAACAAATGGAAGAGAAAGCACTTTAACCCAAGGCTGACTAGCCTGCTACCTTGTACGAAGAGCTCATTTGTCAAGGCCCTAGGACCAAGTTTCCTAATTTTACAGAGAAACGAAGGCTAGGTTTGGGGCTAAGGGGCTTGGTTTTAGTGCTGCTCTGTCACTAAATGGCTGCAGGGACGTTAGGAAGTCACAAAACCCTCTCAGACCATTTCCCCCAAGCTCTCAAAAATTCTGTAATTCTACCATGACTCCCCACCACCAACACCCCTTAAAAATTCACTATCTCCAAGGTCTGATGCCCCACCGTGGTAGACTTTATTGTTGCGTGGGTACCATAGTCACTACCTTATAAGAGGACAATGTGCTCAAACCTGTGGACTCAGGCCCACACATGAGACTTGCTATGGACAAAAAATTGTGAGCAGACAAGAAATTGCATGTCTCACTGTCTGAACAGAAGCTTTAAGAGTCAGGAGTCCCCTCGCCATGCTCTGTTCTCTTTACCTCCCAGGACCAGCAATGTTCCCATAGGTGCTGGCTGTGAACCCGAGTCCCAGGGTGAGACAGCAGGGAGAGGAGCTGCAGAAAACCCGCAATGCACAGGAAGCACAAGCGAGAAGTAAGCGTTTGTTTCCACAAGCCACTGAGACCCTGGGTGTGCTTCTTAGCACAGCAAACCCTAGCCTATCCTCACTCACCACTATACCTGCAATTGCCAACCACTTAGTCAGTATCCGCAGAAGACGTGGCCTTCGTGGTCACAAGCTCCAGTTTGGGAACTGTCTCAGACAGATACGTGCTAAAATACGTCTTTTACACAAATTAAGCATTGACTCAAAAGCATTTTATTTAAATTACCACTAAAAATAAGTTGACTTGCTAACCTGGAAATTCTGTAGCAGCTGCTCCCTCCTCTTACTAATTACTATGGAATTACTCAGAAAAGTAAAAATACCTAGTGCATCTGTTACGAGCAACAACGTGAAACATTAGCTATTCATAGCAAAATGAGTACTTTAGGGAGGCCCAAGATTCTCAGTCACAGATTCAGAGAAAATTTAGAAATGTAGTACTACAACAACATTAAAATTATTAATGGCAAGATAAGTTAAAAAACTCAAGTTCAATTTAGAAAATGCTTTGCATAAACTTTGTATTCCGTAAGTACAGGAGGAATAAAACTTGCTCTTTGTACTTGAAGAGGCTTCTAAGATCCTATTTTGAATCTGGTTTCCATAGAAACCAGTATAATTCTGGATAGGATTCCATCATAATTGCTGCATAATCTGGTGCACACAGATGAACCTACCTCACTGTCTCAACTTAAACCAAAACCATAACTCTGGTTTGAATCCCTTGCTGAGTCTCCCAATTTGAGACTTAAATAGCTACAAAAAGTTAAGGCTCATGACAGTGATACTCCTTCAAACTTAGATATGTGGCTTTCAAAGGATGGAAGTAACTTTCAAAGGAATGGATGGCCTACAGTTGTGCTACTTGAAGCCAAGCGATGACCTGTCACTCATTCGTGGTACCAGGTACGCATGTCTCTGCATGCATGCTTGAGCATGAGTGGTAGGGAAGATTTTCTTACATGTAGCAGCAATCACTGTGCTTTGCATAAACCACAAAAGGTGTGACACAGCCACTATGCAAAAATATGATTGCAATAAAAGTGAACATTTATTGTGTGCTTACAGTTTTTAACTGTTTCTATATTAATGCAACAATCTTGTGAGGTAGGTACTATTATCTCCATTTTACAGATGGGGAAACTGAGACACATTGCGTTTTATAGGCTGCTCAATGAAATGGAGCAATTAGAGGCAGAACTGGGATTTTCAGAGGCAGGACCAGGATTTAAACCTGGGCAGGCTTGCTCCAGAGCCTTTACTTTTAACCACTAGGCTTTTCTGCCTCTTTGAGTATCTCAGAAATTTGCAACTACAAATATAAAATAGGCTTAGCTCAGATTAAAAACACAGGCATTGCACCCATTCCAATAGTTCTCAAGCTCTAGGGCAAACAAGTAGCTGGGACTGCTTAATGAAAATGCAATGTTCTCAGGCCCTTTACCCCCCAAATTTTTAAGGTATTTTATTGATTATGCTATTTCAGTTGTCCCATTTCCCCCCTTCATTTCCCTCCATCCTGCATGCTCCCTCCCACCCACGTTCCCCCCTTTAGTTCATGTCCCTGTGTCATAAGTTCTTTACCTTCTACATTTCCCACACTATTTTTGCACTATCCATGTCTATTTTCTACCTACCGTGTATGTTACTTATTCTCTGTAACTTCTCCCTTCTTCTTCCACTCCCCTGTTGCTAACCCTCCATGTGATCTCCATTTCTGTGGTTTTGTTCCTGTTCTAGTTGTTTGCTTAGTTTGCTTTTGCTTTTGTTTTAGGTGTGGTTGTTAATAACTGTGAGTTTGCTGTCGTTTTACTGTATATATTTTTTACCTTCTTTTTCTTAGATAAGTCCCTTTAATATTTCATATGATAAGAGCTTGGTGATGATGAACTCCTTGAATTTGACCTTATCTGAGAAGCACTTTATCTGCCCTTACATTCTAAATGAAAGCTTTGCTTGATAGAGCAATCTTGGATGTAGGTCCTTGACTTTCCTGACTTGGAATACTTCTTTCCAGCCCCTTCTTGCCTGTAAGGTCTCTTTTGACAAATCAGCTGACAGTCTGATGGGAACTCCTTCGTAAGTGACTGTACCGTAATCTCTTGCTGCTTGTAGGATTCTCTCCTTCATTTTAATCTTGGCTAATGTAATTATGATGTGCCTTGGTGTGTTCCTTCTTGGGTCCACCTTCTTTGGGACTCTGAGCTTCCTGGATTGACTCTCTGAGCTTCCTGGATTTCCTGGAAGTCTATTGCCTTCACCAGATTGGGGAAGTTCTCCTTTATTATTTGTTCAAATAAGTTTTCCACTTGTTGCTGTTCCTCTTCCCCTTCTGGTACCCCTATAATTCGGATGTTGGAACGTTTAAAGATGTCCTGGAAGTTCCTAAGCCTCTCCTCATCTTTTGAATTCTTGTTTCTTCATTCTTTTCTGTTTAGTTGTTTCTTTCCTCCTTCTGGTCCACTCCCTTGATTTGAGTCCCAGTTTTCTTGTGAGTCCCATCACTATTGGTTCCCTGCATATTTCCCTTTATTTCACTTAGCATGGATTTCATTTGTTCAACTAATTTGCAACCAAATTCAACCAATTCTGTGAGCATCTTGATCACCAGTGTTTTGAACCATGCATCTGATAGGTTGGCTATCTCTTCATCACTTAGTTGTATTTGTTCTGGAGCTCTGATCTGTTCTTCCCTTTGGGCCACTTTTTTTGTCCTGTTGCACCTGTTACATATAAGGGGTGGAGCCTTAGGTGTTCACCAGGGCAGGGCAACCCAGGTTGCTAGGTTGTGACTCTGTATGTGGGGGCGGGGTCAGAGAGGGAACAATGGTGCTTGGATTTCAGTCCTTCCGTGGCTTCCCCCAAGCAAACTAAGCCCTCCTGGTGCTAATTTCCAAGTGGGTGGGCTTGTGTACATTCTAGGACCCTGTGGATCTCTCCAACAAACTCTCCTGTGAGGCTGGGAGTCTCTCCCACAGCCTCAACCCCCCACAGTTGTTTCCAATCAGTGTTTTGAGGCTTTCTCTCCCCATGCTGGGGCCCTGGGTTGCGTGGTCTGTCTCGCTCCCCAGTTTTGCCTGGTTTATCCGTGGGCGAATGTGGGACCGCCCAGTCAGCCAGCTGCCTTGTGCGCCTCACTGGGCCTGCCCACTGCCACCCCACACCTGGGGTCTGCCAGCCGCCGCCTGTGCGCCCAGAGTCTGCCAGCTGCTATCTTGCACTCCAGAGTTTGCAAGTCACCGCTTTTTTTTGCAGGGACCCTTCTCCACCCAGCGCCCGACTCTACCCTTCCTACCAGTCTGGATGAATGTGTCTATTTTAACTCCTTGGTTGTCGGACTTCCGTACAGTTCAATTTTCTGTCAGTTCTGGTTGTTTTTTTGTTTCTAAAGTTTTGTTGTCCTTACTTTGCTTGTTTGAGGAGGCACAGTGTGTCTACCCACGCCTCCATCTTGGCCAGAAGTCCCCAAAATTCTGATTTAATGAGTCAGAGGTGGGACCCAGGCACCTGCGTTTTAACAGCACCTCTAGTGATTCTGAGGCCGGTGTTCTGCAGGTTACACTTTGGAAAATTGGGCCCATCCCAAATCAGCTGATGAACAGTTGCAGATAGATGGGGCAACTTTACCTATGCAAAAGAAGGCTGGGACACAGAAGACAGCTTCTTAAAAACCTTGGAGGACAGAAAAGCAGAAAATAAAAGTCTTAAAACAATAAATTTTTTGTACTTTAGTCCTCAGACTTCTCCTCGGACCTTCAACCACAGTCTATTTCTTCTGATTCTGAAGAGCTGAAGCCACAGCTCCAAGAAGCACAGTGATCTGATTTCCACGATCACTGAAGACTAGACACAAAGGTAGCAGGGGAGACGGGACCTCGCACAGAAACACCAACAGCAGCACACTTGGTACGGGAGAATGAGGAAGAAGGCAGCAGAAAGAGAAGTGTCCAAAGGCAAACACCCAAAGAAGCACCGAGCCTGAGAGCGTCAGTGTTGAGACCGTGATCCCTCCACACATCTGGAGCAGGCACTATTTTTCAAAACATGCTAAAAAAAAATAATGTTTTTGATGTCGAGCCAAAAACAAAAGGGAGGGGGAGCTTTCGTGATTTGTAATATTCTGCATACTATTTTCAAAGGACAATGATATCAAATATTTAAGAAAAATTTCCACTTAAAACCATTAAAGTTATAAAAGTGTGAGTGCGTATTTCCAGGTGGCGTGCAACCATTCTCTCTCTCTAGGGCAAGAGAGACGCAAGCCAGTTTACTGGTGAGGATGGGTGAAGCCAAGGGGAAAAGGCCTGACGGGTGACTGGGACGCGGGTTTGGAAGAGGGACATAACTAATGTGGCCTGTCCTGCGCTGCCTGGGAGCCGTGTGCTGCACGGACATCGGCACAGTGACCAGACTCTCACGGTGAATGAAGATCAGCACCGCGTCTGGCGCTCGCACTTGGGGAGGAGTTTTGATCACCACGCAGGCCTTCCAGGACATGTGCCCCGATGGTCATCTTCACCCGGACTCCTTTCCATCAGTAAAACTGAATGACAGAAGTTATTTCAGATTGTTTCTCGTTACCGCTCTGCCTCGGGAATACCATTCTGTATACAAGCATCTGTTCCATCCCACTTCTACTCCTCGTGGTCAGTTAGAATTGATCCCAAAAGTCAGATGTGTGTATGGATAAGACAAGAGAGATAGTGAAACAAAGGGAGCTTATTCTGCCTTTGAGTTCCCTGCATCAGGCAGCAACGCACAACATAGTTCCTCAGCCCATTTTAATGGTTGGGTAGGTGGGTGGGCGGGTGTATGGATGGATGGGTAAGTGAATGCACGGGTTACCGAAAGAAGGAGTGTGTGGATGTATTGTATAAGTGAATTAAGGCTTTTTCTCATAATACAGAGGATGGTTATCTCCCCAGCAACAGAATATCAGGAATAATGCTTAAACGGTATTAAAATGAGACGTGGACCAAATATGGTCAGACAGCCACCACGTATGTACTTGTGTGTGGACACACACATGTGTATAGGCACCTACTGTGAAGGAGAAAGCGTGGAGGTTCTCCCCAATGAAGTCCGTGTTCTTCTTCCCACTGTCCCAGAAAACTCAAACACCTCACACAGGTGCCCCGAGACCAACAGCATGACCCTGTCACGGAAACGGGGCCCAAGCCAGCAGGACCCATGCCTGCCCAAAGGGCAAGAGAGGCCTTCAGACTGAGCAGCAGTCGGTGCGGGAGCTGAGTGGGTAAGGAGGGCCCAGGCACTAGGTGAAGCTCTATAAAAAACTCAGGAAAAGGTTACTATGCTTCGATTTTGTCTCCAACTCAAGGCTTTTACCCCTGTGGCCTGCGGTACTGCCTCGTGTCCATCCCCAAGTCAAAGTCCTCACAGCTTACAGGTCCTGGTTCTGTGCACTACGAGCCCTACTCTCGTGGGAAAGGGGGGGCTTCTCAGACTGAGAGTTACCCAGGAGGGGCCGTGGGAGGTGCTAGGCTCAAACAGCTGAACTGAGAGAGTGTCATGTCCATCTGGGCTTTGGTGGGATCAGGTGGTGGGCGGCATTCTTCTCCTTTCCCTTCTAAGGCGTCTACTGTTTGGGGCCCCTGGGTAAGAACTAATCAGGACTCAGGAGCGGAGAGGGAGCTAGGTCCCCATTGCTCTAACAAGTTAGTAGACAGAGAGACAAATGGCCCCAGAAACTGCCCTTGTGACTATGACCTTCTAATGTTATAAGTATTCTGGTTGCCTCTGGTGGATATTCCTGTTGGTTCCAAAGGCAAGGAGAAAGCAGAGTGCCTCTCTTTACATGTAATAGTAAAGAAATAGGTTAAGCCTTGAGATACACACCATATGACAGGAAATAGAAGTTTGTACAACAGGTCTAACCAAGCAGCAGAAAGGGAACAGATGTTAAAACACTCATTATAAAAACAGATTCTAAGCTTCATCTATGAATAAGGATGGGAAAGTAAGAATATCAGTTAAACTTCAGAAAAAACATTTGGACATGACATGAAAAAGAGAAGCGAGGCGAAAAGATGAAATCGGGTCAATGACACGTCTCAGCGGCACACAGTGACAGAAGTCTGACAATGCCTGACACATGCAGTGACCGCCTTCCAATGCCATGCACAGCTGCTTGCCGGACAAGAGCCTTTTCTATGAGGAGAAGGGGCTTGTCGGCAAGGGCACTTCCAAGTGAGCGGCGAGCTACTTCGGTGGTGGAATCAAAAGACCATTTTGTCTTCCTTCTCCCAGAGAGTACTTGGGGACAGTAAAATCACTGGGGAATACTCAGCACACGGATGGCTGAGTCTGTCCAAAAAATGAAGGGTGAGACTGTGATGAAGTCAGGACCCTGGAGCTCTAACAAGTAAAAGTCGAGTAGTAAAGGGAAGCTGGGTAAGGAAATGGGACCTGCAGCAAGGGGGCGCCACTGCAGTCTAGAGACAGGGGCGTGTCTCAGAAGTCAAGGGTGAGGAGAGTTTTCAGGGAGGTGAAACGTTTCAGAGATGATAAGAAGCATTCCACGAAGGCTTGGGAATTGGCAGTGAAGTCTTGGTGGCTTTTCAGAGGGCATTTCAGAATAAAACGACGGGGCAGGAAGCCAAATGTCTCTGTCGGAGAAGTAAATTGGCAATGAGGAAATAAAGGCAGTGAATAAAATGTTGCTCTTCCAAGACCTCGGACAGCAAGGGAATGAGAGAGCAATTCAGCAGTATCCTGGGGAAATTGTAAGGAGTTGGTAGTTTTGTTTTTCCTCTTGCTTTGACCTCAAAACAGGGTATACTTAAGTACCACTGCAGCCAAAGGAGTGCTCAGAGGGTGGAGGCAGAGACTGAAGTTCAAAAGCATAACCAAACTGATCATTAACAGATGACAACCAGCCGATGGGGTTGGAGGATTAAGAACGCACCTGGAGCTCTGGCTGGCGTAGCTCAGTGGATTGAGCGCGGGCCTGTGAACCACACGATCGCGGTTCAATTCCCAGTCAGGGCACATGCCTGGGTTGCGGGCCAGTTCCCAGTGGGGGACTCACGAGAGGCAACCATACATTGATCCTTCTCTCCTTCTCTCCTTCCCTTCCCCTCTAAAGATAAATAAATAAATTTAAAAAAAAAAAGAACGCACCTGGAGCCCTGGCCACTATGGCTCCGCTGGTTGGGGGTCATCCAGCAAAGTGAAAGGTGGCTGGTTCACTTCCCTCTCCGGGTACATGTCTGCGTTGTGGGCCCAGGCTCCAGTCCGAGTGCATGCAAGAGTGCAACCAACCAGTGTTTCTCTCACACATTGATGTTTCTCTCCATCTCTCCCTCCCTCCCTTCTTCTCTCTCTAAAAATAACTAAATAAAATCTTAAACACACACACACACACACACACACAGACACCTGGAGGAGGTAGCCCTAGAAAGGAAAGCTCAGGTATTTCCTCTCTGAAACAATGTGGGAATACAGGAAGGAGCCCAGAGCTCAAACCAGGGCACCGAGAATGTACTGGATATAAGTATACACATTTAACCTGTCACTTGCATCTGTGACTTGCTCTCAAAATACACAGTACTCTTGAGACATTAAAACAATTTTTTTTCAAATTTAGTTCTGCACAACCTGTTTCAGTGAGCAGAAAAAATATACAATCCATTTGAGAATATCAAATAAAATAAAATTGTAGATCAGCACATAAAGGGTTAAAACTTCAAGCAAGGAAAAATATCACCCCAACAGTGGGGTGATTGCTGGGGCGAGGGGTATAGGGGACTAAATGGTAATGAAAAAATAAAGATTAAATAGAAGAAAAGAGGGAAGGAAGGAAGGAAGGAAAAAGAAGAAAGGAAGAAGGGGAGAGAGAGAAAGAGAAATGTTGCACTTCAGATAGCCAAAGTTTGACTTGATGAAAACACAGGTATCATTTGCAGCAACCCATCAGCCCATCTTCCCTTACCATTTGATTCACCTAGAAATGTCAGTAGGTTATTAGGAAAAGAGATGAAAAGTTTCTTAACATGAAAATGTTTTCCTTTTGAGAATATTGTCAAAATTTAAAAGAGTATTTGACACCCTTTCTAAATATTAAAACACACTGGCTAGTGTAACTCAGTGGATTGAGCACAGTCTGCAAAACAAAGGGTTGCTGGTTCGATTCCCAGTCAGGGCACCTGCCTGGGTTGCAGGCTAGTCCCCAGTAGGAGGTGTGCAAGAGGCAACACATATTGATATTTCCCTTCCTCTCTTTCTTCTTCCCTTCCCCTTTCTCTAAAAATAAATAAAATCTTTTTAAAAAGTATTCTTTCTCTGTAGACATTTCTTTGTAATAATTCATTATAAAAATAAATAAATATTAAAACAGTGCCTTTTTTTCTTTTTTGTACTTTTATTTGTGAATCAGTGGTGATTATTAAGTGTAAAATGTTGAGTGTAAAAAGTGCACATTTTATCAAGTGCAAAAATACCAGTTGATTAAAGACTTCACAGAATTGGAGACAACATGCATGGAACTATATACACAGAGTCTTGAAAGGAAGAAAATGAAAAAGCTGAAAGTAGCCTGGTGTTTCTTTCCCACTTTCTTCCTTCAATTCTGTCTTCTTAAGAAGGGTACAGCTCCTTCTTTACCTTAGTGGGCATGGGGCTTTTACATTTGGTCCTATTCCTATAAACGTTTTCTCTAGTGTAATATACAGTTAGCATTAAGGCCGTGAACACTGAAGAATTGTAAGCCTCTTGTCATCAAAAGTCACAGACAGGCTCCCTCAAAACTGGAGTGACAGCAGGCGAGCCACCACTACAGGGACACACGGGGCCCTCAGCTCCGCCCTTCAGCAATCTGCTTACTACTTGCGTCTCCCTCCTCCAACACACCTGCATCCTCTCCACCCAAATGCACACCGCTCTCGCTTTAACTCCCGCAAGCAAACCCAGTTTGTTTAGTTTTCACTCTTCATTATATGCTGAGTGAAGGGCAGAGATGAACCACACAGTCCACAGCCATTCAAGACAAGTGGTGAAGGAAATGAGAAACCCGTACGTACCAAGTTTACCAAGAACCCCATCGATGGCTCAGCTCATACAAAAGCAAGGGGCTTCAGAGTGCAAAAGCACTGAATTCATCCCAAGTACAGTATAAAAATCTGAAGAATAACCAAGATTTGTATCTATTGCTACAATGTTTCTCAAATCTCCTGGTTTTATTAGGTTGAACAAGAAGTGCAATATCCCTTCTCAAAGAAGTGCTGGCATACCTCTCCATCTCTTCAGTATGCTCAACTTGTGTATGTGAAAGCACAGGCTTTATTTTAATGATGTAACCTCTACATTCGTTTCAGTCCTCCTTGCAAAGTTGCATGATTAGATGTTTGGTGTGATTTTTCCTTAATGCAATGACACGAAGTCAAAAAAAGGAGAGGCTTCATGTTCCGCAGGGACCCACAGCACCCCGTAGCCTATGACGCCGCTGCCGCAGCTCCCCTGGCAGATCCCGAGCACGCCTCACAACCGAAATCATCCCAACGATTTGGGGGCTGGTTTTGAGGTTGTTTGAGTTGCTGGTTCCCGACAATGCTTGCATTTGGGAAGTTGAGGAGGTTCAAGAACAGCAAGACTGAAATGGGTTTGTACAAAAAAGTATTGAAAGAGAATCAACTCAGGATCAAGGCCACAGTGGGGATGGAATGGGCACAGTACTCACATTTAATCTTCCTCTTGGGATTTACTTTAAATAGCTTTCCCCCAGCAAAGTGGTACACTGTGTTTTGAAGAACAACTGAAGGGTACGACTTAGAGAATTGGAAACATTTCTGTTGTCAAAAAAACAAAAAGAGAACCTCCGCAAATACAGACAAATCAGAACTGTGCCCTGGGCACCATGAGCACCATGGTGATGACCAATAGTTAAGATGGAGCATGACGAATGCATCAAGACAGAGGTACATCAAACATCAAGAAGACACTAACATGTCTACTTTAGGGACCACTTGTTTACAAGTCGAAGTTAAATTGAGAAAAACACAAAGTGGCTAAAAACAAATATTTGTAGGCCATAGTTCTGTAATTACTTAGCTTGGCATGGCTTCTCTTCATCATTTTTGCTTCTATTTTGCTTGTATACTTCTTTCACGTTTAAGCAGCTTCCATAAAGCGTTTACATTAGGGACATGGTAATTTTCTAACTGGATCATCCTAAAAAATGTAATTAAAAGGTTACATGCTACGACTTCCAGCCAAGATGGAGGCGTAAGTGGAAACACTGTACCTCTTCGCACAACCAAGTTTATGAACAACAAAGATTTAGAAACCAGAATGCAACCAAAGAGAGAGAAAATTGAACTGTATGGAAGTCCAACAACAATGAACCATTCATCCAAACCAGTAAGAGGGGCCAAGTTGGCAGCTGGCCGAGAGGGGTCGCAGCAGGAAAAAGCTGCCTGACTGACCCAGAAGCGTAGGTGGCGGTTGGTGGATCCTAGGCGTGGGGTGGCAACAGGAAGACCCAGTGAGGGCACAAGGCGGCTGGCTGACTGCGGTCACACATTCGCACGCAATAAACCAGGCAAAGGAGCAAGCAGTGAGACAGACCACAAAAACCAGGGCCCTAGCCACGGAAAATAAAGCCTAAAAGCACCAACTAGAAAAAATTTCGGGGTCAAGGTGCCGGGAGAAGCTCCCAGGCTCACAGAGAGTTCATTGGAGAGACCCACAGAGTTCTGGAGGGTGCACAAGCCCACACATCTGGGAACCAGCACCAGAAGGGCCCAATTTGCTTGCAGGAAGCAGCAGAGGGGACCAAAATTCGAGAAAGTGCAGGAAAACGCCATTGCCCCTGTCTGACCCTGTCCCCACATACAGCTTCACAACCCAGAAACCTGGGTTGCCCCGCCCTGGTGAACAACTAAGGCTCTGCCCCTCATACATAACAGGCACAAACAGACTAAAACTTTATGTCTCCAGAAGAACAGCTCAAAGCCCCAGAGCCTATAATTCTAAGTGACCAACAGAGAGCTAACCTATCAGATGCACAATTCAAAACACTGGTGACTAGGATGCTCACAGAACTGGTTGATTTTAGTCACAAATTAGATGAAAAAATGAAGCATACACTAAGTGAAATGAAGGAAAATGCACAGAGAATCAATAGTGATGGGAAGGAAACTGGGACTCAAATCAAGGGAGTAGACCAGAGGAAGAAAGAAACAACCAAACAGAAAAGAATGAAGGAACAAGAATTCAAAAAAAGGAGGAGAGGCTTAGGAACCTCTAGGACATCTTTAAACATTCCAACATCCAAATTACAGGGGTACCAGAAGGGGAAGAGGAACAGCAACAAGTGGAAAACTTATTTGGACAAATAATAAAGGAGAACTTCCCCAATCTGGCAAAGGCAATAGACTTCCAGGAATTCCAGGAAGCTCAGAGAGTCCCAAAGAAGTTAGACCCAAATAGGAATACATCAAGGCACATCATAATTACATTAGCCAAGATTAAAATGAAGGGGAGAGAATGACAGCAAGAGATAAGGAGACAGTAACCTTCAAAAGAGTTCCCAACAGACTGTCAGCTGATTTCTCAAAAGAGACTTTGCAGGCAAGAAGGGGCTGGAAAGGAGTAAGCAAGAAGGGGCTGGAAAGGATGTAGGTCATGAAATCCAAAGACCTCCATCCAAGATTGCTCTATCCAGCAAAGCTTTCATTTAGAATGGAAAGGCAGATAAAGTGCTTCTCAGATAAGGTCAAGTTCAAGGAATTCATCATCACCAAGCCCTTATTATATGAAATGTTAAAGAGACTTATCTAAGAAAAAGAAGATAAAAAACATGAACAGTGAAAGGACAGCAAACTCAGAGTTATTAACAACCACACCTAAAACAAAAGCAAACCAAGAGGACAGCTAGATCAGGAGTGGGACCATAGAAATGAAGATCACATGGAGGGTTAGCAACAGGGGAGTGGGAGGAGGAGAAGGGGGGAGAAGGTACAGAGAATAAGTAGCATAACAGGTAGGTAGAAAATAGGGGGCAGGGCAAGAATAGTATGAGAAATATAGAATCTAAAGAACTTGATGACACATGGGCATGAACAAAAGGGGGAAATGGTAGAGGAGGGGGTGTGCAGGGGGAGGGGAATAAAGGGGGGAAATGGGACAACTGTAATGGCATAATCAATAAAACATATTTTTAAAGAAGTTATATGCTACCTTAGCTTTGAACTGTGAAATAAAGAGGTGAGACATGCTTACCTGGATTGTTGCTTATTAGTTTAATACACCAACTCTGACAGGCACTGTGGAATCTTACCCACAATGATCTTACATCATTGACAGGTGCTGCACCCCCAGCAACCTGACAGTGTAGCAATACGATAGGCAGCACTCATTTAAAAATTGCAAAACCAGAAATCTAAAACCCAGCATTAACCTCAGACCGACTGCCCATTGTGGCTCTCTTACTTACAACCACTAACTTCTCTATTGCTGGACTGGTAAGGAAATTCTGAATTTTACTGTTCTTCCAATCCTACCCCACCTCCAACACCTTTATCTTCATTTGTAGAAATTAGGAATTATGACTTACTGAAAACAAAAAAAATGGTCCAAAAGACGTTCCTCTTTCACAACATACAAAATGCAACAGAGCAAAATTAATAGCCAAGACTCTGAGAACAGGGGAGTGGGAACCAAGAAAGACAAGGGCATGTTCTCCAAATTCTCCCAAACTGCCTACTGCAGTCCACCTGATTCCAGATGTGAGCACCAACTGGAGTCATGGCTAGCCTTCAGCCTGTATCATAAGCAGGTGAAAAAAGTAGAAATAGGAAAAAATAGGCATTGTGCTTTAAGTGCAAAGAAAGTGGCAAGAGAAGTAAAAGAATTGCTCAAGAGCCATATTAAATTAAAATATCCAGGTTTCTGGAACATGTCAAATGCCCTGTGAGGTGTGGAAAATATCTTGTTATTGTGACAAGAGCTTCTCATTTCATAGAAAATGAACTTCTGGAAACTGAACTTCAAAGAAGTCATTCCTTCAATCATCAAAATTGGAGAGACTGCAGTTTTAAAGGAATAGCGCCCCCTTGTGGTTGTTAACAAGATTGCAGAAAATGTTCAATGTCGCTTGTTATACCATAAAATAGTGCATTTTCCCTTGGGGGCATTTTTGTTTACATTCGTTTTTAAATGTAATTTGAGCTGAGCCTAGAGCATTGTAGAAAAAGATACGTGCACAGGAAGAACTGTGTTTACAGCAGGAAGTGCTGCCCCACCTATCTCTGTGCTTGGTAAAGAGGAGGCTGTGAGGATGGAACCCACAAAGAGCACTCACTACAGACGCTGCTGCGGGCAGGCACCTCTGGAGGGCACAGAGCCGGGGCCACCAGGCCTCCACTGGAGTGCCCAGAAGAGGCTCCTGGGAGCCATCAGAAGCAAACTTCCATATTGACCCTCCTCCCTGCAAAGGGTCCAAGCATTCTTGCTGTTATGAGCAAAGAGCCTAGACCCCCATATGACCAGCACCCCCAGTTGTGTGCTCAGTCTGGGCTCAAGGACTGGGCTCCAGCAATTCCCTCTTCTCTTCTGCATCATCGGTGCTTCCCTTTCCACTAGACCCTTTCCACCAGCATCAACATACAAACACACCGTCATAAAACCCCTCTCTGGGACCCACTTCTCCCTCCAATTAGCTCCCTATTTCTCCACTCCTCACAGCCTCACTCCTTGGAACAGTTGCCAACATTTACTGACTCCAACTTCAATCTTCCCACCCTGTAACTTGAACCCATCATGACAAGGCTTCTCCACCACTGCACACCAAAACCGTTCTTACTGAAGTCCCCAAAGGTCTCCATGTGGTTAAATCTATTGGTAAATCTTGACCCACCGACAACAGATGACATTAACATTCTTTCTTCCTCAGAATCCTTCCTCCCATTGGCAACCCCTCCTACTTCTCTGGCTGCTCTTTAGTTGCCTTTGCTGGATCATTGTCTTTCCAACCTCTAATCAGTGCTCTCAAAGCTAGCTGTGATTTATAACCATCCAGAAAGTTTTCAAAGGATACAGATGCCAGAGTCCACTCCCAATGACTCTGGTCTAGTTCTTCAGGGTAGGGCCCCAGGCATGGGTGGGTGACTCGGTTCCCCCAGTGATCATACGTTTCGCCAGGACTGAGGGTCCCTGCTCTGACTGCTGGAACACCCCATGGCTCAGCTCCCAGACTTCTCCTTCTGTCTACACTCACTTTCTGGGAGATCTCAGCATCCAAACTGGTGGCTTTAGGTACTTTTTACAAACTGGCATTTTGGTTTGGGTTCATCTGAAAGCAGGGCCTGACTCGAGGACTTGAGTGCAGAGAGTTTATTTGGAACGTGTTCCCATTTATCAGAAGTGAGAAAGTGGGGAGAATAAGAGAGAGGATGAGGAAAGCCAGTGTAAATGTACCTTTCCAGAGTCGCTGTTCTGGGCAACAGGGGTTGGATCCTACCAGGCCTCCTGAAAAGTGCACAGAAATACCCTCCAACCCCACCACACAGTGCTGATGCATTTGCCCACTTGCTTCATTACCCAAGGGTGGAAGGTTTCATTGAAGGCATTAACTCCCTTGTACTTGTAGGCTGTGGTAAGTATACACTTGAAGTGAGTCTGGGCTCACAGCAACCTACTTAATGCAGTTGTGGCAGATATCAACAGTACACCAACTGGTACCCAAGGCAGATGGCACATCCGATGCCTTCAAACTCTACATATCTATCCCTAACTTTCCCGCTTAACTCCAGACTCACGTATCTGACTTGAATTTTTAATAGGCATCTCAAACGTAACAGGTCCAAAACAATGCTCCTGATGTACTCCCTTCCCCTACCAAACCCACTCCTCTCCTGATCTAAAAATGGCAACTCCATTCTCCCAGTTGCTCAGGCCAAAAACCTATAAAGTCACTCTCAACTCTACTTTTCCCCACTCCCCACATTCAATCCACAGCAATTTCTGTTGACTCAACCTTCAAAATAGATCCAGAATATGACCACTTTTCAACAACTTCATTTCCCTGGTCCAAGCCATCATTATCTCTTTTTCAAATTATATTTTATTGATTATGCTATTACAGTTGTCCAAATTGTTCCCCCTTTGCCCTCCTCCATCCAACACCCCCCACCATCAGGCAATCCCCTCACCATTGTTCATGTCCATGGCTCATGCACATAAGTTCTTTGGCTACTACATTTTCTATACTGTACCTTATATCCCCATGACTATTATGTAAGAACCTATTTGTACTTCTTAATCCACTCACCTCTTCACCCATTGCCCCACATCCCCCTCCTAATTGGCAACCATCAAAATGCTGTCTAGGTTCTTCTTGTTTGATTAGTCTGTTTTTTAGATTCAATGTTGACAGATATGTATTTATTGCCATTTAGTTGTTCATAGTTTTTTATCTTTTTCTTAAAGAAGTCCCTTTAACATTTCATACAATAATGGTTTGGTGATGAAGAACTCCTTCTTTCTTATCTGGGAAGCTGTTTATATGCCCTCTGATTCCAAATGATATCTTTGCTGGGTAGAGCAATCTCTTCTGTAGGTCCTTCCTTTTCATAATTTTGAATATCTCCTGTCAGTACCCCTCTAGCCTACAAAGTTTTTTGTTTTGGGGGTGTTTTTTTCTCAGAAATTGGCTGACAGCCTTATGGGAACTCTCCTGTAGGTAACTAACTGCTTTCTCTTACTGCTTTTATGATTCTCTCTTTATCTTTAACCTTTGGCATTTTAATTATGATGTTTCTTGGAGCGGACCTTTTTGCAACCATCTTTCTGGGACTCTGTGCTTCCTGGACTTGCATGTCTAGTTCCTTCACCAAATTAGGGACATTTTCCTTTATTATTTTTTCCAACAGATTTCCAATTTCTTACTTTTTCTCTTCTCCTTCTGGCATCTCTATGATGCAAATGTTGGAATGCTTGAAGTTATCCCAGAGATGATTTACATTATCCTTTTTTTTAAATTATTTTTTCTTGCTGTTCTGATTGGTTGTTTTTTGCTTCCTATGTTCCAAATCATTGATTTGATTCATGCTTTCATTCACTTGGCTGCAGTTTCCCTGCAAATTGTTCTTTATTTCAATTAGTGAATCCTTCATATCTGACTGGATCTTTTTTATGCTGTTGAGGTCCTCACTAAGTCCTTATAACCAGTATTTTGAACTCTGCATCTGCTAGATTGCTTATCCCCATTTTGTTTGATTCTTTTTCTGCAGTTTTGATCTGTTTTTGTCATTTGGCTCATGTTCTTTTTCTCTTCATTGTGGAAGCCTCCCTGTGTTTATTTCTATGTATTAGGTAGAGCTGTTATGATTCCCTGTCTTGGTAGCATGGCCTAATGTAGTGGATGTCCTGCAGGATCCAGTGGCACAGGCTTCCCTATCACCCAAGCTGGGTATTGGAAGTGTGCCCTTCTTGTGGGCTGAGTATACTCTCCTTTTGTAGTTGAGCCTTGATTGCTGTTGGCAAGTCAATGGGAGGGATTTACCCAGGCCAGTCAGCTGCAAGGACTGGTTGTGACCACTGACCACTAACCTCTGCCCTCCATGGAGGATCAGCTGTGCAGGGGCAGGGTGGTGGTGCTCTGATGTGGTCTATAGCTGTCCACTGGGTGAACAGGCTTTAGGGTTTCCCAGGTGGTGCAGGCCAAGGTCAGTACTCACCTATGCTTTGTCCAGGGCCACCCTGCCTGGGCTATAAAGCAATCTCACATGCTTGCTACTTGTGCTAGGCTTGGAGATTCCCAGGCAAAGCCAAGCTGTGAATCTAAACTCGCTGTTGCTAATGCCAGGCCTGGTGCCACTTAGCAAGAGGTAGGGGGGCTAGGGACTCACTGAGGTCAGATGTTGCTTGTTTGAGAGGATTTAGGAAGTTGTGAAGCCTGAGCCAAGATCAGCCATTCACATGGAAAAGTCTCTGTTGATACTTTGGGTAGGCTGGTAAATTGGGTGGGACAGAGTCTCAGGGGATTTCCAGGGTGAGGCAAACCGTGTTAGCTAGGTTGACAGAGTCTCAGATATGGCTCTTGCCTGCTGGTTCTGCGGCTCTTGAGGGGTGGATTCAGAAAAGGAAGAATGGCCTTTCTGTCTGAAAGAAAGCTGTCCCCCAGCTCTCACCTCAGACCCCGCACTTCCTTCCTGGATGCCACTGGCGGTTTTCAAGCTGCTACCCAATACAGGAGCCCAGAAGAAGTGAATCTGAGTAAGTCCGTGTGTGAGTTCTTTAAGATGAACTTCTTGGGATCTCTTAAAGAACCCACATCTTGGGAATCTAGTAGTTCCTTCTACCAACTGAGTCCTGGCTGATTTTGCAGCCGGAAGTTATTGGGACTTATCTTCCTGGCACTGGAACCTGGGCAGGGGGCCTGGTATAGGGTTGGGACTCCTCACTGCTGAGATATCCCTCCCAAATTTTTATCCACCACATGTGGCTGTGGGTCCAGCCCTTTCCATGACTCCATCCCTCCTACCACTCTGTATGGATGTGGTTTCTTTAATGCTGAAGTTGTCAAACATCCATTCAACTCAATTTCTGACAGTTCTGAGTGATGGCTATTCTATAATTTAGTTGTAATTTTGATGTGATTGTGTGAGGAGGTGAGCTGTGTTTACCTATGCCGCCACCTTTACCAGAAGTTGAAGCCATCATTATCTCTTGCCTGAATTATTGCTATATCCTTCTGACTGGGGTCTCTGTTTCCACCCTCACTTTTCTCCTTAAATCTAGTCTCAGCTGAGCAGCCTGAGAGGTCCCGTTGAACTATAAGAAAGAACATGTAACTCCTCTGCTCCAAACTTCCTAATGGTTTCCCTTCTCACTTGAATACAAGTCAGTTCACACAGGTCACAACATGACTTGACCCCTGTGAGCTCTTAGATTATATATTCTATGTGCTCTTTTTGCTTCTTAAGTATATCAAGCTTATTCGACCTCAGGGTTTTTGTACTGGCAGTAACCTCTGCTTGTAACCACTTGCCTCCCTCTCTATCTCCTTCAGGTCTTTACTTAAACATCATCTTCTTCTTGAGTTCTTTTTTGGCCAACCTTGTTTAAAATTGTAACTCTTAAATCAATACCACAATGAGATACCACCTCACACCTGTCTGGATGGCTATTGTCAACAAGACAAGACATAACAAGTGTTGGAGAGGGTGTGGAGGAAAAGGATCCCTCATTTACTGCAGGTCGTAATGTAAACTGGTACAAATACTATAGAGAACAGTATGGACGTTCCTCAAAAGAGTAAAAATAGAGTTACCATATGACCCAGCAATCCCTCTTCTGGCTATCAACCTGAAAAATTGGAGAACATTTATTTGTAAAGATATATGTACCCCTATGCTCACTGCAGCATTATTCATGGTGGCCAAGGCATGGAGACCATCAAAATGTCCTTTGATAAAGGATTGGAAAAAAAACATATGGTGCATATGCACAATGGAATACACTCAGCCAAAAGAAAAGATAAAATACAGCCATTTGCGATAATGTGGGTGGATCTTGAGACTATCATGCCAAGTGAAGTAAGTCAGACAGAAAGAGTCAAGAGCCTTATGATTTCACTCACGTGAAATATAAAACAGAGAGCACAGGCCAGCAAATAGGCAAACAAACAAAAACTCTGATGGTTACCAGAGGGAAAGGGGGGTGAAGGCAAGGTAGAAGAGAGTAAAGAAGGTCAAATATATGGTCATTGAAGAAGACTTGACTTTGGGTGGTGAGCACGCAATGTAATATACAGATGACATTATCACACTCTAACAGAGTGTGTGTTTCTCTAATTTACCTTTTTATTTTCAATTTCTCCTACTGAAGTTTAAACTCCATGAGGCCAGGGATTCTGGTCCATTTTTTTCACTTACTGCTGATCCTTAGCACCAAGAATGGTTATGGCTTATAGTAGGCACTCAATAAATAGAGGCTGAATGAATGAATGAATGAATGAGAAGACCAATAATTATAACAATAACATTTATTATTTTTCATAGTCAGGCACTGTAATGCACACTCAGCTTAAGAGCTAAGTTCTTATACCTCCATGTTACCTTTGAAAAAATATATGCAGAGAATTGTTGAGTAAGTTGTCAAAGTTACACAATTTTTTTAAAAATTGTATTTACTTACTTTTAGAAAGAGTGGAGGGGAGGGGAAAAGAGGGGGAAAGAAACATTGATGTGAGAGAGAAACATCAATCTGTTGCTTCTCGTTTGTGGCCCAACTGGGGACCAAACCCACAACCCAAGCTACATGCCCTGACTGGGAATCAAACCAGTGACCTTTTGCTTTACAGTACAAGGCCCAACCAGCTAAGACAGAGCAAAGTTACACAATTACTAAGCAGCCTAAGTATATGTCATCCCAAAGTATAGACTCTTGACCAGTAAAAATACTGAGACTAATTGCTAATGCCCAAGATTAATCACTTCTCCAGATTTTAGATGTACGAACACCACTCTAAAATGATGCCCACATAAATAAACTCATGGTGAGAAGGAGAATCTACTCAGTGCCTTGGGAGCTACAGATGAGAAGGAGCAGAGACGATACCATAGGGGGAAGGGTCAGAGACGCGGTCGGTAGACAGGATCCACCCACGCCACAGCATTCTTTGAACAAAAATCTACTAAGAGCCCCCACTGCACAATTTTTGACCTTGGGAACTGGGTGGTGAACAAATTAGACAGTGCTCTTATAATCTATTGGAGAACAGTGATCAGATAAACTTTTAATATAAAATCAGGTAGTACCAAGAGGTGGTTGGAGGAATTGCCCCTGAAAAGGGCTACAATAAAGGGACTTCCTCTGCGTTGGATGTTGCACTGCTGACAGCTTTGGAGCCCCACGCCTCCTCTTCCCCTCCTGGCCCACGTCAGGCGAGCTGGCAGGAGAGCCATGTGCCACCCCGCCTGGCTCTGGCATGAAGCACAAACTACACAAGCCCAAAGACCTGTCTAGTAGAAAAGCCAAAGCCAATGTCCTTCCCTGCCCCCTGAAGCCATTTTCATCACTGCTTGGGGTCCTGCCCTCTGCTCCACAGAGAGTCTCAACTTGGAAGAAATTAATCTCTTCACAGCCTCTCTGTTAACGTATGGCATCACCGTCTCCACATCAGAGCCAAACCAAGGGTCAGGGTAAACCTCCCCACCCCACAGGGGCAACCACAAGAGAAGGGTTATCTGGGCCAAGATCTGAATAAAGTGAGTGAATGAGGGATGTGCAAAGGAGTGGGCAGCCCTTAATTTCCTCTAACTGGAAAGAAATCATTTAGGACTAGGAATTCCAGGGGTTCCGATGGTGGATGATAAACCAAAGGGCTGCTGATTTGTTAGCTTTTATTGTAGCCTCCAAACCAGTCATGGGCACAATTGGGGAAAGTTGCATTAAAAACATTAAAGCTACCCTAAACGTATAGACAGAACAGGAACCAGCACTTCACTGTGGCCCAGATTCATACCTGGCCTGCATGAGTCAATGCGCATCCTCCTGCCCCCAGTGCTGCCTCCTGTTTTATAACACAGAACAGCCCACGCCCCCCGCGGCCCTCATGCACCCAACCGGTTCTACTATGGCCTGCAGACAAACCACTCCTTCAGTGAGCCTTTGAACACTCAACCTGCATGATGACCCGGTGGTGATGCAATCATTGCATCATCGTGGTGCAATCAGTATAATCATGTCCCTTATACCTGTCTTGTTGGGAAAGAAGCAGAAGGGAATATTTATTGAAATTTGTTCTCCTTGGCATCCGACCAAGACTGAGACCAAATGAGCAATCTGTTGGTCAAAAACACCCATGGGTCACCACCTGGCGAACGGGGCTGTGAGCTGTGGAGAAGTCCTAGGAAAGGAGGAGTAGACCCTTGCATTCAGTGCTTAAGACTCAATAAGCAACAAGGAACTCAGACAAGGGGACAGCAGCAGGGAAAGGATAAATACACGAAAGGGCACCAACGAGTGCTAGGGATGAGAAAAGAAGGAGAGGGTTTGTTCACGAAGGCTTCCTAGAGGCTGGCACCAAGCAGCTTTGAGGAGAAAAATCTGGGTCATTTGGGAGAGGACACTCCAGCCAGGGGCAGCAGAGTAAGGCCAGGGAGATGGGCTGTAAGGTCACTGGACGGGAAGGCGGTATCATGATGAGAAGGGAGGCAGAAACCACAGAAAAGGGTGTGCTGAGTAGGCAGCCTTGAAGCCCAGATTCATGATCCTCATTATCTTCCAGAAGCAGCTCTGAGCACTTGGACCTTCTGAGACTGAGAAAGATATCACATAAGGTCGAGGGAAGGTGGCACATTCACTGCTCAGCCTTGGGTCTGGGCATAAGGCCAGGGAGCAAAGAGGCAAGATTAGGGTGAGGCAGTCATCAGGAAAGGGCATTTGGGGTAGATGGAAGGTATTGCTATGGAACAAAAAAAACTTCATAGGCGATAAATAACAATGCACTGAGAAAGTCCCTGCAAGACAGAAAAGACCTAGAGAAAGGCTGACCAACCGTCCTGGTTGGCCAGGAACTGTCTTGGTTTTAGTACCTAACCTTCCTCCCACATCCTGGAAAACTTCCTCAGTCCCCGGGGTCAGTTGGTCATTCTACAAAGGGCACTTCACAAATTATTAAACTTGAGCAAGTAATGACTATAAGGTATTAAGATAATGAAATAAAGACAAGATAAAGGCAAGCGTGAACCGTGATTTAAGGTGCAGTCCCATGTGACATGCGACATGGAGTTCAGCTTGGTAGGAGGACACTCCAGAAACTGGGAACACGGACATGGGGGATGAGGGAGTGCACAGGGTGCTGATTTCTTTCCTCTGGACCTTCTGCTGTTTCAGGTGCTGCCATCCACACTGCGGGCCCCAGGGTGCCCTCCCAGGCTACACCACCTGAGGGGGATGACCAGGGGCTTGCCCAAAGGGACCGGGCAGGGTACATCCTCAGCCTGAATCCCAGCTTCCTCCCCTCCCTGACTACTGCTCTGAATTCGCAGGTATCAGAGTCCTGAAAGCCTCCCCGGAGCCAAGGGGGAGACCGTGGAGACTGGGGAGACCCTGCGGGGAGTCCTGGGTTAGGGAAAGGAAAGAGGAGAATGCTTTCATAGCCATCCACTGTAGAAAATGGATTTTCCCTCCATACTCCAAGTCTGCCTTCTCTCTTGGCGTCCAACTCTCTAAAAGCTAAGTGCCCAGAGGATGGTCTTGAAAAACCAGGGGCTTAAAGCTCGGCGGCCCAGGCCGTACTTCAGCTCAGGTTCAGTGAGGGGAGAGCAAACGTCCTCATTCCCTATTCAGGCAAGAGCAGAGCGCAGCGAAGCCTTCGAAGCCTTCGTGACTCAAGCGTGTCTGCAGCCCCCAAGGTGGGAAACTGTGGTGAAGAAGCGAGAAGAAAAAAGGAGCTGCAGGCACTCAACCAAGTCGGATTTCTCAGGCCTTCTGTTAAAACTGCCCTGCAGATGGTTTCAAAATATAGATCCGAAGGCTGGGAGAGCTGAGAGGAGTCCTGTTCTCACCGGTCCAATACTGTCCTCCAACAAGGCACGGGTCTGCAGAGGAGGAGGGCCGACCAGCCACACGGCCCCTGGCCAGGGGCAAAGCCAGGTCCTCTGAGACTCCCTTTAACCGACTCCCCCTGAAAGCACTTTGGACCAAAACAGATTTTACAGCCCACAGAAATCAACAACTGACTTGCTAACTGGCAATTCACTTAACCCATCGACTACCAAAGAGGACACCTCTAATTCGGGGTGTCACGCGTCTCAGGATGCTGTAGTAAATGACAATTTCCCGAAGGACAGCAAATAAAGACTGGCGTTAAACTATATGATTACCAAGATGCTTCTTAAAAACTTAACTTTTAATAATAGAGAACTCAAAAATCTAAACGGTATTTCACTTGATGCATTTTCTGTTGCCAAAGAAGATCTCGATGTACTTTACATCTTTCCACCTTAAGAAATTTTTGGTATTTCTGCTGGAAGGTTAAAGAAAAGGTCAAATAATAACAGGAGCACTGAACTCACCGACTTCCATGTATTGACTCCTTTAATCCTCATCACCCCAGGAGAAGGGTGACCACTGCCCCCCTCCATGGAAGAGACAACTGAGCAAGTAAAATGTGACCAAGGGACACAGCCTGTCGACGGCAAGTCCCCCGGATCTGAATACCGGAAGTCAGAGTCTGGAACTGTCACACCACTCAGCTTCTCCAGACCCCACGGCAACTACCGGAATCTTGTCAAACAAACCAGTGACTGGACAAAATTAGCTTAGGCATTTTCCAGGTAGTCTCTGTCCGACTCACTGGAATCGGACCCCCAGCTTCATCTCCTTTGTATAATCCAGGCACTGACTACTGTCTTCACAACAACTAATGTTGCCAAAACAGGTTGTATGATCTTTGTTCGCATACACTAGAAAACCAGATATAATGTCTTTAAGTCCCCTGTGCACACAGACTTAATTTATACGAGTCTGCTCAGTGCTTCTGTGGAGCACGCGTTGCTCTAGAACCTGGGAATGCAGCGAGAAGACAGAGCCCCTGCCCCCCAGAAGCAGGCATGCTAGCAGGTCAAGGGTCAACAAGCCTAAAACAACAACAGTTAACATAGCAAATGCTTTCATAGTACTTACCATGCGTCAAGCACCCTGTTGAGCATTTCCGCAAATATTAACTCATTGAACCTTAAAACAACTCTGTGAAGACTGTTCTCTTAAATGCACTTCGCAGATGCAGCAACTGAGGCACAGAGCCGTGAATTAACTGCCCATAGCTGTTCAGTTATTTTCCTCTGCAAGAAATAACTGACATTCTCAAACTGAGTGATTTCAGGAGAATTCAACTTTTCACAAATGTGTGGGAAGCTTTTAAGGAAACTACAAAGGGGTAGTGCTAACTCCAGGGTGCAAACAGGGAGGGCCATGCCCAGCCCAGCCCAGGGAGCAGGGGCAGAACTGGAGAGGGTGGGTCAATGAACGGCGTCACTCACTGAAGGTGTGCTCATCCCTGGAGGAGTGCACTGACCTCAGCTCTCCCTCAGCCTCCCTCCAATGGCTGAGTGCAACCAGGAGGAAGAAGAAACGGAAGCCAGGGGCAAGAAGCCCAGAGATGTGCTGGGCACAGAAGGTAGTGGAGGAGAGTAGAAGCTGGACTTGGAAAGGCAAACAGATGACTTCTAACCTAAGTAGTGGAGCTGAGATACACCTAGGAGATCTGGGGCCACGGTCTGCTTTTACCGGGAATCTAAGGTCAATCCTGGAACTGAAAACGCTACGAAGCTAGAAAACAGAAAAACTCTAGACTAGGTTGGTGCAAACAGGCTCCACGGCAAAGGTCATACTTCCAGTCAGGCCTGAGTGAGGAGCAGGGGGCCAGGGAAAGACCTGGAGAACACTACGCCAAGCAGGGCAGCGGACTGGGTGGGGATAAGCATTGAGGGCCAGCACGGAAGCCCATGTGGCTGGTTACATAACCACCGCAAAGAATGGAAGGGAGTGGGGATGAAGAGCTGGGTTGGCAAGTGTTTGTGCAAAAGGGCAGATGTCTTCTTCCTGACACAAATTAAACCCTTTGGTCTAGTCCTTCCCTGGGGGCTGTGAATTGACTGCCATAGCTTCAAAGTTACTGGAAGCAGCACAGAGGTACTGAGAGGCTGGGCCCGGCACCTAGCAGCCTGAGCCTCTCTCCACAGATGCAGGCACACCTCATAGCTCGGGCACCCTGAGGTCTCAGCGTGGTCTCCAGCAGCCTTCCTAGTGTGTGAAGATTCCACCCTCTCAGCGTCTACTATTCCGGGTGAGAGGCAGATTCAGCGTGACTTGGGTGAATACCATTTCCAGAAGTAACAGGAACCCCAGCCTCCCACCTTTTTATGAATTCTCCTTCAGACCATATATGCTGAAAAGACAGAGGAGCCAAACCTGGAAGAATTTTCCCCCTATGTAGAAACTTTTACATAATCTGACACAACATTTAACTAGGGGGGTAGGGAAAGTGGGGAGGGAGGCTTTAAGACAAAGTTCAAGTGGTCACATGGAATAAAGAAAAATGAAAAATGTAAGCTTATGACCTTTGGAAAGAACTCTTTTAATTCCTCTGATATTTTAAATTTCCCTGAATAGAATTATTGACACCTTCAGTTTCTAGGTAACATCTTTCTCTTCCCCATTAACAAGATGCAGGTAACCGGCAACACGGGAAGAGAAAGAAACTTTGATTGCGCAGTGTGTCTGGGTCAGCTACTATTTTTAATTCCTGTTTCCTAACACCCAGGGGAAAAACAAAGTTCAACGGCTCCTTAGGCAGATAGAAAAATGAGCATTTCTCCCTCACTAACGGGCCACCATTCCAAATAAAACCTGTCAGGTTTAAGGGTAAGATAGACTCGGAGAGACTTTCTCCTCATTAGTATCTCCCAACAGGGCTGTTAAAATGATCAGAATGCACAGGGTCACTGCATTTAAATTTCATTTCAAATTATAATCCCAAGAAGTCATGGCTTGCAAGGTAGGTCCTAATCCATCCATGGTGGGCAGCAGAACTCTGTAGAGGACATGGGAGCAGAGGTCGGCACTCAAATGGCAACACTTAATGGACAGAACGCTCCCCAAGTCTCCCAGGCGGTGGCCACTGAGGGCCCCAGGATGACACGCACCTCCTGCAAGAAGAGCAAGCGGAGGCACTGCCTGCCCTGGCCTTCTCTATTTTAAGCCCTGTTAAATCGGGCTGTGCAGGCAGCCTCTCTACAGAAAAAGCCTCCTGTCATGAAAAGCATCCCATAAATGCCAAGTGTAACTTAATGTTTTGCATATGAATTAGGAGGATGTGGCCTTTTTGCTCTCCAGGTGTTTGCAGTCTGGCTTTCAAAGACCAGGGGGTGGCCTCTGGCGGGAGCTGCTGCTTTCTGCAGTGGGGTGCCCTCACGGCAACATGCACCCCAACACAGCCGACCTTTGAGTAAGAAAATAGTTCTGGGGAGAAGAGTGGCCCTGGCCCTTCTATTATTTACTGAGCACTGCATGGTGCTGCTTAAATGGGACTGCCTGGTTTTCATTTTCTATCCTACGTGGAACCAAGGATAGGGTCAAGGCAGACAAGGTGACCAAAAGAACTATGTGGACAGGTGGCCATCCCCAAAAGGCAGTCGCCACGTGTTGTCAGTGGTTGATGGGAGGGCCCTGTTGTTGAATGAACAAATTTCCAACGTCCTGTCCTAATCACAAATGGGCAGGTCCTCTTTATAATCCAGTGCCCAGCAAAACCCCAAATCTCTGGGTAGGAGGTGGACAGTTCGGATACCCAGCTAAAGATAATGCCTGGCACTGTGTCCCCCACATTACGGGCAATACCCAAATGCTTCCTGGGAGGAGAAAACTTTCTTAAATGCACTATTTTCTGTATATTTATTCCCTTCCTTACTCCAAAAATTATTTTAGATATCTTTTAAAATATTAAGAGTATTAGAAGGGATCTAATGTGAATTCAGACTGTCCTTGTTGACAAATCACAAGATTACTTCACCTCAGATTAGCCAATAAAAATTTCCCTCAAGCTTTTTCCTTCAAGCATTCTTTTGAGTTTAAAACTTCAAAAAATAAGTTAAATTCCCAGAGGATTTTTAAACCTCATCACATCAATGAAAATAGAAGTGTTAACTGTAATGAAGGGTCGATTTCAATGAGGAGGTCAACCTGCGAAGGCAAGTTTCAGAGCCTGGGAAGTGATGCCCCAGGACACCCTGGACAGCCCGGACTGGATGCAGAGTGTTCTGTCTTAGCGTGGACCCAACAGCCTAGGAACCATGGCTGAAAGACAAAATGTCAAAGTCTTCGCTATGCCTTCTAGTTTAACATAGAGCAAGTGTGCTCTGCCACAATATGAGGTCCCTCCTCCAACTTTAGTTTGACAACTACTGAGTGTGCCAGGACTTGCACCAGACCCTGGAAAATGCAAAAGGGCAATGAACCTAGACAGAATCCTTATTTGGATGTTTCTATCTCAAAATATTTATAATGACCTTAGCCACAAGAGGGAGCCATTAGAGCATACTGCAACCTGCTGATCGTGGTGCCATTAATTCTTGGGGACAAATAGCAACAGGTTCCCAAGGGCTTCCTTGTGGTCTTTATCCCAGCCTTCCATTTTGGTACCTTCTCAATGAGTCATATCTGGGAACCTTGGTCCAGGCAGAAATAATGCTAGCCCCTCCCCACCATTTGACCCCCCTTCAATGAGAGTTCTAAGGCGGATGTAATAACACACTTACTACACCTCATAATGTAACAAGACTCTCCTCCTCTGGCTAAGAATCAGTGCTTGTGTGGCATTCTGCATCCCACTGATTCACAAGCCGAGTTGTTCCCAAAACAGTAAATTCTGCTTGGGTCCAAACCTCAGTCTTTGCTACAAAAATGCACCTGCAGACACCACAGAGGGATCCTGCTGTGGTGGAGTTTACGTAAGCCTAGTTCTGCAAGTGCCTGCACATCTGACTCCTTGATTTAGGCACTTCAAAGCAAAAAAAGAAGCAGGAAATATGTGGTGAGGCAAGAAACATATCCGAACACATTCTGACTCCAACTGGAGCTACGTTCCTCTCCCTCTTGCTGTGTCCAAAAGCACCTAATCCCCCCCCAGGTGAAGGAGCTACGTTCCTCTCCCTCTTGCTGTGTCCAAAAGCACCTAATCCCCCCCCAGGTGAAGGCACAGCACGGAGGATGACAGCAGTGTTTTCCCGGAGATGGGAGGGAGGAAGAACTGCCACAGGGCAGCCACACCTGACTCTGAGACCCAAAGGGAGTGGGTACTTTGCCAGACAGAATTGTCTTCTCCCCGTTGGTGGAAAGTCAGCCAGCTTGGCCAACCTGCGATCAAGACATCAGCAGGCCTGCCGTACTGTTGACTGCCCCCCATCCTCAGAGCCACCTGACCCCCTTCTCAGAGCTGCCTGCCCCCCTCATCCTTAGAGTTGCCTGCCCCTCCTTCTCAGAGCTACCTGCCCAGTGCTACAGCAGGGAGCTAGTCACACCCCAGACTATAAGGAAGATGGAGCCAGGCTCCAGCAGCTGGATGGGTAAAGGCAAGGACCCCCCAAAAAGTTGTGACAAAATGCAGGCCCCAGGGAATCTGTTCAGGGTTCACAGTAGCAGGAAAAACTGAGGACGATCCGAGGGGTCCCCAAACAAATACATGCCAGGAACCTGTGACCTACCACACTGCACTTGGGAGCAGGAACTGGGAGTGCTGGCTGCTTTCATAAATCCTGCTGATGGCAATGTTCCTAAATACTTTAAAGAATCAAGGATGCTCTCCTGCAATGGGAACATAATAAATAACCTTGTAAGGCAAGAGGTTGGTGACTTTGGAATACTGGAGTTTGCTGATCTCATGCCTCTGCTGTCTGCAGTGGCCTAATGGGGCGCATTCGGATTGCAGATCCCCCCCGCAACTTCTACTGCAGACAACAAGGGTTTGGCTGGTAAGTGCGGCCTGATTGCACATAATGAGTGTGCTCAGCAGAGAGAGCACTTTGGACTTCACTGGGGCCCTGACTGACTTCCGTGGAGAGGTGTGAAGGAGCCGGCAGGCACAGCAGGGGAAAGCGAGCCTTGCCTCAGCCAGGCCCCTCACCACAGCCCAGCATCTTCCAGAGCAAATTAACAGCAGAGGCCGAGGCTCCCCTTCCCTCTTGAATCTCTCTCCATGAAAAGACACAGGCAATAAAAAGGCAGGACTGGCTACAGACTCAGCCATTTCAGGGACTCCAGGAGTGGGACCCTGAGAGGCTGCTGCCACACAGGTAGACAGAGGCCCTGTGAGGTGCAGTGACTTGGCTGAAGGGAAACTCCCACTGTCTCCCCAGGTCGGTGTGCCCATCCTCAGGAGGTCCCCATCCAGCGATGACTTCCTGTCAGCCCTCTGTAAGAGCCCTCGATCAGTATAGTGGAAAGATAAGAAACTAATCCAAAACTGAAGGGTAGTTTATAGGGGGGTAATTAAACAGCATTTTTAAAGGGTTAGCTCTATGAGCTAATATTTCCTTGTATTAAGAAGAAAATCAAGAAATATAGCTTTCCAATCACTACCTATTTAAAACTTTTATCTCCCAATGCTGAACCCGAACCTTCCCCTGACCAACCTGTGGCAGAAAGCGTACAGTATTCCTACTCTATGCACTTGCCAAACAGCATATGGAGCCCTAGAACGTCCATAATTGTCTTCACCGACCTTCCCAACCACACTATCGCCCTTTGAGATCAGCCTTGTTTCACACGGCTGTCCATCTCTCAGCGAAAATGTGTGACTGGTCATTCTGCCCATGGCAGGAGCTTAGGGCAAAGAAAGAGGATGGGACCAGTGCTGCTCAGAGAAAGGCAGGAATTCCTCTTTGACACTGGACAAGAAGAGCAAAGCTCTGAGAAAACTAAGTAAGGCCTTAGCAACAGTCATAGACACAGTAGGCACTGAACCTGAACATCTGTGGAACAGCACCTGTTTGAACAGGAAGTAAGAAGAAGGTATTTAATGACACTGCGCATCCTGTCCACACTTCGGGCACAACTCATTGGCAAACACCAAAGCTCCTTCATTGTGTTCGGGAAACAAATATATTTTATGCCCAACAGAATCTGAATTCTAATTCCGCATTCTATTTCTACAAAGACAATCCTGGCTGGTAAATGATAGCCCCCTACTTTCTCGGCAGTTACATGGGAATGTCTCATTTAAGGGTTGTTCTGAGTGAATTAGCTGGGAGATTTTTTTTAAGTATCCAAAATATCAAGAGGTGAAACCCATATACTAATTAAAGTGTAGAATTTCATACATCTGCTGTATCAGAAAGTTCATGATTCTCCTTTGTCATGGTATGTAACTCCAACATTTTTTAAAGAATTCAGTAACATCTAGAACCTTCAAATTTATAAATCCCTATTATCCAGTTTGGCTCAGGATAAAGATGGACTCCAAACGAGTATGCCATGCCTACTCCAGGTCTTATATTTCACTAACATTTCCTTCAACTCATTCAGTTCAGAAAGACTTTTTCAATGTAAGAGAAAAGTAGGCTTTACCTAACAATCTGGCCCTTAGTTCATGCCCAAATACACACACTGCCTGTGCCAAGCGGGTAATTCGCTGCTAGTTGACATTTTTCTGTGAAACGACTGGTATCTTCAGGACAATTTCCTAGTAGAAAATGTCCACATGAACAACACTGCACTGTGATCAAATCCCTTTGGTGACCATCTCAAGAGAGCCCTCAACGTCCATAGCAGCGGAGTGACAACTGTGGCCCTGACCTTGGCCTGATGCAACAATTTCTGGGGATCCATAATGTGCAGTGTGGTGACTATAATTAGTACTGAATGATATACTTGAAAGTTGATAAGAGAGTACCTCTTAAGTGTCATCACCACCAAAAAAAAGTTGTAATTCTATGAGGTAATGTTAACTAATCTCATTATGGTAATCATTTCACATGCATCAAATAAAACATTTCCATCAGAATATAAATTCCATGCAGAGCCTTTGTCATATTTATTTCATCATCACCAGCATTTGGAATAATGCCTGGCACATGGTAGGTGCTCGATAAATATTAGTGGGATGTGTGAACAAATGAGTAAACTGTAATCTGCTCAGCCCACCACTCTTCTAGACAGACCTCACCCAATGCAGGGCGGGAATGGGCCAAGTCCTGCTTCAGAAGCAGAATTCTGTCTGCCAGCACCCAGGGCCAGATCAGTGACTTCATAAGGGTCAAGCTCCCAGAAGCTCCAACTACTTGCTGCTACAATGGTAAGAAGGCCAGAATGCCTTTTCAGGACACCCCATCACCTCATCCGGGGTCAGCAGCACAGTCCCAAATAGCACCCTGCTCCTGTTCCCTTCTGACCCTGGGAATGCCGTCCAATTCCACTTCCTTTCCTCCACCTGCTCCCTTCCCAGACCCTACTCTCACACATTTGTGGCTGTCCAGTGCATTGGATTGGACTGCATTTCTCGGGCTCCTGATCAAAAAGAGGCCTGGACCTCTCAAGCCTCTGAGGTTTCCTGAGTGAGTCCCACAGACTAGACTTACTCTGCAAAGCATGGCTGATGTCCAAACAGTTAGACTGGCAGTACCATTGACCAGAAACACCAGCTAAATTTACTACATTATTTACTGCTCATATTGTGTGGCCATCTGCTAATAGCAGCTAATCATTAGAAGATGATTAAGGGAAAGGAAAATGGTATGTTACATCTTAGGTTGTCCCTTTTGGCTGAAAGTATTATTAATTTTTTTACCTTTACACTTAGAATTAAAAGAGAGAAAGAGAATATACATAAACATATACATATACATACAAGGTCTGTTCAAAAGGTATCCAGCTATGTAATATAAAAAATAGAGACATTTATTGAAAAAAATACAAAGTACAAGAAACATTGTACATAGGATAATGACATCTCAGTCCCCTTCAAAATAGGCACCTTGGAACCTCACACAGTTCTCCCAGTCACCATCATCTGCCCCAATATGTTTTCCTGAATCTCACTGACAGTCTGAAATCTCTTTCCTTTCAAAGGTCATTTAGTTTTGGAAAAAGCCAGAAGTCACGGGGCACCAAATCTGGGCTGTAGAGGGGGCTGAGTCACCTGGGTGATTTGATATTTTGCCAAAAAACTCTGCACGAGATGTGATACATGAACGGGTGTGTTGTCCTGATGAAGCTGCCAATCACCAGTTGCCCAGAGCTGCGGCCTTCTGAATCATCTGAATAGTTTCCGTGGGGGAATGTTCAAGCTGAACACAAAATTTGATGCAGATTCATTGCTCTACTCACTCAATCATTTTGAATGTGACAGCCACACAGTGCACATGCTCACTCAACAGCATCTACCACCCCCACTGACCAGTACATTAAAGTTGTCATTGTTCGCACATGTGCATTCCAGTCCACTGTCCTTGGCTGCCAGGTTACATCAATGTTGCACAAACCATTCTCATTATATTAGCAATTGCTGGATGTTTTAGAGACAGACCTTGTATACATGTACATCCATAAAGTCACATACTTGACTTTTTAATGCGTTTGTGAATATCTAGAATTAATTTCTTTTGTTAAGTAAATCAACATAAATGCCTTCATTCTCCAAATGTAACCGTTCAATTGAGCAATATCCATTCTTCAAATATTCAACTAAATTGAGAGGTCTCACAAACATTTGATTCAATCAGATTAATTTAATAAAAAATAAAATTATCTGAAAAAAATTAAAATAAATGACTGATGTAAAATACACTAAAAACATGACTAGCTCCTCAGCTGGAACTATGGAGAGTATCTGTTAAGATTATATCAAACAAACAAACACACCAAAGCACTTCTTTCGAAACAAAACTATGAAAGAGAAACTTCCCATATAAAACCTACCATACAGAGTTTAGAAATTGCTATTGCTGTCAGGCATAGGAATGAAAAACTTTTAAAGGGCACATACCATCTACGGCCATACCACCCTGAACGTGCCCGATCTCGTAAAGGGCACATACCAAGAAAATCAACTTAAAATGAAACATTCCTAGCATTTCCCAATGCACGGCCTTCACCAGGGTCATGGTCTCTGGCTGAAACATGTTTCCCTCATCTCTGCCGTCCCTCAGAAAGCCCAGCATCGCAGCAGGTTCATGCCACTGGTATCACGGGTCTAGTCTCCAATAAGAGACTATAAACAATTCAATTCAAGGACATTTTTTTTAACTCTCACCTAAAGATATTCCTTTTTTGTCTTTATTTTTCTTTAGAGAGGAAGGGAGGAAGCAAGAGAGAGGGATAGAGAAATATCAGTCAATTTCCTCCCATCTGTGCCTCAACCAGGAATCGAACCCACAACCTAGGTATGACCAGGAATCAAACCTGCAACATTTTGGTGTACCGGACAATACTTCAACCAACTGAGTCACCAGGCCAGGAGAACTCAATGGCAATTTTGTTCTTCAAAATTCCCAGAGCATTGTGTACCTGAAGAGTTTTCAACAATTAAAGTATGCTAAATTAAACTGAATTGAGAGAAAGGAGAGTCAGGAAAGAGATGGTAATAGTGAGCAGGAGAGAGAGAGAGACAGGTTGGGTGAAATGAAGGGAGATACAAAGCAAGTGTATGAAAGGATACTGTTCTGGTTCAGGACTTCAGCCCAGAAAAACCATTTCCACTATGTAACTATTCCCAGTACATACATATATAGGTGTTCTATGTATAGAAATGGAAAGGTAGCTATCATTACAGTGCTTTCACAAGGCAGATGAGTTCTTAATATATTTAAAAGAAAAGGATTGGGAGTACAACTATGTTTATAGCAGCATTATTCACAGTGTCCAAAAGGGGGAAACAGCCCAAATGCCCATCCACAGATGCATGGATACACAAAACATGGTCTCTACATACGTGGACTACCACTCAGCCTTAAAAAGGAAGGAAATTCTGATATATCTTACAACAGGGGTGAACGTGAAAACATTGCACTAAGTGAAATAAGCCAGACACAAAAGGACGAATACTGTGTAATTCTACTTACATAAAGCACCTAGCACCGTCAACTCACAAAGACAGAAGCCAAGCAGAGGTTACCGGCGGCCGGAGGCAGGAGGTGTAGGGAGCTACGGTTTCATGGACACAGAGTGTGGAATGAAGCAAGCCTTCTGGGGATGGATGGTGGGGATGGTTGCACAACAGTGTGAATGTGCTTAATGCCACCTTACAGTACACTTCAAAATGGTTTCAATGGTAAGTTTCTATCACAATGAAAAAAAAAAAAAAAGGATTGGGAAGAGGGTCCAGTGTATAATCTACAGATTGACAAGCAGCCTCCCCTCCCGTCCTGCAGCCCACACCCACGGGTGGGAAATCCCACTGCTGGGAACTCCCTCCCCTGGTTCTGGAACTGCAGAGCCCCCCAGCTCCAACCAGATGTGCAGTGAGCAAGGATTTGTTAAAATTTTGCAGTTTCTTTGAAGAGAAAAAAAATAGCACAGGTAATGAACAGTTCAAAAGATTCTTTCCCCCATTTTTTTTGGAACAGAGACTGGAATAGAGGGATTAAAAAATTCAATGAATAGCCCTGGCTGGTGTAGCTCAGTGGATTGAGCATGGGCCTGTGAAGCAGAGGGCTGCAGGTTTGATTCCCAGTCAGGGCACATGCCTGGGTTGTGGGCCAGGTCCCCAGTAGGGGACACATGAAAGGCAACCACACATTGATGTTTCTCTCCCACTCTTCCTCCTTCCCTATCCCCTCTCTCTAAAAATAAATAAATAAAATATTTTTAAAAATTCAATAAATGATTAGAAATCTGCAAGTCTTCTTTAGAGTAACTGAGAACCACTGAAAAGGTGGGGAGCATTTTCTGTAACAACAACTATAATAACAGGGAAAGAAGAAATCAAGGCATCTAAGGTCAACCTGAGTTAGCTTTTTTGATAAAAGAGAGAAATGAGTTATCAGAAGAAAACGGCAACTTTTCACCTGGAAACCCTGATTACACAAGAGCATAGTTTTACATTCTATGGACTGTCCGCTCAGCGGAGATGAGGACGTCCCAAAGCACAGCACACCCGTTTTCTCAGATGCCGCCACAGGGAGACACAACTTTTCCTGGGGCAAGAAGGTATGCATTCTGGTAGGAATACAAACACACTCGGGGGCTCAACAGGGTAAAATGAGGGTACACTATACGTGTGTTAAGTCCAACACCTCTGGCCTAGAACAACCCTAAGATGATGGTCTTCCCTACGGCAGTGGCTGGTTTCAACTTGCCTGCAGCAAACGGCACAATCCACCGGTATTTTAAAACCCAGCTTGGCTTGTTTTTGATCACTGCAAAGCCTACGTTACACAAAGTGCAAAAGCAATCACAGCAGACTTGTAAACCCAACCTGCTGTGATAGCTGGTGGGCTAAGCAGCCAACTGCAACCTTGTCATCAGCCCCTTAAGGCCCTAATGAAGAAAGAGTGGACGTGGTGGATGCAGTCAGCTGATAAGGATTGAACACCCACAGGTAGGACCAAGAAAGTGCCCATCACCCAGGTTTGTGATTAAATCCTAAGATCATGGAACGGGGTCAAGAAGGAAGTGGCTGTGAAATTATTCGAAAGCTGCGGCATCAGCAATGCTACGGATGGATGGAACTGAGGACAAAGAAACTTACCGGGATGAGGAAAGTGACTTCAGAAGACACTGATAACGTGGAAACTGAAGAAGAGGATACTTCCGATATTGACAGTGATGAAGAGTTTTTGGCCTTCCATGATGCATAAATACCGTAAATTTGTTACCAGTACATAAAATTTCTTGTATCTGTTCTTGTGTTTTGCAGTTATTGGTTACATAAAATTTCTTGCACCATAATATGTCCAAAAATAAATGCTAAAGTATCTAAAGATTAATTAATTTAAAAATTGAAACGAAAGATTTTTTCCCTGAGAGTTTGGACCAAAAATGTGGGTGTGCATTACATGTGGCAAAATACAGGTATTTCGCTAAATCTTTCTCAAATCTGTCTCTCACTCTTTGGTCTCACGCCCACTTCCTTTCCCATTTCATTCTCCACAACTGGCCATTAAATCTATTCAGTGCCACACTTGGACCACTGGAGGCTACATCTGAGAGAGCCCTTATTTCTGCCTTTTTAAGATGTCACCCTGGGCAAGAGGCCTTTGATGAGAGCTGCTGAGATATGCCTGCTGGGCTGTAAGCATCTCAAAAGGAGATGAGAAGTCTGCCTGCTTTTCATCAAACCTCAGCTTTTTTAATTAAGTTAATTAACCCAGAAATTCTAGTCAGCTTATCATCTCAAGCAGCTTGCCTGAGCCCCGGGTATCTGGACTAAACTGTCCCCAGGTGCTTCCACCCAGTTAGGAAAAAGTCTCTGTCCTGGGCCCTGGGTCCTGAGCTTGTTATGTAGAGGTTAGGTCAGCCCAAACTGGGTGGCTTGGCTGATTACAGCATCATCCACACACCAAAACCTTGATGGGCTTGATCCCCTGTCAGGGCACATACCTGGGTTTCCGGTTTGGATGTCCTGCTGGGGCATGTGTTGGGGCGGGGTGACCAGTCAGTGCTTCTCTCTCTCTCTCTTTCTGCCCCCCTTGCCCCGCCTCTAGCTCCCACTCTCACTCTCAGATGTCATTACACAACCTTTAGTTGCATCCCTGGTCTCTAACCACTATAAGAAAGGGCAACGAAAAATGCATCCAGGACGTCCCCAGGCATTGCTAAAAGACCTCCTGGGGGCCAAAGCACCCCAGCTGAGAACCACTGGGGTAAAATGCGATTCTGTCCTGCCGCCCCACCCCCACTACCATCAGAAATTTCTACGTGAATTCTCCTCCCCCCATCTCCTCCCCTCCCACTCCACTCTCCACCCTTCCAGAGACCATGGGAGAGATCTGGGAAGGCACATCTCCAGGCAGCCCAGCTGGACCCAGGTTAGAAAGGATGAGAATCTGTCCAGGTGGAAACCAACTGGCCTCCACCTCAACCCCCAAGCTAAATGAAGTAAAGAGGAAAAGAAGAAGTACACACCCAGCCCCCAACTATAAAAGAAGCTGACAAGGCTAGCACTTCACTGGCCCTCTCTCCCACCCTTCCCTCTGACAACCAGATCTATCCGTAACATCATGTCTGCAGGGCGTGAGCCAAATGGAGGCACCTGGATCTGCCAGGTGTCCTTGGAGGGAAAGCTCTGCATTCCAGTCCAGCTCTGCAGCTCTGGTTATATAACCCTGGGCCCGTTATTTAACTTTTCTGGATTTCTTTTTCTGTAAAGTGAAAGAGCCAAATCTCTTAGACTTTCTTCGCGGTCACTTCTAGATTCAAAGTGCTACTACTTTAGGGGCCAAGTGCTTGGGGAGGGTACAGGGAAGAAGCAGGGAGACGAGGAGGCAGAGGGACCGAGGAAATGATGGGAAACTCGCAGGCAGCTGCACGGTGTTCGTGAAAGGTGTTCGTGAAAGGTGTGCGTGAAGGGTGCGCGTGAAGGGGCATGAGCTAAGGTTTTCAAAGCCATGGAGAATTAAGGCTGGGTACAATCGATTGCAATTTCTAGAACATAAAAAAGGAAGAATCAATAATAAGTAGCATTTTACTCATATATTTTTCAACACTGCCTGCAGCTTTACCCTTCCTGACTCATTCTTTGGTCTTCAGTTCATGCTCTGATACTACTCTCCTCCACGTGCATTCTGCCCTCTTGTCTTACAAGCTCACATCTCCTCCTTCCTCCGGGTTCACTCGGACCCCTTTGCATCCTTTCCTGCTGTGATTCTCTGTGGCACTCTCGCTTGCTCTCTCTCTCTTCCCCTCTGCCTTCCTTTCCTCCCACTCCCCCCCTCTTTTGTTCTTTCTCCCTCTCTCCCTGACCTTCATCATAAGAAGGAAGTAGGTTACCAGCCACAGCCCTACATTCCATCTCCTCAAAAGATTTAGATCTACAGAAAGAAAGTCAAATTGCATCCCGAAGGATGAGGCTTCCACATGCTAAGTTCCTGCTGTAGCACATGAATGATACACAGGAACGTGTTTGATTCCTTTTGTAGGACTCCGGTGATGGCTACGTTTGCAAATGACCATCATTAACCTCAAGGGAGGAACTGCTAGTGAGGGCCAAATGGGTCGACCTGTTTCAAACAACCAGGCTGCGAGACAGAGTGGGGTATCCAATCGTTGTACTTTGCCTGGAGAGCCCCAGTGTGAGCCCACCTGTGGCATGTGGTCGTACCTTGGTGGAGCTGCCACTGCTCCAGCAGGCAGCAAGGTGAGGGAAGGCCACAGGTTCCCTGGTGAAACACTGTAAGCCAGGGAAAGGGCTCTCCAAAGGAGTGCCCTGCGCCGAGCCTTCTGCCTGTCCTTTAGAGAGACCAGGGAAGAAGGTGTCTGGGCTCTCCCACACACAGTTTCAACCCTCACTGCCCCCTCAATCCTTATCTCACACTGACTGGTGAGAAATACCATCGCTTTCTATTTACAAAAAGAACACAGTCTCTAAATAAGGGCTTTTGGGAATATTGGGAAAGGGGAGGAGAGCAACTCACAAACTAGACTTACTCTAAACGAGCCAAATCAGCACCAATGAAACATGAACAAACCATTTAATCAGTCAGTCACTACCAAATAAAAAGAGGCTCCCTGGAGAGTACCAGCCAGATGGAAAGTTTATGTAGTTCAGACCATTAACATTCCACCAATGTTCACTGCTTTTTCAACAAGCAAATAGGGCCAAGTCCAGCCTAGCAAGGAAAAGAACACGTAGGTTTATTCATGTGTTCTAAAAACAAAACAAAACAGAAAGCCACATACGTATAGAACGACAATGTAAAGACGGGTGACTGCTGAAGTTTGTCTAATAAAGTCCTTGTCCTTGACCTTCCCCCATCCCTACTGAGCTGCCCAGCTTCCCCTCTGGCTTTCTACTATTAACTTCTTTTATTTGTTCTTACAGCTTTATTGAAATAGAATTCACATATCACTCAAGTTAGCCATTTAAGTGCACAATTCAATGTGTTTTAGTATAACCACAGACCTATGAAATCATCACAATTTTAGAAAACTTTCATTGGCACAGAAAGAAGTCCCTCCCCTCAGTAGCCAAGCTCCCTGCCCCTTCTATCCCTAGGCAACCAACAATCTACTTTGTTTCTGTGGAGATTTGCCTATTCTGGACTTTTTATATAAAGGGCTTGTATGATATGTGGAGGTTTATTTTTTGGTCTGGCTTCTTTCATTTAGCATAATGTTTTCAAGATTCATTCATATTATAGCAGATATCAGTAGTTAATTCCTTTTAATTGGCAAATAATATTCCCTTGTATGGCTATTTTATATTTTACTTCCTCATTCCCCCAGCCTTTCTCTCCCTCTTCTCTGATGGATACTTGGGTTGTTCCACATTTGGGCTATTTTGAATAATGCTGCAATAAACATTCTTGTATAGAATTTTTTATGTGGACATAAGCTTTTATTCCTCTTGGAATAAAAGGGTTTGGGTTTACACCAAGGAATGGAATTGCTAAGGTAACTCATTATGTTTAACCTTTGAAGGACTACCAAACTATTTCCCAAGGCCACTTGGCCATTTTACATTCCTACCAGCACAGTTCACATTGTCACACAACATTATTTCCGCAGTCTTAGAAAAAATGTTCTGTCTTCTGATTATAACCATACCAGTGGGCATAAAGAGGCATTTCATTTTGGTTTGGATTTGCATTTTCCTGATGACTAATGATACTGAGCATCTTTTCTTGTGATCACTGGCCACTCATGTATCTTCTTTAGAGAAATGTTTTTCAGATCCTTGGCATATTTTTTAATTATTTGGGGTTTTTTTGTTTATTTTGAGTTGTAAGAGTTCTTTATATATTTTAGAGACAAGTCTTTTATCAGATATATAATTTGTAAGTATTTTCTTCCATTCTTTAGGGTGTCTTCTCTCTTATTGGTAGTGTCCTTCGAAGCACAAAGTTTAAAAAAATTTTAGCAAAATCCAAATTATCTGCTTCTGATGGGCTACTTATACTTTGGTGTCCTATGTTAAGATGAACTTCTTTTTAACGAGCTTTTTTCCCTTTGTCTCTCAGCCTCAGTTCCATCAGCAGTTCCATTCCAACCCAGCAGCAGGGCCTCCCCTCGGCCCGACTCCCTCACGCAGGCAGACACGGCAGACCACACAGCCCGCAGGTGGTGAGAGATGTGAGTGGGCTCCACACCCAGCGAGTCCTGCTGCTCTCTGATTGTGATCATTACTGAACCCTCGCACAGCCACCCAAGGCTTCTCAGCTTCTAGAGGCTTTTGGAATTAATTAATACTTAAAGTAGCTGCGATCCCCCACCACTCCATTCAAAGAGAAGATAATTAAGAAGTTGTTACAAAGACAAATAACTGTCTTCAGAGGAACTCTAGCCTCTGAAATTCTCTAAGTTTGACTAGAAAGGAGGAAGGAAAGAGAAACTGGGCAAGATGTGACAGTGAAGGCAAGGAGCACTGCAGGTTAGGGCGCTGGAAGCTCCCCATTCTTGTATCATCGCTCATTCTCACCGCCCCCCCCCCCCCGCTTTGATCACCCGCCACTTCCCCGCCAGAGGAAGCTTATTTAAACTCTGATCATATCTATTGGCTCATCAATACATTTGAGATTTTTCTGACATCAGAAATATTCAGAACTCAGAAATTTCAGGTCCACGAATACTTCTCCATCTTATCTGACATAATTATCTCCCTTGTTTCTCACACTCAAGGCTTATCAAATTTCTCTGTTTATCCAAAAACCACTGGACACCTACAACTGCCTCTGCTCTCCAATGTGCTCTCCTCCTTCCGCACAGAGCAGAATCCTGCGCATGCATGAAGACCCAGGCAGTGTTGCCTCCTGGTGAAGTCTTCCTTTGCCCTCAAGCACTCCCCCCACCATCTGCCATGGATGAAAGTAAACACTACCAAGACATGATCTGCCTGGGGAGGAGAGGTGGCCAAACTCAGAGGAAAATGGCCTGGAGTCCTTTCTTCCAGGGGCTTTTATTGGGTTGTGATATGAAAACACTCTAAGCAAAGCAGGTTTCACAGGGTTTTTAGGAATTCTTTCTTATGCCAGATTCCCCCCTTTCCACTCTAGCAGGGCAAGGAGCTGCACCCCTTCTCATCAGGTTTTCAGGCTTAAGTGGATTAGAGCCAGGAAGCGTTTCTCCCAGAGGACATGGGGACTCAGGCTATGTCACACAGCCGGGGGGGGGGGGAGGGTTCATTGTTCTCTCTTTGTTGCAGCCCCCTGAGGCCTTCCATGATGGCTCCCAAGTGATCCAGTCTGGCTTAGGTTGCCCCTCTCTCTGTGAGGAGTCTTACCCGTCATTGACTTTTGACTAAGCTTTAGGGGCAAGGGGAGGAAACTGAGGCAGCATTCACTGCCAGAGACAAGCCTTGTCTCCTGTGGCTCACATTCCGGAGGTTACTCACTCATCCTCAGTCATGGAGGGTAGTTACAATTCCTGAAACCAGGCAAAGTGGTCCCCACCACTTCCTAACTCTGCCATATAATTATAGATTCTACCTTTTTTATATCCTCAGCATTTTCTCCATAGTTCTGTTATTACTATAACCTAGGGGGCAACTGGAATTACCCTGCCCTTCCCGTTCTAGCTATGACTTGCCTATCCCATAATTCCACCCTGGGGGAATTTCAACACTCATCTAAGATTTCTGAAATTCCTGGAGGATGAAGGGGGAGTGGTGCTCCATCTCGGTGGCTACTATTGCCTCTGACTTTCTACCTCCACCGAGTTCTTGTTTTCTGCTCTGTGTCTTGTGGCTAAACCTTACTTCCACAAACATGAACCCCAATTCCTTATGCTGAATTCCAATGAAAACTATAGTTAGCCTCCTATAAGATGGCCCCTAATGATCCCCACCTCCTGGTATTCTTGGCTTGTACAATTCCCTCCCCATGAGTAACTTCCTTCTAACCAACGGAATCTGGCAACACTGAAAAATGTTACTTTCATGATATGACAAAAGATGACCTTTGCCTTCTTAGCAGACTAGACTCCCTCTCATTGATTGGAGAGGCCCGTGTGGCAAGGAACTGAGGGGGGTCCCCGGTCAACAGCCAGCCAAGCACTGAGACTCTCAGTACAACAGACCTTAAAGAACGGAATCCTGACACCAGCATGTAGGTGAGTTCAGAAGCAGATACTTCAGATGAGACCCAAGCCTGCCTGACACCTTGACTGCAGCTGTGAGACTGCCCATGAGGCCCAGCTAAGCCAGGCTCAGGTTCCTGACCCACAGATACTATGAGATAATAAATGGGTTTTGTTCATGCAACAATGGATAACTAATACAAAAACCTAACATATAAACAAAGAGCCCTGTTCACTCGGGACACCTATGTATTCATGGTTTCGGAGACAGAGAGGCTTTATATCACAGAAATCCTAATAACATCAAGCTGAACATTGGACATTTAGTTTGTTAGAATCCTGTGGCCACTTCATTGTGTTATTCAGCCTCTCTTGCTCTTCTCTCCCTCCTCCTTCATGACACCTTCTATGTCAGGGTAAAAATCTGAAAACAATTTATAATATATAAAAAATACATTAATATATATTAATATATTATATATAAAATATAGAGATAGAAGGGAGACCATTCTTCTCTCTAATCTCTGTGTAGGGCAGGCATCAGGGAGATGGACTTTTATTTTTCCAAGGACTTAGTATAAATACAACATAACTTATGGTGTTTATTTGTTTACATATCTATCTCCCCCACTAGACTGAGTTTTTCAAGAAAAGTAACTGCAATTCATTTGACTTTATATCCCCAATGTGTGACAAAAAGTTGATTAAGCACCCAGGATTCCATAAATGTTTGCTAAATGTGTATGCATTATACATCACTACACTAAAATAACTACTTTTTAAAGTAATTATTAACACATTATTAATGCACAGGAGAGCCACTATACTGGGCTACAAGTAAAGCTACCCTATAATAAGATCCTCGGCTATTTCCAATGACTATTGTGTGACTCCTCTAAATATGTGAGGGCAAACTGCTGCTCTGATCAATCTGATGCTGGAGCTGCAGGACCCGAACTGTACTAAACACCCTTTTAAAGGCATACGTTCCATGTTACTAGATAGTCTATAACTCATGGTGGGGGTATGTTAGACTTTTTGGCTTAGAAAACAACCACTTGAGAATTCCCACTCTAGAAATTTATCATAAAAGAATAAAACATCAGCATTATTTTTTAAAGTAAAAAATTGGGAAGCCAAATATCTAGCAATAGAGCTTAGTTAAGTAAATCATGGTATATGCACACAGGCAATAAACTAGCTCTCACTTATTAACTGAGAAAGCTATCTACAATAGAGTCTTACATGAAAAGAGCAAGTAACAGAGCAATACAAAAGTGTTGGTCAAAATGCATGTTCTGCATACAGATGCACAGACCAACGTGGAAGGCTAGACACCAAAATGCTAAGAGAAAGCAGTTATCACATTACAGGTGATCTTTACACTTTTCTATATTTCGCCGATGTTTTGCAATGAGCATGTGCTTATTTTCAATCAAAAACTTTAAAACTGTTTAAAAATAGAGAAGAGAATTAATTTGTATTATCTTAAATTAGCAAACATGGACCACCTACTGAATATGTACTAAATTACTCTTCTGGAGTATACAAGCACCCTACATTATTGCCTTTTACTTTTAAAAGCAACTTTAGATAAGTAGGCCCATTGGAGCCTCCCAGAACTCTGTGAGGTAGAAAGAACTTATTAAGTACATTCGCAGGCAGTAAATAATTTGCTCAGGTCACACGCGGAATAAGTAAAAAAGCCAGATGCAGAGGCTGAGGTTCCTGACTCCCAAAGCAGGGAAGGCTATGTTAGGGATGTTGCCCGATGCAGCTGGTCATTTCAAATAGCAAAATTAAGCATAGTTGTAAAAATAATGATTAAGAATATTTTGTGGATACTCAAATATCCTGAGTAATTCTTTTTAAGCAAATACCGAAGATGAATGGATAAATTCATTTTTCATGTTGTCGTATTTGGAAAAGTTTCTGAAAATTTTGGTTTACTCTTCTTTTATTTGTCCCACAGATACGCACAAGTCAATCAATGTATAGCATTCCTAACACATCAAAACAAGTAGAAGAAAAAAGAACAGACGGAGAGTTTAAGAAAAACTATTCAGGGAGCGGAAATGCTGCAAAGCGCACACCAAAGTCCCCGCTCCCCCAGTCAGGGGATTGGACCACTTTGCAGAGTTGAGACAAACACTGACTGAACATTTCACTGACCACTCTTCTAAGTCACTTTTTTTTAGCTTTGATTCAGGCCTTTGCCATCTGTGCATTTGTATAGGTGAGTTTGCTTTAAACCACCACAACGAAGAACTCACAAAACAGCATTCTTGAAAGATACATGCACCCCTAAAGCACACGAAAGTGACATACTCCCAGTATGGGCATGAAATTTAAACAGTAAACCCTTGTGGCTGAGCCAGACTGGAAGCGCCACAGAAGCAGTCACCTCCTCATCTCCGAGGAGTGGAGGAGGCTGGTCAGGGCACACCAAACTTGGAGCAGCAGGGCAAGCAGACTGCAGGCAAGTGGGAGAGGGCACAGGAGAGGAGAGAACTTCCTTCAAGTCTGACTTGCCTCGGACCTGTCTAACAACAAATTAGAAATGAGACAGAGCCGAAGGCGGGATATGAGGCGTGAACTATGAGAAGTTTTAGACAGAAGGCTGGCACTTCTCTGAAATTAGCATATCTACTTTGGGGATGGAAACGTGCCCCTTTGAACTCCAGTTAGCCTGAGGGTGTGGGCCAGTAAGCCCCAAAGGAGAGGTTCAGCAGATGAGGTGAGAAGTATCCATATGGACCAGGTCAGAGACAATGCCCATGGCTGCGTCACACTAAGGAATTTACTAATTCCTTAGTGGAAACTATTGGTTTTAACATCAGACATACCAGAATGCTAATGGGAATCGATTGTACAAATATTTATGTTCAAGAAACTGCATGTAGATTATTCCACATTGTGGGTTTAGTTTTTCTCATCTGGTTAGAGATTGTGAAATAATCATCATTAAATACTAAATTAAAGGAATTGGTAAATTAAAGATAATATAACAACCAATACTTGCTTCCTACACGCTAGGCAATATTATTTGACAGTTATCTATATCCAATTATATAGATAATGGATATTATCTACCCATTTGTTATTGCCTCCATTTTGCAGATGAGAAAACTGAGGCAGGACATGGCTAAGTAATATGCCTGAGGTCCCAGTTAGGAAATGGCAGACAGAATCTGGACCCTGGTAATCGCAGTCCAGAGGCTGTGCCGTAACCACTAGACTATAATAAACCACACTATTCTGAGCCAACTTCAACGTGCCTACGTAATCTAAATTATGGGGCTCTGAGTGTATAAACTGGGCAAACAGCATTCCTTGCGGAATAAGGCCTGAATAGATTTTCTGCACACGATATAATCTCAAGAAACCTTTTTAAACATTAATCATTTTCAAAATTTAGATCAAAGGAGACAGCTTAAATTCCACAGAAGACACACAGATAGCATCACGGAATGAAGCATGCTGGGTGTGAGACGATGAGACCTGGGGGATGGGAGTCAGTGAGGACAGAGAGAGCAAATGCCTATGTAATGCAGTTATCGCCAGACAACGGTCTCCCTAGAAGAATGCAGAACTAAGTTTTGTAACTTCTCTTTTTAAAAGGCAAGTTCAAAATTCAGTACCGAATGCAAAATTCCCCCCATCTTCAAGTCTTGGCACTCACTCAAAGTTATTTTTCTCTGAATGATGAGCCAACCAAACCTATCTGCAAACACAGGCTGCCCCCTCTGTTGTAGATGCTAGCAGACCGTGCAATACGGCCTTCCGAATGGCAGAGAACTGGAGATGGGTAAAAATTCTGAAATGTTACGAAGACAGTCTTCAATATACAAGTATCAGAGAGGTTGGTTTAGGTCTGGATATGTCTAATGGCAAGTATATGAGTTTTAACATCTTTCAAGGTTCTCCCCTGTTGTCACACAGGGGTGTAGTTGTGGCCACCCAAGTCAAGCATCGCCAAAGTGGATGTCACATACTCCAAGTGGTAGGCAAGAACATCCACCAGGGTGCAAAAAGAAAACAGTCAAAATTATATTTCTACTTTTTATTCTTTTAAATTTTTATTTTTATATGTGCATCATAATGTCTATGTATTTTTAAGAACTCCATGCATACATTCTTCAAATGACAGATATACATAAAAAGGAAAACAAACTTCTTCAAGATGGTTGGCTATGAAAGTTATACCTACACCAGCATCAAAACATACTCAAAGAAATTAAATCGTAAAATCCAAGACACCCTATCTACATAGTTATGAAATCCAAGATACCCTCTCTATGCGAGTCATATAGAGAATTCACCAACAATTCAACATTAAATGAAAACACATCAGTCCCCAGTTGGCTGCTACACAGTAGTGCTCCTATGAAATTGGTACTAGCAGAAGGAATTGCTCTTAAGATCCACGGCTGATTCTTATTTACACTCCTGTGCCAGGTGCCTAGCACAGAGTGTTGGCATAGGTAGTTAGCTAGTTATTAATAAAGGTGGGGGCCACAGGAAATCAGACATTACTAAACATAATACACTAGGGAGCATAAGCTGCTTGCTTCCCTAGGAAGTTACAACTTCACACTGGTCCATTCCACACTGATGACAATGGGAAGGGATGGAACTCTAAAGGGGGAGGTAAGCATGTGTGTAATAGGACCCAAGGTGGTGACCATAGAGGCCTGTTAGTCTAACCTGAGAAAGGAATCAAATTAGATAAGAGACATAACCCTGGAAGATTTAGGAAATAGATTGGTTAGGGGGTGGACCCATCAGCAGCCCATGAAATCTTGGGAAATTGATTGGCTAGTTTGAAAAGGGAGCCTGGTCCTTCCCAACCCCGAGATAATATAATCCCAGCTAACAAAGACCTTGCACCTTCTCTCTCTCTCTCTCTCTCTTACTGAGTAACACATGCTCACCCTATTCACTCAGTGGGTTCTGTCTCCTTAGCAACCATGTGGCCTTAGCAGTCACACAGACTCCAAATGCAAGCTTCAAGAGGGAGCCTGGGTACAGCAGCACAGCAATCAATCACAGCCAGGAACAGCGCAGAGCTACCTGGACGAGAAAGGAGAGTGCTGATGCTGGACCAACGGCACAGATTCGGTGGGCACTGGCCTTTGTTTTGGCCTTGGTGAGGACGAGGTTGGACTTTTTCCAAGGCAGAATGGATGAAGATGAGACACTGGGCACCTGGGGGCAGCCTTCCACTCTCTTACCACTCCACAGCCCCTGGTGGTGGATCTCTCAGAATGCTTTCCTTGAGAGCCTGTGAAAGAACATAATTTCCACCAGCAGCAAGAGCAGGCACTTAACGTACACTCTTGCTTGGGCAGTAAATTTTATTTACTTGCATATCTGTCGTCCTCCAACCCTGATCCATAGGCGAGTGCCAATTTGAAGAGAAATAATGAGCTTTTTCCCATGGAGTTTCACTTCTGGCAAGTTCCCTGGCTGGTAACATCTATTTTAAAGACTTGGTTATTAGATCTGTTACAACACACAGATAATCCTCCTAAGAGGTAAAGGGAGTGCTAGAAAGAAGAGTTCTTAACGATGAGCCATTCTGACCTGCAATTCAGAGAATTCACACAGTGTAAGTGCAGGTTCTTTGCTATCATGTTTAACTTCCCTACATTCCACTTGCAAAAAGTCACAGCAAGCAGTAATTTAATTTCCTAAGTCATTTGCTTCTCTACATTCTTCACTTGTCCTTTCCCCCCGGCAGTCCTATATAACCTCACTTTAAGACTACACTATGTTTTTTTTAAAATGGGATAATATTTTTAATAACATTATTCTTGATTACAAAAGTTAAATATTTTCACATTAGAAAAATAGAAAATCAAGAGAAAATGGATACCATTAGTGAGTATAACAATTCATTTAACCAATGAAGCCCTGTTACACATCCCTCACCCATCACTTGATAACCCCTCAGCCCCACGTCCTACTCTAGCCCTGCTGAGGCAAGGAGGTCCAGACAGGCTCCAACCAGATGTGCACAGGTATACTCTGACCGCACCTCTCCTCTGCCTGTCTCTCCCCTCTACACACCCTTTAGCTCCTGCTCCACAGCTTCCTCGAGCCAACAAAGGCTTAGGCACCCACAGGTATTCACTCCACACTCATGCACCTGCAACTCCGGAGTGCAGGGAAGTCATCACCTTTGGGTCACTCTTGACCAGCAGGGACAGAAGCCAAGGGTACATGCTTCCTCATTTCAGCAGCCAGTTCTGAGATAAATCTTACAACTCTCCTCAAAGGTCCAGGGATGCCCACTGCCCTCAGCAGTGGTCAGTTTGATAATGCATGCATGTTTTGGCTTTCCCTCCTTCCCTTTTCTCTTCCTAGGTCCTCTGATCCAACTAGGGTCACGTTGCAAATAAACCGCCTGCATGCAAGTGTTTGTCTCAGGCTCTGCTTCCTTGTGGAGCCACGCTAAGAAAGTTAATAAAGGAGCGAACACGAAAAGCAGACCCTCTGGATAACAGAGCTGGACCACTCACCCCTTTGCTGGTGGTAATAGGATGGTGACTCCGTGGCGTGCAGTATCATCACATTTACTATGACACTGAACTTCGGTGGATGAGGATGAGGCGCCAATGGAACACGAAATACTCAATTAAGTGGTAGCTGTGGTATGTGAATGACATGGAGGTCAAGGGTAATGGTAAGAATCGTAGAGCCATCTGGCTTTTGCTAACTGCTTTGGGAGCCTTGAAGAGATAACATTAAAATTACAAGTCCAGATGAGTCAACTAGAAACACAAGGCACATTGTGAAAGGCCTCTATGACAGTCATTAGGTTGACCTTCATCTCCTGCAGCCACCAGGCAGACAGTGTGGAAAATCAGGCTCAGGCACTAACTGTAACGCTGAAAGGCCCGCAGAGGGGCTGAGTGCAGTCTCGATGTGTCTCCTCGGCTGAAGTCAGGGCCCTGAGAGGAAATCACCCAGTCAGGTGATTATTTGACCTGGAATGTGAACGTTTGTGGGGGATGAGCCTAAGAATGTTAAATCCCTGAATCCTCCCAGCCATTAACAGCAGCTCTCTCCTTGCTGGAAGAGAGCAGCCTCCCCTTTCCCAGAGACCCTGCAAAGTCCTCACACAAGGTAGGTGCCTAACAAGGTAATTCCTGTCCTTTTTAAAATCTGCTGCTACCTCATCTCATTGCTTCTGAGCTGATAACTAGGGTCACATCTTGGCACAGCCCAAACAGGAAAATACAGTTCCTTCTTCAGAAGCAAACTACATATTCAGAAGTAAACTGCTTTTTAGCTCAATTGGTTACAGTGTCACCCCCACACACCAAAGTTGCGAGTTTGATCCCTAGTCAGGGCACATATAAGAGGCAACCAGTGAATGCATAAATGGATGGAACAGTAAATTGATGTCTTTCTCTCAAATCGATCAATAAAAAATGTTTTAAATGGAAGCAAACTGTTTATTCATCAAAACATCAAAGGAATATATATCAGCAAGAGCCAGAAGAAGACTGTTTGGACTGAATCCTGAGGGCTTTAGACTGGAAGGTAAAAAATACAAAGCTGGGTAAAGAGTAACATTGACATGGGAACATTCTCCTGTGACTCTGGTTTCAAAGTGCTATCAAGGACACCTGAGACTTTCCTAACATTCAGCTGGAATGGCTCCATGAAGCTTGGACATGACAATGGTTTCCTCTGAATGAGGTGGAGGTACCAGGCTGAGGAAGGGATCAGAAGGGTCAGGCAGGTCGTAAGCATGGATCTATCACATGTGACTGAAATATTCACCACTTCTGTTTCCTGGAAGGATGCAGAGAATTCTCCCTCCACAAGGTAATAAGCTATGAACGGATGAGGCAGGCACTGGTGTCTTTGAGATGCACACGTGTACCTTTCAGGAGCCACTTCACATCTTCTAGATTCCACCCCTCACTCCTGTCACTTCTGCAGTGACGGGTGCCACCCAGCCTTCTGCCAGCTTCACACAAGTGTGATCAGACAGTGCCTGGCCTCACCTGTGCCCTGGGCCTCTGGCTTCCAGTCCTGGATTCTCTGACCAGGAGGGGCAGGATACTTGATACTCATGCATGAGCAACCTGGTAGTGTGAGGGAGCCAACCCCATGGGGCCATCCTTGACCAGTGGGGGACAGATGCCCATGGAGAAATGCTTCCCCCTTTTATGGTCCAGGTGGACAGTTGACACGCAGTTCATAAGGCTTCTTAGGGAGGTGTGGTGTCATCAACCACTAGTTGTTCCCAGCGCTGGCCTACATGTTAACACATTCTGGTCTTGGCTTTGCACTCTCTCCACTCCTGCTCCCTGACATCAGTTCCCAAATAAACCACTTGCACAAAAGTGTTCAGAGGAACCTTGGATAAAACAAAGCCCAGTCACTGCAGGCAAGAAGTAGAGAAGGACTTCAGACTCCTAGGAGATTTGCCCCACAACGGGAGTTGCAGTGATGGCAACAGCCTCATCAGCAGACACCTCCCCCACCAAGCAAATCTCAATCACAAGCATATAAGCAATACCCTTTTCTTTTTTTAGTGAATCAGTTGCTACTTTCACACATACCCTTTACACTCGGTCTTACACAGCTCCACCTGATCAGGTGACAGCCAAGAAAAAAATATGGAGACATGGCCCTGGCTGGTGTAGCTCAGTAGATTGAGCACAGGCCTGTGAACCAGAGGATTGAGGTTCAATTCCCAGTCAGGGCACATGCCTGGGTTGCAGGCCAGTTCCCAGCAGGGTACGCATAGAGGCAACCACACATTGATATTTCTTTCCCTCTCTCCTTCCCTTCCCCTCTAAAGATAAGTAAATAAAATCTTAAATATAGATAAATAAATAAAATTTAAAAAAAAATATGGAGACATGACAATGGAAAGGGAGGCAGAAATAGTTTGAGTGGCTTCTTAGGTATGACTCTCAGACAATCTTGTAATAGGATTATAGCTTCAATAACATTTTTAAAAGCCCATCACAATGTCAAGAAGTCCAGATATTAATAAATTTCTGCTGTTTTAGGGAAAAATGTATCTTTGATATCATAAGAATGTATGTCAATGTTTACAGCTAACAAGCAATAATATGACATGACTTCTCAAAAATAAATATTTAGAAGTAGGCCCAAAAATAAAAATCAGTTTTTCTGTGTGATGCTCCAAGTCATGCTATATCAAAAATCAGGTACTTCTAGGGGAAAAAAACAGAATTTCAAGAAACTAAATACAACCCTATTTCAAAATATCTTACTAGGCTTAGAGAATCATTTATGCACAAGCTGAGTTTGGGGTTGCAACTTTTTATGGGTGTCAAGGAATCCAAACAAGTCAACAAAGCCTACAGCCCGGAGAAATCATCCTTGCTTTTTCTTTATTTAGTACAAACACCACACTCATGCCTAACATAAATGGGTGTTCACAGAAATTGCATAGCAACAAAAGAGCCCTGGTTTTGTCTTTCGCACAGATCTTAAAGTAACTTAAAGCATTATTATTACTATGCTATTCACTCCTAAACGGAGGAGAGTACCTAATCTGACTTGACTAGCAAAAAGGAAGTTGGGAAGTGAAGGCTAATTTAAACCCATTGCCCACAGTTAATGATTTCAGCAAACTAACGTCCTAATCTGCATGAGCATTAAAATCACATTCATATATGCCTCGTCTTAGTCGCTATATATCATGATGATTCTGGATCAAGAAATAAATAATCAAAAGCTGCATATTTAATAACTGTTGTTCAGGCTGAAATTTCATAGGCTATTAATATCTAAGTTCCCTTCTGTGACTTTAGGCTATTTTAAAAAGAGTTGGGGGAGATGCAGAAACCTTGTTACCATGGAGACTATAAGTCGGTCAGCTCATCTGCTGAAGAGGATATAAAATTTTGTAAGTATAATTCTAGAATCCTTACTATGAGAAAGACTTCCTCAAACACAGTAGGGGGGAGGAAATTACAAAAAAAAATCTGGCAAATGCCCATCTGCAAAAATCTGGCTCTCATTATTTTGATACTAACTATGAATTTGCAATAATTCTTATTTAGAAGCAACTCTTAATATCTGTATATTAGGATACTAAAGGGGTAAAACATATTTTGGTATGTTCTATGCTAATGATGTTTACATTGTTTTTAGGGGAAAAAATTAAAAATTTCATTAAAAACTAGTCCAGGGAAGCCTAACTATTTAGTTTGTTTGGTTTTAAAAACTGCTCTAGATGTTTATCACAGATTCTTATAAAAATAGTAATAATGTCTTTGATAACCTAAAAAGCATAATAAAAACATATTTTAAACAACTTTGGTATGAAAATACAGTGACATTTTTAGCGCCTTATAATATTTAGCCTTTCTCTCCTGTTTTTTATTTAGCCTTTCTCTTCTGTTTTTTAGATATATGAGTCCCTAATCCAGAAATTTATTCACTCAACAAACATGCAAACCCAGTAGGCACTAAGCCCTGACTAAGATGAAGGCACAAGAAACATCTATGTCAGCCAGTTCATGCCCTTAAGAAACTGAAGGTGACCTATCTGCTTCACTCACTCACTCACCCATCTGTTCATTCGGTAAAGGTTCACTGTGAACCCACTGTGAACCAGGCATGTCTGTAGGCCCTGGGAAGTGCACAGGGGTCAAAAGCAACAAAAATCCCTGACCTCCTGGAGCCTGCATTCAGATGTCATTTACAGTTAGATGACAGGAACTGAGAGGGGCAGCTCACAGATGAGAATAAGGAGCTGTGGAATGACAGAAATGACTCCCTCTACCAGGAGCAGTTATGTTCCAGTGGGGTGACTTTTGAGCTGGGGCTTGAGAGGTGAGTAGGCATTCAGGAGGCAGGCATGGGGACAGTCATTCCAGGCTGTGAGAGAGCAGTGTGGAGGCAAGATCTGGAGAATGCCGGTCTCTGATCTCTTATGTCACAGCTCTAAGACAACTTGAGAAAGTCACATGGCTAGGATGGCTTAATAAATGTTAAATGTTAGGGTAATTTTACGTGCAAAGTGGTTTTAAAGCATAATGATTTTCACAAATATCTGTGCTATTTGTATTACTTTTCCTAAGCAGCGAACTTCCCAGGTAAAGAGCATTCATTCTGAAGGTAAGTGTTATAAGTTAAATATAAAAATACAATAGTAAACTCTTAATGTTTTAACCCTTTTTTACAGATATTATTTTCATCGGGCTTATAAAAATCTTACAATAAAGGCACTGCAGTTATTAGCTCCATATTACAAAGATGGAACTAAACTCAAAAAAGTGAGGTGACTTACTCCAGGTTGAGGAAATGGTAAAGCTACACCTTGAACTTGAGTTTTTGCTGTAATCATTGTGTTCTTTCTAATAGACCAGATTTTAGTGCCAATTTCATGGTTTTTACGCAACAACAGAGACATGCTCTCACAGAGCAATACATCACAAATGTTACTGGTCCTTGGAAGAAATCTATACATGCCTGCTCTGTACAACTGCCAAAGAATCAATAGGGTCCAGAAAGCTGAGAGGACAGTCAGCTGTTAAATAATGCAAATGTCACAATGTCCAAACTGTGATTTCCTTAAGGAGGAGACCTTCTTCCTCATTATCAAAGGCCCCCAAAAGTCTCCTATCCCACTTCCCACCCCTCACCCTGTACCAAATTCAGCACGCCCAGAAGTGCCCTCCCCTTTGAAATGGCTGCTTTTTAGCCTGACGCTGTTTCCCCTGTGTAGTAAGCTGGCAATGATGTTTTCACTATGTTTACATGAGAATGTAGCCGCCGCCCCCAGATTCTAGTGCCATCACCAAGCCTGGCATAAGTTGGCAGGAGAACGGAATTATTATGAATTTTGAACAAGCTGAGATGGAAATGTAAACAAATGAATTGCTACATATATAAATAAACAACTAGTGAGGTGATTTAAGAGACTGGGACACTGTGTAGGATAATAAAAACTGTATGAAAATAAGGATAGATTTTGGGAATTAAAAAAAAAGATAATTGTGGGCATATATGTCAAATTGCTGTCATTGCTGAAAAGAAAGCCCAGCCTCCATTACTACCAGCTGTTTCCCTTAAGAAAACAGATTGAAGAAACACATCTTCAAAACAGCTTCAAGAGGGGGACTCTCAGAACTTGGAGCATCCCCTTCAGTAAGAAATGTCTTCCTCTAGAATGAAAATCTCTCACTTGACAAGCAACTCAAAGGACAAGTTTGCTGGGGACATATCGCTGGCTCCTGGGTGATGAGCAGGGACCTAGGACCAGAAGAGGCAGGGCTCTAGGACTACAGGCTGAGCACAGATGGGCTAGAAGTCTATGCTAGACTCAGGAAACTGCCTCCAAGACTAGCATGAGTCAGGGGCTGGGAACCAGGTGAAGAGCCCCAGGTAAGCCCACGAACTCAGGGCACTGAGTTCAGAATAAAGCAAATAGACAGAGGACCAAAAAAAACCCCTATAAAGCTGTGTGGTCATTACTCCAAGCACTGGGAATCATGAATCCCAATTGGCAAGCTGAGCAACAGGTGAAGAACCCAGGGTAAATGTCAGAAACCACCTTGTTCCCAAAACATTCAGAACTACCAATGCTACCACCAGCAGATCTACCACAGCTGTCATCCCCACCTTCCATCCTCACTACCACCATCACCAACATGACAATCATCACCACCGTCACCACCAGCACCACCAGCACCACCTCAGCACTACCACCTCTATCACCATCCCCATCACCACCATCGTCTCCACCTCCACAGCACCACCCTATAGTCACCACTACCACATCCAGCCACCTTCACCATTGCCACCCCATCCACACTCCCACGGTCACTAGCACCACCACTGGTACCACAAATATTTCAACCCCACCATCAGCACAGCCACCATCATTATCACCAATTTGACCAGCATCCCTCTGGAATTCCTCCAGCATGGAGGAATTGGCAGAGGCTTTGAGATGTCAGCCTTCTCCACCAGTCTCTAAAAATGGAAGGCAGCAGTACTGACATGAATTATGGCCACTAACCTGCTTAAAAAGCAGAACAGCAAGAGCAGGTTGTGGTTTTAAAGAAAATAACTTTCATTCAGGAAGCACATATATTATCTTATTTCTCAACATTCTCACAGCAGGCTATGAGGCAGGTATTGTTATCCCCATTCCGTGGGGGAGGAGAATGAGCCCCAGCGATGACGTTACCCGCCCAAGGTCACACAAATAGAAAGCGATGGAGCCTGTCCTCACACTCCTGTCCACCGGAGTCAGAGCTGATTCCGTTAATAGCTCTGCTGCTCAGCCTCTCTAAAGAAAATTAGGAGCAAGCCAAGTGCTTGAGGTGTCCACTGGTAATGGGAGAGGCCTGTAAAGAGATCATTTCTAAACAGTGTGAAAGTGCGCCGAATACCCTAAGGGAGGAAGGAACTAATTCTGCCCGCGACTGTTGGAGAAGACTTTACAGAGGATATGACGTTTACGCAATCATGAAGAAAAGGAGTAGGAGTTCTCCAGAAAAAGCAGCGGAGGGGGGAGCACTGCGGTGGAGTGTGAGCAGAGCAGACGAGAAGGACAGGGGCACTGTTTTCTTACTCCCACTGGCTGTGCTGATTTTCCCACGTTTGACCTCTGGCCTGCAGGTGACAGCCTCCCCTCGTGGTCTGGCCAAACCAGCAGCTTGTTTCTTTACTCCTATGGGGCCATACACCCCTCAGCCATTACACACAGACACTCATCTCACCCTTTCTTAATTCTGGCTCAGATTCCAGAGTCCAAGAGTCCTGCTGCCTCCCAAGGTAGTCTGGGACAAAAGGTTCTCATCTGCAGGAATTCAGGCGTCCAACACCGGGCACCAGACCAAAGTATCAGCCACAAGGAGATTAAGAGCTGAGTCCAAGTGCCGGTTGGTTGCTGATGGACAGCAGGCCTCTCAGATGACCTCTATTAAGGCAGAAACTGCCCCGCTGTGAATCCAGAATGGAACACCCCGGTGAAGCTGAGTGCTCACCTGTACTTCACCAAATTGTAGCTAATCTCCCTGACATCAACCCTGTAAGGCAGTGCCGATGATACACAGTTTGTCATGAGGACTTTTTGGAAAGTAGATTAGGAAGGGAATTTCTTAAATCCAGATGTGTCGTGGTAGGGGCTAAGGTGGCATGTGACCACAACTGCTTTAATAGTCTTTCCAAGCCCAAATCCCTGCAGCTATGTCTTTGACCTTGAAACTATGGGTCCATTAATATCTATTCGTGTGTTTTTTGAGTAAACTCCAAACTTACTCTCAAGGAGGTACCTCAGGGCTTGGATCACCTCTAGGCCTTCTTTTCAGGAAACTTTTCTTCTTAGATACCTCAGTTGTTAAAGGAAAACATCAAGTCTATCCTTAGCATGATTTCTCATGCTACAAAGCGAAAAACAGGTGACAAGGAAGTCTAGATCTTACCCAGATTCTTAGCCAGCTACTGAATCACAAAACCGCTGTCATTTCCATTCATTAATCAATCAATACTAAACACTCATTAGGTGTCAGGTGCCTATTCTGTTCTCCTGGAATGTTCAGTAACAAGGATATACCAGTTCATTGCCTTTTTGAAGCTTACATTCCAGTGAGAATTGATAGAATAAGTAAAAAGAAAACTACATAAATAAGATGACTTCTCACAGTAAAGGAATGTACTAGCAATATGGGAAGAGAAGAATCTACCTTAAATGGGCAGCTGGATGAGGTCTCTCTAAGGAGATCTTTGGGCTGAGATGAGAAGAATGAGAAGGAGTCCAGCCATGTAAAGAGCTGGGAAAAGAGCATTCCAGGATGAGAGAACAGAAGTACAAAGGCCTGGAGGCAGAATTAATTTTGGCTGATTCGAAGAACATAAAGAAGGCCAGAGATATAGTGATGGGGTGGAAGAAAGACTGCAGAGCAGTAAACAAAACAGTTAAAGATGAAATATGAAGGTTTGGAAGTAGCGGGATCATTACAGAGCCTTGTGGACCACAATAAGAATTAAGATTCTGTTTTAACACAACTGAAATCTATAGGAGGGTTCTAAACAGAAATATGACATATGATTTCCTTTGTAAAAAGATAACTCCACTACAACCAAGGCTATTTTATCCAGCAAGGCTATCATTTAAAATCAAAGGAGAAATAAAGAGCTTCCAAATGAGTTCATTTGGAAGGTAATGAGTTCATTTGGTGGTAATGAAGGAGTTCATTACCACCAAGAAATGTTAAAGACTCTTAGAAGACAAAGAAGACGAAGATGAAGATGACGACAATGAAAATGACAAAAAAGACTGAACAGCAGCAGAACATAGTTATAAAAAATAAAATGGCAATAAATATGTATCTATTACTAATCACTTTAAATGTAAATGGCTTAAGTGCTCCAATCAAAAGAAATAGGGTAGCAGAATGGATTAGAAAACAAGTACCATATATATGCTATCTATAACAGACACACCTCAGAATTAAAGTTACACACAGACTAAAAGTAAACAGATAAAAAAAGATATTCCGTGCAAATGAAAATGAAAAGAAAAGCTAGGGTAGCAATATTTAAATCAGATAAAACAGACTTCAAAACAAAGGCCATTATAAGAGACAAAAAAAGACATTACAAAATGATGAAGGGATCAATCCAAGCAGAGTATACAACCCATGTAAATATGTATTTACCCAAGATAAGACCACCTAAACATAAAGCAAATCTTGGGCATAAAGAGAGAGATCAACAGTAATATAGTCATAGTAGGAGATTTTAACACCCCACTGACATCAATGGATAGTTCTTCCAGACAGAAAATCAACAAGGAAACAGGGGCTTAAATGACAGAGTCAATCAGATAGGTTTAATTAATATCTTCAGAGTATTTCGCTTCAAAGCAGCAACTATACATTCTTTTCAAGAATAGACCACATGTTAGAACACCAAATAAGTCTTGATAAATTAAGAAGATTGAACACATATCAAGCATCTTCTCTGATCACGATGCTATGAAAGTAGAAATCAATCACATGAAAAAAACTGAAAAGCACACAAGACATGGGTGCTAAACAACATGTTACTAAAAAGTGGATGGGTGAACAATGAGATCAAGGAAGAAGTCAAATGATACCTTGAAACAAATGAAAATGAGAACACAACAACCCAAAATTACAGGACACAGCAAAAGCAGTCCTAAAAGGGAAATTTATAGCATTACAGGCCTACCTCAAGAAATGAAAAAAATCTCAAATGAACAACCTAACTTTTCATGTAAAGGAACTGGAAAAAGAACAATAAACAAAGGCCAAAGTGAGTAGAAGAAAAAAAATAATAAAGATCAGAGTAGAAATAAATGAAATGGAGGCTAGAAAGACAACACAAAAGGTCAATTAAACCAAAAACTGTTTTTTTAAAGATACACAAGACTGATAAACCTTTAACCAGATTCAAGATAAAAAAGAAAGGACTCAAATACAAATAATTGGAAATGAAAGAGAAGAAGCAACAACTGACACCACAGAAATACAAAGGATTATAAGAAAATATTACAAACAACTATATGCCAACAATTAGACAATCTGGAAAAACGGGATAAATTCTGAGAAATATACAATCTTTAAAAACTGAATCAGAAAGAATCAGAAAATCTGAGTAAACAGATTGCAACTAATGAAATTGAAGCAGTCATCAAACAACTCCTAACAAACAAAAGTCCTGGCCCAGATGGCTTTACAGGTGAATTTTACCAAAAAATTCAAGAGGAAGAAAGACTCCCAAGCTCATTTTACAAGGCCAGCAGCATCCTAATTCCAAAACCAGATAGAGACGCCAGAAAGAAAGAAAAGTATAGGACAATAACACCAATGAACATTGATGCCGAAATCCTCAACAAAATATTAGCAACTTGGATTCAGAAAAACATTAAGACAATTATACACCATGATCAAGTGGGATTTATTCCAGGGATACAAGGTGGATACAATTTCCAAATCAGTGTGATATACCACATAAACAAAATAAAGGATAAAATCACATGATCACATCAATAGATGCAGAAAAAGCATTTGATAAAATCTAGCACCTAATTTATGATAAAAACTCTCAGCAAAGTGGAAATAGAACATATATCAACATAATAAAGGCCACATATGACAAGCCCACAGTCAACATCACACTTATGGGCAAAGACTAAGAGTCTCCCTTAAGATTAGGAGCAAGAGAGGGATGTCTGCTTTCATCTCTCTTATTCAACATAGTACTGGAAGTTCTAGCCACAGCAATCAGACAAGAGGGAGAGATAAAATATATCCAAATCAAAAAAGGAAGAGGTAAAACTGTCATTATTTGCAGATGACACGATACTGTATTACACAAAGCCTAAAGATTCCACGAAAAAACTCCTAGAACTGATAAATGAATACAGTAAAGTAGCAGGATACAAAATAAATATTGGCATTTTTAAATTTCAAGAATGAACTATCAGGAATAGAAACTAAAAAAAAAAAAAAGCCATGTACTATTGAACAAAAAAATACCTAGGAATAAATTTAACAAAGAATGTAAAAAGACCTGTACTCAGAAAATTGTAAGATACTAAAGAAATAAATCAAAGAAAATACAAATAAGTGGAAGCATATACTATGTTCATGGATAGGAAAGATTAACATCATTTACATACCCATACTATCCCAATAATTCTATAGATTCAGTCTAATTCCCATCAAGATACCAACAGCATATTTCACAGACCTAGAACAAATACTCCAAAAATTTATATGGAACCATAAAAGACCCAAAATAGCCACAGCAATATTGAGGAAGAAGAACAAAGAAAGAGGAATCCCACTACCAGATATCAAACTATACAACAAGGCCATAATAATCAAAACAGCCTAGTACCGGCATAAAAACAGACATATAGATCAATGGAACAGAATGGAGAGCCTAGAATACACCCACTTCTTTATGGTAATTAATATTTGAGAAAGGAGTCAACATATAATGGGGTAGAGACAGTCAATTCAATAAATGGTATTTGGAAAATTGAACTGTTATATGCAAAAAAATGAAATTAGACCACCTTCTTCCACCACACACAAAAATAAACGCAAAATGGATGAAAGACTTAAATATAAAACTCGAATCCATAAAAGTCCTAGAAGAGATAGGCAGTAAAACCTCAGACATTTCTTATATCAATACTTTTTTCTGATTATCTACTCAGGCAAGAGAAACAGAAGAAAAAGTAAACAAATGGAATTACATCAAACTAAAAAGTTTTTGTACATCAAAAGAAACAAAGGAAACCACCAACGAAATGAAGGCAACCTACCAATTGAGAGAAGATATTTTCCAATGATACCTCTGATAAGTGGTTAGTAATCAAAATTTGGAAAGAACTTATACAACCTAACACCAATAAAACAAACAATACAATTTAAAAATGGGTAAAATTGAACACTTCTCCAAAGAGGGCATATAGCTGGCCAATAGATATATAAAAAGATGCTCAATGTCACTGATCACCAGAGAAATGAACGTTAAAACCACAATGAGATATCATCTCACACCTGTCACAATGGCCTTCATCAAGGAGTAAACTAACAATGTGTTGGGAAGGATGTAGAGAAAAGAAAGCCGTCATGCACCGTTGATGGAAATGCAGATTGGTACAGCCACTGTGGAAAACAGCATGGACTTTCCCCAAAAATTAAAAATGGAAATGCCTCATGACACAGCAATTCCACTTCTGGGAATGTATCTGAAGAAATTTTAAAAACTGATTCAAAAGAACATATGCACTGCTATGTTCACTGCAGTGTTATTTACAATAACCAAGATTTGGAAGCAGGTTAAATGCCCATCAGTAGATGAGTGGATAAAAAAGCTCTGGTACCTTTATGCAATGGACGACTACTAAACCCTGAAAAAGGAAATCTTACCTTCTGCAAAAGTATGGATGGACCTGTAGAGTATAACACTAACTGAAATAAGCCAGTCAGAGAATGACAAATACTATATGATTTCACTTATACATGGAATCTAATGAACCAAAATAGAAACACTCAAATACAGAAAATAGACTAACAGCATCAGAGGGGAGTGGTTTGGGGGATCTGGATAAAAAAGGTGAAGGGTTTAACAAAAAAAACCCTCCTAGACACAGATAGCAGTATGGTGATCACTAAAGGGAAAGGGTATGTGGGAAGTAGAAGAGGAATGGGAGTATAAACCGCGATGGAAGGAAACTCAAATGTGGGTGGTAAATGCACAATACAATATACAGATGATGTATTATAGAATTGTACACCTGAGAGCTATATAATTTTATTAACCAATGTCACCCCAATAAATTTTATAAAAATTAAAATATGCCCTGGCTGGTGTAGCTCAGTGGATTGAGCACAGGCCTGCAAACCAGAGGATCGTGGTTCCATTCCCAGTCAGGGCACATGCCTGGGTTGCAGGCCAGTTCCCCGCAGGGGACTCACAAGAGGCAACCATACATTAATATTTCTCTCCTTCTCTCCTTCCCTTCCCTTCTAAAGATAAATAAATAAAAAAAATTTTTTAAAAAAGAACACATTCAGCCTCTGAGGCTAAATAAATAAATAAAAATAAAAGATAACTCCAGAAGTTGTGTGGAGACTGGATCTAGTGGTGAATGGAGGCAGGGAAACTCAGCAGACCAGAAGAGAGATGGTGGTGGGCCAGAGGAGGAAGTAAGGAAGCAACAGGAGAGATGAGGAGAAATGCATGGATTTGATATGAATTTTTGAGACAGAACTAGTTGGAGGAATTATTCAGATCCATCATTTCAGTACCATTCCGAAGTTCTGCTGTGAAGAACAGTATCTGGGGCCCTGGCCAGTGTGGCTCAGTTGGTTGGAGCATCATGCGATAGCCAAAAGGTTGTGGGCTCAATTCCTCCTGGTCAGGGAACACACCTAGGTTGTGGGTTCAATCGCTGGACCAGGTATGTACAGAAGGGAACCTGCCAATGTTTCTCTCTCATGTCAATTTTTCTCTCTCCTCCTCTCTCTAAAAGCAATGAGAAAAATGTGCTCAGGTGAGGATTTAAAAAAGAAGAACAGTGTTTTGGGAGAATGGCCTATAAAACTACTAGTTCATCTGCATCAATGGTTTTCATGATCCTTTAAGATTACACTAGGACTGTGGCCATGAGCAGGAGGAGGAAGGGGTGGGGGGCTCCAGATGTAGCACCCCTCATCAGTCAGAGTCTCCAAGTATGCTGATTACCAAGAATGGTGTCTGCAATTTCATGTGAAGAAAGGGTTTCTACGATAAAAACCAAACTTTGAAAATCACTATTGTAACAATGCAGAATCTGCCTAACTAGCCCCAATATCCATTCTTCTCTTCCTTCCAGAAATAGAGCCCTCACATTTTTTAGCTTTCACATGGCTACTCACCTAGACACCACATTCTCAGGCTCCTTTGAAGCCAGATGTGGCCTCGTAACAAAGTTCAAGCCAATGGGCTGTGAGCAGAAGAAATGTGGTTAACTTCTGGGTCATCCCCTTAAAAATGAAACTACTTATTCTCCTCTTTCCCCCTCGAGCTGCCTAGGAAATGATGACGACTGCAGCAGCCAGGGTGGACCCAAAATTGGAAGCTAAATATGGCAGGAAGGGCAGAGCCTTCCCACCTTGGACCACGGAACTCTTGAAACTCTAATAGCCATCTACTCACTGTGAACTGTCCACCTACCTCTGGGCTGTTAAGTGACAGAAACACACTGTATGTTTCAGTTTCAGTGTTACGGCAGCTCAGCATACACTCACGCTGCTCCAACAGCCAATGTATGATCCCCCATGGGTCTCATTCCCTTTCCTGCAGCAAGCAGAAATGTTCCAGATAGTGGCTGCCCCATTGGAGTGAGAATAACAGAGGACAAGCCTCCAGCTAGTTCAGGAGATACTTGAAGTGTGAGTGCAAAATAGGCTGTTGTTGTTGTTGCTGTTGTTTTGCGGACGTTTGATTATTGCACCATCACCTAACCTGTCCTGATTAATATGTCCTTGTTGAAAACAGCTGCTCTAAAATCCCCCTCTGGATTACATGACACCAGAGAACCACATCCATTGCCTGGGGACTTTGGGAAATACTGGTGCCTGCGTCTCCCCAGTGCCCCATAAATTCTGATTTAATTAGGCTGCAAAGTGGCCTGGGCATGGGGACTTTCATATACTGCCCCAGTGATTCTAATATGCAGCCAAGGTTAAGAATCACAGATGTCTGTGGACCATATTGCCATGACTCTCAATAATTGCTTTTATTGTACTGTACTCCAGCATGATGAGGGATTTTATCTATATACTGAATGATATTATAAGAAATAATCCCAGAATTATGATAAGGTTTAATTTACTGCCTTACACAGTGTCAACTTCATGAGAACATGAGAGAAACTTCTGTCTAGTCTCAGTGTGGGAAGTATTTGCGCTTTTCCTTTTACCTTTGGACTTTGTAAAGCCTGTAAATGCTCCTGCTGTCCTCTGGGTAGTTACTCTCTCGGTAGTCCTCTCTGGGAAGCTGCAGAGATAAACTTGAGGCCCTCAATAAGCAAGTGGCTAGGATCCCATTGGCACACACTCTGTGCACTCAGTGCACTGACTTACCCTTGTTTTCTCCTTGGTTCACTTTATTTCTCTGTGATAACACACAAGGTAACTTAAACCATGTCCAGAGCAAAGCAGTATATTATAAGTGCTTTTGTAAATAATAAGTAAGGGACTTCCGGCCAAGATGGAGGCGTAGGTGGAAACACTGTGCCCCCTCCCACAACTAAATTTAAAGACAACAAAGTTTTAGAAACAAAAATGCAGCCAAAACAGTGAAAATTGAACTGTACGGAAGTCCGACAACAACGAACCACCCAGCCAGACCGGTAAGAGGGGTGGAGGCAGCGGTGGAGCGGGGTCAGGCTGGAAAGACCATTCCCTCCAACCGACCCAGGAGCGGAGGCAGAGGTGGTTGGTGGATCCCAAGAGTGGAGTGGTGACAGGTGGACCCAGTGAGAGCGCAGGGCAGCTGGCTGACTGTGGTCACACATTCGCACGCAGATAAACCAAATGAAGGAGTGAACAGTGAGACAGACCCCTCAGGCTAGGGCCCCAGTGACGGGAATTAGAGCCTGAAAGCACCAACTAGAAAGGCTTTCTCCGGGTCGAGGGGCCCAGAGAGTCTCCCAGGCTCACAGAGGGTTCATTGGAGAGAACCACAGAGTCCTAGAGAGTATGCGCAGGTCCACACACCCGGGAACTGGCACCAGAGGGGCCTATTTGCTTGTGAGAAGCCACAGAGGGAACAGAAATCTGAGAGAGAGTGAAGTGGAGCAAAGCGCCACTTTCTTTCCCTCGCTGACCAAGCCCCAATGTACAGCGTCACAATCCAGCAACTGGGGCGCCCAGCCCTGAGAACACCTAAGGCTCCACCCCTCAAGCATAACAGGTGCGAACAGACCAAGCATTATAACCCAAGAACAGCTCAAAGCCCCAGAGCCTATAATTCTAAGTGACCAAGAAATAGCCAGCCTTTCAGATGCACAGTTTAAAACACTGATCACAATGCTCACAGAATTGGTTGATTTTAGCCACAAATTAGAGGAACATATGAAGGCTAAACTAATTGAAATGAAGGGAAATGCACAGGAAACCAATAGTGACAGAAAGGAAACTGGGTCTCAAATCAAGGGAGTGGACCAGAAGGAAGAAAAAAATGACCAAACAGAAAAAAAAGGAAGAAACAAGAATTCAAAAAAATGAGGAGAGGCTTAGGAACCTCCAGGACATCTTTAAATGTTACAACATACGAATTATAGGGGTACCAGAAGGGGGAAAGAAACAGCCACGAGTGGAAAATGTATTTGAACAAATAATAAAGGAGAACTTCCCCAGTCTGGCAAAAGAAATACACTTCCAGGAAATCCAGGAAGCTCAAAGAGTCCCAAAGAAGTTGGACCCAAGGAGGAACACACCAAGGCACATCATAATTACATTAGCCAAGATGAAAATGAAGGAGAGAATTCTAGAAGCAGCAAGAGATAAGGGGACAGTCACCTACAAAGGAGTACTCATCAGACTGTCAGCGGATTTCTCAAAAGAGATCTTACAGGCAAGAAGGGGCTGGAAAGAAGTATTCCAAGTCATGAAATCCAAAGACCTACAGCCAAGATTGCTTTATCCAGCAAAGCTTTCATTTAGAATGTAAGGACAGATAAAGTGCTTCTCAGATAAGACCAAATTCAAGGAGTTCATCATCACCAAGCCCTTATTATATGAAATGTTAAAGGGACTTACCTACGAAAAAGAAGACAAAAAATATGAACAGGGAAAGGACAGCAAACTCACAGGTACTAACAACCACACCTAAAACAAAAGCAAACTAAGAGGATATCTAGATCAGGAGCCGAACCATAGAAATGGAGATCACATGGAGGGTTAGCAACAGGGGAGTGGGAGGAGGAGAAGTGGGGAGAAGGTACAGAGAATAAGTAGCATAGATGGTAGCTAGAAAATAGACAGGGGTAGGGGAAGAATAGTATAGGAAATGTAGAAGCTAAAGAACTTATGACACATGTACATGAACTGATGGGAGGGAATGTGGGAGGGAAGGGGTGTGCAGGGTGGAGAGGAGTGAAGGGGGGAATGGGACAACTGTAATGGCATAATCAATAAAATATATTTAAAAAATAAGTAAGGAGCATGTGCCATCGACTGTAAGAGGGATGAGAAGGAAAACAGTCAAATGCACCAGCTTACCCAAGGCAACCTGAACACACAAGGTCTGTTGTAAACAGATGCCCCAGAGCCGACTACTTAATTTCACTTAAAAACAGAAATCCCCACCTCACTTACTAAAATACAGGAGGCCGTGCTGAACTACTTACACAAAATATCATGTCCCGAGAAACCAGGGATAAGCAGAAAAGTCAGTATTGAAAGCTCTTAATGCAGTGCTTTCAAATGATGAAAATCAATCTTGTGGTTCTACTCACCTAGAGCAAAGTTTCAGTCTGGCAACTTCTGTTATTCTTATTATAGATGTAAAGCCCCATTAGCTCCTTGCTCTTCCTGGTGGCTTTAATAATCTTAACAGCAGGGGCCACACGACTCCTCAGCCGACTTCCTCTTAATAGCTTCCAGGATGCATGTCTGAGAATCATCTTGCCACATTTCACAAATACTTCATTCTTGACAGCCCACTCTATTCTCTGCATATCCTTGCATTCTGCGTGCACATGCTTGAAACAGTTAGAACTGCCAGCTCCATCCAAATTATCTTTCCTCTTGTGAACTTCTGCGCATCAGCTCTTTGCTACATTCTTAAAAGAATGTCTTCATCTAACACTTTCAATAATTTTTGGTAACTCTGTGTTTTATGAGCTCATCTCAGCAGCTAAGTGTCACAGGATTTCCACCAAAACTACAGAACAGTGTTTTCTAAGACGAATGCGTTGACCACACACATCTGTGCACACAGACGCATAGTTCTGTAATACTAGAGCTTGAATGAACCTCAGGGGTCACCAAGCCCACCCCACTCAAACCCCCATTTTGCAGGCAGGAAAACAGGCCCTGAGAAAGATTAATTCAGGTAGTCACCCCTGTATTAATACTTGGGTGGTATCCCAGAAATCCATTGTTTAGACGGTTGTTTGAGACTTGGTACGTATTTTCTCACTAAGAAACGATATTACACTAGAAAGTCAGACTCCCAGATGGGCCCACAAAATCAGATCTAGGGTAGATGGTAGTGGTGACAACGTAAATGCGTTTAGTGTCACTGACCGTTCACTAAAAATGGTTAAAATGGTAAGTTTTGTCTTATATCTATGTTACCACAATTTTTTGAAAGTTCCTACTTAACCCACAGACCCGTTGAAACATGGCACATGAGGAAGAAAGAGCAAGAAAAGGAAGAAATGCCCACTACCTTGCCTGGCTCTGCTTGAGGGGCCTTCTCTGAGTCGACGTCTGGCTAACTCCCTCTGCAATAACCATATTCCCCTCTGTCCACCACTAGCTCCCAAAATTCCCTTAGGGAACTGGTCCTCCCCATTCTCAGCCTTGGCAGCATGGGCCCTGATCTCTTCTCCAGGAGTGGCCACCTCCTGGCTCCAGGTGGTCCCCTGGTTGGTGCAGTGTTGACACATGAGCCATTTCAGGTCAATAAGATTCAAGGGGTGTGTGTGTGTGTGTGTGTGTGTGTGTCACCAGGGGAGGAGAGCATGTCTGCCAAACAAAAATCCCATTCATTCTGCTGGAGCCACCATGAGAGAGGATATCTCCTCCTAGGGACAGGGCAGTAGATGGGTGGGAGATCCTGAACCATTGTGGCCACTGCTGCTGCCATGACAGGCACTAACCTGAGGCCTAGGCCAGCACACAGAACTGAGCACAGAAGAGCAGGCATTGTTGAAAGAACTGGCCAGAGAGGGGGAGTGGGAGAGAGAGCAGGAACCCCGATGAAGTCATGAACTCATGGAACTGGCCACCTCTGACGTCAGCCAGACCTGCTGCAGGACTTTTCACTTGTGTCAGCCAACAATTCAGTATTTTGCCTTAGCCACTTGGTGCTGAATTTCTGTTTATTTGCCACTGTGTTTCTGTGTTTGATGCCCACAGTTCCAGAACAAACACAGTTCCAGAACAAAGTCTAAAAAGAAAACCAAGTTTGATCCTCATCCACCTTTTCTGAAACCAACTCCCACCTGCCACTGTCTTTTGTCCGGAGGTATCCAGTGCCCTCCATCTGTCCCAAGGTCTCCATTCTGACAACCCACCCAGGCCCCCACTAACTGCCAAAGCCCTTCAGCTCTAACCTCACCTTTCCCTTGCCTCTTACTTCTTCAACACCATGGCCCCCAATGCAAATTCATAAAGCAAAAATCAAGAAAAGAGCATAAATTATTAAGAGTATGTTGCAGCAGAGGCTAAACGGGATTCAAAGTTTATCTTTGTCTACATCAATTTGTGTAGGGCAACTTATATTGGAATCCTTGTTAGAAGTGAGTCTTGTGTCCCAGGGCAGAAGCAGAATGAGGTCTGTCCCCCCGTGTAACCCTACAAAGAGAGGTGAGGGCTGATAGCATGCAAGTCTGGCTTTTCAAAGGAATCTGCGAGATGCAGGGCACAGGAGGTGCCATTCAAGGGCCCAGGAGACAGAAAGAGACCCAGAGCTGAGAAAGTCTGGAACACAGCTTGAACGGAGAAACATGGTGCCCTTCGTCACCTTCTAGGTTTTGACTGAGAAACAGCTTCTCAGTAGTGTTCTCACAAAGGCAGAGCAACCAGAGCGGGACAAGCCTTCTCCGAGGCTGTGGCAGCAGACACCGATGAGGGGCAGGGTAACGAGCACCCCTGGGACTCACAGAAAGCAGGCAAGGGGTTGAGTTCCTATGACGCCAGTTAAGCAAGATGAACAAGCAAAATGCAGATTATTAATGTTGATCCCTTATAACTTCTTCTTTTGCTCCTTTTTGCTCTTGTCCCACATGATAGGTTAGGGACAATGTCCAGGTAGACCTTCGGCTGATGAGTCATGGGGACCTCAGGTTACGCCAAGGAGAATTTAATAGATTACCAGTCAAAAGAGGACGTCAGGGAGTGCCAGAGAAGAAGATCTGGAGCCGAATTACAGAGCTTCACAGAGGAGAAGATGCTAGAAGGGTCTGACAGATAGAAAGATTGTCATCAGGTGGAAATGGTGAGACCTCTTCAAGGAGAAGGAGTGACATGATGGAGGGGTGGGGAGAAGAATGGAGGGGAGAGGGTAGGAGTTTGGACAGAGAAGTAGGGGGAGAACACTGTGTGGAAGAACCAACTGCCCCAGGGAGGCTCTTTGTTGGGGACCCCCTCTGCTTTGTTGTGCTGGGCTTGTGTAAGACGGTAAGATGAGCATATCTGTGAGCAGTGAGGCAAATGACACTAATGTATGAATGACTAGCACCCCTTAAGGCTCCTGGGAGTGCTCACATTTTAAAAATAGGCTGCTCAGTAACCCAAATCATCTTGAAACTGTTCGGATTGCAGACAGGGGAGGAAGAAGGAAAGCGTTCAGGGTGGGGAAGCAGGAATTCTGGGGCAGGGCACCACTCTGCACAGGGTCCCGCCCCAGCCCTAACTTCCCGTGCCCACCCTGAGGGTCTGTCTGGTCAGCTTCCACAGTGCTTCCTGGGTCTTCCCAGCTTGGGGCCCAAGGCTTGGCGAACACTCCCGGGTCTGTTTTCTGTTGTTTCTGTTGCTTTAAACAAGGCCGCAGTTGCGGTAGGAGGCCTGGATAATGGTGGATATTTTTAGCACATTTGTAAGTCGGATATATTGAAGTTTTGTCTGTTTGTACTTTTTAAATAACCTGCCACATTCATTTAAAATGCCATTTTAAAAAAAATTGCCTTCCTTTTTTTGGCAATTAATTCTTTGTATGTAGAAGCATTAGGTAAAAAAAAATACTTAGAAACAGGAAATTTGCATTTTATTGGGTTAGTTTAAACGCTGAGCATCATGACTATTCACGTTGAAATAGCAATAAAATAATAACAATAACCACGGTGCACATTATTATTCTTACCATGTATATTTGACATAGTTTTCAAAAATATATTATTTGGTTTGGTTTCTGTATTACAGATCAAAAGAGTATTTATGTTACATGAAAGTAAGTGAGCATAACCATCAAGACCGAATGAAACACTGAGCCTTCGCTACTGCAAGGTCTCCCTACAACACGGGACAAAAAGAATTAAAAAATCCTCCAAACTAAATCACTCCCCAATCTTTCTGAAATTAGCAGAGAATGTTTGCAGCTGACCTATTTCTCTGCCACACAACTGTGTTGATAATTGACTTTCGTCCCCCAGGGAAGCGCGGGAACATAATTGAGCGGCACCTGCCATGTGGACAGTGCAGTGCTATGTGCCCAACAGTTCCCACAAACACAGTGCTTCGCTTAACGGTCAAGCACTTGGCTTTCTTCTGAACTGTATCTCTCAAGGAAGAAATATTACAATGACCAAAGCTGAGTTATTGTGAAGATGTAGATAAAAGAAGTATTTTGAATTATAAATACCCAAGACATTGCTATTACTAAAAGTTACTGAAAATCATGGCAGTAACCACTTACGTTGCTCTGACAGACTGCAGTAATCCTGTTCCTCTCATCCCATAATGTCCTTTCCTATAGGTGAGAGCCACTCGGTTTTGTTCAGTCCCGAGAATGAGGAGGACGTCAGGGGTGTCATTTCCATGCAGGTTAAAAATTCTGCTAAAAACTCCCTGAGACAGTAGCTCCAAAATAAATGTAAACATGAGACACCCCATTCAACACAGTCACTTGCAAAGCCATCTGGGACGTGGGCTTGATGCAAGTCCCTTTCCACCCACAGGCCAACAACTGCACATCTAGGCCAGGGGCTCCAACTGGGAACCCTCAGCTGGTGCAGGGAATATGTTAGTGAAAAAATATGAAGGCAGTCACGAAGTTCCTAAATTATTGTATGATGCCAGTTACATGAAATGTGTATAACAGGCAAATCTGTAGTGCTGGAGATTAGATTAAGTGGTGCCTAGGGCTGGGAGAAGGATGGGAAACGACTGCTAATGGGTACAAGCTTTCTTTTGGGGTGATGAAAGTGATCTAAAATTGGATCAGGATGGTAACAGGATACAGCCTTGGAATTACAGAATGATGTCCCCCTTTCTGTTACACACACACACACACGCGCGCGCACACACACACACATGCACACAATGAGGCCAATAAGAAATCACGCCTGCAGAGCACTCTAACCTTCACAGTGATCATTTTACCCACCTGTCTGACTTGGAAAACAATCAGCATTCGAGTTGTTAACACTGGCACTCTGTCATTTGAGAAGAAAGGAGGAGAGTATAATAAATTCATCTACATAAATTACTGTGCATTTCCATTACTGCTGGTCTTTCCTCTATTAAGAAAGAAATTCCTAAACAAATTTTCCTAATTTAAAAATAATTATTATATATAATATTCAAACACAGTGAACACTACAAAACTTTACCATTTCTGGTGATTCTGATAACCAGGAAAAATGCAGATTCTTTTCAAGATTACTACTATAGCAGGGGTGTCAAACTCATTTTCACTGGGGGCCCCATCAGCATCGGAGTTGCCTTCAAAGGCCAGATGTAATTTTAGGACTGTACAAATGTTAGGACTCCTTAACTAGGGGCAAAGCGCTTGGTGCTGCTGCCGGGTAGAAACAAGGTGGAGGGCCGGATTCGGCACCAGGGCCTTGTGTTGGTCACCTGTGTGCTATAGCAGTTAAATCGCAACCCTTGTCAAAGATACCCCAGCAACAGAAAAAAACATAAAATGAAGAATAAACTAGGAATGGTTTGTCATCCATATGATTGCAGTGAAATGATCAAAAGATCCAGTCCTGTCCAGTCCAGTCCTAAGTTTTACAGCCCCTCTCTCCTAAAGGTTTCAGGGGCTGAAGTGCAAGTGCTGAGTGCCATCCCTTCAGATTCAAGTACGTTACCTCTGCTCTAGGTAATAAGGAAGGATGTGTTAAAGAAAACAGGAGAGTTTGCAGAGTGGCATGTCTACACTGTAGACATGTCTACATGTCCATAAGAACTACCTTCCAGGAATTTCAAATCTCGATCTGTGCACAAGCCAGGTGTTGATCGTGCACCAGCCTCATCTATTTCAGAAAACTGGCTGCCATAGCACACAGCTTATCACCATTGTTACTTGAAAGCAATAAAAGTACTCCCTGAAAACTGAATCTCTGATTTAGCCCACTCATTAATTCATGCTTCTAGTTCTAATCCTGCGCTCTCTCCTTGCCTCAGTTCACATGGTTACATCCATGTAAAATTCATGTTTTGCTCTATAGTCTGTAACTTACCTTCTTTCTAGGACAGAGTGCTGAAGTCTACCTGAACGTGTTCCTGGTTCATGAAGTACCAGAGCCTGTAACTGTGAAGGCAAGACAATACCGGCTGTTCAAGTCAGAGTGTTGTTTATGGGGGCACTTTGGAAATAAAGCCTACCTCTTCTTGAGACTTACTAATTTCATGATTTGTAATCTGGAGAGGCATTCTAAAGTGAGTTGATTGCAGATGGTGAAGGCAGTGCTCTGCTTAGCTCACAGTGAGAATACTGGTCAACACCTGGGTTCCTAGGAAGTGAAAACATCCACGGGCTCTGCCTGCAGGGCTCAGGATCTCTGTTTCTGAGTACACACACTGCTCCTGGGAAGGAAGCTCCAGCAAAGAGGGAGCAAGCAGAGAGTGGCACTGCCTGTGGTCCTAGGAAGAACGTCATTTCAAAATATTGCTTAAAAGGCATGCAGAGGCCAAACACGGAGAGCTACAGAGAGAAATGAGGCCTCATGCCCACTCCCCACACATCTGTGGATGGTTCCAAGTCATCAGTGAACCTGAGTGACTTGCAAGCCCACTTGCCCTGGTTAGGGTTTACGCTTTCTTCTGAGTATGAACCACAGAAATGAGACCATGAACAGGTCAAACTCAGAGGAAGATGATGAGCCTGACAACACCATGGCCTCAGCCAGAAAAGATGGGCCAGACCTAGATTTGCTGGACCCACCTAAACCCATTGAGTTAGTAGATTGGCCAGGACTGGGGAGACCAGTTTCCACACTAACTACATCATGCGGTTTGACTAAACTACATTCTCTCAGCTCCTCCTTTGCTCTGCCCCTCAATAAGGAGCCGTCTCTGGCCCTTGATGCCCAGGGACCACACCATCTGAACATGCAGCATTAAGGCGTGAGCACAGCAAAGCGGAGGGCATTCTCAGCTTTTGTTTCCACATGGCACCCTCTGACTTTCTAGAGAGATCAAGATTGGAATCAGAATTTACCTAAGTTTCAATAAAATGTCACCATCCTAAATGGAAGGAGTTTTTTCTTCTACAAAAATAACATTTAGGGAACTCTATGTGCCAAAAACAGGGACTTGGAGAAAAGCAAAAATTACTGGTTAACTGGTTCGCTGCCCAATAATTAGATTTGTCAGTCAGGAGCTTGATCAATTCAGTTCCATTTATTCAAAGCCAAGAGCAAGAATTTGCCATGAGAGGCAGAGTTCTTTCTTGCTCTATCAGATCTCAATTTGGAGAGATGCATTACAGAGAAAATTCAGAGAGGAAACAGGTAAAAACTTTTCCTTAAAGTCAGTTGTCATTGGATTATACCATTTAGCAAGGAAGTTCTACTTACAGGTCAAATAAAAGCTTTCGGTTTTGCTGATGGAAAAGAATTCATTATTGTCTTCCCTGCAACTAAAATATAATAAATGTTTGTGCCAGTCTTGGCCTGTTTCCCTTAGATTTATTCCTCCCCTTTCCCTGCTGTGCATTCTGTCTCAGGGGGGCCTAGGCTGGCAGGCTGTTTCCCAGGCTCCCATGTTAGCTGGCTTCCCCGTACCTACACTCAGCCGATGGAAGGCATCCCGTGGGGCCCAGGGAGGGAGGGTGTGGGCTGAGGGTGGAAAAAAGCAAGAAGCCAGAGTGTTTCCCTCCCATTCTCTCCACCTCAAGTGGCTTCTTTGGCAGAAGCTGCATCTCCTCTGTGTGTGTCTCTCTCTCTGTCTTTTAATTGAGATATAATTGACTAATAGCCTTACATTACTTTCAGGTGTACAACATAATGATTTGGTATATGTATATATTGCAAAATGATCACCACAAGTCTAGTAAACATCCATCACCATCCATAGATACAATTTTTTTTCTCGTGATAACTTTTAAGATCGACTCTATCTGCAAGTTGCAAATATTCAAAATGGTATTAGTTATTAACTGTAGTCACCATGCTGTATATTACATCCTCAGGATTTATTTATTTTATAATTGGCTGAACTTTGTACCGTCTGATCCATTTCACCCATTTCACCCATCCCTACCTCTGGGAACCAATAATCAGATCTCTGTATCTATGAGCTTGGGAGTGGTGGGGGGAGCGAGGGAGGGTGTTTGTTCTTTATTTTTAGATTCCACATAAAGATGAGGTCATATGGTATTTGTCTTTCTTTGTCTGACTTATCTCATTTAGCATAATGCCCTCAAGGTCCATCCATATTGTCATTGCAAATGGCAAGATTTCCCTCTTCTTATGGCTAATATTCCATAACATATACACCACAATTTCTTCATCCATTCATTCACCCATAGACACTTTGGTTGTTTTCTTATGTTGGCTATTGTAAATAATGCTGCATATATCTTTTCTCTTTAAAAACATATTTTATTGATTATGCTATTACAGTTGTCCCAATTTTTCCCTTTTTGCCCCCCTGCATCCAGTACCCCCCACTTCCTCAGACAATCCCCACACCACTGTTCGTGTCCATGGGTCATAGGTAGGTCCTTTTCTACTCCATTTCCTATACTGCTCTTTATATTCTAATGGCTGTTCTGTAACTACCTATTTGTACTTCTTAATTCCCTGACATCTGTTTGACTTAGTAGTATTTTTGGTTCCAGAAGTGTAATTGCTGGATGATATGGTAGTTCAACTTTTAATTTCTTGAGGCACCGCCACACTGTTTTCCATAATGGCTGTACCAATGTACATTCCCAGCAGCAGTGTACAAGGATTCCCTTTTCTCCACATCCTCACCAACACTTGTTATTTCTTGTCTTTTTGACAGGTATGAGGTAATATCCTGTGTGTCTCTTGCTCCTGCAAAATGGTACTCCAGTGATTCCAGCATCTACCTAGTGATTCTGGACCCTGGGCTCCAATAACAGTTTCTTCTCCTTGTCCTTCTAGCCTAGAGGTGATAGTGGCTTCCCACTATTGTCGACATCTAGGTTTAGCGTCTCTATCTCATCACCGATTTAACCATGTCTCTACATTTAAGTACCTCAGTTATAAAAACTCAAGAAGTTTTGCTTCTTGCTTCGACTCTGGGTAAAACAGTGGCTAGTAAATAAACACACCAGGAGGGTTTAAATAAACCAAGAATAATGCAAACAAAAATTCCAGCCCACGTTAAATTGTGAAAACAAACCCCTGTCTCCAGATCCTCTGGTTGTTCCCCTGCTCTTCACAATAACCATATAAATTAAGAATACCTCTAGGACCTATGAGGAATAAGCTCCACATGTCCTTTCCTGTGTCCACACAGATTTGCATTTGTATGTCTGCCTTGATTCTTCAGGGATAAAAACGCTGTGGTGGAAAAACTGTAGGATCTGAGACTGTCTCACTATCAATTGGCATGACTTTGGTAAGGCCTTTATGTCCTTTGGTTTCTGTTTTATTTATCTGAAAGCAGGAAATTGAAGCACTTTCCCTCTGCAATCTCCTCCTGTTCTAAAATTCTGTGAGTCTAAATTTATGGATAAATTTTGCATATATATGCCTCTATGCATATGATTATTCTTAGAGCTAGGCACAGAGCATATCACCTTGTATTGATGAATTTGCATTTCTTTGGGGGAAATTTTGCATTTCTTCAGAAAAAGGTGCCTATAGTCAGTGTTCAAATTACAACCCAAAGAATTTTTTTGCCAGCTTTTTTGGTTATAGTATCAACTTAGTAGATCTCTAGGTACACTGCGGGTTCACTGAATTATTGTAATGCTCACCGGATTAGCATGCCTTAAAAAACAAGGTTCCTTACTCAAAGACAGATGGTTCCAAAGATGTCTGCAGCAATACCTTCCATTCTACAGGCTCTTTCGTAAGGTGACCTTTCTCTACTCCACCAAAATATAGAGTCTATTTACCCTGTTTTTGAAACTAGGCTGGCCCTCTGGTCTGTTCTGACTTAGAGATTGGAACGGAAGTAGTGTCAGATAGCTTTTGATACTAGGTCTTACCAAATCTGCAGCTTCAGCCTTCACTTCTGGTGATGCTCATTCTAGGAACCCAGGCACCTTGGAGCTTAAGCAAATACACAGGTAGAGAAAAACTGAGCCCCCTGCCAAAAGCTCTAGATCAGCTCTCAGCCAGCAGCCAGCACCAGCTGCCCAACCACATGAGCAACTGATATTTCAGTCCTATCAGCCATGCCAGGCCCAGGTAAAATCAAATAAAGCAGAACTGTCTAGTAAGCATACTGAAAGTTTTTTTTAAAAAGTGTTGTTTTAAGCCATTACCAGGGGTGTCAACCCACAGGCTGCATGTGGCCCAGGATGATTATGAATGTGGCCCAACACAAAATTGTAAATTTACTTAAAACACTATGAGACTTTCCTTTGTGATTGCACATCACAATATATTTAATGTGTAGCCTAAGACAACTCTTCCTCCAGTGTGGCCCAGAGACACCAAAAGGTTGCACACCCCTGCAAACTTTGCAAAGGTTTGTTAGGAAGCAATTTCTCACCATTAAACAAAAAGTTTAATGTGGAAGCATAACTCCATGCCTAAAATATACCAAACTATTCCTCTATCCACCTGTTCCTTCATTCATTCCAATGAATAGAGAGGTGGTCAAAAGTTAGGTTACAGTTGTGAGAATGCAAAACACAGAGTTTATTCTTGTATTATTTATTAATTATTGCATTATTTTCCATACAACCATAGTTACCCCTGTATTTATTGAATATCTGCTACACTAAATGATGAGGGTACGAAGGAGATCAAACCAAACATGTCCCCGCCCAAGTGGAACTTATTATCTAGATGGGGAGAATGACATTAACAGAGAAATCTAATTACATGTTAAATTATAACAGTGGTTGGTACTACTGAGAATGGGCATAATGCACTCTGGGATGAGGTGCATGATTAGGGAATTGACCTCCTCAAAGAGATTAAAACAAGAGTGATGACTGAAGTTTCATCGCAAGGAAGAATAAAAGTTAACTAGGTGGAGGGAAGAGCAAGAACCCTCCACAGAGAGGTCTCAGCGTGTGCAAAAGGCCTGGGACAGGCAGGAGGGTGGTACGTCCAGAACTGAGAGCTCTGGATTCAAGATGAGGCTGGTAGGGGTCAGGTTTTCTGAGACGTTGCAGTTCCCATCAGGGCAGACTTAACAAGGACAGGTCAACAAACCAATCCCACTCCGATCAGATTTTCCCTTTAAACCCCAGTGGAGAGAAAACTGGGAGTAACCCCAGTGAGAGTAACCTGGACTGCTCCACCCTACAAACTGTACGTGCAGTGAGTGACATCCGCAGGCGTTCCAATAGTCAGCGCATGTAGGCATTTTGGACACGCCCTCGTTCCTTGCAATATTGCTGCCACACATTATGCTACACATAAATAGTTTCTTTCTCTACATCTACGTCTCCATAACTAGACTATAAAATCCTTTGGGTATGGGGGCTATGCCCCATTCATCTTTTTCATTCCTCCTTCATAGTATCTAGCAGACTGCTCGGCACATAGCAAATGTTTAAAATAAAATATAAAATATATTTTATATATTAAAATATAAAATATGAATAAATAATCCATTCTTAAATAGCCTATCAGAAGTAATCTCCTGGGAGAAAGTTTCACAGCCTCCCTCGGAAAGCCATTAAAATGACAGCAGTGGTCTTAGGAAAGTCTTACTCATTTCTAACTGTAGCCAGTTCTTGAGTTTCATCCTCATTGAAGACAGAGAACAATCCATATCATTTCCAAAGAATGCCTTGGTTTGAAGATCAATACTGGGTCACCTGTATCTCTCTCTCCTTTCACTGGCAAAATACTAAATCTTCTCACCTTTCCTCAAAGAAACCACTTAGTTGCTTTCTGGATTCATTCCAAAACCTCCATCTCTCCTAAATTGTGGAGGCCAGCAGTCTAGTAAATCAGGAAACAAGGTCAAGAATGCCTGAGGGATTCTGAGCGCGGTCCTCAGAGGCAGGCTCTCTTTCTCACTCTGCTTGTTTTCAGGCCAACTCACACTTGTGCACACATAGGTATGTGCACATACATACATCTGTGCATGTACACACAAAACACTGACATTTTCACCAACTCAAAGAATAGATATTGTTTAATTAAGTGAGTTTGCTGACTGTCCTCTGCTCTTTACCACCAGTCCAGTCTTACCAACCTGATTTGACAAATCAATTTTTTTCTTTTGGTGAAAGTTTCCTTCCCATGTATTTGTAAATAATATGACAGAGAAACTAGCAGCACTATTTTTATCGGTATTGTCACCATCTTCTTCACATGCAAAAGCATCGCACAGACTGGGAAATATCACCAAGAAATTCCAGTACACCCAATGCATCAAGAATTCAAAAATAGTAAATCACTGGTCATGTAACAAATAATGAAGCTCTAATAACATATAGAGCTGTTGTGCTTTAAATTCTTTTTGACATTTGGATAAAAACTGTTCAATTTTATTTCAAAAATACACTGTTAAATATCATTTGCAGTCATTTTTAAATCTTCTCAAAAAATGAAAATCCCTCAGTTATTTTTCTTGTAGCCATTATAGAAATCTGTGTTATGCCATTGAGATGAGATCATGTGTAAGAGATTTACTGAACTGTAAGTGCTTTAAAAAGTATGTATTTTTTGCAGAAAAAATATGGGAAGATTGTGTATGTGATATAATTACAACCAATTCTTCAATTTAAATGGGACCATTTTATCAAAATAACAAATCCCAGTAACAGAAAGACTTATGAAATAATGTTTGTTCTAAACCTCTGCATTGCTTTAAATTACTCCCCAAATTATTTATTTTACCATGCAATACTTTTCATAGTTTTATGGCAACATATACCAGCATACTAAGCAAGAACTTATACATGTATTATCTTAATCATTTATTGGAGCAAATTGAGGACAGAATAAAATTAGAAAGAATATTGATTATTTTGTTTGTACTTAGTAAAATAAAGCATTAGTGAAATGATGGTGCAGATGAATTCAAAAGCATTTAGTTAGACGCTGCTGTATAATTGGTATTTCTAAGAATTTTGCAACAATAACACACTACCCAAAATAGGTACCTACCAAACGAACGAGAATAAGATCTCAGTCACATAACTAAAACAATTTTTTAAAGATGAAGAATGTCTTTGCTGTATCAAACACATAAATCTAAGCACAGCAAAGAGAATGGAATGTACTTTTAAAATTAACTCAGAATCCAAAATATACTTAAAAATAATGCACATCTTAGTGCTCAATGAATTAAAGAAAAGCAGCAACAATTTTTGTCAATGCAGAAAATCAATATCTACATTATATCTAATTATGCTTTATGGATGGTTTAGGAAGGGTTTGAGTCCAATTTTTAGTCTAATGCCCATTCGTGGTGGATAACCTGTTCAAATTGATGAGATAATCTCTATAGAAACACAGTGAAGCTGTCATCATAGGTTAAAAACAGATTTCACAATGCTGGAGGCTCTGAGTGACCTAGACCTAGAGGGAAAAAAAGTTGCCAAGGTCACTCCAGCAGTCCACAGTGGAGCCTGGGATAACAGCATCTTGGTGCAACGACCAACATCCTCCCCAAGTCACCCCTAACGCACACACATCTTGACAGTTTCTGTTCCAAAAAGAAACCAAGGTGACTCACTTTTTTTGGGGGGGGGCATGATCTTCCTAGCACCCATCAGCTTTTTAGGGGTGGTTTCATTTACAACACATGGACAGAATGAAAATTAAGGACTAATTTCCTGGGTCAGGGTAAAAGGCACCTAAGTATTCCGCATAACCTGCGGTCTTCAGCACACACAACGCGCACAGGAACCATGCAGAAGAAAAACAACCACTGAGAAACAAACACTAAGTGTATTACCACCCAGACCCCGGGAACTGGGAGCCGACCTTCGCTTGTTTAGACTTAAACAGATCTGGCACTCCTTCCCTAATTTAGAGAACCAAAGAAGGGGTCCCAAACGGATACCAAAACTTTCTGCTCAAAGTGTCCTCTTTCTGACTAGAGCTCGGAGATCTCCTCCCAAAACCTAGAGACAGAGAAGAGTATTCAAAAGAGGAGAGAGCCCTAACTCCCAGGTGCCTGGCCTCACGAGCTTTGGTTATCCAAACTCCAGTTACACTGTTTAAAGACGTTTCCCCACGCACTGAAAATGCAACCAGAAATATTCCAGTCTTAAACCCAGTGTCCCCGCGCTAAACCAGGCCTCGCTGACTCTCGTCCACACGCACAAACTAACTTCCTGGGGCGGATCTGCGGCGACGGGACAAAAAGACTCCGCAAGCCGGCCGCAGAGTTTCTCACTCGCAGCTGAGGCACCGGCTGGGGTTGGAAAGAGGCGCGCGCGGGGACACGACCCTGCGATCCCGCACGTGGGGGCTGCGCCCGGCCTCCCGCCCACTTGCTCCTCAGGTTCCCTCCCGCACCTGCCTCCTACCTGTCTGAGGATGAAGCTGGTGGAAGTGGTGCTGCCATCGGATCTTTTCAACCTGCTCCTCCGGGTCGTGGTGCCTCGGGCCACCTGGACTCGATACACGGGGGCCAGAGAGAATCGGGTGAGGACCGCAGCGTGGACCCGGGCGGCCACCCCCGGCTACGGTCCTCTCCCGGACCAGCCTCCGGGGGTCCCCAGAGCCCGCACCCGAGTCTCCTCGGGCCCCCAGATCCAGCCCCCACCCCCACCCGCCCACTGCAATCCTCGACAGCCGAAAAGATGCCCCAGAGGAGCAGCCCGTGAGCACCCACCACATCCATTAACAAAGACTCTCGGGGCGCGGGGTCCTAGTCCCTGGCATCTGCTGGGGAAAGCTGCGGGCTTGGAGCGGGAGCGCAAAGACCGGACGAGGTGAGGAGGAGGAGAAGGAGGAGGAGGAGAAAGAGGAGGAGCGGGAGGAGAAAGGGACGCGGAGGAGGGTGGGGGAGAGAGGCCGCAGCCTCCCAGGACTTGGGGCCCGGGGCGCCGGGCGCGAGGGCGGGGCGCTCCGGGGCTGCCGAGGAGGCGGGTGTCGGAGGAGGGGGCGGTACCTGCGAGGTGGGCGAGTGCGGCCCGTCCGCGGTCCCGTTCTTGGCGTGGGAGGAGGACATGGTTCACAGGTGCATGGCGCGCCCGAGCGCGTGGGGCGCAGGGCCCACGGCCCCCTAGGGCTCGGAAGCGGGGAGGGGAGGGCGGCAGGACTTCCCCACCCCGCCGCGGGACCGCGCCGGCTCGCAGCACCCTGCCGGCACTTCGGAGGGCGCGACACCTTCAAGGGCCCCAGGCGCTTCCCCCGCACCCCCAGCGGCGTTCGGGGCAGCGGCCCGGCGGGCGGAGTCCCGAGGAAGGGCTTCTCCGGGTCTCGCCCACCCAAGCCGAAGGGGAGAAGCGCGCTCTCACCTAGCGAGCGCCTTGCATCAGAGCTTTCCAGAGGATGAAGGGAGGGGGTAAATCTGTGGTGGGGGTGGAAGGATTAAAATAGTCTGCACAGTTTAAAATGAGACAAAGGTGGCACGGTTCATGAATCAGGACTTGGGCAGGGATGCTGGTACAGCGTGGCAGAGAGTGGGAAGCACCGACCAGCGTGTGTGTGTGTGTGTGTGTGTGTGTGTGTGTGTTTGCTGCACTGGAATTTTAAAAGGGCAAGAGCAGAACCTTCCTTCCGCGACTTCACTCATCAGCCAGCTGTGGTAAGGCAAGGGGTTTTGCGGTTTGGGTTTTTGTCCGTGATTTTGCCAATTCTGGCCTCAGAACCGCGAGCCATAGACATCCAGGCAGCCCCAGAGTCCGTGCCAGCCTCAGTCTCACGGGAGATGCAGCCCCGCAGGAGAGCAGCTTGTCCTAAGGAGTTTTGAAGGTCACATTAGACCTGCTAAAAAAGCAAGAGTTGGCCACGTGCCTCCCATTTCTCTGTGGATAGCTGTTTTCAAGGAAGGAAACTCATCCATGAAACCTTTGCCGTTTTTGCAATTCTGGGTTTTCTTCTGCAAATACATACAAGAGATTAATTTGAGATCAAATTAAGCAAATTGTGGAGTGGTGGAATTTAAAGTAATAAGAGGGGAGAAAAACATGCGAATTAAAAAAATAGAATCGTTTAACTATAGTTACTGCATGAGAAACCCATCTTTAAAATATGCATAGTATCTTAAAACGCTAACTTTAAATCTCTAAATCAGTCCATGTGACATTGCATTCCAGGATTTTTTTTTCAATGGAAACTGCCCTGTTTGTTTAAAAAATTGGTTGGCATTATTGAAGTCCTGACTATACCTTACAATTCACCACTTACTTCCATTCCCACCCCCTTCACTTAACCCAGACCTTCATTTCTTTCTAAGGGGCTGATAACTAGTCTCTTCGCCTCTGGGCACAAGCATGCCTGCGTGCCTGCGTGCCTGCACACACACAACACACACACTTCATTCCTACAGGCAAAGCCATTTCCCCAAAACTTCTTTGTCCGAGTCACTCTTCTCTAAAAAGCACTTTTTGCTCTTCACAGCCCACAAGATAGAGACTAAACTCCATGGTCCCAACAACCAAGCCCTCCTCTTGTCTGCTTTTCTGGTCAGCACCTCATTTTCCCAACTTGACCTCTAGTCTGTACAGACCTTTTGGCAAGCAGGCAGGTCTGCACATTATTGCTTCAGAGTACCAAATACCATCGGGGTTCAGCATCTCCGCTCTGGAATACACCCTCTCCCAGTACACACACACACACACACACACAGCCCTGGCACACACACACCTGGATCCTACTCTTCCTCCAAACCTGGCCGAGCTCATTCTTCCCCCAAGACCAACCCCTCCAGTCCTGAGTAGTTTCTTGTGCCCCTGAAAAATAGAAGCATTTATTTTCTAGCAATTTAATATAGTCTGTCTTGGTTTGTTCTCTTTTTGTAAAAATCTCCTATTTTCTAAAATAGATTTTTAGCTTTTCATCTTCTATTCTTCTACCTCACACACAGGAGATTTATCATGAAGTTTATGGGTAACGGTGCAACTGCCAGTACAGAACTCCTTGCTTTGGTTATGGCCAGCTCAATCCATTTTTAGTTCTAAGCCATTTTCATAGTCCAATATCTATATTTCTTAATCAACACGTATAGAATGAATTGGGCACCGGGAGTTGCGTTTTCTGGATTTCCACTGCCCACAGTCTCACTGACTTGGAGTTATCCAAAAAGAATCCACAGCAGCATGACAGTGAGGCCCTGTCTGCACCCACCCCATGGCAAAACTGGTGGAAATTATTTTTTTAATTATTTAAATCTCTGGAAGTGGTCCAAAGGATACTCAGCCGATGAAGAAACATTTATTCACAACCGTTCACTAAAGGTCAGTAAGATAAGTGAGCATCTGTGGTGTTGAAACAAATACCTCCGTCCCTGCTTCCGAAGTCAGCTCAGAGAGAAGGAAGTGCCACAGCACACCGGTGCAGCCTCGAACGCAGGCCTCCCTCTCCCCTCAGCTCTCACTGAGAGGGTCACCTTCCTGGGAGGTAAGGGACACCAGCATTTGTCATCCTGCCCTAGACCCCTGTTGCTGAGGCTAAGTTCCCGTCACAGGCAGCAGAGAGGTGGGGGCTCCCTTCTTTGGCCCTGCCCCGCCCACTCACGGCATGGAGGCACTAGGGAGAACTCAGCACCTCTGAGAATCCTGGGGTCCTGACTGCCCGTGGAGAGGCAGGGAAAAGGGTCCTTGAGACTGCGGCCCCTCTACCAAGCACTCGGCTCCTACGTTAGGGGTGGCACTCAGGGAGAGCTGTCACTGCATCCAGCCCCAGGACTCAAAGAATGAAGTTTGATCCATACAAAAGTTAACTCAAAATAGACCAAAGACCTAAGTGAACAAGTTAACGATGTACAACTATTAGAAGAAAACATTGGCAATGGATTCTTAGATTTGACACCAATAGAACTAGCAACAAAAAAAAACAACAAATTGGACTTAATCAAAATTATAAACTTTTGTACTTCAATGGGCACTATCAAGGAAGTGAAAATACAGCCCCCAGATATGTGTACCCACACACACACATATAAAAGAAATCTTACAACTCAGTAATAATAAGAAGACAACCCAATTTTAAAGTTAGACAAAGAGCCCTGGCCACTGTGCCTTGGTGGATTGAGTGCTCGCTGGTCTGCAGACTGAAAGGTTGCATGGGTTTGATTCCAAAAAATCTTTTTTTGGAGAAATATATATATATATCTCAAAACTCAACAGTAGGAAAACAACCCAATTTTAAAAATAGACCAAAATTGTGCAGACACCTTAACAAAGAAGATATATAGGTAGCAAATAAGCATATGAAAAGATGCTCAACATCACTTGTCATTAGGGAAATGCAATTTAAAATGACAATATAATACCATTATTCATCTATCATAATGGCTACTTTTTTTTTAATAACTGAGGAACTCTGATTCATTGCTGATGGAAATGCTATATGGCACAGCCACTGTGGGAGATAGTTTGCTAGTTTCTTAATAAGTTAAACATAGTCTTACCATACAATACAGCAATCATGCTGCTCCTAGGTACCTAAGCAGTTGATTTGAAAACTGGAGTCCACTCAAAAACAGCACACAAATATTTACCATAGCTTTATTCATAATTGTCCCAAACTGGAAGCAACCAAGATGTCATACAATAAGTAAATGGAGAAACAAATGGTAAAATCATACAATGGAATACTATTCATTCATAAAAGGGAATGAGCTAAAAGCTATAAAAAGACATGGATAAACCTTAAAAGCATATTGATAAGTGAAGGAGGCCAGTCTGGGGATATATACTATATGATTACATGAGACTCTGGAAAGGGCAAAGCTACAAAGACTGCAAACAGTTGACTCAGGAGGAGGAGGGTTGACTAGACTAGATGAAGCCCAGGGGATTATTTAAGATGGTCAAATCCTAAAACTGAAGCTATTCTGTTTGACACTGTAATAGTGGCCACAGGACATTATGCATCGGCCAAACATATAGAAATGTACAGCATAAAGAGTGAACCTTAATGTATGTAATTTTCAAAAAATCATTTAGGAAGTTGGGAGATTCCAGAATAGAATGCAGAACGTGACAAAAGAACCTAACTGTATTACACTTACATGAAACAACTTCATTTCCAAGTAACTTTGGAAGTGAATGGCATCGGTAGGACTAAATGCAAAAGCAATTGTGCATGAGCAGCTACCTGTTCACCAACTTGTTGCCTGAGGAGTATGAGTCAACAATGCTGAAATCACTATACATATATACTGCCATTGAAAAAGCACCAGTAAGTATGGACAGCAGATGACGAGAGGCAGGTTGTGCGTGGCTGGGGTGGATGGTTACAGATAAGCAAGGGGAGAGGCCTAGGATGGTCCATGTGGTAATGGATTCAAATCAGAGACCTCAGTACGAGCTCAAGTGTAGCTTAATATAGATACTGATAGCTATATAATGAAGTATTTGTAGATATGTGTATATACAAAGTTAGTATACACACATATACTTTTCTGTTTTCAACCAAAGGCCTAGAAATAACATCTCAATAGCAACAAACATACCTAGTATCCAGGTCTTGGTTTCTAATACCATCATCAAATGAAAGAAACCCAGATACCTCGAAGAAATAGCTTATTCTAGGACAGGGGCAGGAAATAGACAAGACGAGCCTGAAGCATCTTACTGTGCCAGAAAGTAAAGTACTAAAAAAATAAAAAGAAGAAGAAGAACCAAACTCGCCCTCCTTACGTATGGACTGCAAATTAGTAGTGACTTCCGTCCAGAGTGCAACGTAGAAAGGGGGACGTGGAGAAAGTGGACAAACACTACCTCAGCCAGGCGATCCAAATCAACATTAACGGTGACGTCAGGGTGGTAGTACTTACCCTTGATATTATAAGAGTCACTTCACCCTTGTAGTTTTTTCCTCCCTGAAACCCATAACACCAGTCTCATTGTGAGGGAAACACCACACAAATCCCAACTGAGGGCTAGTCTACAAACGTGGTGGTGACTGGTAATTCTCAAAACTGTGACGGTCATCAAAAACGAGGAAAGTCTGAGAAACTGTCACAGCCCAAAGGAGCCTAATGGAACTTGACGACTAAATGTGTGGTATCCTGGAACAGAAATAGGGCATTAGGCAAAAACTAAGGAAGGTGAATAAAGTATGGACTTTAGTGAAAATATTAAAATTGGTTTAGAAATTGTGACAACCGGTGTGGCTCAGTTGGCTGGGCATCATTGTGCAAAGCAGGAAGTCGCCAGTTCAATTCCCAGTCAGGGCACATGCCTGGGTTGTGGTTCCACCACTGGGCTGGGCACATGCCAGAGGCAACCAATTCCAATCAGTGTTCCTCTCCCTGTCTTCCTCCCTCTCTTCCCCTCCCTCTAAAAATAAATGAATAAAATCTTTTTTAAAACTGTGACAAGTGTACCGCAGTAAGGTAAAATATTTATAATAGGGGAAACTAAATGTACACTTCTGTACTATCTTCACAACTTTTTGTAAATCTAAAAGTACCCCCAAATAAAATTTTATTTTATATTTTTATTAAAAAAAATTTTAAATGTTATACCCAGAAGGGAATTTAGTAACCATCTAGACTCAGAACAAACCCCACATTTAGCAAATTAGGAATCTACTCTCAAGAGAATGAACGGCTCAGGAGCAGGTGACCACTATTACACTCCGCTTTCTTCCCTAAAACATTGAACAGTGTTGAATCACTTTGTCAGCAACAAATGCCCTCTTCATACACTTTATGCTGTCACTTAATAAACATTTTGTTATGTACTTCCTACAGAAGAAGTCCTGTCCAAGGTGCCATTTTAAAAAAAAGTGATTTACAGAATTCTCAGAGCTCATAATCATAAGATGACACTGCATTTCATATTTAAAAATCAAATCATAATACATTTTGTCTTGAGTCTATACATCTAGGGGAACACTGTATTTTTAAGCTAGGAGCATACAAACTCACAATAGTGGCACATGTGTGTAATTGCATATTATGGGTGTGCGGAAGTAAACTTTTACATTTATGCCCAAACAACCCTGCTATAAACTTATGAGTTGCTTTCTTGGGGGATCTACTTTCTCTTGTTCTAAAGAATTTGTCCAGGATTTTCTCTCCCCCTTCCACTGTCTCCCAATGCTCTGGCTCAAATATTGATTGAAAATCTGTTAAAAGGGTACATAAACCATGCACCTTTCTGATATTAAAGACTATTGTAATGTTTTTAGAAATCAGATTCAAAAACTGCTTTCTTTCTTAGCCTAAAAAAAATGTATATTCTATAGCCCTGGCTGGTGTGACTCAGTGGATTGAGCACAGGCCTGCAAACTGAAAGGTCACTGGTTGGATTCCTAGTCAGGGCACATGCCTGGGTTGCAGGCTGGGTCCCCACTGCGGGGCTTGTGAGAGGCAACCACACACTGATATTTCTTTCCCTTTCTCCCTCCTTTCCCTCTCTCTAAAAATAAATAAGTCTTTAAGAAGATTATATACCATAAAACCTAGTGAAAGGGTACTGTTTTAAAGAGTACAAATGATACAGATAGCAATTGAAGTAAATTTTAACAATCTAAGTTTTAGGTATGATTACTATTAAAATGACTCATACACATACTGTAAATAGAGAATTGCATTGAGATGCTACCTAGTAACTAGTCTAAGTTTTTTATACTCTATTTCTTTTATCTGCAATATTTGTCATCTCTGATAACAAACAATCCTAAAATCTTAGTGGATTATAACATCAGCTAGGCCCCTGTATCTGGTCCGGGCTGTTGCTCACTTCTTTCCACTCCCAGGCCCAGGCTGAAGCAGCAGCCCTGGTCTGAGACATGCCAGCTGTGGAGAGGAAGAAACCAGAGCGCTCGGGATTTCATGAGGCCTCTTTAAACCTCTGCTTAGGTGTGGGCATCTCTGTTGCATCTGCTCATATCCATTGGCAAGGCATGACCTGCAACCAGTACCGAAATCACTGAATGGGAGCATGCTACTCCAGGGGTCAAGGGCACCGGCAGATATGTACAATCCTCTCAGAGGAGAAGAGGAAAGGAGAAGAGTAAAAAAATACAAACAATACAATCTGGCACATAAAGGGTAGCTTACTTAACTGGGCAGTTATACAATCTGATCACCTCTGTCCTTCGCCTTCATTCTGCCATTTTTCGTGGTTGTCATAAATTATGTTCATTCTTTCTACAACATTTAAAGGAAGTATTCTTCTAAAAGTTCAAATTAGGATGCCAAATGATGTAAATAAATACCAAGCAATGTTCGAGTTGTAGTTTTTCTATTTTTCTGTGCCCAGTGAAAAACACAGGCTTATAGAAATGCAAAGTTGGGGAACTTGAATGAATCCATACTAGTGGTTTGTAACCATATATATAATAATTATGTGGGATGTCAAAGTCAAGCTATCCAGTATCGTCAAGACCATTATATAGAATTTGCTTTGCCCTTAATCCCCATGTCCTCTTGCAATGCCTCTTACTAATGTCACCTGTCTGAGTATCTGTGACCTTTCAATCTTCTAGATGACTCCATTATTGAGTGTTTTTCATAACCAGTTCCTTCCCCAGCCCACAGCAAGGGTCGGTGTAGTTTCCTGCCACAAGTCAGAAAGAAATGTTCAGTGTGCCTCTGCTTCTGCCGCAGTCCCTGGCCTCGGAGTGAAGAAATGAGCATCCTGTTCTGGAAAGCATCCAGGATATCATTTGATGAGCACTGGAGACACTAAGAGTTTTTTTTAAACTAGAGCCATTGGCCTTTTTGACACTTACGCTGGACCTTAGTTCCCTTGTCTCTTGATAGTTAAAATAGTGCCGTGTTCCCTGAATTCTAAGACAACTTGTTTAAGATGCATCATTGATTGAATAGGTTTAAGGGAATAAAATGAAATCTTATAATACATGCTGATCTACTGTAAAATACATCCTGATTTTACATGTTAAAATGGAATGATGATGATAAACAACAAGCGCAAAGATAAAAAAGGGTCAAACAAAACTCACATTTATTGAACGCCAGGCACTGTAAGGGGCTGTGCAGCTCTCTGCTAAATCCATTTTTATTTTTCATCTCACAAACATTTCATGTGCCTAAGCTGGGCCCTAGGGATATACCAATGAATTAAGCACAGCTCCAAATTCTAAAGAATTTTACAGACCTAGTAGGGGTAGCAACGCTTTCAGATACAAATAGCAAAACCCTACCAACAGCAGTCTAGACAAGTAGGGGTAACAGATCAAGGGCTTATTTTTTTTTCCACATAAGAAGTAGTCCAGAGGAAGATAGTCTACAATTGACTATCAACTATCAAAGTTGTCATCAAGGAGCCAAACTATGGTACATTTACATGATGGAATTCTATGCAGCAGAAAAAAAGAAGGAGCTCCTACCTTTTGCAACAGCATGGATGGAACTGGAAAGCATTATGCTGGGTGAAATAAACCAGGTGGTGAAAGACAAACACCGTATCTCACCTTCAAGTGGAACCTAATCAACAAAGCAAACAAGCAAGCAAAATATAACCAGAGACACTGAAATTAAGAGCAATCTGATAGTGACCAGAGCGGAGGTAACAGGATAATGTGTGGGGGGGGAGAGGAAGGGTTTTCAGGAACAACTATAAAGGACACATAGACAAAACCAAAAAAGGTGGAATCAGGGGAGGAAGGTGGGGATGGCTGGGGTGGTGGGGGGAGAGGTGGGGGAAATGCAGACAACTGTACTTGAATAATAAAATTTAAAAATAGATCAATAGATAAATAAATAAATAAGCAAGTTCTAACCCACACCCTCCAAAAAAGGAGCCAGGTACTTTTAATCTTCCTAAGCCATCGTAACTTTCTTCCTCATGGTCACAGAACAATTGCTTTGTTTCCTAACATTGCACTTGCCTTCTAAGCCAGGAGAAGGGGAAAGCACCAAATGCCTTTTCCTGCAAAGTTTTAGTCAAAAAATGCTACAGATGTGCAGCATGGTTACTAGGGGCCAGAATCAGGGACATTTGGGCTGACACTTGAAGAGACGATTTGTTTGATGGGTGCAAGAATTTCAGGCAGTGAAAAATAACAGGGCCAAGCACAGGTGTGAAAAAGCAGAACTGGCACCCCAGGAATTTTAGGTTTGGGGACTGGAATCTAGCTGTATGCAGGAAAGTGGAGGGGTCAGAAGGGCTGCCCATGGTGGGATCATGAAGATCCAAACTAAAGCACAATTCTGAAGAGTTTGGCTCCAATCCAGAAGCTAACAGAGCCCCGAGCTCAGGCTGAATGATTTACTCAGCAACTCTGATTCTGGAGAAACTGGGCTGTGTGTGTCGGCCCCAGGTCCCATCAGTTCACGTCAAGTTAGAACACTCTCCTTTTCAAAACAGCCTCATCTAGTTATCACCAAGTGTTTTCTTCAGAGAAATTCCTTGAGGTTCGCTCTTTTCTACTCACAAAATACAGAATTCAGTAAGCTTCCTTAAGTTGTTTTCTCTGATGTTTGACCCCCCTCCTCCTCACAGACTCTCAGAGCCTGTCTGTTTACATCAAGCTCTGGTCCCGTCAGCCCACGTGTGTGACAGCTATTTGTACTGCTTGTGCACATTAAGTAGCTCCAGCCACTGTTACGCTCTTCCTACAGGAGTATTCTCACAACGGCAGGCACTTTCTACCGAGGTCAGCCCTTTGGGACCCCGTTAATCTGTGTTTTGTGGGGAAGGAAGCTGTTGCAGCCTATTACTTGACAACCTTATTACACAATTATTCCTAGGTAATAGTCACACCAGTATAGTGAGTCAAAGCACATGCTTGCTCGTCAGTCAGAGCCTGGTGTAGAACCCCAGTTTTGCCACTTACTAGTTTGTGAGGATTCGTCTCTTTGTCCACCTCTCTCCCTAACAAGTGTTATGAGAAGTCAATGACAGTATGTGTGGAAATGGTTTTCAACCGAGTCAAGTGCGATGTCTACCATTATGCAACTAGTTAGTATGTGGTGAAGCCACAAATACAACTCAGGTTTGGAAACCCAAGTTCTCAGTGTCCCCAGCATATAATAATGTTGAATGAATGAAGGACTGCTAATAAATCTCTAATTTCCTCATCTGTTTTGAAATAGAAGAGACAGCAGTTTGAAACTTTTATCCCCATCTCCACTTGCAGGGCCTACTCTCTCTCTTGAGACGGTCTTTTAAAAAAAAAGTCTCAGATTTAGGGAGGCAACACGCCAGAGAAAAGATGGAAGACTTCCAGAATGCGGAAGAGAATGCTTTTGTTGTGGATGACGTGAGCAACGTTGTAAAGGAGGCTACGGAACGTGATGTTGATGGTGATACCTATCGGCACAGCAAAGTCAATCAGTGGGCCGCGAGTGTGGTAGAACAGGCTTTAAGCCAAATCACCAAACTGGGAAAACCACTTCAGTATATTGTGACCTGTGTAATTATGCAGAACAGGATTACACAGGCAAGTTCTTGCTTCTGGAACAGCTCTCCTGATGGGTGCTGCACCGGTGATGGGAGAACAAAGACCATGTGCTGCATCATCAGCGCCTTCAGACTGTCCACCTGACCTCCTCGTTCGCCTGGGCTCTTCTTCCTTTTGTCTCAGCATTTCTCTTCCATCTTTGTTAACCACCAGCCGTGAACTCAGCAAACACCTTCCCTATTCTCTTTTTGCTTCTGTGACACTCTCAAACTGAAGAGAAGAAACCCAAATGACCGCACCATTTTGTGGTCGGCACACCCTCCATCAGAAGACTTGTTCTCCTCGGGCCGAGGAAGGCCTGGACCGCCACTTGCCTCAACTCCGAGTCTCTCTGTTCAAAGGAGCTGAAAGTCCGGTCTGCCAGCGTGAAACTTTCTCTACTCTCCGAAGTGATTTAAACACACTAATTTTCCCTACTTTGTACTTTGGTTAGAATAAATTAATCCAATTTTTTAAAAAAAGTCTCCGTTGTAACAATCAGGTCAAGTGTAATTATATTAATTCTAGTCTTTATTGACTAAAAGCGATGGTATGCTTATATCAGAGAATCTTAACAAGAGCTTAATTGACCGTGGAATAGCAACAGAGCAATCTGACTTTGTACTGACAGGTGCCGCAGAATGGAACTCTGTTTTCATTCCCAATCTTCTCCTCTGCCTTCTCTCTATTTAGAGTCTGGAAAGCAAAATGCTCACTTTCCCAGACTCACTTGCCACTAAGTAAGTAGCCTTTTGGCCCGGTTCTGACCAATGACATACAGGTAAAAATCCCTGGGGGCGGGGGGGGGGGTTCCCAGGAAAAGAAGTAGGATTACTTTCAGCTGGGATTTTAAGTCCCATTTTTCTTTTTAAACAATGCATTTTTCAAAATATTTGTCTGAAGTTCCTTGAAAGGAAAAAAATATGTGACAGCTAAAAAGCACCTCTATATTGTTACCTAACACATCTATCCATTCGATTTTCACCCCTGGGAGCCACATCCTAACAAGATAGCACTGACTCCCCTTCAGACACGCGGTAGCAGTGATCAGATGAGGCCAAGGCTCTCTAAACCTGCACACTCCACAGCTACGGGGCTGATCCGCCACAGCTGGAAAGCAGAGCAGACTACCATTATGGTATGTGATGGCAGTGTCCAGAAGTGGCAGGTGAAAACAGTCTCTTCAACAAATGGTGTTGGGATAACTATCTCCTGCAAAAGAACGAAGCTGGATGCCTCCCTCACACCACATACAAAAATGAACTCAAAATCGACCAGAGACCTCATTATAGGAGCTGAAACCATAAAACTCTTAGAAGAAAATGAGGAAATCTTCATGACCCTGGATTTGGCAATGGACTCTTAGATATGATGACACCAAAAGCATAAGCAACAAAAGAAAAAAGATATACTGGACTTCATAAAAATTAACAACTTGTGCGTATGAAAGAACATCATCAAGAAAAGAACAACCTACAAAATGGAAGAAAATACTGGCAAATCATGTATCTAGTAAGGGTCTAGATACATAAAGAAGACATAAAGAACAAAGACAACAACAAAAAGACAAACAACTCAAAAAATGGGAAAAGGATTTACATAGATACTTTTCCAAAGAAGATACAAGGGAGGACCCCTAAAACTGGAATTTATGTATTAAAAATTGTGTATTTATTCTTACATGTTTAAACTTTTCACCTTCACAGTATTCTGTTTGATGCAATACACCTATCAAGACGTTTTTTCCACTGCTCAAAACAGTTTTCGAACTCGTCAGTTTTTATGCCTTTCATTGCTTCTGCCGTTTTTGGTTTCACCTCTTCCACATTAGCAAAGTGTTTCCCTTTGAGGACTTTTTTCACCCAGGGAAACAAAGTCGCTTGTAATGAGATCAGGTGAATAGGGAGGGTGGGGCACAGGGAGGGTGGTGGGGGTGGGATGGGGGGGTCATGCTGTTTTTGGTCAAAAACTGCTGAACATTCAGTGCAGTGTGGGCAGGTGCACTCGTAAATCACCCCTCATGAAATGGGCAAATGCAATGAAAGTCTTCCAAAACAATTCACTGAAGCTGCACTCAGCCTCTCACAATGCCAGCAGGTACCCTGATACAGATGGGTTCCTAGAACACTCATCAAGTGGGAGAAGCCTGTACTGCAAGGGGCCTGACCTCCAAAGGATAATTTAGGTATTTTTTAGGTCCCCCCCTCATATACAAATGGCCAAACAAGTATGTGAAAAGATGCTCAACATTACTAGTCATTAGGAAAATGCAAATTAAAACAACGATGAAGTACCACTTCAACATCCACTAGGGTGGCTATAATTTAAAAAAATAGAAAATAACACCTGGCTGGTATGGCTCACTTGGGTGGAACATTGTGCTGTAGACGGAAAGGCTGTGGGATTGATTCCTGGCCAGGGTACATGCCCAGGTGGCAGGTTCAATCCCCAGTTAGGACACGTACAAGGCAACCAGTCAATGCTTCTCTCTCACATTCTCTCTCCCTGCCCACTTCCTATCTTTCTAAAAGCAATGAAAAAATGCCAGATGAGGATTGAAAAAGAAGATGGAAATAAGTCTTGGTGAGGATGTAGAGAAATCAGAACATTTGTCATTGCTGGTGGAAATGTAAAATGGTTCAGCTGTGCAAGTTTGGCAGTTCCTCAAAAAATTAAACATAGAATTACTGTATGACCCAGTACTTCCACTTAAGCATATATCCCAAAGAATTGAAAAGTGGTACTCAGCACTATTCAGAACAGCCAAAATGTGGAAACTGCCCAAGTATCCAGCAACCTATGACTGCATATACAAGCTGTGGTATATGAACCTCATATAACGTGGTCTATGTGGAGATGAACCTCAGAAACATTAGGCTAAGTGAAAAAAAGACAGACACAGATCTAATTTTGGAACTAGAGGTGGTGGTTATACAACACTGTGAATGTACTAAATGCCTGAATCATGCTCACTTTGAAATGGCTTTTATGTTATATGATGTCACCTCATTTTTTTTAAGAACTCAGCTGCCTCTCTTGACCAAAATGTAATCAGTAGAGGTCACTGACTTGCTGTTCTGAAGCCTTTCTGTTCATCTTTAGGATAGTAAATGTTGTGAAATTAAAACAAACCAAACTCCATTCTTCAACAGGCTTTGTGGGGAACATTCACCCAGTCATTTCTCCTGTTCTCTGCTTGCCCTCCAACGTCTCCCTTTGACACCCACTACCCAAGACGGGCAGAAGAGTGAGTAGTAAATGTGCCCATTACAATTTAACACCTCTGGCATAAAGAAATCAACTATTGAAATGCAGACGAGGTGTTAAAACATTAGTAAAAATGGGGTTACAGGAGTAACCCAGGGTTTGGTTTCATTTATCCATGCAATTTCATTATAGTTTAAAAAACATAACAACTGCTACAGGACATTTGTCTCAGAACTCTTGTGACAATTTTATAACTAATCATCAAATCTTATAAAAGTTTGGAAAGCTTGGTACTCAGATTCTGCTGTACACTTTTATCTATGTTTATGAGTTTCCTAGGGCGGGTATGACAAAGCACCTCAAACTGTGGCTTCAAACGACATAAATTTCTTATCTCAGTTCTAGAGGCTAAAAATTCGAGCTGAAGGTATCAGGAAGAGGGTGCCCCTCTAGGGCCCTAGAGAAGACTCCTTACTTCCTCTTCCTGTGACTGCTGGTGGCCCCAGGCAGTCCCCGGCTTGTGGGGCATAACTCCACTCTCTGCCTCCCTCTTCACTGCATTGCTCGCTGTGTCTCCATGTCCTCTTTTTATAAGGGCATCAGTGATTCGCTGTAGGGCCCACCCTAAATCCAGGATGTCACCTCTAGATACTTAACTAATTACCTACAAAGACTCTTTTTCCGGATACGGTCACATCCTGACATTCTAGGTGAACATGAATTTTGGAGGGACACTATTCATCCCATTAGACTATATAAGCAACATAATTTCTCTTTCTGACACAGTAATTTTTTTAATTTAACTTGGTAAAATTAAAGTAATTCCTCTGGGAAAACTTTTAAAAATAAATGTTTAATCTTCAAAAGAAGGTAAATGAAACTAATCAAAAAAATTATATCCTTAGAATTGAGTCCTCCCTTTATTTTTTCACTAAAAACTGATGTAAGCAAATAAGAAAAATGTCTTTTGACAGAAACTATGCATGATAGACAGATTGGTACTATATTGTTTACAACCTGTCACCTACAAAAATAACTCCAGCTTTGTCATGGTAACAATTCAACAAATCCATCCTCTCCCAGAAGTCAGGAGCCTTGGTATACATTTTTATTGTACTAGAAAAAACTTTTTAAAAAGTCCCTAGGCCATAACTTTTTATACATTTAAAATCAAGTTTTTACAATCTGGAAGCAAAGTTTTATAATTAATCATTAAATCTTCAAAATGTACAGTGAAATTTACCTGGTCAAAAACCAACAACTGAAATAGCATATGATAACAATGTATCTGCAAATAACTTCAAATCCTGATAAATGTTGTAATTGTTTCATGTTCAGATAATTTTTTAAACAAGTCACCAAATCCCAAGAAAGTACTTGTAGACTGCATTTCCACGCTGTGAGAACACATCCCACTCCACATACTTTAACACCAGGGGAAGTTTTCTACATTAATGAAAACTTTATTTTAATTTTCAGAAATTCTTTCTCACGTACCAAGATTCTATGTGAAAAAGCCGAAGTTATTTTTATTTTTTATATAAAACAGTAAGTATGAACCCAATGTAGAAATCTGATGTTAAACAGTTCCTTTGGCAGAAAACATTTAATTATAAACAGGTTTGAAAATAAATACAATCCATTAGATTATGGAAAAGAAAAATAACAAACCTATATTTCTTAACACTAAAAATTCTCACTACACTGATTTAACATTTTTATACTATCAACAACCTGCAACACAAACTTCATTACAGTATGACAAAAATAAAATTATTTTTAATTTAACAGGGAGAAGAAACTTCTGAATATATAAAATTTCACAGATAAATGCCAATATATACTATTTACATACATGTTGCATATTACATTATTCCAAAACTACATTAGGTGAACTAAACTGACTGATCCCGATTTAGGGGGTGTGCAAGTATTCAGACTAGCTCAGACTTATGCAAAATTAAGCTTTTACAATTCCACCAAAAATTATACATGAAATATTTATACAAATATTAAAATAACTGTTTATTAAATATTGTTTGGGAGAAAAAGGATTTTCCATATATATGAAAACATTATTATCAAGAGCAGCTTTGTAAATGTTTTTTATGCTTTGTAGTCTTTAAAAAAGAATAGATTTGTTTCCAGAAAGTAAGGTGCCATTTTAGAATTTTCTGTAAGTATATAATCGAATTCACATGGAAGGGAAAAGAAATATGGAATGAAAAACAGAACACGAAGCATTAAAGCATTAAAAACAGAACATGAAACTTTCTTTCCTGCTCCCTTTATCTAAAATAAGAAAATGACAGAAACTGGGCTTTCCAATATTAACTGTTTTTCTCTTTAAATGTAGACCAAGTGGACTAATTTGTTCTAGGATACAATTTCTTTGAAAAAAAAAAAGCAATATATTTAGAATCAAGTTTCTTTAAGCAGCAAATGACAAAAGATTAAGGGTAATCTTTCTACTACAGAGTTCTGTAAAAAAAGGGCAGAAATCTTGCTTCCATACAATTATCTTTAAAAAAAATACACTATGTCCATAATTTTTCCAGTTGTTATGTATCTGTAAGCATATGTATTTGTATTTCCTTTTTTCAGATATAAATTTAACAGACTTCTATATTAAGAAGTTAGAACTTTTTTTTAAGATTGTATTTATTTATCTTTAGAGGGGAAGGGGAAGGAGAGAGGGAGAGAAATGTCAATGTATGGTTGCCTCTTGTGGGTCCCCTGCTGGGAACCGGCCCGCAACCCAGGCATGTACCCTGACTGGGAATCGAACTGCGATCGTCTGGTTCGCAGGCCCGGGCTCAATCCACTGAGCTACACCAGCCAGGGCAAGAAGTTAGAACTCTTGATGCTGCCTCTTTTATACAAAGAAACTTGGATAGTTTGAATACATCTAAAAACTCTTAAATCGAAATCTGAATATAGTTTTAACATCAATTGTTCCTGCAAATAACATTGGGGGGGCTGTTGGTGTTTCTATAACACACAGCTTACTGCTTCTACTATGGCTTGTTTTCGATTTTGTGTTATCTAAAAAAGTGCTAGACGTTACAGTAGTGTGCAAATTTTTAGGAGAGAAGATAGTCCCTACTGAGTTACTGACTTGTAAAGTGGAATCTATTAGCATTATAAACTAACTTAAAATGTAAGCTTCAGAAAAGCTGTCTCAAGAGCTTCCCTGTCAATCCACTGCTGGCTGTTATTCCATAGACTCAGAATCACTCCTGAAAAGAATGGCCAGTTTTTTCTGACAGCCTGGTAGAGCAATGGTACTTGCATCACCTCTGTAAAGAAGCAATGTATCAACAAAAACACACTTAACATCCACGACTGGCATACATCACATCAAATCACTAGGTCTGTCTCATGGCTCAAGTTCACCTGTCGTCCATAAAAAGGAAATGCAGCACCTCTGCACACTGCACTGCGGAAAGGAACACAACAGACCCTGTCTTCATTACAGAACAACCAAAGTCATTGGAAAAGGTCAATGTAGTGGCCATTCTGAATACCAGGGACCCTTGTAAGAAAATAAATGTTCTGCAGGTAATGGAAATGGTTGACGGGGCATTTCTTAGCCCACAACTGGCATGACTGGGGGACTAGCTAAATGCTTTGTCATCTGCACTGACATGGTCTTCACTACTAATAACAAAATATTTTTGATCCTTCCAAACAGCTCTTCTGCAGACAATTACATGCTATTTATTACTCAACATACACCGAGAGCAAAACTGAAAGTACTGCAAATACAACTGCAAGTTAAGGAGCCAAAAGGAAGTATGCTGGCAAGCTAAATGCTCAAAAAAGATGGTCACCTTTTAAAATAGTGGTGTGTGGGAAACTGAAAAAAATATGCATACAAAATATATTTTAAGGTTTCAGTGCTCTCCCCATCATCACGATGTTTGCGGGGTACAGGGGGGTTCTTTATAAAATGTACGTATCTCATGCTGTTTAGTGTCATAAGGCTACCCACGGGTGTCCAGATCTGTGTAGAGAAATTTGAAATTAAGACAAAACCAACTGGAAACAACTTCAAGCTACCTCTGTTCACAAGTTTGACTTCAAAGAAACGAGTGGAAAAAAACCCTTTTATGGCCTAGTAGTAAGAAGATTTTGTGCTTTATTTATTCATGGTCTGTCCTTTTGAGTTATGAAAAAAATGTTCTTCCAGTATTTTCAGATTAGAATCATAATGGTCGAATAACACATATATGAAGGCTCTGAACGAAACGTGTGGGTTGTCTCTAAAGGAGAGGCTGCTGGTGGTAACTGGTTTGCTGCTGTGCACCTGCACGAGCTGGAACTGCCACCGGAAAGCCTGCCAGCGGCGGCAGACTGGACGCGGTGCCCGGGTAAGGTGGCAGGCCCACAGCCAGCCCCCTCTGCTGTGTGTAAGCGGCTGTGCCAGCGGCTGCCTGAAGGGTAGAGTTCTGGTCCATGTACGCAGGCCTGGAAAGAGTGTCCTGTCCAGTGCTACAAACCAAATTTTAGAAAGAAAATCATGTTTACTTTGCGCTATCTAGGTTATGGTCTGAGATCAATCATCCTGAGAAAATGACAAGTGCCTTTTCTTTCTTTTTAAGCTTACCAGCTGTGCTATTCTGATAATGATTTACTCAATCCCCCTTTCCAACACAGTTAAATGTAATTTTTACATCTGGTAAGAAGAAAGTATTCAAAAAGTAAAAAATCCAAGACTATAATATAAGGCCATTTCATCTGAAATCATTTAAAAATCTTTTGAGGAGACGCTGATTATTTCTGACAGCGGTATATTGGGCCAACTTCAATGAGAACAAACTCCAGCTCAGGTACACTGTCAGCCCATACTCTCCCTCCCCTCTCAATCCCCTCCTTTCCCGTCACAGTCTTTACACCTTCCTTTGGTAGGGCACTCGAAGCTGCCGTAATAGTTGGCCTAATCCAAATACCTACATAAAATCAGTGATGGCAAGGAGAATGGTGTACTCCACACAAGATCCTTAATCTCCCTGCAAGACAGTCCTGACCTAGAGTTTACTTATTAACACTGTTTAAAAAAACAACTAAGTTGAAAAATCACACTAAATTGCAGGACTTCTGTTTGCTCCTATAACTACATAAATTTATCTTAAAAGACATACACTTGTATATTGAACCAAATACACTGCTTACAGTATAGGAGTAATGTTCACATTACCTGTTTCTTCTCCATAATTCCTAAGTCTCCTTCGAGATAAAAACTTTACATTTTAATTGAATACCAATATGAACGGTTTATTTAATTTTCAGATATCTAAAAGTTACACTGATGGAATTTAAGAGTGGGGAGAGAGCTTAGAGATTATCTACACATGACTATACTGAATGAACATTTTGTGTGGCTAACAAAGGTAAAAGAAAGCAAGATTTAAATATGATTTTCAGAACAGACGTGTTAATATAAAAAATTAGACCACAAATTCCACAATTCAAACACACTTTTTTTAAGAGTCAAAATAACAACAGTTTTCTGATTTGTAGGTGTGCATACTGATAAGTATGGCTGGGACTACTCTGCGAGGCTGATTACAGCACAGTGCTATGGTACATGTGTGTCAGAACAGATCATGGGCTGGGTTCCAGTAAGGGACAGTTACCTTTATTTTGTTCCAGAGACCCAGATTGTAAGCCATGGATGACCATCTCAGTATGGGTAGCAAAGTTAAGAGCAGCACAATTCTTACTTCATGGGATTATAAATGGGCAGCGCTATAAACTTCATCTCAATAGTAAAGGATAGCAGTATTATTACAAAGAGAAGAATCTGTGTATTCTCATTCTGAAAGTCTCTGAATATTTAATGTATGCAATTACAAACTTAACACAGCTCCCAAAAACTTACCTTAAGTATGGAGCTTGAACAGGCTGAGTTGTCACGGAAGAATTCACATTTGGAGGCAGAGATCTGAGTGGACCAATCTGATCTGGTCCTAGGCTGTAGCTTTGGGCAACAGTAACTTGGTGAACGTTTTGACCCATATAATTTCCACCATGTGATTGAACTGGATATGTCTATTAATCAAAGAGAAAAAGGTGACTCACTGAACTCCCAAACATCTCCCTAACAATATATTCAAAACTTTAAAGGAGTTAAATGAAATAAAATGTTATACTTCTTGGGAGAACGATCTGGTTTCACCAATCCATTTGCCCTAGTATAAAAAGTAGAGAGCTTCCAAATCACACTGCCAAATCTAAGGAAATTTATTATTTACTTGGTTGTTCTTTTATTTTGCAGGGGGTTGAAAGGAAGGGAGGTAGTGTATTTTTAAGTAGCAGATTGGAGTTCATCCAGGTTGTCCACTACTCAGCAATGTGTGCAGCTATAGAACCAGAGAAAACTAAACACTCCCTTGAAAGGCAGCCATCAGAGTGATGATCTCTGCCCTCATTCCGGGATGACTTATTCAAATCCTGCCTAAGAATGAAGCGTAGGACTGTGAGTTGAAGAACAAGCAGTATTCGGCAGGGTGCAGAGGTCCTTCCTGGCAATGTCTCCTTTACTTCCTGCCTTTAGGGTAGACTGGACGAAAGTAAGGAATAATTTGGGGGGTAAAGGAGAAGATATATCTTCACAAAATAGCAAAATGGTCTAAGTCTCTTTGGATATTTGTATGTGCCCCACTTAATGTTCAGGGTAACATCTCCTTAAGGACAGGACCTACCATCTGTCTACCAAATGTAGCATTCAAAACAATGCACGTTTAATAAATATCGTATCTCATAACTATCATCACTCTAGTTTTAAAGCTATTTTTTTAAGCAAAAACCAATGACATGGAAATTTAGAATGCTACAAATGCCAAATCAACTATAGTAAGTGCAATCGTGTCACTTTCTAAGTAGACATTAAGGACTCCCTACAACAGGCTGAGACTGTGGGGATGGACTTCTTCTGCAGTGAAGGTTTCTGGTAGCCTTCACAGATACAACTAATGACATGTTATTACAAGTTTTTTGTAGTACAGAAGCTTTTCCCCCCAAATTAGAATAGAAACTTTGAATATTTCAAATGCTGTTATGACTAAATAGTGTAGAAAGAAGTGAGGAATCAAAATGACAGAAAGCTAATATTTTAAGTAAATGAGTTGTGCTTAGCACAATTCAGACTGTAAATAGTATGCAACTAAACACAAAAACCTGACATAAGATGACAACCCTTTACAGACATACAAAGAAGCAAACACCCAATTCTATCATACAATGGTATAAACACTTCTACTTTGTTCCCTTCTCAGAGCAGCAGCAAAGAACTCTCCGAAAAAGGAGCAATAGTGAATAAACTGAAGATGTCTTTTGCACCCAGAAACCCTTTCTACCCTCAATTGTAATGACTCTTTTATTATTTTCAAAAGTTCAGGGCATCGCATATTTGATAAATGCATCTTGTCTGATGTGACAGTTACCAGGGTAACTATTCTTTTTCTACTTAACAATTATGTTATGTCAAGTCATCAAGATTATGCGCCCACATTCTCTCGCCTTGCTATCTCCTTCACACACTCCTTTACGTACCAGTTTTCATAAGTTAACATGAATTTTGCTCATCAGAGCTCATTCCAAATTCAATCACTAACTGGCTAAAATTTGAAAAAGGCCTCAGAATACTGGACACTGATAAATAAGTGTTTCTGTTGGAAATAACAGATACGATGTAAAATCTTGGGGAAAGATGCTGTTCATGAACAGCTTACTGTTGAACCTGCATCAATGGACTTGCATCATATCCTCATCATACGTGGATTTTTAACAATTTAAGTCATGCATCTAAGAAAATAGAAAACATGATCTGAGAACAAATAAAGTTCATTAACTAAGCCTTTTAATAATTACACTCTCAACAGAATGTTCAATCTTCCTTGATGAACAATAGGAACAGCATCAGCTATGTCACAGTGTCCTAAATCAAAGGGTTTATACTCTATACTTATAAAAAGTGTATTTATTTTTTTCTCTTTACTTAAAGGATTTATGCTTTATATTTACAAAAGCATATATAAAGAACCAGAAGTCCCCAAGTATATTCAATGGTCACTTTATTAATGTTAAAAATGAACTCAAGTATATTTGGGCAATACCAGTATCTAATTTGTCCTGGTGAGCACTAGTCATTTACTATGTATATATTATATATATATATATATATATATATATATATATATATATATAATATATATATATCCCCTCACCTGAGGACATGCTTATTGATTTTTAGAGAAAAAGGACAGGAAGAATAGAGAGAGAGAAACATCAATCAGCTGCTTCTTGCACATGCTCCGACTAGGGACCAAATCCACAACCTCAGTATGTGTCCTGACCAGGGATCAAACCCACGACCTTTCAGTTTACAAAGCAATGCTCCAACTGAGCCACATGGGCCAGGGCTAGCCACTATTTTTCTATCAAAACTGAATTTTAGAATCATTTAAAGTAGCAGTTTTAATACTATACTTTAAAACTGTGTTACTGGTATTATTTTTTTTTAATTTTGAAAAATGTTCTCAGAAACCATGCTCACCTGCATTGGAACCCCAGCTGATGGAGGTGGGTAATGTGCTGGAGGATGGAGCTTTGAATAAACTGAATAGACTGGTGCTTCATTCACCAATTTGTTATACAGTTCCAGAGCTTCCAAGACTTTTACGTTCAATTCAGACAATTCTGAATGCTTCCTAACACAGAAGAAAAGCGCTTAAATACTCTTTAAAGTTTTTAAGTATGTATTTAGCAACACAAATTATTTTTTACACATTTTCTATTCATATTTTAAATGGTTCCTTATATACAGGGTAGGACAAAGTAGGTTTACAGTTGTTCATATGGAAAAATAATATAATAATTAATACAAGAATAAGCTGTATTTCATATATCCACAACTACAAACCTACTTTTGCCCCACCCTGTATGATGAAAGAATATTCACAAAGGGAAAAGCAGAGGGGAAATTATTTAATTCTATATTTTTTATTTTTAAAGATTTTATTTATTTTTAGAGAAAGGGGAAGGAAGGGAGAAAGTGAGGGAGAGAAACATCAATGTGTGGTTGCCGCTTGCATGCCCTCAATTAGGGACCTGGCCTGCAACTCAGGCACATGCCTTGACTGGGAACTGAACCAGAAATTCTTTGGTTCACAGGCTGGCACTCAATCCACTAAGCCACCAGCCAGGGCAGAACTATTTAATTCTAATAATAACTAGATAATATGACTTCATAAAATTAGGGAACATCCTTTCCCCACCTCACAAAATATAATCAATTCATATTTTCAGTGCTGGGAGAATTTTGTTCCATATGTTACAGATTTCTGTTGGAAACCCAATTACAAAGAAGAAAAAATTTTCAATTCAGAAACAGTCCGGGCCTTAACTAAACATCTTTGTAGAAGAAAATACTTAGGTCCAGAACCTGCTGTGAAATACAGTATGACTAAAAAAAACACATTCAGAAACAAAATCACACTTACTTTCATTTGGTTATATTCATGAAAAGATCAACTGAAAAATATGTTTAATAATTATTCTTGAAAATGAAACTGTCTATATAAATTAGTATCTACTGCTTTTATTGGCTGATTTCTTTTGAGAAAGTGAGTAACACCAGATACCTTATTATGTAAAAACAAGTCCAAGTAAGAGTCTTTTCAAATGTGCCCAAGGAACTCCAGAGCAAATCCTTCTGGATTTGGTACACCTCCATGTTCCTCTGGGGGTAATAAAGAACGCCCTTTGCAACCGAAAGGTTCATAAAAGCTAAATGGCCACTTTTTCTGGCCTCAGGCATCCAACAAGGCTGTTTATTAAATGCAGTTCTTTCTCTGTATATGCAAGAGGCTCAAGAGACAAGAGGCAGAGGTAGGCAACCATACACAGTGCTGTGAAACAGATGACCTGTTCTGAGACCTATGGGGACTTGTCACCTTTCCTCTATTAGAATGTTGTATCTGGAAAACAAAACAAAAACATGCTGTTTCCCCTCTTGCATGTGTGACTGTGTGAGGCAGGTCAAACTCTATTTTCAGAAATATCAAATTTTCAGAAATATTGAACATACAGGAAGCTTCAGATATGAGTGTCTATGCTAACAAAACTGTGACTAAGAATAGCCATAGGCATGTATTTTATTGATTATTCATTGATTATTACTGATCTCAGTTTGATTATTCATTGACCATTAACATCCCTGCACTGAAACCAAAGTAGAAGACATTTAAGTAGACAGTTAATGCCTGCTCCAAAATATGAACAATAAAGTGTAAGAAGACTACCACCATCATTTAAGTGCAACAGAGATTTATTTTTAATTTCTGTAGAAAATACAAAGAATTTACTCCAAATGCCCAATGGAACAAAAATTATAATCCTGAGTGACTAGAAACAGTGCTGCTACTACCCTTCCCTGGAAAGGCAGGTAAGTAGTTCCTGTCCTGCTTGCGCTGCCGCACACAGTGGCTCCATCCACAGAATCCAGAAAGCGATGCAGTGGAACACTAAAGCCTCATCCCTGTCTCCCATTCACTATGGCTTCTTTCTGACCTCAGATAGACAGTTCTGAGGAAGAGGAGATGGACCAAAACTAAGTAAAAAGCTTGAAAACCCTGTTAGTCTATCCTTCGGTGCTGTTACAAATTCTAAGGAAGAGTAAGACGAGGTGAGATACGGAAATTAGAAGCCCAACAGAAACACAAGGAAGAAAAACAAGGTGTGTGCTTTGGATTTAGCTTCATAAATAAAAGGCAAATCTCATTTGAAAGTTTTACAAATACTAATTCTCATCAGATAGCAAGACAATGCTTGCCTAAGATCTCTGTTCTCACTTTGTACTCTATACAAATTTATTCTTCATCGCTCATTGCCCCCCGATTCCAGCCTAGGTAAGAAAATGAAGACTGGCACCATAAGAGCAAGGGTCTGGGGCCATACATACACTCTACTGCCATTAACAACAAAACAAAACAAAACAAAACAAACATGTTACCAAAATAACAAGTACCACCTTCCTATTAGTTTGTAAGACTTTGGGGACCTGATAATTTCAACAAATTGAACAGATTCGTAAACGCTTCCTACTCTGAAATTCTACCCAAAACAAGTCACATAGGAAAACTGTACTTTTTATTTCCTGCACACAAAAAAAATCTCACCTGTCAATCTCTTCAAGTTTTTCATCTATCATTGGACCCATCTGTTGGCAGATACCTGTAAACATAAAAATATTTTTAACTCTTTAAAATTAAACCAGTTTAAGTCAATTTCAACAATTTTTAAGAACAGAGCACCACTATGTAACACCATGAATACAAAGAGAACTAAGATTATGATAGAGAAAGGACTACAAAAGACCTAATTTTAACACTATTCAGCACCAGTATTAGTATGTGACCAAAGTCAACAAACAGAAATCCCACTGTGTTCTCTGAAAGTCTGTTTTACAGACTGTGAAATTTGGAGTTACCACAAAATCTTATTAGCTAAGTAAAATGAACTTGACTCAGCGTATAAGATATGTTATTACGTTCGGATGAGATATGAACATTTTCATTTACTTAAGCCATTTCAAAATTAAAGATGTGCATTTTCAAATGTAAACACTGATATGATGAACACTACAATATTCCATATTCATAACTAAACTTTCTAGTAAAAGATTTAAGATTTATTCATTTATCACAGATTTTTCTACCAAAGGATTTTTTTAAAACAGGCATAAAAGCATTTGTTTTGTTTGTTTCAAATATCTTGGGAACCAAAGACACACCAGCATGCATCTAGTGACCGCGCTACTGAGTTAACACAGATCGTACATTACTTTGACCTTTAAAATTACAAGAAATTAAGAGAGAAATAAGAATTTCTAACATTTTGACTCAATTTAATGGGCTATTATTTCTAATTCTGTCCTTTTTTGGATTGCCAATCTGTTCAGCCAATTTCATTAGTGGGCTTAAAGATATACAAAGACTTTCTTCTTGAATAAGACAGGCAATCTTATAACAATTTCCAAATAATGTGTTTATTACATAACTATACTAGTCTATTGCCACCAGATATTTCTAATCTCTACAAGCAAACATAAGGCAGAAGAAAAGTTACAACATTACAGATAGCTAAAATATTAAAGGACATTAAAGTAATCCCTAATATTCACTAAGTACCTTCTAAGTCCAAAAGGTCTTGGGAGTCTGGTTTTGAATCAGTTGGATCTATACTCTGGAGTACCTGCAGGGCTCTATCCATCTTCTCCTGAAAAGATCATAGAACACGCCAAAAACTCACTCGAGTTTTAATTTTGGTGAATATGGAAATTACTCTTTCCAAGCGTTTAAGGATAATACATTATAAAGTCTTAAACATTTAACTATTAAACAAAAAGGGACTCTACCTCATTTATATAAACAGGCTCAGGCTCTGATTTCTTAATTTCTTCCTCCTCATCACCAATTACATTCAAATGGTCCACAGATGCTATGAAAACAAAGTCAACTTTAAGTTCCTCAGCACTTACTTTGGTATTTTAGTCACTAATTTACAAGTAGTCCATGATCATCCATAAGAAAAAAGGGAACTCTTTAAATAGTATAGTCATCACAATTTAATAATCAATAACATTACATATGTTCCATCATTCATGCCACAAATATTCATTTGCCCTTATAACACGCCAGACATTGTTCTAGGCACTGGAAATATAGCAGTGAGTAAAAGAGATAAGAACACCTGCCCCGATAGAACTTACACTCTGGTGGAACAAGCAAGCAATATTAACGAGAACAGTTATTATGGGCATTTTCTGAAAAACGAAGTATTTCCACTAGAGTGGAAAATACAGAAGAGAGTAGAGCATTATCTGGTTAGCTAACGATCTAGTTAGCTAATTCCAGTTAAATCTATGAGTTCCTTCAACAGTCTATCCTTGCTATAAAAATATATTTTCTCTATGAACAAAAAAATATAGTTAGTCAAAACCTAACTTTGATAACAATTAACCCAAAAAACTTTTCACACAGAGAAAGTTGAAATCGACTTTCTAAGTGGATTACTTTCCACTTAGAATCCACTTTCTAAGTGAATCTACTTTCTTGTTCACCCAGGAGAATTCTTTATCTCCTAAATAACAGCACAGAAGAGTCTAATGTTTTCAGAATAAAACTTCCTTTAGTCCACAACCTAAGAGTTCCCATAAATGTTTATAAATCCATTTCAAAGGATCTGGGTAATTAGTCATTAGTCACAGCATGATTATGGAGGAAACCAATAGATTATTACAATAGGTATTGTTAGCAAATGCCTACTTGAGCATTTCTGTATGCCCAGTTGTGAGCCATGCAGCCTGTGAGAGTTTAAAAGAACTATAAGCAGCGATCTGTTCACTTTGAAGCAGTTCATTTTATATGGTATGAATTCTACCTCAATAGAAAGGAGAGTGATTGTTAGACTAGCAGCTTCCCTCAAGAAGCTTATGGTTAGGGCCTGATCATGATGAAGACTAACTTTCACTCCTCCAACTAATATGTCCCAAGTGTGTGATTCATTCTGGGTGTACAGGTAATACACCACGCACCTGAAGGTTAGGGGCCAAAATGCCTTACATAGCAACTTTGCATGCCTGGAATTATTGGAGACAAGATGGGTGCTGGCTTCTTGGAAGAACTGTTCTGACCATGAAAGAGTACTAGGAATATAAGTAAAAGGTGAGGGAGAGAGAGAGAGAGAGAGCTCTCACACAAGAGAGCTTTCAGGCAGAAAGAATAAAAAAAGGAAACCAGGAAGTGACCCTGAGCATGGCATGGATGGTGGACAGTAAGGTATCCACCTTGATTTCAATGTTCTTCTGTCCTGTTGTGACTACATAAAAAAAATGCTAGGTAGAATTCATCAAGCCATTTGACAGCGTTAGTCACAAAATGGAAAAATGCAGACTGTGGGACAGTTAGATGGGTTCACAAGTGTCTGAACAATCATGCCTACTAATATTTCAAATACCAGGCAGGAGGGTGGTTTCTAGTGCTGTGTCACAGGTTCCAAAAGGTGCCCTGCCCCAAATGTCATTACCAGAAATGTGGTTAAAGACATAAATGGCAACTTCGTGTCAAGAGGAAGGAGCAGGTAAATGTGGCTCACCTCCTCACATGACCACACCAAAATTACAACTAAACTAGAGAACAGCTACGACTCACAACCATTGGAAATCAAGTTGAATGGAAATGCAACAACTGTGGAATTAAAGAAAACACATCCATCCACACTGGTAGGAGGGGTGGAGAGGCACAGAATGAACTGGTCCCACACCCAAACACAGTAGTTAGAAATGGGGAGGGATATCTTGGGAACAAGGAATCCCAGACCCACACCAGGGCTCCCCACTCAGGTTCCAGTGGCAGCAAGACAGGTCCCTATAACTTCTGGCTGTAAAAACCAGAGAGGATTGAGTTGGTGGAAGAAACAGCTGGAGCCCCAAGCAGCATGTGGAACCCTCATACAGTCTTACTCAAACTCACTCCCTCCGAGCTCCAGCACCAGGGTGGCAGCTTGAAAGTCCCAGTGACATACAGCGAGGAACAGAAGTGTCTGACATCAAGGCGAGAGCTGGAGAACAGCTTTCTCCCAGAGAGAAAGGCAGAAAGAGGCCACTGTCCCATTTCTGATCCTGTCCCACACAGAGCCACAGAGCTGGTAAGTAGGAACCCTATCTGAGACTCCATCCACCTGGCTAACACTGTTTGCCCTGCCCTAAAGATCCGAGACTCTACCCCACCCAACTTACAGGTCAACCCAAACTATTAACAATATGAATGGCTGGTCTTGGCTCATGCCTCACAACTCCCTAAATCCTCTCAAACCTGTGATGGACAGCCTCAGTGAGTCCCTAGCCCCCATTCCTCTTGCTAAGTGGCCCCAGGCCTGGCATTAGCAGCAGCCAGTCTAGGTTTACAGCTTGGCTTTGCCTGAGAACCTCCGAGTCCAGCACAAGTAGCAGACCTCTCAGACTGCTTTATAGCTCAGGCAGGGTAGCCCCAGAAAGAACACAGGCAGGGGCTGACCTCGGCCTGCAACATCCAGAAAATCTCAGAGCCTGAGCTCCGAATGGACAGCTATAGACCACATCGGAGCACCATCACCCTACCCCTCCACAGCTGATCTTCCATGGTGGGCGGAGGTTGGTGGTTGTGGTCACAACCAGTCCTTGTGGCTGACTGGGCTGGATAAGTCCCTCCCAACGACCTGACAACAGCAAACAAGTCTCAACTATAAGAAGAGGGTGTACTCAGCCCACACAAAGAGTACACCTTGAGTACCTAGCTTCGGTGATAGGGAAGGCTGTGTCACTGGACCCTCTAGGGTACCTACCACATTAGGCCATGCTACCAAGACAGGGAGTCATAGCGGCTCTACCTAATACATAGAAACACAGGGAGGCTGGCAAAATGAAGAGACAAAGAAACATGGCCTAAATGTTTCTTTGAAATCCACTCCAGAAAAAGAGCTAAACAAAGTAGAGATAAGCAATCCATTAGATGCAGAGTTCAAAATACTGGTTACAAGGATGCTCAAGGAACTTAGGACCTCAACAGCATAAAAAAGATCCAGTCAGAAATGAAGGATACACTAATTGAAATAACAATTTAGAGGGAAACAACAGTAGAGTGGATGAAGCTGAGAATCAAATCAATGGCTTGAAACATGGGAAAACAAAAAGCAATCAAGCAAAACAAGAAGAAAAAAGAATCCAAAGAATTGAGGGTAGTATAAGCTGCCTCTAGGACCACTTTAAGCATTCCATAATTTGCAACACAGGGGTGCCAGAAGGAGAAGCAAAAGACCAAAAAATTGGAAATGTATTTTAAAAAATAATGAAGAAAACTCCCCTAATTTGGGGAAAGATGTAGACATGCAAGTCCAGGAAGCACAGAGTCCCAAACAAGCCCATTCCAAGACACATCATAGGTGAAAGATAGAGAGGATCTTCTTTTTTAAATATTTTATTTATTTATTTTTAGGGGAAGGGAGGGACTAAGAGAGGGACACAAATATCAATCTGTGGTTGCCTTTTGTGTGCCTCCTAATGGGAAGCTGGCCCACAACCCAGGCATGTGCCCTAGACTGGGAATTGAATCAGTGACATTTTGCTTCACAGGCTAGCACTCAACCACTGAGCCACACCAGCCAGGGCAAGAGGGAATCTCAAAAGCAGCAAGAGAAAAGCAGTTAGTTGCCTACAGTGAAATTCCCATTAGACTGTCAGCTGATGGCTCAAAAGAAACTTTGCAGGCTAGAAGAGATTGGCAAGAAATACCTAAAATCATGAAAAACAAGGACCTACATCCAAGACTGCTTCACCCATGAAATATATCATTTAGAACTGAAGCGGAAATAAAGAGCTTCCTAGACAAAACTAAAGTTCTTCATCACCAATCCATTACTGTATGAAATATTAAAAGGACTTATTTAAGAAAAAGGAGATTGAAACTATGAACAATAAAATGGCAATAAACACATATCTATTAACAAATCTACAAATAAACTAAGCAAACAAGAACAAGAGACAGAACCATGGATAAGGAGAGCATTTTGATGGCCACCAAATGGGAGGGGGCTGTAGGGGAATGGGTGAAGTGGTGAGGGGATTAAGAACTACAGATAAGGCCATAGCTGATGTGGCTCAGTGGATTGAGCACTGGCCCAAGAACCAAAGGGTCACTGGTTTGATTCTAAGTCCAGGGCACATACCAGGGTTGTAGGCCTGGCTGGTCCCCAGTAAGGGATATGTAAGAGACAACCATACATTGACATTTCTCTCCCTCTCTTTCTCTCTCCCTTCTCAGAAATATAAATAAATAAATAAATACATAAATACATAAATAAAATCTTGTTTAAAAAGTACAACTAGGTAATTACAGAATAGCCATGAGAATGTAAAGTACTGTATAGAAAGTGGAGTAGTCGAAGAACTTATATGCATGACCCATGCATATGAACAATGGTGAGGGCACTGCGTGGGGGAGTGGGGTTTGCTCAATGGAGGGGGGACAAAGGGGGGAAAAAGTGGAACTATAATAAAAAAATCAACAAATGCTTTTAAAAAATTAAAAAATAAACAAATTACACCAATTGTTTTTTGGTCAGATTGACAAAAAAATCTGTATTGTATTTTGTGTGTGCCACAGAATTTCAGTAATTAGTTTATGTGAGCCATGAAATGAACAAGGTTGAGAATCACTGTTATATAAATGCAGAGCTTTTGACTTGAGTCTTCCAGAACTGGTAAGGATTACCACCACCATGTCCTGCAATGAGTCATTATAAAGACCGACTGGCTGACTTTAGAATCCCATCTATTTCACCTAGTAGCCATATAACCTCTCAGCCTCAGTCTCCTCACCTGTAAAATGGAGTAAGAAAAGTACCTATTCTCACAGACTTGTGAAGATTATATAAATAGTATAAGCAAAGGATTTGGCAAAATGCCTGACACATGACGGCTCAAACACCACTGAGCTCTTTTATTTCTGCTCACCACCATTATTCGTATCATTATTAGCTGTTCTTTACACTCAACTCTGGTCACCTCCCCACTGGCATAACAAATAGAAACTTTCTATGCACGACTGACAGCAGCTGAGGGGACCTGCCTGTAGCTACAACACTGAATGAGGGAACCTACTATCTTGACTACATTACTTCAATATTGTCTGCAGTGCTCTAAGATCAAATCAAGGCAGGGAGAAGTCTAAAGCTTAGGAGTACTTCTAACTCCTGTAATCACATTTGGCATGGCAATTGTCAACCAGCCCCTACCCCCATAGCCCCTCCTCTCATACTGTGGTTCAGTGATGAATAAAACCAGCATCCTCTGTAATCAACAAACACAAATGGCCTCTTAAATCATAATTAGGTTGATTTAAATATTTACTTGATCACAGATTATTTTATGTCTTACATGTAACTATGTATGTTAATTGTCAAAGGATTTAAAATATTGTGATAAAAAATAATTCTTGGAATTGACCTGGATAAATTAACCCCTTAATCTGGTTAAGAAGTACGTTCTAGTGGCCCTGGCTGGTGTGGCTCAGTGGCTGAGTGCCTGCCTGTGAATCAAAAGGTCACCAGTTCGATTCCCAGTCTAGGGCATATGCCTGGGTTGCGGGTCAGGTCCCCAGTAGAAGGCACAGGAAAGGCAACCACAGACTGATAATTCCCTCTCCTTCCCTCCCTTCTCCTCTCTAAATAAAATCTTTTTTTTAAAGTTGGTTAAATTGTATCGCCTATAAATGTTTTAAAACAAGAGTTAAATGCCAATTTACTTTATAGTCAAAATTAAACTGTAAATTCAAGTACAAAAACTTTAATAAACTTAACCTTTCATAAGATTTAACTTACCTGCCTCAGACTCCATGTTTAAATTTGTTGTTACAAAATTAGATGGGAAGAGTCCTACTCCTCTGTGGTTTTCTCCTTTCCACCAGTTGGCATCACTGCAAATACAGTGCAAAAATGTCATTTGTTCCTATACATTTTAGTGCATTTGTGTCGAGATGAATTAAAATAAAAACTAAATTTAGCCTACTTTGAAAAATATTAGTTCACATGTGACTATATTTATAAGTAGTTCTTAAATTTAACAAAAGCTATAGAAAAGCACAAATAAAACAAATCCACACTCATACTTACATTTAGAACCAATTAGCAATTGGTCACATTTTATTCTAGGCTTTTAAAATAATAAGATTACAGATAACACTGAAGAACCCTCTATCAACAACCGCACCATGCTAGTATGTAGCTTTGCTGCCAGTGTATTTTTTATTCATTTGTAAGTATCTTTAAGCCTACTCTATAGATTTAGATGATAATAGTTACAGATCGTTTTAATTTTACATGTTAATACTTTCAGATCTCTGATTCAGAGGTTTATCCTTTTTAAATCAAAGTTCCATCACACAAATAGGGCATATCTGATTTATCTATCTCCATACACATGGACATTTAGGAACTTCCAGTCTCTCACCACTATAAAGATTGCGGTAATGACCCCTCTAGATTCTGGGGCACACATGCAACAATTCTCTAGGCTTATGCACAAACATGGACTTGCTGGGTCACAAGATATAAGCATTTCTGATTTTACTAGATATTGTCAAATGTTCCCTAAAGGGATCATGGCAATTCATTACCCTCCTTCCCTAAGCAGCAATTCAGAATGTCATTTGCCCTCACGTCGGTTAACTGTCCAAGCAACACCTAGTATCAGACAGGAGAGAAATCATGTCTCATCTGCACTTCCCATGTATCCATGTGATTGTCAGCCTGTCAGCCTTTCGGATTGCCTTCTCTGTAAACTGCCTTGTTCATGTCTTCTGTCCATTTTTTCCCCTTGGGTCTTTTGTCTTTTTCATGGATCTGTAGGAGTTCTTTCTGCATTCTGGGCAGCAACTGTTTGTCTGAACTTCATTATGAAAATACCTTCTCTCAAATTTGTCTTTTAATATTTTTATGGGGTTTTTTTATTCCATGTTTTTTGTTCTTTTTATTTCATTTTTTCCTTTTCTTTTTATTTCTTTTTATTGTATTTTGTTCTTATTTTATTTCAAGTTTTCTTTTTTATTCCACTCCCATGTTTAGGTTTTTTAATTCATGTGGAATGAAATTTTATGTACTTCATGAATAGAAATCAAATTTTATTTAGATTGTACAAAGAGCCATTCACCCCAGCAAAATTTACTGGATAATATCATTCTTTTTTACTGATTTATCATATCCTCTCTCTCAAACAGCAAGCTGCTATCTGTTCATGAACCTATGTCTGGATTCTATTCTGTTGCAATAGTGTCTATATTAATGCACTAGAGCTTATTAACATGCTTTGATTCCTAGCAAGGCAAGGACCCTATCTGTTATTGTATACCCTTCCATTTCTACATTAATATTAAAGTGTTTTCAAGTGCTCTCTAAAAAATTGTTGGGATTTTAACTGGAAATGCACTGCATTTATGCATTCATATGGGAAAAATTAAATCTATATTGGTAGATACTAGCTTCATGATAAAGAAATAATATTGTTTCTTTACCTTGAAACCAGTATCTCCCTCCATTTACATTTATATAAATGTCATATATATTTATATTCTGCTACACCTTTCAAAGAATTTTATATGTATTTTTTCCACAAAGGCCTTATACATCTTTGTTGGGTTTTTTATTCTTGATTATTAGTAATTTTTGTTATTACTGAGAATGGCATGTGTTTCTCTTACATTTTCTAAGTAGTTGTGATTACAGTAAAGTTTACCACTGATTCTGTGTGTTGAGCTCGTACCCAACAACCCTGATGAATTCTCACCAGTTTTAACAGTTTGTCCACTGATTCTCTTGAACGTTCTCTACAGGTAATCATAAAATCTAGAAATAATGGTAATTTATCGAAAATTTGACTTATTGAGCAAGTATTCTTAAAAATGAAACTTAAAGATTAACTAACCTCTATGACTCTGAAACATTATTACACTACAAAGCACAACAAAGAGAATTCACTAAGTCATAATTCAGATGCTGATGGCTCACACTCTGAGAAGAATGCCAGTTGGTCAGATGACAGATGCCTTTTTCCAAGAAGGTTATACTTGCTGTGAAGGAGATGTGAGGCAAGGGCTTTGTTTCTTTAATCTCTGGGGGCCCACTAATAGTTGATTTTAATACAATTTAGAGTTCATGTGAAAAAGAAGTGCTACAAAAATATGAAAGAGCTATGTGTTACCCAAATTCTTAAGGCCAGAGAATAACTGACATACTGACAGTTCTAAGGTATTACATCTACAGAATGAGAAACTCTCCCTTATTCTCACATACTTTCTTAAGGTGAACTTTACATTTTAAAATGGGAAGTTGAACTTGAAGGAATTTTTAGATAAAACCAAAGAACCCAAACCTATGAAATGGATGCATGGATTTTACTTGAACCAATCAACAATTTTATGTGTAGCCTTCCTCAGTGGTTCTACTAATGTAGAATAATTTCTCTCCCACACTACTGCAAACAGCTTGTTAAAATATAAAAGTAGGGAAGATACCCAAATGCCATGTCAAAGCCTAATGGCTCCTTCCCAGCCCTAATCCAGCTCTATATTCTCTCCATTGGCAATTAGTTGATTATATAGAATGTTAATGGCACAAAATATGTAAATTCCCAAATTAACGTAATTTGGCACTGTGGTTTCACACAAACCATTTGATAATTAAGGAAAATTGCAGCATTTATATTTACAGATGCTTATGTTAAGAAAGTCAGTCACAGTGGAATGAAAAATGATGCAAATATAAAAGACATAAATTTTGCCTTCAACAAATTGACTATTCAGCTAACATTTATGAAAGCCCACCAAGAAGGGGATAGACACTGGACTAAGCACTGAAGTTACAAGGATAATTAATAGATAGTTTCTGCCCTCAAGAAATTTAAAATTTAGTGCTATATTTTTCAACCCTCCCTACCAAGACATGTTACCTTGCTTTACCTTTTGGGAATTGTGTTCTCCTTCCCCCTTTCTCCCACCCCAGGGAAGTACTGACCCTCTGCAGAATCAATTCATTAGCACAAGAGACATATGTGAAGAAGTAATTACAATACACTGTGAGAAATGCTATCAATTATATTCAGGGAGCTAGAGCTGCACCAAGATAGAACTCCTAATTTACAGGTAAAGGGAGAGAAGGGTGTAAAGGCTCCTCAGGGGATAAAAAATCTGACATGGGTTTTGAAGGTTTAGTAGGCACTTATCAGGAGGAAAAGGAAATGAGGGCTGTGGAAATAAAAATGCCCTTCTCCATTATGGAGAGGCAAGAAAATAAAAAGTACAAAGAAATAAAATACTTTGCCCACTGAGGTAAAGAAAAAAAAATGAAGTTATCTTGTCTCATTTTAAGTCTCAAAATAAATGAAAATCTAGCCTTCGACTTCTTAACCGAAACAACTTATTTGCTGAATTTTACAATGACAATGGCTGAAGATAAGCGATGTCTTCTACGAATTTGACAATCATGTGAGAAAAGTGCTATTTCTACCACAAACACACGAATAATAAACCTGGACACCTGGTAATCTCGTGGGGGTCTTTTCCTTAAATTACCTGTTCCATTTTTTAATTTGGGGAACACATCCTTGGCCCAGATGCCCTTGCAAACCTTCCTTGCAAGTGACGTTCCTTTTCTTTTCTAAATGCATTGGCTTCTTTGACAGGGCTTTCGGGAGAACCAAATGTACAACGCCACAAAAGTCTAATCACAACATGACACTTTTGGAACTGCAAGAATTCTACTTAATTATTTGAAATAGTACATACAGAACAAACAAGGAGTGGTGAGATACAGCTAAAAATGGAGAAAGTAAAAAGCTTTATTGGCACACTGATAAGAAATGTGCACCTTTTCTATCAGCTTCATGTTTCTTAAGTTGAAGTCCAAGAATGCTGTATGTTCAAGGTCGTTTTTCAAATTCTATATGTGAAATTTTTTATGTTATATTTTCATTTCCACAGCAATGTAAATGCAAGGAATATAGTCAGATTCTGGATCATCTAGATAACCTCCATTTAACCTAAGACTGCCACTTTACTGTAGTAACCTTTTAAACACAAGTTTGCCTTTGTTTAAAACCTTGCAGTGATAACCAATCACCCAGAATGACATTTAACCTATACATGTTGATACGCATATCTATGGCAATTTTAAGACTGGGTATCCTATCCTCAAAAGGAGGGCAATCAGCTTACATATTCCATCCTACTCATGTTGCATTCTCTCAGCAATTACAAATAAAGTTCTTTTTTTGGACTGGTAAGTCTCAAGTGAAAATTACTTTGCATGAGTCTACATTACTTAATGAATTTGTGCTTTAATTAGACAACAGTGAAAAGAACACATGCAGCACAGTAACATAACCCTTTACTCACTGCAAGCTGATAGTTTCCCATTAAACTATCAGCTAATTTCTCAAAAGAAACCTTGCAGGCACAAAGGGGCTGAAGAAATATTCCAAGTCACAAAAGGCAAGAACCTACATCCAAAATTACTCTATCCAGCAAAGCTATCATTTAGAATGGAAGGGCAGATAAAGTGCTTCCCAGATATGGTCAAGTTGAAAGAGTTCATCATCACCAAGACCTCATTATATGAAATGTTAAAGGGACTTATCTCAGAAAAAGATGATCAAAAATATGAACAGTAAAATGACAACTCACAGCTATTAACAACTAAACCTAAACCAAAAACAAAAACAAAGCAAGCAAACAACTAGAACAGAAACAGTATCACAGAAATGGAGATCACCCGATGGGTTAACAGCAAAGGCCGGGGAGAGAATGGGGGAAAAGACACAGGAAATAAGAAGCATAAATGGTAGGTACAAAAAAAGATAGGGAGAGGTTAAGAACAATATGGGAAATGAAGAAGCCAAAGAATGTATGTATGTATGACCCAGAGATATGAAGTAAGGTGGGGGAATGCTGCTGGGAGCGGGGCATGCAGGGTGGAGAGGAATAAAGGGGAGAAAAAAATGGGACAACTATAATAGTATAATCAATAAAATATATTTAAATAAATAAAAATACGCTACACTAATGTATCTTTAGTAAGCTATTTATAATGGATACTGGATGCATTTACAATCTGTGTTCATAGTAATGAGCTGTTAGGTCTTGCTCTTGTTACATTTCATCAACTTCATTTAAAAGCAAAATACAGATTGTAATTACGCCCAATATAGACAAATGTAGTCTTTATTACAACTCTAAATGATACAGAAATTGTGAGGGAGTGCTGAGTAACAAATTAGAATTATGGAGGAGCTGAGCATACCTTTTGGCTGCTTTGATCAAAGATAACAAAGCTGAATTTCTTACTAAAGTCTATTTGTTAGTAATTTTGGTATACAAAATTGCCAGAGTAAATATTCAGGTTACTGAATATTTATGTTTCCCGACTGTGATAATCAATCATTTAATATATCTTTTATCCAAGATAAAAAGAAAAACCAAATTTAATATAATAATTAAGAAAATCACATTACCTAATCTCTTTTATAAATTTTATTTTAGAAAAAAGTAATTAAGATATAAAAAGGTTCTGTGATACACACAAAGAGGTGGATATCCAGGATTCTAAATTAAGGATATTATCTTTAACTTCAAAATACTCCGGAAATAAAGATTTAAAACATACCTGTCATCCAAAACAATAATAATTTCACCATGTTTAAAGGTAAGTTCATTGTCCTCAACAGCTTCAAAGTCATATAAAGCTCTCACTTTTCTTGCAACTTTATTATTTGGCTGAACGTCTGCAGATGGATATAAGGATTTTGTTTCTGTGTGCTGCTGCTTCTGCTCTTGCAACGATAATTCAATAGCTAGTTTGAAAAATTAAAATGCAAAGAACAAATGTAACCAGAATTAATTCTGACTTTTTTAAAGTTAAAAAAGATATTAATGTTATATTTAATAAGGGTAAATCAAGTGAGTATTTTATTTGTCCAAATAAACACCAAGCAGTTAACTTTCTAGAGGGGCAGAGAATCATGACATTTTTTAAAATAAAGTTTTTGCTCATTCCTGATTAAAACAGTCTGTCATATACAGCAGCTATTATTTTTATAGCAAACAGATTGTGACATTTTGATATGGGTAGCTTTCCATATAGGACAAGCTGGGAACATATATTTCTGTGCTTGACTCATAACTTTGGCATTAAAGAAAAGGTGAAATGTAAGCTTTCCAAAGGTAGGACATTAAATACATGTTTCTGACAAAGATAATGAGTTAACCTTATGATCATGTCAATTGTTTTACTTAATTTTCAGACCCAACTAGTGTCTATATTTGAGGTAAAATACTAAAAGTATACCCAATCTTATTATAACTTTTTTCAATAAATTGTTCTGACAAGGATGTTTCCAGTAACAGTAAATTACACATTTCATGATTTACCTTTAGCTATGTCTTCATCTTCTTTGTTTTTGTTTGATGAGGCACCATTCTTGGCAGCGGCTGAGACGGTCTGTAAATGTACAAGTAAAACAAACACAACTACCCTTTCAAAGAAAACACAAGTTCTATAACTACTCACACATGCTAATTTAAAATAAAACTGATAATACCTAATGAGTTTCATTTAAAAGTGAAGTTGTTTATGATCATTTTAAGTAGCTGTTTTCAAATACTAAAATAAAACATCAGAATTTTTAAGAAAACATTATCAACTCAAAAAGGATGCAAACTGGCTTATACATTGCATAAATCTTAGTATCTGACCCCAAACCTGGCATCCCAAAAGTACTTAAGTAAGAGTCTTTCCTGATTGCACTTCCTGGTCTACACTGTCCAAGGTCTCCGAACCCCAGGAGAGGTGCTGTACCGGTATGGGCAGGTGCTGACCATGTATGGTCAGGTGCTGTACCGTTAGGGGCAGGCAGCTACAGGGAAGTGGTGGCAAGAAGCCACGATGACCACTGATCGAACCGGAGGGAGGACAAATTCAAAGGGTGTGGTCTAGGAAAGCCTGCTAAACCCTCCTTTACTCATTGTGTTTCAATGGCGGTGGCTCTTCAGGCACAGCAGAGGACTAGGGAAGGTCATGCTTAAATTTAAAGGCAGGGAAGACAGAGATGTCCAGGATTCTGAATCATCAATCAGTTCTTTCACAGAGATTTCTGAGAATGCCATGCATAAAGGACAGCACAGGAAAATGCTTGCTTTTTGTTACTTATAAGACTTCTATCCCCAAAATCTACCTAGAATCCTTAGACCTGGTGAGCTGTAAAGGTTCTTTTTGTCTCTGTAGTTTAGAGTCTATAATAAAATTATATAAATTATATATAGATATAGACATAGACATAGTCTTCTTCCTAATCTCTTTCCCTAACCCATATATTATATTAATTGGAGAGCAAGAAGCACTGAGAGCAAAACCCAAGATACAATGTTTTTCTCCCTCAGACCTAAGAGTCCATACAGGGACTCATCACTCCTGCCTCCACTCTGTCCTACGAAAGCTACCCCCTATCTCCCCAAATAAACTTCGTGTTATAGCTCCACCCATCTTGTATATAAACCATTCCTTTCAGGCACAGTCACTCTTTTAACTAACAGGCCTTGAGCTTTCTCTACCTCTTGAATACATGCCACTCCCCAAATTCTACCTCTTCCTTTCGCCAGCCCAGTCTGTAGTTACCTCTCTGTCCTGGCACCCAGCATTTGTACCCCTCATCCATATCTGTCACTTATAATTTAGTCACTTTTCACATATAGATAGCTACCCTTCAAATTTACTATAAATTTCTTGAACATAAGGCTCTCTCATCCACCTATACCCTCTGCATGACTCTAGAGTTGCATTAAACAGATTATTTATGGCTGAGTCACTTCTCAAAGTTCTGATATGTAGAAGAAATTCACTACATTTAGCACACCTACTAAATATAAGACATTGTGCCAGACAGGCACATGGAGAGTGCAGGTGGGTGACAATCACAACAGACCTGGCCCAGAATTTACATAAGATACATACCCTCAAAATCATATTGGGTCAACCATGGTTTGAATGAATCTCTTACCGGAGAACCTGCTGGAGGAAAAGCAATTCCTTCTTCTTTCATAGATTTAATAGTTGCAGATATTAGACTAAACTGGGGGTCCTTTTGAAATTCTTCTGACCACTCCACCATTAAAGATTTCAGTTTTTCACATACTTTAGGATGAGCCTTTCAAAGAAAAGGCAAAGAAAAAAAACACTGTTTAAAAGTACTTGAATTATTTAATAACAAAGAGAATAACCACCCAAAATTTCTTTAATCACATGAACATCAACAAAAGCCCAGTACTTGATAATGCCTATTTACCTTTTAAGATATAGTTATTTCTTGCAAAATTACCCTTTTTAAACATCAATTTCTAAGTCTTACTATAATGACAAGTCTTTTATATTCAGAGGTTATTTCTTCAATGTTTTCTTATAAGCTTTTTATGTCAACTAAACTACAATTTTGGGATTTCTGCCACTAATAGCAAGAGAATGGTGCTTCAGAGTTTCCATCTTAAAGAAATCAATAACAACACCCTATAGTGAAGACCCCCTCCACCCTGCTCCACCTTTGCCCTCCATCTCTAATGGGAAGTCAGTAGAGAATGGTGGTTAGTTTGGACACTGGACTCACAGAAACCTGCATCTAAACCTCAGCTCTGCTACTTACTAGCTGGCATTACCCTGGACAAGTTACTTAATATCTAAACATCAGTTTCTGCATCTATAAAATAAGAATGACAAGAGAATCTCACTTCTAAGTGTTGTTAAGAGCATTAAACAAGAGAGTCAATGTAAAATGCTTAAAGCAGTGACTGGTAACTAGCCATCAGTGAGGATTAGCTATTTTCACTAGCATATATGCCTTGGGGAAGAAAACATATTTTGGTGCTACAAACAAAAACATCAAATTTTAGAACAGAAAGTTTTATTTCACTTCAAATTTATCTAAAAATGATTTCATTTATAATACAACTTTATTAATATTATATATAGTTAAAGTGATATACAGTACATTATTTTCTTAATAACTTAAATTTCTTCTCTTTTAAAAATTTACCTTATTTTTTATCAGAGCACGTACTTCTGTTGCAAAATCACGGGAACATACTTCTAAATGAAATATCTTTCCACAGTTTGCCACACAAGCCCCAAGAAGCTATTAATTAAAATAAAAATCAATATACATATGTTGAGATATTAACTCACTAAAATAAACATACACATAAAATTTGGATTAAACAATAGCATGACCTCCACTTACAGTCAATGCCTGCAGAGCCACGTGAGGAACCTTGTGATTTACCCTTTTCATTATAGCTTTCAGGCAGTCTTTCGCCCTGCAAAAAAATGAAGAAGGTGAAATATTCATTCAGAATTTGAAATCAAACGTTAAAAATACGAGGTATGCAACTACTAACTAACTTTAAATTAAGAAATAAAATCCTGCAAACTTTACTTCATTACATAAAATGATTTTACACTTTTGTTTATAGATTTGTAGAAGTTAAAAAAAAGCTTATTCAAAGGCTGTATATTCCAAAATCAAGAGGTAAAAAGTCAGCCAAAACAAAAGAACTATATCATATAAAAAATATCCTTCAATTTGTTCAAGAGAGACTTAGCTTTCAGACAGCAAATTCTTATCTTGAAAAAAAAGAGCAGGATATATAGTCTTCAAAGGTCTAAGTATAAACATGCATGAACATACTTTGAAAAGTTGTAATGTTAAAACAAATGCTTTCTTCGGTCTTCTCAACTTCTAAAGTATAATTCAGTTCAACTTAACTACAGCATCTCCCCTGTAAAGCATCCTTTTTATACTCACTTTTTTTCCATTATGATGCTATTAAATTTACCTATCGATTACTGAAAGGCTTTCTCAGCATGTTACCTATTAAATTGTTATATTTGTTTACCTCATTATTAGAAGAGCCCCAGAGTGTCTAAGTTACAAGAGAATTTCCTCAACAACTAGTCTATTCATTGTTAACATGTGTCTCTATTGTGTCAAGGCTTTATGTATTTTAATTTACCTCAGGTTTTCAGTTGAACTCTCTTCCCATCTGTTCTTTCCCTGTAAAGTTAATCCCATAAATTCCCCCACCATGATCTCTTTATTTTTATTCCCCTCAAAGTACACAAACTTCAAAGTTACATCAAGAAAAGGGACACCAGTTATCATGTCCTTAGACATTTACTGAGCATGATGGGCATCTTACCCATTAGGAGTACTTCCAACTTTGTCACATATGTCCATAATAAGACTCCAGTCTTCCGCAGTGTTGTACTCATTTGTGGCTTTTTCTGTAAGATATTAGCATACCCCCAAATGAGGACATTTCTTATGCAACACTAACATAACAGGAAAGGCACAGAAGAAGCCCTACCTTTGCTTCTGCCAAGTATAAAGGAACTATGAAAAAACATCAGAAGATAGAGTACTTTAGCTCATTTCAACTTTCAATTGTATAATTAAATGAATTGAATGTTCTAAGTTACACCAATGTCTTCTAAATTTAGTTAATAAATAAATTACAAACTATCAATAATCCCAACAAATTCTAATTTGCAAGAAAGTCTTTAAAATGTGTCATTATATAAGGAAATATGAACCAAACTATTCACTGAGTTGTTGCTTTTAAGAGCAAAAAGAAAAGTGAATTAATAAAATATAAAGAGTTCATACAATGGGCCCTGGCTGGGGTAGCTCAACGGACTTAGCACGGGCCTGCAAACCAAACCAAACCAAACAACCGTAGTTCAATTCCCAGTCAGGGCACATGCCTGGGTTGCAGGCCAGTTCCCAGTGGGGGATGCACAAGAGGCAGCCATACATTGATATCTGTCTCCCTCTTTTCTTCCCTTCTCCTCTAAAGATAAATAAATAAAATCTTTTTTAAAAAGTTCATACAATGGAATGTAAAAATGAGTTCTACCAAGCTAAATGTACAAAAATGTGTATATTTCAAAATATAACAATTTGCTTTGCTTATGCTGAGTTTAAAAAGCTAACAGAATATATAACATTTACATTAACTTATTTTTTATGTGCCCCAGGCATGAACCAGCTCTGGCCACCAATGCAGGCAACAAGCTAGGATGAACTAAGGACTGTACAACTGCTTTGCCCCTGATTGATGTAAGAGCAACACCACCAATCAGGTGTGTCCTTGCCCATTGCCAAGGGGTTACATGAACTTTTTAAACAGCTTTATTGAAGCTGTTTAACTCATGTTCCAATATAATTCATGTTCCAATAGAATTCACCCACTTGAAGTACACAACTCAATGTTTTCCATATAATTAAAGACTTGTGCAACTATCACTGCTATCTAATTTTAGAACATTTTCATTAATCTAAAAAGAAACGTATAGCCATTGGTAATCACAGTCCATTCTCCCTCCATACTTTCCCCTCTAGACAACCACTAATCTACTATGTGTCTCTACAGATTCCCATTCTGGACTTTCACATAAATAGAATCATACAACATATGGTCTGTCATGACTAGCTTCTTTTATTTAGTATAATGTTTTCAAGGTTCACCCACGAGGAAGCATGTATCAGTACTTCATTTCTTTTCACTGCTGAGTATTATGCCACTATACAGATAAACGTCATTTTATTTCTCCACCAGTTGATGAACATTTGGGTATTTTTTTAACTTTTTAGTTAAAATTAATAATGCAAAGCTGCTATGAACACTTGTGCACAAGTTTTTGTGTGACATATGTGTTCACACCTCTTTGGTACACACCTAGGAGAACCAACTGCTGTGTCTCACCGCAGCTCCATTTAATTTTTGTTTCAGAATCTGGCAGTTTCCCAAAGCATCTGTACCATTTCACATTCCACCCACAACACATGACTATTTCACACAAAGTTATAAAACACTCAAAATATACACTATATTTTGAAATATAAAAACTAAAAATATTACCATACGCATGAGAATAAAAAACATCAAATGAGATGGAGGATCAAAATGGGGTAAACAAGGACCTAATTATATTTACAAAGTTTTGGTTTTTTTAAGATTTTATTTATTTATCTTTAGAGGGGAAGGGAAGGAGAGAGAGAGAGAGAAATATCAATGTATGGTTGCCTCTCATGCGTCCCTTGCTGGGAACTGGCCTGCAACCCAGGCATGTGCCCTGACTGGGAATCGAACCATGATCCTTTGGTTCATAGGCCTTTGCTCAATCCACTGAGCTACACCAGCCAGGGCAAGTTTTGTTTTTTTAAGCTCTAAAGTAAGTATCCAGGAATGATTCTTATTCTTAGTATTTTTTGTGGTCTGAAATAATTTATGATCAAAATAAAAATTTTAAAGTAAATTTTTGAAGAGCATGACCAGAATATAATTACTAAGTTAAGTAATATTTTTGCTCTTTCAGAAAGTTTCAATATCAAGAGATACAATTCTTTTCTGCTAGTATAGGAGGTGAGTTTATAAAAATTATACTTCAGAAACTTTTTACGTCTTTTCCCCTTTATACCCTATAATTTCAAATACAGCCAAACCGAGGCATTAGATACATACAAGCTTATCACAGTGGTAAGAATCTAAAGTAGTTCCTTTTTTAAAGGGCAATAAATAATAAAAGCCAAAAAATAAATAGGCTTAAGTAAACGGCTATATTCGGCAAGTAAGAAAGACAAACAATCCAGTAAATCCTGGAACTCACTTTATAAAACCATGTGAATTGCCTAACACAATGGATAGAGAGTAATTATTTTGACACATGTGAAGAAACGACAAGCCAGAGGTTTTAGGAAAGTAATGGATTTTTTGCCTTGCATTAAGTTCTACATTCAGGCACCAAGTTTCGTAGGTAGAAACATTGTCTACCCAGGTCCAGCTTCTTCCCTTGTACAGGGATGACTAATTCTTCTACCTGTAAAGTCAAACCAGGATGCATTTTTTTCCAGAGGTTTAAAATGTTTAACTATTTAAAACATATCTAAGAAATTTAGTGAATTCAAAAGCACACACAAGAAAAAGAAACAAAAAATCTACCAACTGCTGAAAATTATGACACATATATTTCCAGACTTTCTTCTATACACATAAACAGAAAAATAAAAATATCAGTAAAACTAAATAAAATAGGACCAGAGGTATGAGATGTCCAAAGACTGTACCCCAAAACTGATAACCCCTTCCCTGCCAATTATAAATGCACTGAGAAACAAAACAAAAAATAAAACACTGCTGTTATTACTAATGGAAGCTCTAGGTATGCTGGACAAATGGGTTTGCTAACAGTGAACCCCAGAGGAGGGCACGCCTCAGCACTACACAGGGGTGGACCTCCCCCTGCAGGAGGAGTCCCTGCACAACTTATTCCAATGAGAAAGAGAGGAGAAATCACTCAATGGCTGTGGAAAGACTAGCTACCTCCTGCATGGACAAAGAGCATCAACAGGGCCCACTAACTGCAAGTTCACCAATCAGAAACATCATTGCACCAGAAATGGAGAGGATACAGGAGCAGGGGAAGTCAGGTGACACTGATGGAACTCCGTCTTCAGGAAGGAAACCTCGGGGATATTTCCCACTAATAGTGTAATCATATTAAATATATCATTTCCTAACCTGCATTTCCATTTATCATTAACATCTCTCCATGTTCACAAATACATGTCTATACCAATATTTTGAATAGCTACATGATGTACCAGTACATACAGTGGCCACAGTGCTTACGCAATCTGGTAAGAAGGTATCAGCCAACTGTGATTTTAAATCTATCAGGTACCCAGACTTTCTTCTTTGTTATATTCACTAGAATTATATTGATGCTCCACATGGAACAAATACAAAACAATTTTAAAATGTCAGGATTTCATGCATAGGCCTTTACTATAGATGTTTCATAGCATAAACACTTTATTTTGTCTATCGTCTATCTCTGCCACCACTTCTCTCCCTCCCTCCAACCCTCAAAATGAATGTACTCCATTATGGCACAGACTTCTTGTTTCGTTCTATTCACTATTTTTATTTCAAGTGGACAGAACAGTATCCGGGCACAAAGTGTTCGGTTAAGTATTTGTTCAGTGAATGAATGATGCTGGTCGCTCCTCCATATCCTATCAATGCGGCACAGTATCGTAATGTGGAAGTCAATAATAACAGAGCTTCTAAGTATGTGAACTGTTAAGAGCTTTTATGATGCCCAGTACGGCCCCAGAGAAGTCTGTGCAAAGCTCTGGACCAGCAAGAGCTTCGCCCCGGGGCAGACACACATCCACGGTGATGCACCAGACTAGCTGCAAGAGCAACACCATGTGACAACAAAAGGCAACAGCACTGGTGTGCTTCCGAGGTCCCAGTCCTCCTGTTTTTCTAAAGAGGAATGACAATACTTCTGGGAGTCTCGCAGGGAGATGGGGTATATAGAGTAGAAGGAAATGCCTCAAAAGGCAAAACAAGACCTGCAAAAAACTCTGGATAAAGATGTCCTCCACATACACAATGGAGTAGTACTCAGCCATAAAAAGGATAAATGCTGCCATTTTTGACAACATGGATGGACTTTAAGAGTATTATGCTAAGTGAGGTCAGTCAGATGACAAAGGACAAGAACTAATTTCACCCATACATGCAATATAAAAAAGGCAACAAATGAACAAAGAAAATTTTAAACAAACAAAAACACACACACACAGACAACAGAAGGAGTTTAGCAGAGGAGAAGGGTGGCAAGGGACACAGAGGGTAAAGGGGGTCAAATACAAGGTGATGGAAGGGATCAGACTTTGGGTGCTGGGCATACAATACAGCAGCAATTTTCAACCTTCTTCCAGCTGAGTGTGATGCTGGCAGTAGGCCTGTCATATGTGGCCTTTACTATGTTTAGGTTTGTTCTCTCTACTCCCCTCAAGATCATAATGAGACAGAGTGCTCACTTTCACCTCTCTTATTCCACACAGTACTGGAAGGCCCTAGCCATAGCAATCAACATTTTTCATCTTGTGGCACACATAAACTAATTACAACAATTCTGTGGCACACAAAAAAATACATTACATTTTCTGCTGATCTGACAAAAAATAGGAATAATTTTGATTCATACACATGGGAATGCTACTCTGTTGGCTGTTGTCATTTTTTAATTTGACAATCTAAGGGGCAGAGAGGTCAGTGCCCCTGACTAACCTAACCTGTCAGGTACTGCATGTTTTACAATTTTTTTTGACACACCCCTGTGTTATGCCACAGTGGTTGAAAATGCTTGAGTAGAGAGTATACTCAATAAAGTATACGAATATTGTATTATAGAGTTTTACATCTAAAATCGACTCTATATTATTAACTAATATTACCCCAATAAATTTAATTTAAACAATAAAAAGAGAGCCCCAGAGAGCTACCTCAGAGCCACCTGAGCCACGTGAGGACACAGCAAGACAACCATCTATGAATCAGAAGGCTAGTTCTCACCAGACAGAAAATCTGCCAGCACATTGATCTTGGACTTCCCAGCCTGGAAACTGTGAGAAATAAATACCTGTTGCTTATTTTTTTTTAAAGAGGGAGGAAAAGGACTTCTTGTACAGTGATAGATAGGTGACTAACTTTGTATCTTGAATCGAGAGAGCAAGTCACTTATATTACATATGACTTTCCAACTTCATGCTCATCTTTGCTCTTTGCTTACGGAGTTTTGTTTTTGCTGTACAGATTTATCACTCTTTTTACAAATAGTATCTTTCAGTACAGTGTTTAGAACTACCTTAAGATTAAATATTCACTCATATTCTCTTTTGTGTAGCTATAGTTTCTCTCTAATTGGGTAAATCCTTAGTCTACTCTGGAATTTCAACCAGCACATGGCGTGAGGCAGAACTATTTTTATAAAATATATTTAGTAGTTCCAATATCTAAGAATTTATCCTTTCCTCTTTGATCTGAGAAACCAGAATCATCACTTACCAAATTCTGACACACAATTTAATGTGAAGCCTATGCAATAACCCCCAAACCCCTTCCAATAATTTCAAAACTAAATGGAATATTTTTACTTGATTTAATTTTGTAGAAAATTAAAGTCCTGATTTGAATACTCTATCCAGCAGAGTATTACTCCCTATAAATATAGGGCTCATGATTACTCTTTATAAAAAGTATAAAATCTGAATGCTTTATAATAGCCTGCCAAAAAGGATTTCATTTTTCAAGTGAACAAAATAAAGGTTAAATTATGTACTTATGAGTATTTTAAACTCCTAGAAAAATTTTAAATATTGTAATTAAGGAACCATTCTTTTACAGAATGTCACTCTGCCCAGTGTTGGAGCTGTAGCTCACATTGTTCTATGTCTAACGCACAGAAAATAGGAGAGTTAAGTGAGCTCTCCTGGGGCCTGCAGGCTAAATTTCCAGGGTTTGGTGGGAGTAAGTCATAACATTTCATCATCAGGTTTTGATTAGTGCATACAGAGAGCTTCATATACCAGTGAAATACTTCAGAGAGATTTCTAACAATATCATAAAGCAGCAGCCCATCAAAAAAGGCTCCCCCTCCACACAGTCCATTATGTTCAACACACAGCTTTAAAAAGAATTCACGTCTATCTATAAAACTTTTAATAAAATAGGCTCTGTAAGTAATAAAAAAAATTAACTATATAAAACAAGAATGCCCACAAGAGATCTTTAAAGCTCTTCCAACTATGTTTGGAAATAAAAACTCATAACTGATCTGCTTCCAACCATAAGAGAGTAGCTGGTACCAGATTTGCTATTCTACAAAAAATGTGTATAAAAGGGGCCAAAATATATGAGGCAACTGTGTTCAAAAACTTAATAACAGTGCAGGCCTGAGGTCTTTAAGGCAAAGTAAATATGAAATGACCCTCATGATGGCCCCAGCTTTTCTGTCCCAACATAAGGAAGACCAGCCCTGGTAGGGCAGCTGGGGGACAGAGACCAGATTCCTGAGCACATGTCCCTTGTTGATCAAGGGCTGCCCCACCTACACACACACACACACACACACACACACACACACACACACACACACACAGAGGCTCTATGAGGACGAGCACAGATCACCTACTATGGGGCTCAGAGGTAGTGCAGCGCTGAGAGTCTCTGAAATTCCTGCCTGTTACAAACCAAATGTCTGTGTCCCCACAAAATTCAAATGCAACTAACCCCCAGTGTGGCTGTATTTGGAGACTGAGCCTCAAGTAAAGTAATGAAGGTAAAATGAGATCCTAAGAATGGGACCCTAACCTAGCAGCATTAAGTGTCCTTAGAAGAGACACCAGAAGGCTCTCTCTCCTCACACACACACACACACACACACACACACAAAGAGGTCCTGTGAGCGCACAGCAACAAGGCAGCCATCTGTAACCCAGAAACCAACCCTGCTGGGACCTTGATCTTGAACTTCCAGTTTCCAGAACTGTGAGAAAATAAACGTCTGTTGTTTAAGCCACCTGGTACATGGTATTTAGTTATGACAGGCCAAGCAAACTAATACTCCACCCAACTAGAACAGAGAAAATTTCAGGCATTCTGTTGAAACCCCCAAAAGGCTACACCTTAGGAGTAAAGGCCCCTTAAGTTCAATATCAAAATAGGCCTGCCTCACAAAGAAAACTAAGCCTGACAAAAAACTAAGATTCTCCAATAATATAACTACCTGACAAAACTCAACACCCTTTAAAGGAAGACAACATAATCTGACCTCTTTGCAAAGAATAACTACAATGACCAATATAATATAAAAAATTACTAGATATACAAAAGTGTACCACAATCAAGATAAAAACTAATAACTGTTTACTCAAATGTTATTATTAGCAGAAATGTACTTTAAAACTGGTATTATACATTCTTTGAAGAATGTAAAGCAAAAGATGATCATTATAATTGAGTAGGTAGTGAGTGCTGAGAAGAGAAATGGCATTTATAGAAAAGGACAGGATCTCAGCTAAAAATATTCACTGGATGAGTTTACAAGCAGATTAAAGACTACAGAAACAGTGAACACGAAGAAAAGTCAATAAAAGTAATCAAATCTGAAAAAGAGAAGATAAAAAAATGAACAAAGTCTCAGTATATTTGTTTTTTAAACTTGCTATGTAACAAATTATTGCAAATTAAGTGGTATAGAACACTACCTGCTATTAGTTCATAGTTCTGTATTTCAAAATCTTGCCTGGGTTCTATGCTCAAGATATTACAAGGCTTGTTTTGGGGGGATTAATGTTATTTAAATGAAACATTGTAACTAAATTCATGCATGTTGGAATTATGTGAAGACTTCCTGTACATTAAAGCAGAGTTTAAATCTTTCTTCAAATGTGTATGGAACTACCAAAAACTAGAAATAATTCAGGACAATACACACAGTATATTCTCTGAATACAATATATATTTATTACACCAAATCTAAAACATAATCACATAGAAATTAACAATCAAGATAGATAATTAACAGTATAATAGAAGGCAATATAAAAATTTATTATAATTAGGATACTACATATTACTATCTTGGGATGTAACTAAAGCACTGCTTAGATCTTAAAGAAAAAACTATTTTACGTATTAATAGAAAAACAACTATTTTTATAGCTTAAAATTATAGAAGAACTGGAAAAGCTATACTAAAAAAATTTTTAGAGTAAAAATAAGCTAAAAAATGAGAAGCAAGTAAATGAATCGAATTCACATTGGAAATCACAGCTGACAGATTTTATTAAAAATATTAAAATGTTTATTCTTTGGACCCATTTATTATAAATTTAAAAAATGTAGGTGAGCCTATTTTTCTAGTTTATAAATAATTCATACATGTTTACACTATTAAAATGATACACACTTATTAAATTTCTATACCATACAATTCTTGTATAGTTTAGATTAAAATATTGAAATACCACTACCTCAACCTGACATATTAAAAATATTTTTCACCTGCTTCTCTGAGTCCAGTGACAACAACCCTGGTTAGCATTCTAGGGTGCCTGGGTTTAATACACATTTTCTCATTTAATTCTCCTTCTCACTTAATGTTCTGATCTCTGTGGCTAAATTTTTATCGATGCAAATCTTCAGTTTACTCTGGGGAAAGCAGTAACATAAATTCTACTTTAAAATATGCTGTTCATTATCTTCTACAATGAAAACCTACCTACAGTTCTGAGTACTGAATTATAAATAACAATTTAATTTAAAACACAACAACTAACAGCTTTGAAGCATTTTACATATGCTAAACTGCTTCCACTTCAACCCAATAGAGTAAGAATTCCTCATTCTAAACATCAGAAAACAGAGACACAGAAAGTAACTAGCACAAGGTCAGTCATACAGCTAGTGAGTAGTAAAACAACAACTTCAATAGAAGCAGCCTGCCTCAGTGTATATTCTCTAAGTTTAAATACTATATTAAACTGCCTCTTGAATGCAATTTTTGTTCAAAACTGCTAAATTAGCCCTTCCCAACAAGCTGGTTTTCAGTTTCCCTATATACAAACATTTTAAACATGCTGAATAGGGCAAATAAGAAAAATGCAACTTCAACTCTTGTTTATACAGAAAGACCCAGCCAGAATGCCATGATTAACTTCATTAGTTGCATCATCTAACAACACATATATTCGAGAGCCTTTGGTTCTGGTTGAACACACAAGAGCGACTGCAGCTCTTTTCTCTTCACATGTCACCACCATTTTGGGAGAGATGAGCGAATAGGGCGGGTAGGGAGAAGGAGGAGGAGAAACAAAACACATCAAAATTACCTCTGGCTGCCTTTTAACACTGTAAATCACATATTAGAAAAGCAAAAGGTCTAGGACCAGCCTTACACTCCTGCAAGTTCACTTTCTTCTTAGCTAATACTTCCAAGATGCCTGCTGTAATCCTGTCAGATGAGAGCCACACCCCCTCCCAACTCCCTCAAAAACCAGATCCTCATTTCCACAGCACCCTTACTTTAGAAAACAAGGCAGAAGCATAAATGCAGTAAGGATAATCTGTACTGAAACAGACTTATCAGGAAGTTTCATGCATAAGACACTTACCCACAGCTGGGGAAAAATTAGTCTACAAAGTACCCGTAACCATGCCAAGATGTCACAGATGGAAAATCAAAAGCTGTAGACTGGGCAGGTGATCGCATGACCTCTGCAGACTTGAGGAAATAGTTATCACACTCTGTGAGCACATGCAGAGTACACACATCACCCATTAAAAAATGAAGACCTGCCTTCTCTATGCCCAGCTCTGAAACTTACTTACTAGCTTAAGGTCTCTAGGTAGTTTGCCTCAGCTCTGAATCAATTCTGAATCCATGGTCTCATTTGTAAAATGAAGGCCGCGATGGCTCCCAGGCTTAAAAGTGTTGTAGAAATTAAATGGAAAGAAAAAGGGATGAAAACCAAAATAGATACTTCAAAAGAGAAGACAATCATTTCATGAGTATATTTAAAGGTGGTGCCCAACAGCAACAGTAATCAGATAAATACATTTTAAAACCACAATAAGATACCACTGAAATGGCTAAAATTCTTAAAACTATACCACCACATACTGACAAATTTCTGACATGAAACTACAGTAATATGAGCTAAAAATAAGTTAGAATGTCAATAATCTTCAGGGGCCAATGTCTGATATCGGATACACTGACCTTCTTAGGTTCAATCCCTACACTAAACACAAATACGCATTCATCATCAAGTGTGAAAAGCAATGCGCTCCCACATGTAATGTGCACCGACGCTTTTGTGCACATCATACATGGATTATACCCATTATTTTACCCGTGGTATGTGATTATTATATACCCATGTATAAAGCCCATCCTTATTTTCCCTCAAAAATTTAGGCAAAAAACTGCATTACACAGAGCAAAATATTGTAATAAATGAAATTTCAACTACAGTTGGGGTTGGGGAGGTCTGTAGAGGGAGCTCTCACACCCTACCACTCCTGTCAATTACCCCAACAAGCAGTCCACCTCCAACAGGAAGGCTTTCTCCTTGACTACCCTGGCAGGAGATTTTCTTTAAGCCCAGCAACAAGCCCACCCAATAGAAAACACCACAATTTGGCCAATGAGAAGCCATTATCATCCTGAACTCCTAGTTTCCACCATTGAAATTTCATTTTTCTTTTTCTAATGACTTCTTTGCCCCTCTTTCCTATAAAAGCCTTCCATTTTGTGTAACTCCTGAGTATCTCTGTGCTTGCCAGATGAGACGCTGCCTGACTGACAAACTGTTTAATAAGGCCAATTAGATGCTTAAATTTACTCAGTTGAATTTTTTTAATGCAAGTAAAGTAACAGCCTAATAAGGCAATAATGTGGGGGAAAAAAAAAAAGAGGCCTCCCCCGTCAACCTTCGACCCTCCACCTCAAGTGCTTAGTACTAGCAGGACAACCAAAACACTGAGTGTGCTAGATCTCTTTAAGTATTTAAGCTTAGCTTTTAGAAAAGGATATGAAGACAATTCATCTTACGACACATGATAGCAAAAGAACCTGCTCCAGATAACAATACAAGTTCCTTTTAGTTCAAATGAACTAAAATCGAGTCACTACATTTCTCACAAAGCAAATGAAAACTGGTAAAGAAGTGCTTCATATGAGTGCATTCACTAAGAAAAAGTTTACAAGTTTTCAGTTACAAAAAAATTTCTAATGACTTTTTTGTATATTCTATCATTTAAAAATTATACTAAACAACAGGGATTCTCATGCGTAACAAAATTTTTAAATCATTCATCATTTCCCTTCATGCTTTTATAAGAGACCTACTAAGTACAACTTCTGAGGTTCATTAAAAGTCAGTCAATTACTTCCCAGGATCTTCAATTTCCAACACTCCTTAACTAGAAGAAACTAAAAAAAGCCCTTTTTGAGTAGAACAGCAATAGCTGTCACAAACAGGTCTCAAGAGTAAAAAACCTTAAGTGTTCTGCAGGGTGTCACAGAAACAGAGATATGCTTATCCCCTAAGCCTAGGCAGGTATAGGTCCATTAAGAAAATAACATAAGGGTAGTCTAGAAGATGGGAGCAATGTTTATTACTCCAAAGGAAGACCTGGAAATACCAATAAGCCAGTGTGAAACTCAGTGCTAAAAAGGAAGGATACGGGAAAAGAATGCTTGGGCAATGCCAAAGTATCTCAGGTTTCTAGAAACAATATTCTCACCAATGTTGCTAACTGGCTATTTAAAACAGAAAAAAAACTGTAAGCAAAAATACATTTTAAATTTTTGTAAAAAAAGAAAAGTAGAAAAACCAAGCTGAGGGAGGGAGGTTAGATCTGGACACATAAGGCAACCAAAAAGGGGGAAAAAATAACAGAAGGTAAATGATATATCTTTAAGTTTTGTTTTCATACCTGAATGATAGATGGTTAGAACGATCAGCTGTCAAGTGACAGGTGTTTGACAGTCTAGTCCACATACTTATAAACAAGATGCAGTCTTTTAACATTAAGAACATCTCTCAGGTCCTTTCATTAAGACAAACAAAAAAGCAACGCAGAGACACATCCACCTCAGTACACTGCTACAGTACTATTATATCGTATATTCTCTGCTAGAAAAATCATCCTCTTGCCCTCCTGCCTTACTTTCAAACCATAGTCTAAGTAAACTTAGAATTAAATATTACTACTAACGAGTAAAAGTGAATGTTTTAAATAACATCAGTTCATATGAAACAAAATATCAATTACGATGTTTTTTCTCTTAAATCCTAAAAAAGCCTAAAAGAAACTCCCTTTTATGATTAGACCAATTTGACCAAAAACAGATATGAAAGAACAAAGGCCCAAAACAGGTAAGACTATCAAAATAATGGAAAACAAGGTAAGAGACTTGCTCTACCACTTACAAAAGTCACTGAGATTAGAATGTGGTGTTGGGGCACAGAAGCTAAAGAGAACAGTGCAGAAGAACAGAAAGCACAGATACAGGCCTCATAAAAGGAAATACTGTATGAAGGAGAGCGTTCTCCTTCACAGACAATGAAGGAGAACTTCCAAATACAGACAATCAGTAAACAGTGACTAGATAAACCTGATCTCTGTCTATTGTCAACTGACTATCCAATCAAATCCTTCCTTGGACATTCCATAAATACTGAGTCCTGGTGGATGAAAGACCTAACTGTGAAAATCAAAACTTCCATGAAACTTTCAGAAGAAAATATGATAAAATGCTTATAAAATCAGGTTAGAGAAAGAATCCTTAAATAAGAAAAATAAAATCAGGGGAGAAAGATGATATCACTAAATTAAAACAAATACTCAATAAAAAACATCAGAAACTTTAAAAAGAAACAAACTGGGATATATATTTGCAATTTTTAAAATTTATTTATTTATTTATTTATCTTTAGAGGGGAAGGAGAGAGGGAGAGAAACATCAATGTATGGTTGCCTTTCATGCGTCCCCTGCTGGGAGTTGGCCTGAAGTGGGAATCGAACCACTATCCTCTGTTTCGCAGGCCTGTGCTCAATCCACTGAGCTACACCAGCCAGGGCTATATTTGCAATTTTTATATCCAATGAAAGATCAGTAGAGAATGTATATGGTACATTAAAAATCAAGAAAAATAACTGTACAGAATAAATAAAAGTAATGAGGAAAGTGGAACAGTAACAGCTGCCATAAACATTTTTTAATAGAAAAATAAAATGGAATGACCAAGAAATATATGAAAAGATGCTAAACTTCACTAGCAACGAAGTTGAAATAAAATGAAAACAACACCCTATTTAACACCCATCACACTGGCATAAATGTAAAAACCTGACAACACCCAGTGTTAATGAGAATGTTGACTACACAGGGACTTTATTTCCACTGCTGGTAGGAGTAAAATCTCCCCCAAACACTTAAAAGGGTAATGCTGCCATCGAAAAGTCAGCATTTTGCAGCTCTGCACTATCCACAGTTTTAATAAGAAATTCCTCTGCAAGGTACAATTCCTGGAGAATCTCTCAATCATGTGAACAAGAAAACATGGATAAGAATTTTCACTGAAATACTGTCTGTAATAGCAAAACACTGGAAAAAGTTTCATGTCCATTAATAGTAGTTTGCCCATGTCCATTAAAAGTTTCATGTCCATTAATATGCCATTAAAAATATGGCATATTCATAGAGTAGAACACCACACAGGTCTTAAAATTAACAAACTAGAGACAAAACTATTAAAAATGCTGAATGACAAGTTGCAAATGAAATGCAAGCAATAACACCTTTTATGAAATTTAAAAACATGAAAAAACAATACTGTATACTTATATGCAGAGTACATTCAGTAGACCCTCAATCAGTATCGGTTTGAATTACATGGGTCCACTCATACACAGATTTTTTTTCCCATTGACAATTTGAAAAAACTTGCAGATGAACCACAAAACCTAAAACAGATGACATAAACTTACAGTACTGATACAGTACAACACCGTAAATGTATTTTCTCTTCTTTATGATTTTTTTTATTAAAGATTTTTATTTATTTATTTTTAGAAAGAGGGGAAGGGAGGGGAAAAGAGAGGGAGAGACACATGGATCTGCTGCCTCTCGAACTTGCCCCCAACCAGGAACCTGGCCTACAACCCAGGCACGTGCCTGACTGGGAAATCAGTCTGACAACCTTTCGGTTTGCAGGACAACGCCCAACCGACTGAGTCACACCAGTCAGGGCTCCTTATAATTTTTTTTTTAAGATTTTATGTATTTATCTTTAGAGGGGAAGGGAAGGAGAGAAGGAGAGAAATATCAATGTATGGTTGCCTCTCATGAGTCCCCTGATGGGAACTGGCCTGCAACCCAGGCATGTACCCTGACTGGGAATCCTTGTAATTTTTTTAATAACATTTTCTCTCTATTTTACTGTAAAAATATAGTATGTAATACTCATACAAAAACATGTGTTAACTATGATATTAGTCAAGCCTCCAATCAACAGTAGATTATTAGTAGTTAAGCTTGGGGGGAGTCATATGAGGATTTCTGACTGTGCAGTGGGTCAGAAATCCTCACCACCATGTTGTTCAATGGTTAACAATATATTATAAAATAGAGTTTATTATACATTATAAAACAGAGTTTATAGTTTTTTAGAGAGTGTTTAAATCTGGAAATAAATAGGACAGAACCTCACTGTGCTCAAGAATTAACTTTAGTACATAAACGTTATAAATTCATACATATAAAACAAATCTGTATTACTGAAGTGCTATCAAATACTATTTTTATGTTAAGGTTTCTTATAAAGTAAAATAAATAATATAAAATAAAATAAAAGCCCCAAGCTACCTCATTGTCGAGTTGTAACAACACAAGCCAAAAATACAGTAATACACACATTCAAATTTCACTTGGAATGTCTCCTTTTAAGATAAAAATTCACACTTCAATCCACTGTGCCAGAATTTTAGAGGTAGAATTTGAGGTCAGCTCTCTGGGACACAAGGGAATGTATCTTTAAGGAAGCAGATACCAAGGTTGTTGGGAAAAGCAAGTCTATCAGCAAATATTAAATGGCAGAGGCAGAACCTGGCAAGAGATTGCATGGACCGGGTAAGGAGAAAAAAGGCAAATAAGAACTGGAGTCAGGCGCAGAACAGACAAGTCATAAGTAAGGAATCAATGTAGTGAAATTAGAAAAGTTGGCCCAGAATATGGGTTAGTTGACACTAACCACTAAACCTTCCTACTATGGCTCTCCCCCACGTCTCACTTCCCCTTGGAATGGCCTAAGAAGACTGCACCAATCAGGCTCCACATCACGAACCTCACATTTCTCCTTAAGATGCTGGGGTATGGATTTCTGTTTTTTCCTCAGCACAGCTTCAAAGGAATATTACTGAACAAAAAATAAATAAATTCAGACTTAAACAAATCCAATAAATATTTAAAGTGCTCTAATGCTACCATTCCTAGCGTACCTATCTGGGTTTGTAAGTTCTGACTCTGGAAAAAAATAAGAACTTCCTGGCCTTTGGCCTGCTTCCATTTCATACGGCATATACCATAATCAACTCAGGAATGCCTTCTTAGATATTTTGACCTACTACAGCTTTTTCTCCGAATCTGAGTAAAGAGTTTCTTCCCTAAATAAATGTCAGAAAGACTGCTCACCCTTTGGTGAGACTCTATATGAACCAAAGGAACACAGTTCTATCTTTAAAGACCTTTAATTATAAAATGACCATACCATACATATATAGTAAGATGTAAAGTCACTTCCTGCAGATAGAAAAGTGGGGGAGAAAGAGAGGACAGCATCAACACCTTTACAGAGAATGAGTCTGCCCAGAGGTTCTTATCTTCTTTTCGGGGACAACAACTGTTTTAAACAAAGGGAGCACGTATATGAAGCTAGCTAATATAAAGTAAATTCTAGTTATGTAATTCTAGTACTAAATAATAACTAAATATAAAGTTATGTAATTCTAGTACTATAATAATCATGCTATATGACAATTACCTTTTTATGTATGTATGTGTCCTCCACTAGACTGACTTCCCTGACAGTAGGAATTCAGTCCATTTATTAAATTTTTGTGTTCCCAGAACTTAATAAAATGTCTGATACACAGTAATCATTCCATGCGTGCTTGTTGAATGGAAAGTGAAAAAAGATATGACAAAAAAGAAGCAACAGTAAAAATCTGACTGATCAAAGAGAGTAGGTGAAAGACAGTGTCATGGCACAGGAATATTCCTATAGACATCAAAAGTTAAATAATGACTTGCTTGCATTACTTAACTATTTCAAATTAAAAGGAGCTTTAGCCCTGACTGGTGTGGCTCAGTGGATTGAGCGCCAGCCTGGAACCAAAGGGTCACCAGTTCGATTCCCAGTCAGGGCACATGCCTGAGTTGCTGGCAGGTGTGCCAGAGGCAAACATACACTGATGTTTCTCTCCCTTTTTCCCCCTCTTCCCCTGTCCCTAAAAATAAATATAATCTTTTTTAAATAAAGGAGCTTTAAGTTATGAAAAATGCATAACATAATTTCCTCCTATGATACAGATTTAAGGATAACTTGAACTCCTGAGCATTTCATTCCACTTTTTCTATTAATTCCATTCATTTGTCTAAAAGAAGTTACAGATGAGCCTCAATCAAATTTGCTCTTTTACCTTTAAACTGCCTTTTGGATAATGACTTTGTCATACTTGAGTTAACGAATAAGTACTTGAAGCTCTGTTTAATGACACTGCCCATGAAATAGTATAACAACAGTAGTATCTATATGTCTGAAGAGCACTGCCTTTTTTTTTTTTACTACATTGGTACTAAACTGTTATCCACTAAACTGGAGAGGAACCTCAGAAGCCACTGAAGGTTCAGAAAAGCTAAACAGGCAGAGTAATTCAACGTACTTTTAGAAGTTTTCATTAAAAAAACCATACGTTTCCATGACAGATTTCCCTTGAAGAACAAGTTTCAAAGTTTTTAAATTTGAAAATCACTTGTCTTTTCTACTTTGCACTTTGTTTTATTTCACTAGGACAAAATTAAAGTCTTCCCACCAGCAATAAAAAATACAAGTCTTACTGCAACTAGGGAAAACCTCATTAGGTGTTCCAAAAGCAGAAGCTTCCTAGACTTATGCCAGTCATCTGTATTAAGCTACTAAGATAAAGAAGTTGAACAAAATTATGGAACTCTAGGATCAAGATGCCATTATAAAAATTTTTAGCTCTCTGGGAATGGAAGCGACTTACACATTGTATTTGACTGCTGAGCATGCTTTTGGAATCACATGATATATCAAAATCGGGCCCTTTCTAGTCTCCTTATAATTAGAAAATTGTACTATGAAACAAGTAACTTTCACTGCTCTAATGTGAAGTATCTGGGTGACTCTGGTGGTTTTCAGCCATGTGTTTTTTCATTCCACAAGGTCCTAAAACTCTACCTAGGGTTCTGTAAACGACTGCTACAAAAATCTCACTTAGCCAGTTTGTTTTATTATTACTCTACTACCCAAAATAAAAAACAAGCCCATTTTTTTTCTCGGTCACTGAGACAGAGGCGCTCCTACTACCCCCAACAAATAAACATTAGTTGTTCTGGACTGTCTTCCTTTTCATACTTCAAAACAATATTTCATAGCACTTGCTCCATCCGCTGATAGAGAATAACACCTCCCACTGGTGTAAATAAATCCTGAAGTTATGCTATCAGGGCTTGGATAAATTTTCAGGTAAGCGAGGTGACATAGGTTCTTCCTACTAAATGCGGGCAAGTCAAGGTGTCTAGGGTTAGACACCCTGTCTAGGTGTCTAGACAGCAGGGTCTTCACTTTTGCATCATCTCCTAAAAGGGTGGGGGTTGCTTAGCCAGCTCTATAGGGAGCAGAAAGTTTATACTGTCAACTTCCTAACTGCTTAATTACCCCTCCAGCAAGCCCCAGGTTCTTCTTCCCCAGCCTGAGCTTGGCTAGGGGAATGGTCGGTCCTCTTTCGGGATCCCCAATCTTGCGGCGGGTCGGCGGGGGCAGAGAGCACTCTCCAGGGCGAAGTGACCCTCCCAGCCTCGATACAGCGGCACCGCCCCCTCCAGTACCCCAAGTTGCCACCGCCCACTTTCCAGTGCCACAAACAGCAGCCGGGCCCAGAACCAGCGCTTACCCACGTCTTGTTCGAAGGGGTTGGCGGCAAACAGAGGCATTTCCCCGATAGCCGAACCCTACTCGCTGTGGTCTGGCTGAGACAGGGAGCCGTTCGAGGTTAGCTGACCCACAGCCGCGCCTTCCTAGATGGCTCAGCTCCCACGGTGTCCAACTACTTCCGCCACGGCACCTACCCAAATCCCGCCTGACTCGCCAGCTCCGGACCTGCGTTCCGCCCACAACTGTGCCCCAGCTCCTCTAAGCGCCGCCTGCCAGGAGGAACAGACAGCCCTTGTTCAAGGTCCCTGCATGGGTCAGGCGTTCGCCGCGGGCACCTTTCCATTGCTGTAGGACCCCTGCAAGACTAGGCGTGTAGGGGGCCTTAGGAGGCCGGAAGTTGTTGCTCCGAGAACTGGGTAAGACCAGACAGTCGAAGCTAAGGTGCCTGCGGCACCGCCGTAGGGTGTTAGGGTACTGGAATGTCAGGCGTTTCCTGTGTGGGGCTGTGGCTTCAAATGGCAAAATAGTGGGTTCCTAAGCGGCAGGCTGGTTCCTCCAAGTGGCTGTGTACCCGCTGTTGGATTCTTATCACTGGCCTGTTGCCCTGGAAACAGATGGAGCCGCGTCATAGAGGGAGCTTTGAAAGTGGCCAAGAGGTTTCTTCTCTCAGGGGTCTTATGGTGTTGCGCCCTCCTTACTGCTTAAACCCTACTGCGGAGGTCAACGTAACTTTGATTCTGGGGACTCCTAACGTTTTGCTTCCATCGTGTTGGTGCCGGGAAAATACTGCTGCCTGTACTCGAGGAGTCCGAAGAGGAATGAGGCACACTTCCCTGCCTTCAAGCTGCTGACAGTAGTATATACATAACAGTGTGTGACAATCCTGATATACTCCTTATTGGAGGGGGATGCAGTCCCAGACCTCCATTGGATTCCTGAAGCCTTGGATATTACTGATGTTCCTGAAACATTACTGATGTTTTTTTCCTACACATACATACCTATGATAAAGTTTAATTCATAAATTAGGTATAGTAAGAGATCATTAGCAAAATTGAAGTTATACTGTAATCAAAGTTATCACAATGGCTTTCAGTCCATGAGGAAGTGAAATAAAGTTTACTTTAACACAAGCACTGTGATAGCACAAATTAGCCTACTAAGGAGAGGGCTGCTAACTGCTTAATGGAGGGTCAGCACACACAGCTTGGATATGCTGGACAAAGACATTCAAGTCCCAGCCTGCTGGAGCAGGATGGCTGGAGATTTCATCATGCTATGCAGAATGGCTTGCATTTTAAAACTTAACAAATTATTTATTTCTTGAATACTTCACTTAATATTTTCAGACCACGACTGGCCACGGATAAATGAACCCATGGAAAGCAAAACTGCAGATAAGGGTGGACTACTGTATAGTTGGGGTCACAAACTCAGATTCTCAGGATCTGAGGATGGATCCAGCCAGGTATCTGAATGTAAAAGTACAAGGCCCTTCTCACACAAATACTCCATCTCCCTAACCCTACTTTATCTTTGCATAGCATTATCACTTCCTAGTATATAATTTACTTACTACATTTTTCTGTCTCCCCTCTTACGAATATAAATTCCATGATCAGTTTTGTTCATTGCTGTATTGCCAGCATCTAAAACAGTGCCTGGCAAGTAATGGGTGCTCAGTAAATACTTTCTAAATGTAGCCATGACTATCTAACCCAACAATGTGTATCTGAAAATGAATAACTACTAGTAAACTTCAGCCATTTGAAGTGTGTGCCATACTAGGGCTTCCAATTTTAAGATGACTTAAATGACTTTTAAATTCTTTAAAATGTTAAAGAATTACTTTAACATTTTAACAGTCAAAATCATTTTACAACCTCTGGTACAATGATATAGAGGAGAGAATCCTTACGCTGTAGATCAGGAAGGTGGTTGCATTTTATACTATAAAGATAGTTGCACAAATAAATATTTATGAAAGGAACTGATTTGCAAGGTGATTGCTGGAGGAGGGGATTATAAGGGGACTAAATAGTAATGGAAAAAATACAATAAAGGTTAAATTTAGGACTTCCGCCAAGATGGAGGCATAGGTGGAAACACTGTGCCTTCTCCCACAACCAAGTTTGACTACAACAAAGGTTTGGAGAACTAGGACACACCCAAAGACCAGAAAACGGAATTATATGGAAGTCCGACAACTACGAACTGTTCAACGGGACGGTAAGAGAGGCGGAGCCAGCAGTGGAGCTGGGTCGGGCAGGACAGATCCACCGACCTAGGTGCACAGGCAGCCCAGAACCAGGCGGGGTGTGGGGCAGACTGACCGTGGTCGCACATTCGTGCACAGTGAGATGGACCACACAGGCCCCAGGGGGCGAACCCAGTGGTGGAGGGCTGAGGGCGGTGGCACACTTGCATGCAGTGGAACGAAACACATGGGCCTGGTGACGGTGGTGGCTGTGGCGCCGGGGCCGCGGCGACAGGCGGCAGACGGGAAGCCGTTGTCCCACTTTGACCCCTCCCCCACATACAACGTCACAACCCAGCGACTTAGTTGCCCTGTTCTAGTGAACACTTTAGGGCTCTGATCCTGCTACAGAACAGGCACAAACAGCCCAAAAGATGGTGCAGGAAGAACTCAAAGTCCCAGAGCCAATAACTCTAAGCAACCGAGAAATTGCCAGCCTCTCAGAAGCACAATTCAGGACACTATTTATCAGGATGCTCACAGAACTGGTAGATTATAGTCACCAATTAGAGGAACAAAGTCACAAATTAGAGGAACTTATGAAGGCTAAACTAATTAAAATGAAGGGAGATGCACAGGAAACCAATAGTGATGGAAAGGAAACTGGGACTCAAATCAATGGAATGGACCAGAAGGAAGAACAAAACATCCCACCAGAAAGGAATGAAGAAATGAGAATTCAAAAAAATGAGGAGAGGCTTAGGAACCTCCAGGACATCTTTAAACATTCCAACATCCGGATTATAGGGGTACCAGAAGGGGGAAAGAAATAGCCACGAGTGGAAAATGTATTTGAACAAATAATAAAGAAGAACTTCCCCAGTCTGGCAAAGGAAATAGACTTCCAGGAAATCCAGGAAGCTCAGAGAGTCCCAAAGAAGTTGGACCCAAGAAGGAACACACCAAGGCACATCATAATTACATTAGCCAAGACCAAAATTAAGGAGAGAATCCTAGAAGCATCAAGGGATAAGGGGACAGTCACCTACAAAGGAGTACCCATCAGACTGTCAGCAGATTTCTCAAAAGAGACCTTACAGGCAAGAAGGGGCTGGAAAGAAGTATTCCAAGTCATGAAATTCAAAGACCTACAGCCAAGATTGCTTTATCCAGCAAAACTTTCATTTAGAATGGAAGGACAGATAAAGTGCTTCTCAGATAAGGTCAAGTTCAAGGAGTTCATCATCACCAAGCCCTTATTATATGAAATGCTAAAGGGACTTATATAAGAAAAAGAAGATGAAAAATATTAACAGTGAAAGGACAGCAAACACACAGTTATTAACAACCACACCTAAAACAAAAGCAAATCAAGAGGACAGCTAGATCAGGAGTGGAACCATAGAAATGAAGAACACATGGAGGGTTAGAAACAGGGGGGTGGGAGGAGGAGAAGGGGGGAGAAGGCACAGAAGATAGCATAGATGGTAGGTAGAAAATGGATAGGGGGAGGGGGAGAATAGTGGGGGAAATATAGAATCTAAAGAACTTGAGATACGTGGTTATAAACTAAGGGGGGGAGAATAGTGGGGGAGGGAGTGTGGGGGTGGAGGGGAATGAAGGGGGGGAATAGAACAACTGTAATGGTATAATCAATAAAATATATTTTAAAAATAAAAAAAACCCTCGCTTAAGGAAAAAAAAGGTTAAATTTAAAAAATTGAACCTAGGATGTTCAAAATATGTTTGGAGATTCTGGGTGGATGTGTCTAGGATTAAGGCTTAGTGTTGGAATGGAAAACAAGGCTAGATAGAGATAAGAGGAAGCAGATTGGGAAGAACCCTAAGAGCAAGCTCTTTTTTAACAAACTTTAGCATATAAGGCTAAATCATTTAAAGATTTTCAGCGGCAGAATACTTAAAAGTTTCCATGGATATGTATGGGGTGGGGGGCCATGATGGGGTGAAAATGGAGACAACTGTACTTGAACAACAATAATAAAAAGTTTCCAGATATTAACTTGACATTAGAGTGCATGATGTATATGAAGCAGACCCAGGCAGAACAGTTTAGGAGGCTATTGCTTCACTTGAAAGCCATAAGAAGAAGTCATGTACAGGAGCTTGTACATGGCAAAAGGCAAAGGGCTTTGGAAAGCATGCACATCTGAAGACTCCTTTAACTAGTTCTTCATCTTTAATGTCAAGCATACTCAAAAATATGTAGGTATTTCCCTTCCTCTGTGCAAAGTTTATTACTTGATCGAATGAAGTTATTGAACAATTGAGAGATATGTCAGTGGCAGTCCACAAATTCTACTGTGCAAAGAAATGCAACTTTTTTCTTGTTCTGTCACATACAATCTCTTTTGAATCCCTGTCTCCCTGATAACAGGAAATAAAAATTGTCTTTATTTTTAGAGAGAAGGGCAGGGAGGAAGAAAGAAAAGAAGAGGAACATCAATGTGTGGTTGCCTCTTGTGTGCCCCCCACTGGGGACCTGGCCCACAACCCAGGCATGTGCCCTGAGTAGGAATTGAACTGGTGACCCTTCAGTTCACAGGCCAGCACTCAATCCACTGAGCCCCACCAGCCAGGGCAGAAAATAATCTTAAATTTCGTCTCTAGGATTTTCTTGCTTTGGGGGTTACACTGAACAAATCTGGTATCCTTACTTTAGACCACTTTCCCCAAACCTATACCAAGATCCATCCCCAAGTATGTTCTTTCAATGCTTCCAGGACAAATGAAAATTGACCTTAGTTATTTTTCTAGAAACACTGGAGGTAGTTGTAGCAAATCTTGAGAAGAGAAAGTAGTGTCTTGGAAGGCATCTTCCACAGGTGAGATTTCTGAACGGTCTTCAGGCAAAAGGAGGGCACTGTCCTATAACAAGAGTACGTGCTCCACTTCTGTTGGGCTAGAGGATTGCAGGAAATCTTATCAGTTCAAAGTTCTTGAGAGGATCCATCCAGATATCCACATTCTAGATCTTGGTCTTATTCTTTCCCTTTCAGGGCCCTGACTTATTAGGCATGTTTTGGGTTATTAATTAAACCTTCTTTTAAATTTTGCTACTCTCACAATCAGGTCTTGAGTCTGATTTTTTTTTTAATTTTAACCACAGTTGGTGCCCCTCCAGCTACAGAAAATACAGTATGCTCTCTCTTGCTTTCTTGCTTTCTCATTGTGTTTCAGTTTGGATAATTTCTCTCTTTAGGGTGAGTGTTATGTTATTTTTCATGAGTTTCCAAAATATTAGGTTTGAGTATTTTTAATGAACTTTTTATTTTGGAATAATCTTAGGTTTACAGATACTACAGTTCTCATTTACCCTTTACCCTTTTTCTCCGATCGTTAAAATCTTACATTCCCATGCTACATTTGTCAGAACTAAGAAATAAACATAAATTCTTTGTTGTTAACTTGGATTTTACCAATGTTTACATTAATGTCATCTTTTGTCCCCAGGATCCAACCCAGGTGTGTCAGGGTCCCCAAGACCAGTCCCGGATTTAATGATTTGCTAGCACTCAACAGAACTCAGCACATAGTCATCCTCATGACTATGACTTATTACAACAAAAGGAAACAAAACGAAATCAGCAAAGGGAAGTGACACACGGGGATGAAATCTGGAGGCACAAGCTTCCACAAGTTCTTTCTTAGTGGAGTCATACCGGACATGCTTAATCCTCCAGGCAATAAGTTGCAACAACACACGTGAAGCACTGTCTACCAGGGAAGCTTTTTGCAGATTCAGTGCCCAAGGTTTTATTGAGGGCTGGTCACCCAGGCACCCTTCCCCTAACATGCACCCAATGTCCGGACTCTCAAAAGAAAAGCAGGTGTTCAGCACAAACTACATTGTTAGTACGAATAGTTTAGGCACCACGAGCTATTCGTATCAGGGAATTATGGGAAATCTCTTAAAATCTAAGTTCCCAGCTGCCAGTCAAGAGCCAACCTGGCAACCAGGCCTTGCTAAGGATAGCAGTCTCAGGCCTGCTATGTTAACTCTTTTTTGCATAGCAGGTTACCACACTCCATTTAGTTGTCATGTTTCCCAAGTCTCCTCTGATTGTAACCATTTCTTAGTCCCTCCTGGTTTTTCATGTCCTTAACAATGTGGAGAAGTGCAGACCACACATCTTGTGTACTATCCCTGAATCTAGGTTTGCCTCATAGCTTTCTCATGCTTGGGCAGGTGTTATAGGATTTTAGAAAGAATACGACAGAGATCCATTGTCCTCATTACATCATTGTAGAGGGTATATAGGATATTTACATGATATCTGGTGAGGGTAACTTTCCACACATAGTAGATGTAACACTTGCCAAGTTCCTCCACTTTAAAGTTAGTATTTTCCCCCTTCTTTACTCTATTCTTAGGAAGCAGATCATAGGGTCTAGCCCAGCATCAAGGGAATTAAGCTTTACCTGTAGAGATTAGTATCAAAATTTATTATTGGAATTCTTCTGTAAGAAAAATTTGTCTCTTCTATTTACTTATTCAATTATTTTTAAGAGTATGAACTCATATTTTATAATTTAGACTACAATCCAGTAATGTGTTTATTGCTATCATAGTTGTTTTGCTCAAATTATTCCAGCTTTGGTAACTGGAAGCTCTTTCAGTTGACTTCTATGTCCCTTTGATGCATCTCTATCCTTTTCTTCTTTGGGGGGGGGGGCATGTCTTTACTTTCTCATACTACAAGATGGTCCAGCCTCATCTCGTGTATTCTCTGCCCCAGTCTTTGAATCAACCATTTCTCAAAAGAACCCTAGTTCTGAAGGTCTCTTTAAAGATTTTATTTATTTATTTATTTTTAGAGGGGAAAGAGAGAGGGAGAGAAACATCAATGTATGGTTGCCTTTTGTGTGTCCCCTGCTGGTAGTTAGCCTGCAAGGAACCGGCCTGCAACCCAGGCATGTGCCCTGACTGGGAATCAAACCACGATCGTCTGGTTCGCAGGCCCGCGCTCAATCCACAGAGCTACGCCAGCCAGGGCTGAAGGTCTCTTTAAAGGCTACCATAGAAGGCTTCTAGCTTTTATGATGTGCCCTGAGTATGCTGGTTAACCTGAGCTTATCCTTTCCTTCCTGCAGTACATTACTAGTAATTAACCAACCAACTTCACAGTCCTTATAATTGTCTCTATCTCTCTCAAGTGCCAGACCTATTACAGAAGCCAGAGCATGCCCTTCTACCTATACCCCTCTCCAACTGACCAGTCTTAGCAATTGTGATCTGGTACCCTTCACAAGTGCTTTGCAGGCTTACCCCTTCCTCTCTTGGGAGAGACAGGAAGGCTAGAAGGGGATGTGTTTGGGTATTTTCCTTCCCCCAGGCTGGTTAGGCTCTGGTAACATGTTTCTGCTGAGGTCAGGCCTCACTAAGAACAGAATTCTCAGGCCTTATTTCAGAATGGCTGCTTCCCTCCTCCCCCTGCAGGAAGCATAAGGGGATTTTCTCTAAACCTTCACTGTGAGAATCTGGTGGGGCTTCTAGAAGTAAAACTCATAAAAACTTGGGGGCCTGCCTGTGACTGGGTCCTCTGAACTTTTAAACTCAGATTTGTACACACTGAGCCTCAAGCAATTCATCAATTATAGTGGCGATCTCTGCTCCAGTAGATTGTGGTTCTCTGTGTCTGCCTGTCTGTCTCTCCAGCTTTGGGGGCAGCTGTTTGTCCTGTGAACTCCCTTCTCTGATGCACCTATAAAGAGTTGTTGGTTTTCAGTTCAGCACTTTTTTTCTTGTTGTGTGGAGATAAGTGACAACCTCCAAACTCCTTAGATGCTGTACCAGAAACCAGATGAGGGTTTTCTTCTCCTCTTTTCTATCATAAATACCAAAACTTTGGGCCCATGTGCTAGAAACCTTGAAATAAGCTCAAACTCTGCTTCTAATTTTCCATTTTTAAAAAAACAATTTTTAAACTTTTTGTTCACACTCTCTCTGCTGCTCTCCCCTCCTCCCTCCCCCGGGGCACCGCCCCCCTCAGGGTGCCAGGTCCCTGTTTCCCCCAGCCTCCCACTCTTCCCTCTGCCAGAGGGCGCCCACCACATGGTACCCCTGACACTAATGTGTTGTGTTGCAACTGGGATAAAAAATAAAGTATTTTTAAAAACCGCGATGAGATAATATGGCACACCTATTAAAATGGTGAAAAAAATAAATAAATATCATACTCGAGAAAGGGGCACCCATGTAGGAGTGAGAAGGGGCTGGGACCTACATGCTCTGTTACCTGGGTCGTGAGTCCATGAGGTTGCGCTTATTGCAGAGAGTCTTTTTGTTCTAAGGATATCGTATGGGCTGGCACAGTCCTACACACACACATGTGACAATTATCCTGAAACACCACCTTCATGGTTTTGTTCCCTTACTCAAGAACCTACTGGATTTCATCTGCCACAAGAAGTTCGGCCTGGGATGTCACTGTCCTGGCAAATAACTCACTTTTCCCTGCCCAGTAACCTTATTTTCCGTGGCTTGCTGTATCAGTTTTTGAAATCAGATGAAATTTCAAATCACAGCCCTGCCATTGACTCTGTGGCTGGAAAAATTGTTGAGTTCTAGGAACCTCAATTTTCTTATCTGCAAGTATATACTTCATAAGTTTGCTGTGAAGATGAAATAGGATCATGAGAGTTTCTAATATAGTAAGAGCTCTGTAGGGCTTAACAGCACTTACAAAAGAGCGTTTTGCAGTGATGAATGTGTTTTATATTTGCACTGCTCAATACAGTAGTCACTGGCCACCTGTGACTACTGATCACTTGAAATCTGGCTGGTGAAAATAAAGAACTGAACTTTTAATTTTATTGCATTGGAATTGATTTAAACTTAATAGACACATGCGGCCAATGGCTAGCATGTTAGTGCAGCACTAGACAACGTTGTAAAAACCAATTGAAGGAGAAAAAGAAGTGTCTTGTTTGATTACTTGTGTCTTAATGATATTTCACTTTCCAAACACACATGCTTTCCTCTCACACCTATCTTCTTCTTTTACCTCTTTTTATTTTGCACAGTTGCAAACTTAAGATTCGATTCAACATCCATATTCTCGAGAAATGTTCCTCAATGGTCCCAATCTGTCTTCCACTTCTCTGAAACTTTCACTGAACAGATATATAGTCAACATTGCACTACTTAGCCCTTGATATTTCTGACTTATCTTGCATGATTGTTCTAACTCCCCAAGAACACAGCACCAGAATCTGGGTGGCTTTTAAATTTTGTGCCCCTCCCAAGTATTTCACCTTTTACTTAGAACACTGAAAACACTACATTATAGACTGAATATTCATTTCCCCCCAAATTCATTTGCTGAAAGCTGACCCTCAATGTAAATGATATTTGGAGGTGGGGCCGTTGGGAGGTGATTATGTCATGAGAATACAGATTTCATTAATGAGCTGAGTGTCCTTCATAAGAAGAGGCCAGAGCTAGCTCACTTTCTTCCTATTGTGTGAAAATACCAGGTTGTCCGTCTGTGACCCACAGAGGATCTTACCAAAACCTGACCATGCTGGTGCCTTGATCTCAGCCTTGCAGTCTCCAGACGGTGAGAAATAAATTTCTTTCATTTATGATCACCCATTCTATGGTACTTGGTTATAGCAGTGTGAACGAAGACGCACTGAATAATACTACGTGGGACTGATTAGCCTCCAAAGGTTGCTTGCAAAGAACAAATGTCCAAATAACCAATAAAATATTTATTACATTTTTTTCTTTTTCTTCCTTTGTGTTACTTCATCTTCCCTACTCCTGTACATAAATAAACATATTTTTCAGGTATACTACACTTTTCGTGTTTCATTTAGTAAGCACTTACTATTTGCCAGATACTAGTGTTGGGGGCCAGGATTAATGATGGTGGGCATGAAAATGATGTAACAACTGCCTTCTAATGAGTTATATTCAGATGGAGAAACTGAGGAAAGTGATTCATTGAAGATTAGGAAAAGGAAATACCAGGTGCTAACTGAATAAAGACCTATGGCGTATTGGTATGTACCCATTTAAAATATTTTAGTTGCTCAGTTGAGAATAGGTAGCCCAACAAATTTGGTGTTAGAAATGCTTCTTCTTGTAATATGAAATCTAAGCTCTAATAAATTGAATAGATTTGATCCTTAGCCAAATGAAAAGAGAAACTATGTAAGAACAGTGTAGACAAAAAATCATTTTGGAAATCAGCTTATGAAAAAGATAATATGGAAAAGTAAAGGATAAACAGAAGTAATAATAACATTAAAAGGCCATATTATAAAAGAAAAAATGCACAAATTCAGGAAATTGTGTGCATGCACACATTTATGCTTTTAAAAAAATTACTAAGCTCTGGCTGGTGTAGCTCAGTGGATTGAGTGTGGGCCTGCAAATCAAAGGATTGTGGTTCGATTCCCAGTCAGGGCACATGCCTGGGTTGCAGGCCAGTTCCCAGCAGGGGACACACAAAAAGCAACCATACATTGATATTTCTCTCCTTCCCTTCCCCTCTAAAGATAAATAAATAAAATCTGAAAAAAAAAGCAAAAAAACAAAATTACTGAGATGAAGTTTCTTAAAAGCCCACAACTGAAAATCTGACTCAATAGGGCTCCTAGAGGAATTACCTGATTCTGTTCAGTAACTCTGTTTACTGGAAATATAACTGAAAAGTGGTGTAATGTAATTACACTAAAATTAGCTTAATTTTTACTTTATAATTTATTTAGAACAGAATTATTTATTTTTCCCTTTATCGTTGTCATTGCCATGCTATTCACAGTAGGTGGCAACATTGCTTCACTCCTCGAATCAACTGGTGTGGCTTTAACTTATGAAACCTAGAGGCAAACTCTGAAACAAATTTCAGGGACCTAATTTGGCCAAAATTAAAAACATTGTCCTTTCTATCTACCTTAAAAAGTCATATGAATAATACCTCATTATAGTCTACCAAATTTTGGTAGCTCTCTCTGAGGAGCACATCGTGCTTTCCCCACCCCTTCCCCGCTGGCGACTTTTCCTTGTCTCCCTTTTTCTCCTAAGCTCCAAGGACCCTTCTTTTGCAGTAACCTATTTCCTGAAGCCTGTTTCTTCTATGGCTCACTTCTACTTCTGTGACATTCTGTCTTTAGATTTTATTTATCTTATTCATTTTTAGAGAGAGAGGAAGGGAGGGAGAGAGGGAGAGAAAGATAGACGTGCAAGAGAAACATCAATCTGTTCCCTCTCACATGCCCCAGATGGGGACTGGCCCACAACCCCTGCATGTGCCCTGACCCGGAATGGAACTGGTGACCTTTTGGTCTGTGGGATGGGCCACACCAGTCAGGGCTATTCCTGTGACTTTCTAAATAAACTTTCTCAAAAAAACATGTACAAAGTTTTTACATATTCTACATTAATATTATAGTATAGTATTTGTTGACTAATTCATTTTACCAGTGAATGCCAATAAATCAGCACATGCTATTTTAAAATTAATATTTGCTTAATTTTTTATCATGAGAACTTAATAAATTGTCTCCTTTTAAGTTTTAATGTAAATATAGTATTTATTTCTATATAATTCCTGTGTGCTGGTCATTCATAATAAGAATGTTTAGTACACTTATGATGAACAGAACTCCATGAATCTCTGCCAAGGTACAATCAGAAGAGCAGTTTTCTGGGCAGGGCACTAAAACTCGACACTTATTTGAGATTTAAAATGTTGCTTTAAGGCAATACCTGGACATATGTACATATGCTATGGAGTAGTTACTTTTAATTGTCCTAGAATTTACTTCTTTTAGCTTTAAAGAGTACAGCCTAATTTTAGGAATCAGGATGTATTCAATATTTGTATGCAGCCATGTCCTCCTAAGATGTTATCTTTCAAAGTCTTTCTTTTTCTGAAATACAGAAGAATTGTTTTTAAAAAAATAACTGTCTTTATCTCTTGTCCAGTTTGGGTTTCCTGTTTTGGTTCTTTTCGTAATCACTGCCATATTTACTTGAAGTGAAACACTCCAAGCAGAGATGTGACAGGATTTCATACCAGGCAGTACTGTATTTCCATTCTTGGTTTCCAATCATTTCTTGAAGATACGGAGCATGAACTAATTAATTCCTTTAGGAAACCAATTTCAAATTTCTAACTCGTAATTAATACATGCCTTCTAACCCAGCATTCCTGCAACTTAGGTTGCTTTTCCCCCGAGTGTCTTATTAACATTACCTGAAGTTTATCTATTTTTTTTCCTAGTTAAGGGCAATTGTCAAATTGAAAAACATGTTAAAGATTTACATAAATAAGAAACTACATTTGTTGCTGAGATTCTCCACAAGTATACTCATGCTTTTACTAGCTATTGTATAGGTCTCGGATTAAAAATGAAGACAAGGCATCCTAAAGAAGCATTAAGTTTTCTTTGTGTCAAAAAATTATATGTAATATCAAATAATACCTCTCAAATAATGTACCAAAAGTTATGACTTGGTATTCTTCATATTACCTGTGCCTGACTTGTGGATGTGCAAATTGTTGGCTGAATTAATGAATGGATGCGCCTGAACAGTCTTGGTGTCCTGAACCACTACAATTTCATCCACATGCAGGCCTCTGATGACCTATTCTAAATCCCCATGGCTATCCTCAAGCTCCATGTGGAATCTCTCTGGGCATCTTCCTCCTGCTCTCTCATATTTTGCTCAGTGTCTCTGATTCCCAACCTACACATCATTCCCAGCATCCTCTTCTCTGCTGTGCCCCTTCTAATTGCTGCTTCAGTTGGCAAAAAACCAAATTCCACATTCTCACCAGTTTGACTTTTTGCCAGGTTTGCTCTAGCTTTGCTGTCAGGTTTGTTTTCTATCTTCCTGGACATCAAATTCTCTTACCCTTACACAGTAACTCAGGCTTAGCTCACCAAGCCCCTTCTTGGGGAACTCAGGAAAATTCAGGGGAAATGTGTAAATGCAAAAATGAACTAGAACATTTTTAACAATAGCTTATGGGTTATGAATAACTTCAGTAGCTGAAATAATAACACTAGATATAGAAGAGAAATCTAAAATGACAATAGGCCTAATTTAAAAAACAATAAGGGAAGAACTTGGAATTATCAGAGGGCCCACATAATAAAGGAGGGCACATCTGAGAGATAACATTGCAATCCTGAGAAAGAAGTGCTGTCTGTCACTATAGGAAAAGATGAGGGGCAAGAATTTTTTTAGGAAGGAGGGGGACATGGTACTGTTTTTATTTATCACTATACAAGTTTAAATTCCTTTGTAAAATAAATAAGTTGAAAAATAAATTAATTAAAATATGATTGGATGCTAAACTGAAATTCCCACAAGTAACACGTCACACTGCTAAACTGCAAGACAAGCAAATGTAGTGGTAAGTGGCTCTCTATAATAAAATATTTAAGATTTTTGAAATATTTAAGATTTTCCAAACAGAGAAGACATTCAGAGTAACCTAGAAAACACTTTAGTTTTCTATAAAACCATAGTCTAAAAGCTGTGGAAATATTTTTTATGTTCCTGTTATATAATACCTAAAGAAGATAATGACTTTTTAAAAAAATCCAGAAAGGCATCATCAAAGTAATAAATTATATTGGGGCCTACCATCTGAAAACAAGCCAAATGATTAAGAAAGACAGATGTTAAGATGTATGATCAGAGTTTTTTAACTCTAGCTCACCCATATATGGCACTATTTTTCAAAACACTGTCACACATTATTTCATTTGCTTATAAAAATTTAGTAAAAGTTAAGCATTATGGTCTTCATTTTTAAAATAAACATATGGATTGCATCCAAGAGGGTGGAGGAGTAAGTGGAAGCTACACTAGCCTCCTCCCAGGACCAATCAGGAATTCCAAGTAAATTGTAGAGAAATCATCTTGAATAACCAACTGAGCACTAGTCTGTGAGATGCTTGTGACCAAGGAAAGACAGAAGAAACCATTTCACCACAATAAGCTGGTAAAGAGTGTGAAGGAGGCATGAGAGGCCTGGCTGGGCTCTCCTGGGCAGCTGCTGAAGTGCCAGAGGGATATTTCAGCAGCTCAAAGGGTTCCCCCGAGAGTGTGGGGTCTAAACCACAGCTGGGCTCCCTACAGCACCAGAGCCAGAAGAGAACTCAGATAACATCCAGCTGTAAAAAGCAGTAGGGTTTTGGTCTGCCAGGGAGAGATGGCTGGAGACTCAGAGATCCTCTTAAAAGTCCAAAGCACAATATTTCATTTGTAGCCACTTACCCTAGGCTCTGGCAGAGGGAGGGCAGAGTGTACTAGAGACCCTTGACGAGAGTCTGGTGTTGGTAGCTCTGGAGAGAAAACTGAAGGAACAGCCACCAGGATCCTTATGCTGAGTCATTCCCCATACTGCAGGAGCAATTACTCTCAGGCAGAGCACTCCTCTCTGAATGGCCTCAGCCTGAGGGGAAACAATACCCCCACCTGCAGAAATTACTATGCCCCACCCTGTGGAGCTTAAGCCAGGTCGCTGTCACAGCATGATTAGATTAACAGCTGCTTAGTGTGGTGGCTGATTAGTTTAACTGCTAAGGTGGAAAATACAAAGCAGCCGAACTGGGAAGACAATCAGATCCCAAATGAAAGAACAAGAGATTTTTCCAAAAGAATTAGATGAAATGGAGGCAAGCAATTTATTAGACAAAGAGTTTAGCATAATGATTATAAGGATACTCAAGAGCATGAAAAAAAGACATAGAAACTATTAAAAGGACCAGTTAGAAATAAAGAATGCAATATCTGAAATAAATAATATACTGGAAAGAATAAACAGTAGGTTAGATGAAGCAGAGGATCAAATCAGTGATTTGAAAGACAAAATAGAAAAAACTACCCAGGTAGAGCAGCAAAAATAAAAAAGAATTTTAGAAAATGAGGAGACCTTCAGGCACATTTTGGACAACATGAAGTATAATAACATCTGCATGATGGCAATACCCAAAGGAGAAGACAGTGAGCAGGGGATCAAGAACCTACTCGAAGAAATAATGACCAAAAACTTCCCTAATCTGGTGAAGGAAAAAGTCACACAAGTCCAGGAAGCTCAGAGAGTCCCTAGCAAGTTGGAACCAGAGGCCTACACCAAGACACACCATGATTAAAATGACAAGGTTTAAAGACAAGGAGAGATTCCTAAAAGCCACAAGAGAAAAGCAGGAAATTGGTGTCGCCTACAAGGGAATTGGTGTTGCCTGCAAGGGAACAGCAATTAGACTGACATCTGACTTCTCAACAGAAACATTTCAGGCCAGAAAGGAGTGGCATGAAATATTCAAGGTGATGAAAAGCAAGGACCTACAGCCAAGACTACGTTACTCACCAAGGCTATCATTTAAAATTGAAGGAAAAATAAGGAGCTTCCCAGACAAGAAAAGGCTAAAGGAGTTTGTTAACACTAAACCAATACTACAGCAAATGTTAACTGGCTTCTTAGAAGGAGAAGAGGAGGGAGAAGGAGAAAAGGAGGAAGAGTAGGAGGAGGGGAAGAAGAAAATGTAGAAAGGACAACAGTCTAACAATAAGATATCACTACATGTGAATCTATCAATTATCATCTTAAAATTAAAGGCTTAAATGCTCCTACCAAAAGACAGAGGGTAGCTTAATGAGTAAAAAACAACTATATACATGCTGCCTCCAAGAGAGAAAGCTGTCTCAGATCAAAAGATACACACAGACTAAAAAGATATTTCATGGAAATGGAGAAGATAAAATAGCTGGCTTAGCAGTACTTATACCCAACAAAGTAGACTTTAAAACCAAGGCAAAACCAAGGCAATAGTAAGAGACACACACAAAAAAGACATTACGTAATGGTAAAGGGAACAATCCAACAAGAGGATATAACACTAGAAAATCTTTATGCACCCAACATAAGAGCACCTAAATATGTGAAGCAAATCTTAATGGACACAAAAGGAGAAACTGACAGAAATACAGTCATAGTTGGGGATTTTAACACCCCATTGACTTCAACGGATAGGTCATCTAGACAGACAATCCACAAGGAAACAACAGCCTTAAATGACACACTAGATCAAATGGATTTAATTGGTGTCTTCAGAGCATTTCACCCTAAAGCAGCAGAACATACAGACTTTCCAAGTGCACATGGAATGTTTTCTAGGATAGATCACATGTTAGGACACAAAACAAATCTCAATAAATTTAAGAAGATTGAAATCATAGCAAGCATCTTCTCTGATCACAATGCTATGAAACTATAAATCAATCACAAGAACACTGAAAAACACACAAAGACATGGAAACTAAATAATAGGCTATTAAACAATAAATGGGTTAACAATGAGATCAAGGAACAAATCAAAAGATACTTTGAAATGAATGAAAGTGAGCACACAAATAATTCAAAATTGGTGGGACACTGGGAAAGCAATCCGAAGAGGAAATTTATAACACTACGGGCCTGTCTTTGCAAAAACAAGAAAAAACTCAAATAAACAATCTAACTTCACACTTAAAGGAACTTGAAAAAGAATAAGAAACAAAGATCAAAGTGAGTAGAAGGAAGGAAATAATAAAGATTAGGACACAAATAAATGAAATAGAGTCCAAAAATATGATCAATGAATCCAAGAGTTGGTCCTTAAAAGATAAACAAGATTGACAAACCATTAACCAGACTCATCAAGAAAAAAAGGGAAAGGACCCGAATAAATAAAATCAGAAATGAAAGAGGAGAAATAACAACTAACACAAAAGAAATACAAAGGATTGTAAAAAAATGTTATGAAAAATCATATGCCTACAAACTGGACAATCCAGATGAAATGGAGAAATTTCTGGAAACATACAATCTTCCAAAAATAAACTAGGAGGAATCATAAACTTTGAGTAGACAGATTATACCTAAGGAAACTGAAGCAGTAATCAAAAAACTCTGAACAAACAAAAGCCCTGGACCAGATGGCTTCACAGTTGAATTTTCCCAAACACTTCGGAGAAGAACTAACACCTCTCCTTCTCAGACTATTTCATAAAATTCAAGAGGATGGAAGCCTTCCAAACTTATTTTATGAGGCCAGCACTATCCTAATTCCAAAACCAGACAAAGACACTGCATAAAAAGAAATCATAGGCCAATATCCCTGATGAATATAGATGCTAAAAACATCAACAAAACATTAGCAAACCAAACACAGCAATGCATCAAAAAGATCATACACTATGATCAAGGCGGATTTATTCTGGGAATGCGAAGTTACTAAGATATTCACAAATCAATAAATGTGATTCACCACATAAACAAATTGAAAGATAAAAACCAAATGACCATATCAATAGATGCAGAAAAAGCACTTCATAAAATCCAGCACCCATTTAAGATAAACTCTCTGAAAAGTAGGAATAGAGGGAACATACCAAAATATAATAAAGGCCATATATGACAAATGCACTGCCAGCATCACACTCAATGGACAAAAACTATAAGCATTCTCCTTAAGAGGAGGAAAAAGACAGGATGTCTACTGTCACGTATCTTCTTCAACATAATACTGGAAGTCCTAGCCATAGCAATCAGGTAAGAAGAAGAACTAAAAGGCATCCAAATTGGAAAAGAAGAAGTAAAACCATCTTTATTTGCAGATAACATGATTATGTACATAGAGAACCCCAAAGACTCCACCAAGAAACTACTAGAACTGATAAATGACTTCAGCAAAATAGCAGGATACAAAATTAATATCCAAAAATCAGTTGCATTTTTATATGCCAATAGTGAACTAACAGAAAGGGAAATTAAGAAACAATCTCATTCACAATTGCTTTGAAAAGAATAGAATACCAAGGAATAAGTCTAACCAAGGATGTGAAAGACCTGTACTCAGAACATTATACGATACTGAAGAAAGAGATTAAGGAAGATACAAATAAATGGAAGCATATACCATGTTCAAAGATAGGGAGAATTAACATCATTAGAATGTCCATACTACCCAAAGCAACTGATAGATTCATGTAATGCCCATCAAGATTCCCATGACATATTTCACAGAACTGGAAAAAATATTTCAGAAATTTGTATGAAACCAAACAGACCCTGCATAGCAACAGCAATCCTGAGAATGAAGAACAAAGTTGGAGGAATCATGCTATCTAATATCAATCTACACTATAAGGCCATAGTATTCAAAATAGCATGGTACTGACATAAAAACAGACACATGGATCAATGAAACAAAATTGAGAGCCCAGAAATAAACACACACATTTATAGTCAATTAATACTCAACACAGGAAGCAAGCATATACAATGGACTAAAGATAGTTTATTCAATAAATGGTATTGGAAATATAGGACAGATATGTGCAGAAAAATGAAACTAGACCACCTTCTTACACCACAAACAGGAATACATTCAAAATGGATCAAATACTTAAATGTTAGAGCCAAAACGATAGGATTCCTAGAAGAAAATATGGGCAGCAAAATCTTAGACACTGCTTGCAGAAATTTTTTATGAGATAGATCTCCCCTGGCAAGGGAAACAAAAGAAAAAATAAACCAATGGGATGACATCAAACTAAAAATTTTTGCACAGCAAAATAAAAAGACAAGCCATAGAATGGGAGAACACATTTGCTGATACATCTGATAAGCCATTAATATCCAAAATTTATAAAGTACTTACAAACACCTAAACACCTAAAGTACTCAACACCTAAAAAACAAACAACCCAATCAAAAAATGGATAAAGGACCTGAATAGACACTTCTCCAAGGAGGACATACAAATGGCCAACAGACATATGAAAAGATGTTCAACATCACTAATCATCAGAGAAATGAACATTAAAACCACAATAAGAAACCATTTCACACCTGTCAGAATGGCTATCATCAATAAATCAACAAAAAACAAATGCTGGTGAGAATGTGAAGAAAGGGGAATCCTTTTACACTATTGAGGGTAAAGTAACTGGTGCAGCCACTGTGGAAAGCAGTATGGAAATACCTCAAAACGTTAAAAATGGATCTGCCTTTTGACCCAGGGATCCCAGTTCTGGAAATATATCCAAAGGAACCCAAGACACTAATTTGAAAGAACACAAGCATCCCTATGTTTATTGCAGCGTTATTTACAATCACCATGGTATGGAAGGAGCCCAAGTGTCCATCAATAGATGAGTGGATAAAATAACTATGGGACATTTACACAATGGGATTCTACTCAGCTGTAAAAAAGAAGAAAATTTTACCCTTTGTAAGTGTGGACTGACCTGGAGAACATTGTGATAAGGAAATAAGCCAGTCAGTAAAGGCAAACACCATATGATTTCACTCATATGTGGAATCTAATGAACAAACTGAACCAACAAGCAAAACAGAGACACACTCATAGATGGAGAACAGATGACAGCAAGTTGGGTGGGTTAGGGGGTGGAGGGATTGAACAAAAAGGAAAAAGGACTCATGGACATGGACAATAGTGTGCTGGTTGCTTGGGGAAGGGGATATAAGAGGACTAAATGGTAGCAGAAAAAATACAACAAAGATCAAATAAAAATAAAAAATAAATAGCATGTAAAACTATGAAGGGAAGTGGTAAGTGATAATATACCTCCTAACTGAATATTAATATATTATAAGTGGGGATATTTCTTTGTAGTTTATGAAAGGGCCATTTAAGACAATGAGCATAATGACCATAAAACATTATACAGTAGATAATAAACTTGAAATATGTTTTTAAACTCAGTAAGGTTAAGTCCTCAAAGTCAAGTGGTTCTAAAGAAGACTAAGATCAATTTGTAGATGATATATCCAAAATGAGTTCTTGTTCTTCCACAAAATATCCCCACAGTCTGAGTGAAATCTTAGACGCTAAAAACAACTCTCACATGAATCCAAATAAATTGCTGTATTTTTCTAAATATCTTGTATGGGAGTCTTAATCTAGTACCAAACTACTGTTCTAGGACTTACTTTGGCCATAAGATGACCATCTTCTGTATTCCACTTAAAATGAAATGATCTTTGCTTTCCAAATTTATTAGCACACTAGCAGCATCCAGGCATAACAGTTATTAGAGGAATAGCAAAACGAAACCCTAAGTCAGGGGCGCCAAACTCATTTTCCCGGGGGGGCCACATCAGCCTCGTGATTGCCTTCAAAGGGCGGAATGTAATTTCCACTCCTTAACTGTTAAGGAGTAATGAACAACTCTTATACAGTCCAAAGGGCCAAAATTATTTTGGCCCTTCATAGGCAGCCCCAAGGCTGATATGGCCCCTGGTGAAAATGAGTTTGATACCCCTGCTCTAAGTGTAACAAGTAATTTTGCCATTCCTATACTCAATACAAGTGTTCCCTATTCTTGCCCCGGCTAGAAAATAAAATGTTCATGCTCTTTGTGTACTCATAAAATGATCTGGAGGTTTAAGCAGAGACAAATGAAAAATGCATTTTTTTCTTCAGCTAGTGTCAAAATACCTGTTAATTCGTTGTTGGTTATTAACTACATCTAGCCTAACTGCACACATATTAAGCTGTGATATCAAGTCAGAACTGAAGAAAGGAAAATATAGTTCCTAAATACTCCATCATAATCCTGTGGTCTTTAGTTATATGACATTTATGAGGTGTTAACATTTGTTTCCTAACAATCTTTCAGATAAGACTCATTAGCTGTGTCAGAGAAGGATGGGCCCTGGAAGGGGCAGCTAGTTCTTAGAGATAGCAAATAGCTTGCCTTGGAGCACAAGCATACATACCTTTGTTACTCAAACCAGCAAACCTCTTGTTCATACCCCTTTCTGTTTCCTTTTATCAGGCTCCTTAAGTCCAGGATGCTACCACCCTGCTCTAAATCATCCCAGAGTCAGATGTTGGACACCTAATGACCATACCTATAGCCCGGAGCCCAGAGAAATTATTCAAACTATCTGATCCTAAACATGCTCTGCAGTTTACCCTGCCTCATGCATTCCTTCCCACGAAAACCAGCACAGAGACTTTTGCCCACCCTTTGCCCTCGCTTGTTCTGCCTCCTGATGGACCCCGGTGCTTCTTCCCACAGCCCTGCATGTCCTGGCGTGCCCTCTTCCTGGGAACTGCAAGTAACCATCTCTTTTAAATTGCAATTGTCTGCTGATCAGTTGGCTTCACCACACCTGAGTGAAAACAAATTCCCACATACATTTTAAAAATAAGAGATGCAGGATATATAAAAAAAATTGATCTCAGAATGAGATAAAAATCATGTAAAATAATTACACGAGAAAAATGTCCTCTCAGAATGCCATAGCCCAGTGGACTTTAATGTAACAGACTAGGAAAAGGTCACTGATATGGTGTCAGATCGCTTGTTGTAGCTGATCTTTGAGACTACCTACCGCTTACTAAATATTGGTATTGTATTGTAGAAGAATATCGACAGTTATTTGGAAAGCTTTTAAAATACCTCTCCCTTTTCCAACTACATATCTGCATGAGGCCAGGTTTTCTTCATACACTTGAACCAAAACGACACATTGGATGCAGAAACAGAGCTCAGAATGCAGCTGTCTCCTATTAAGGCAGCTCTTAAATAGATTGGAAAAAGTGAGTGATATTCTTTTCACTAACTCTGTTTAATTTGGAAAACAGCTTTATTTTTCATAAAACCATTATTATTGTTATTTTTAAATGAATCAATCAATGAATCTTTTCCACGTTTCTCAGTTGTAATTTATAATATGATAAATATCAAAAGATAGAAACTGTTCTTAAAAATAAAAAGAGGCCATAAACCAACATTTTGAGAACCACTGATGTAAAAGAATAGACACAGGAAAAGCTGGAAAAGCAATGGCAGCAGCCCTGTGGAACAACTTGGATTGCAAGCTAAAATAAGGGGTTTTTTCATAGAGGTAATGAAGTCTTGAGCAGAAGGATAATATGATGAAAGGACGTTTTTAGGGAGAGAACTCTGGTATATGTGCTTATGTACGTAGGACAGTTTGAAAACGATGTGTGTCTGTTTAGTGTGTTTTGGTGGCAAGGGAGCAGCATCTGAAGCAGAGAAACCAGGCAGGAGGCTCTTGGAGAGTCCTGGACACAGAGTAATCAGGGTCTTAATCAGTAAGGGGATGGAAATAATAGCTACTCTTTGCTAAAATATGTTGAGTGCTTACTATTTGCCAGGCACTATGGAAACAACTTGGTGTGAATTATCTGATTGCCTTTTCTGTAGTCTTCTAATAGGTAACTTCATAAATTACACTTAAAAGGTGAGAATGCTGAAGTACAAAGAGGCTTTGTCCTACAAAGTAATATAGGACAGCCTGTGAGGGAGGAAGCTGCGCTTTGAACCCAGGGAGTCTTCTAAACATCCTGAGCAGAAAAATCAGTGCATCATAAAGGAAAAATCATTGCAGGCATCGAGTGAGTGGGACAGATGCCTTCAGTGTCCTGTTATCCTTAACGGGCATTGTATCCATCCCCAGCCACCATGAATACTGGCTGCTATTGGCTCACAGCTGCACCCTTTTGGGGAGGATTTCCCTTGGCTGACAGGAGATGATTGGTAGGCATGGGAGGCTGGAGGTGGCTCACAGCCAATCAGTGGCTGTGTGGGTGTGAATGAAGACCTTTGTGGTAGGTGTTTCACTCTAGCTCCCAGCTTGCTTGAATGCTCCCTGTAAAGTCAGGCAAAGACCCCTTTCTGAAATACACCTTTGTCTGGCCTCTTTCCCTGCCCTCTCCTGCTACCCTCACTCCCTTTTAGTCTCAAGAAAGGAGTCTCAGGAAACCAGTTGTACATGAATCTCTGTCTTAGGCTCTGCTTCTAGGAACCCTATTGACACAGGAGGAAAGCTTATTTTAAAATATCTTTTGGAATCCTATTTTTAAAGTTTTTAAATTTTTTTGTTTATTGATTTTTTTAGGGAGCAAGAGAGAGAAATATCAATTTGTTGTTTCACTTATTGATGCATCCACTGGTTGATTACTGTATGTGCCCTGACTGGGGATTGAACCCACAACCCTGGTGTACCAGGACAATGCTCCAACCAACTGAGCTCTCTGGCCAGTGCCCCTTTTAGAATTCTATTCTTGTTGTGGGCCACAGATATGACAGCTATCTCTGAGATGGATCTGTAATATAGTCTCTCATTAACTTTTTCTGACATCAGATACCTCAAGAAACCCATTAAAACATTTGGACTTGAGGCACAACATTTCAAATCACAACTCCAATTAGAACCTTCAGTGATTTTTTTCTAATCAACCTATTATGGGCACTCAATTTTCACCTTGGAACAAGGTGGCAAACACAAGGCCTGCAGCTGAATCTGGCCCTCCACCTTGTTTTATCCAGCCCAGCACCTTGTTTCTACCTGGCAGCAGCACCAAGCTCTTGCTCAACAGTTAAGGAGTAGTTATAGATAAGTTACAGTTAACTGTCTTGCTTAACAACGAGCTTAACAAGTGAGTTTGACACCCCCGCCCTAGAAGAATCGCCTTCAGTGCTGGAACTTCCATGCTTTATGTCCCACCAGCACTTAGTATGGTGTTCTGTACTTTGAAGATTTACAGTGAATTCATTAAATAAAAAGAAAAATCTCAGAATTTATTAAATCATTCTACAGTCATCATTATGCTAAAGAATATCTTCCTCAGAATCTACCAGTCATACCTCAGAGATATCTTGGGTTTGGTTTCTGACCACCCTAATAAAGTGAATACGGCAGTAAAGTGAGTTGTAATCTCGTTTGCTAGGGGAAGGTCCTGCCTTTAGTTTGTAAAAAACAACACTTGTGAAACACGATAAAACAAAGCACAATAAAACTGAGGTACGCCTGTGTAGCTCTTTCATGAGCATGGGACTCACCTGGGGGAGCTGACAAACCAAAATTAAGGGTTCTCTCTCTCTTACCCTCCTACATGTGATTTTAATTCTCTAGGGCTGAGGCAAGTTTAGGAATTTGCATTATTTTAGCAATGCCACAAAAGATTTTAATGCAGGATGTCACTGGGTCACATCTTGAGAAACACTGCTTTAGAATATTGAAACATGACATAAAATTGCCTATTATAACACACACACAAGATCTGAAATCTAAAGGGCACAACCTTCTCTCTCAATCACCAAAATTATCTTTTACCCATAACTATCATTATAAGAAGTGCAGGCCAATTTAAGGATCTTGGAACATTTTTACTTGCCAAGTTTTAAAAAATATGTTTTATTGGTTATGCTATTATAGTTGTCCCAATTTTTTCCCTTTGCCGTCCTCCACTAGGTACTCCCCACTCCCTCCAGCATCCCTCTCCCCTTAGTTCGTGTCCATGGTCATGCATATAATTTCTTCACCTATTCCATTTCCTCTATTGTTCTTAATATCCTCCTGTCTATTCTGTACCTACCAATTATGCTTCTTATTCCCTGCACTTTTCCCCCAGTCTCCCCTTTCCCCTCCCAACTATAACCCTCCAACTTATGTCCATGTCCATGATTCACTTCCTGTTCTGCTTGTTTGCCTAGTTTGGTTTTTAGATTTCATCGTTGATAGTTGTGAATTTATTGCCATTCAATGTTCATAGTTTTGATTTTCTTCCTTTTCTGAAATAGTCCCTTTAACATTTCATATAATGGTTTGATGATGGTGAACTCCTTTAGCTTTACCTTGTCTTGGAAGCACTTTATGTGCCCTTCAATTCTAAATGACAGCTTTCTAGATAGAGTAATTGAAGATGTAGGTCCCTGCTTTTCATCACTTTAAATACTTCTTGCTAGTCCATTCTTGTCTGCTAAGTTGCTTTTGAAAAATAAGCTGAAAAATAAGTCTTATGGAAACTCCCCTGTAGGAAACTTTCTGCTTTTTTCTTCCTTCTTTTAAGATTCTCTCTTTATCTTTAATCATTGGCATTTTAATTATGATGTGTCTTCATGTGGCCCTCTTTGGGTCCATCTTGTTTGGGATTCTCTGAGCTTCCTGGACTTGTATGTCTATTTCATTCACCAAATTAAAGAAGTTTTCTTTCATTATTTTTTCAAATAAATTTTCAACTTCTTGCCCTTTTTATTCTCCTTCCAGCACCCCTATGATTTGAATGTTCATACATTTGAAGATGTCCCAGAGGCTACTTATACTTTCATTTTATTGAATTCTTTTTTCTTCTTGCTGTTCTGATTGAATGTTTTTTCTTTCTTATGTTCCAAATCATTGATTTGATTCTCAGCTTTAACCACTCACTCCACTTCAATGCCCTGTAAATTTTTCTTTATTTCACTTAGTGCCCTTAGCACCTTCATTTATGCCTGGATTTTTTTTTAATGCTGTTGAAGTACACAGTGAGTTCCTTGAGCATCTTGATAACCAGTGTTTTGAAGTCTGCATCTAACAGATTGCTTATCTCCATTTTGTTTAGTTCTTTTTCTGGAGTTTTGTTCTTTTCCATCATCTAGGGCATATTTCTTTGTCTCCTCAATTTGGCAGTCTCCCTGCATTTTTTTCTATGTATTAGGTAGAGCTGCTTTGATTCCCTGTCTTACAGCATGGCCTGTTGTAGAAGAGCCCAGCAGAAAGTTAGGTGGAACGAAACCTTAGTTAATTGCCTAGGTGGAGTAACCTCATCATAGCTCTGTGGTCCAGTGTGGGGAAAGCTCAGAGAAGGGACAATGCCACTGCCTGGCCTCTGGAGTTTTGTCTGGGAGGAAGCTGTCTTCCAGTACTCGCCCAGTACTCCCAGTACTCCCAGTGTCTGATGCCAGACACTTTAGTATCTCCCCATATGTCACTTGTACCCTTCTAGCTGTTGCCCTGGTGCTGAAGGCTGAGTGAATAAGTCTAGGTAAGTCCTAAGTCCATTGTGAGCCCTTTAAGAGAAGAATCCTGAGAGTCTTGCAGTTCCTTCCACTGCCCCAACCACACTGGTTTTTACAGCCAGAAGTTATGGGGCTTATGTTCCTGGTGCTAGAACCCTGGGCTGGGTAGTTTGGTGTGGGACTGGGATACCTTGCTTCTGAGGTATTCCTCCCAATTTTTAACCACCATTCATAGGTGTGGGACTGCCCATTTCTCATCTCCATGTCTCTACTCCTCTTTGAGTCTCCCCCTCTCCTACCCATCTGGATGAATATGGTTTCTTTAATTCCTTGGCTGTTGGATTTCCAAACAGCTCAGTTTTCTGATGATTCTGGGTAATAGTTTTTTTGTAGTCCAGTTGTAATTTTTGCTGTGGTTGCGCAAGGAGGTGAGCTGTGTTTCCATACACCTCCATCCTGACCTGTTCTTAGACTCATCAAGTTTTATTGAGATTATTTCCTTAGTAAACATGAGAACAATGAGAAAATAATGTTTCTGACAAGTTTAGAATGTGTATATGTCCAAAATCCCATACAGGGTATCATTAGATGCCTCTAACATGCTATTAGTTCTCCTGGGGGCCTTGGCTATCCCTCTGCTCATCAACCACAGTGATTTGTACGGCCTTCAGGCAATTCGCTCTTCCATCCTTCAAAACAAAAATACAGTAATCAATGCTTTCAAAATGTCTCTGAAGTAAATGACCTCTGCCACCCAGAAAGCACTATTAAAGTGATATCTGCTCTGGGAAATTGTTGCTGCGACATTAGCAGTTCGCTGGTGACTGCAATGGCCATGAGAAAGCCGGGAGTTGTGAGCTGTCTCAGAGGGGTTAGCGCTCCACACTGAAGGCCCGCGATTTACAATGAACCATGCTGTGACAGACATCTGAAAGGCTTACAACAGAATTAACCCAGCTTGTTCGTAGTCTTCTTTGCCTTTAGGAACAACCCTAAAAAGCCTGTGAGTGGGGTGGCCAGCTGTGGCACACTGCAAGAATGGGCAAAAGCACTTCCTCTCTCTCATCAATAAATGTGTAGTTCCAGGGCTTATTTTACTCTGCTCAATTGTCACGAGATTTTAAGTGTCTACGTAGCTAACATTTCTTCTTAAAACATGATTCTGTAGCTTAAGACATGGGAAAAATTTTCCCCAGCATAGAGTAAACTCCCAATAAACTGAAATTCCAACTGTAACCAAACACAAGCCCGGCTGCCTGCTGCTACGAAAGCCAGTGCTGGAGAGGCAGGTGCTGATGTAAAGGAAAGTGGTATTTTTTCAGGCGCTGGCCACTTGGAAGACAGGCGACTCATGTCTCAAAGCCCTCTCAGTGGAGGCGGAGGTTTTTTATGAGGAGGGAGAGGGGGGCAGAACAGAGCTCAATGGAGGGGGGTTGAAAAGTTCCCTGTGTGCAGATGAGCACAGTCCATTTTGGTAAGGCAAGTGATGGTCCAGTGCATGTCATCCTGATTTAGTCATTCTGGCTCCACAACATTCTGGTTTTATGTCATCCTGGCTCCATGATTGAAGCTCGGCAAATCTCCCGGAGCTGGGATGCCTGAAGGTCAGAGTCTGTATCTTTTGAAGCTAGTTCCTAGAATTCTTATACAAACGTGCTCATTTACAACCTACGTTATGAGTCACCGTCAGCACTTACAGAAACAATATCAAAAAAATGGTGGCGTGAGTTACAATTTTCTACTGTTGCATAGCCAGATAACAAAATATTAAAATTAACTACACGTGCCCCGGAGGAGTAGCTCAGTTCTTTGGGGCATCATCCTATACACCAAGAGATTGTGGGTTTGATCTCCAGTCAAGTGAATGCCATTCATCAGTTGAAATGCAAAAACCCTAAACAAACCATTAGCAAATCATATTCAGCTAAATAAATAATGCCAATAATCACACAAGAAATAATGGACCAACTACATTAAAGTTTATAGCGTCTGTTCATCAAAAGATACTATCGGGAGATTGAAAAGAAGATCATTGAAACTCATATAAGCAACAAAGAATTAGTCCAAAATGTACAAAGAATATCTGTGACTCAATAAGAAAGATACAGATGCTCCCATAGAAAGATGGTTAATAGAAATAACCAGAAATGTTGTTAAGATGAAGCAGGAATTGCTCATAAACATATGAAAAAATGTTCAAACTTTTCTTGGTAATTGCAGACATTCAAAATGAAACCAGAGAATGAAAGAACTTCACATACCAGATGGAAAAACACAGGTCACTAACCTAATTTATTTCCTCCTCAGATCTACTCCTATGAATCTACCAGTTTGATTTTCACTAGAAATTCAACAATGTTTTGAATTCGCTTCGTTATAGATAAGTGGGAAGAAACTCACCGTACATAATGAATACACTACTTTTCCTGTCTTTGTCCTGGTTCTGATTGCTACGTGGAGGAAAGTGTTGCCAATGCACCATCGTGACCTTTTTCTTTCTACTTTTAACCTATCTCTGTGGTGTATTTATTTCTAGGCTGATGGTATTTTCTTATTTAAACACTTAAAAGCTTAAATATCAAAATAAGCATTTCATAAAGTTAGATATATTGATGAATTGTGATTCTTTTATTATGCTGGGCAACAAACCAATTGACTTCTTAAGCAAAAAGAAATTATGTGCCAAGATTTTGCTTGAACTATGTTCCCCACATAAGTCCGAACTCATATTTTTTCCCTTGGGAGGGGACTGCTTTTTCAAACACACAAAGATCTCCAGAGGGACAATTTCAGGTTGTTGGCATCTTAAAGTGAGTTCTTTTATCAGAGGCTCTCCCCCAAAGCAGCAACAAAGGGCAGCATGAAGTCTAAATCGGACACCAGGGAAAGGATATCTGGGCAATAAAAGGAGAGAGGGGGAATGGGCAAGTTAAGTGTGGAAACCACAACAGAGCACAAGCTTCACAAGGCGCTGGGCGCTCCTGTCAAACCCTGTTTTCAGGCTCCACGTTGTCTCTCCTAATAATCGCCCTGAAAAAATTCCAGATGTAATCAGTTACATTTAAGTGGTAACTTCATTTGTGAAAATAGATACGGGTTGCCAGGCTACATACAGAAATCTCCGGGCACTACTATTTTGCAAAATTTTGATAGTCTTTTATGTTTAATTGTGTATCCTACCAGTGTCCTCAATGAAAACAATTCTTGGTCTTTATTAGCCAAAAATAATCTAAATTTTTTTTCTATGAAGAAATCTTCTAATATAAAGCACACACTATAAAGCAGGAAACAATTTTGGATACTGGATAATGACTGCAGTGATGTGCCCACGTGATGATACACCAAGACCTTAACAAAGAACTTTGGCTCAGGTTCCTCGAAAGAGATTATTTCTGATAGATCAAGGAATTCCGATTCCAGCCTCCAAGTCCCTGTGCAGGCCAGTCTTCTGACTCCTGAACAGGTCACTTTTTTCATATAGACTTATGTTTTCCATGTGATAGGTGAATTTATGTATTTCCACTTTACAATTTTGTATAAAATATCAAACCAATATCACATGGTTAGATGTACAAAATCAGATTAGAATCTTATAAACAGTATCATATTAGTTTCATAATATACCCTAATGAGTCAGAGTTAAACCATGTGTCATTTTCAAAGAAGAATTCAAGTCCATTTTTACCTTGCATTCAAAACAAAAAAATGCAAAAAAACCACTTTGTTTAAAGTATATTTTATTGATTATGCTATTACAGTCATCCTATTTTTATTCTCCCCTTTGTCACCCTCCACCTGATACCACCATTCTCTCCAGCATTCCCCCCCTTAGTTCATGTCCATGTGTCGTTCATATAAGTTTTTTTGGCTTCACATTTTCTACTATTCTTAACCTCTCCTTGACTATTTTCTACCTACCATTTATGCTCCTTTTTCCCTGTACCTTTTCCCCCATTCTCACCCCTCCCCATCCGTGTTGATAGGGCCTCCATGTAGGCCCTATTTCAGTGATTCTGTTCTTGTTCTAGTTGTTTGCTTAGTTTGGTTTTTTGGGGGGGTTCAGTTGTTGATACTTATGAGTTATGGGTTCATTGTCATTTCTTGTTCATAGCTTTGATCTTCTTTTTTTTCTTAGATAAGTCCCTTTAACATTTCATACACTAAGGGCTTGGCGATGATGAACTCCTTGAATTTGACCTTATCTGGGAAGCACTTTATCTGCCCTTCCATTCTAAATGATAGCTTTACTGGATAGTCATGTTGGATGTATGTCCTTGCTTTTCATGACAGAATACTTCTTGTTGGCCCCTTCTTCCCTGTGAGGTTTCTTTTGAGAAATCAGCTGACAGTTTTATAGGAACTCCTTTGTAGGTAACTCTCTTCTTTTCTCTTGCTGCTTTTAAGATTCTCTTAATCTTTGACCTTTGGAATTTTAATTATGATGTGTTTTGGTGTGGTCCTCTTTGAGTCCAACTTGTTTGGACTCAAACAAGTTGGACTCAAACAAGTTTGGACTAAACTTGTTTGGACTATAAACTTCCTGGACTTGTATGTCTATTTCTTTTGCCAGATTGGGGAAGTTTTCTTTCATTATTTTTTCAAATATGTTTTCAATTTCTTGCTCTTCCTCTTCTCTTTCTGGCACCACTATGATTCAGATGTTGGTGCGTATAGTCATCCTAGAGGTTCCTAAGCCTCTCCTCATTTTTTTTAAATTCTTCTTTCCTCATTCTGTTCTGGTTGAATGTTTATTTCTTCCTTTTGTTCCAAATCATTGACTTGAATCTTGGTTTCCTTCTCTTCACCGTTGGTTCCCTGTACATTTTCCTTTATTTTACTTTGCATAACCTTCACTTCTTCCTTTATTTTGCAGCCATACTCAATCATTTTTGTGATCATTCTGATTTCTAGTGTTTTGAACTCTGCATATGATAGGTTGGCTATCTCCTTGTTGCTTAGTTCTTTTTCTGGAGTTTTGATATGTTCTTTAATATTTCTGTCTCAGTGCACCTGTTACATTGTAAGGGGAAGAGCCTTAGGTATTTGCCAGGGTGGGGCAACCCAGGTCACTGCATTGCAGTGGTGTATGTTGGGTAGGGGTGGGGGTCAGAGAGGGAACAATGCCACTTGTTTGGCTCTCACTCAAGTTTCAGTCACTTGCCCCACTTCTGCAAGTGACTGGCATCCTTCCAATTGCTGCCCTGGTGCTGATTCCCTGAGTAGGTGGGCTTGTGTGTATTCTAGGACCCCATGGGCCCCTGAAAGGTACTCTCCTGAGAGACTGGCAGTGTCTTCTGCCTCTGCAGCCCCCACAGATTTTTACAGCCAGAGGTTATGAGGCTTTATTTTCCTGGCACTGGAACCCTGGGTTGCTCTGTCTCTCTTGGGCTGGGATTTCCCACTGCCCAGTTGTTCCTCCTGATTTTTGTCTACACATGAATGTGGGATGTCCTGGTACTCCAAATGCTGTCTCACTTGTATCCTCTCTGACTGGCTACCTGTCTCCACCCCTCCTACCAGTCTGGGTGAATGTTTCTTCTTTAATTCCTTAGTTGTCAAACTTCCATACAGTTCCATTTTCTAGCAGTTCTGTTTTTTGTTTGTTTGTTTGTTTGTTTTTTAAATTGGTTGTTATCCTTCTCTTGGCTGTGCAAGGAAGCAAAGTTTATCTACCTAGGCCTCCATCTTGGCTGGATTCAAGGTGCATCTCCATGTTTAACTTTTGAAGAATTGTCAGACTGTTTTTAAAGTAACTGTACCATTATACATTGTTATCAGCAGTAAGAAGGTTCTGATTTCTTCATATCTTTACCAACAGTTTTCATTATTTGTCTTTTTTATTATAGCCATTCTAATGAGAGTGAAGTGATATCTCTTTGTGATTCTAATTTGCATTTCTCTGATGCTAATGATGTTGAACAACTTTTTATGTACTTATTGTCTTCTTTAGAGACATATTTATTCAGATCCTTTGCCCAATTTTTAAGATATTTTATTTATTCCTAGAAGGTAAGGGAGAGAGGAAGACAGGGAGAGAAACATTGATGTATGAGAGAAACACCAATCACTTGCCTCCTACATGCCCCCAACTGGAACCCAGCCCATAACCCAAGCATGTGCCCTGACTAGGAATTGAACTGGTGACCTTTCCTTCTGTGGGACAATGCACAACTCATGGGGTTATTTGGCTTTTTATTATGGAACAGTAGGTGTACTTTATATATTCTAAGTAAAAGTCCTTGTCTCATATACGAATTGCTAACAAATCTCCCATTCTGTGAGTTGCTGTTGCATATACTCAATAGTGTGGTTTGACACACAAATGTTCTTAATTTTGATCAAGTTAAATTTATCTATCTTGTTATTGTTGCTGCTTGTGCTTTTTGTGTCATATCTAAGTCATTGCTGAACTCAAGTCCATGAAGATTTACTTCTGTCTTTTCTTCTAAGTTTTTATTATTTCAGCTATTGCATTTGGGTCTTTGACTTATTTTGAGTTCATTTATTTATCAGAGAAATCCCTGTGTAAATATGTAATCAACTTAGACTTTAATTTTATGAGGCAAACACATAAGGCAAAGTCTATATATATTTCTTACAGACAATTTTAACACAGAGGACACTAAATATATAGATAGACATTTCAAAACATCCAATTGTACAGTGATCATAAGATCTGACATTCTACTTACAATTCTTGAGCAAATTCTTGAGTGTAAATTCTTGAGCAAAACCAAAGTTATTAATTGGTCTTAAATCAACTTGCACTCCCAAGTAACTAGAAGTCTCTGGGAAAATACATTAGATTGAGAATGAGGTGATGATTAGCGGTCTTCAAATTTACATGTTTATCTTTAGCTGAGTGTCTAAAGTGCCTAACTATGAGATTAACTTCTACCTGTAGTAATTTAGAAACTAAGTAATTTGGACCAATTCTCCCATTGAGGATAACTTAAAATGCTAGGAAAATGCTAAAATTCAAACCAAACAAAATAAATAAATAAAGCAAAACTCCAGAATAAATTTGTTTGGAAACATCAAATTCAAATAAAGACTTTAAGGACAATATCTGAGAAAAGCTGAAAATCCAAAGTAAGCTTGGTATTCATAGTTACTTTCTCCCTGGAAGCATCTGCCAATTAAAGAAGAAAAATCAAGAGCCCAATCAGTACTTTTATTAGCCTCATGGAATTAGGATGACAAAAGTTGGAGTCCAACATCTGGAAGGATCCTCAAGGGAAGAGTAGCCATGGTAAACCACTCTCCACGTTTGGGCTGGAATCTCAAAAGGCCGAACCCTGGGAAAACTAGTGAACAGAATATAGATCAGTTCTCAGGGACTAGATTTTCTGTTATGTGAATCCCTGGAATTTGATTAAGACTATTCAAGATTGCTAGTATCCCAGAGCTTGGCAGAAGAAAAACAAATTTACTATGCAGTATAATAACATTATTGTAAGTATCAAATTATTTGTTTAAGCATTTTAAAATACAATGTCTAGCACACAATAAAAAATAACCAGGTACCCCAAAGGATGTGACAACATAATTCAGAACCAGCAGAAATAATAGACAATAGAATTAGGTCCTCAGGATCCCTTGTCATTATCAGAAATAAACTTTAAAATAACTGTATTTACCATCTTTAAGAAGGTAAGATGAACAGTTTTGGGAGATATAGAAAATAAAATACTTGAAAATGTTTCATATAGAATCCAAGAAATAAAAACAAATTAATAGCTGGAATTAAAACTCAGTCTATACACATTAGAACAAAAAGTATATTGAGGATGAAGCACCAGGAGTCAAAAGGGTGGGAATTATAGGCAAAATTGTAAGAGGATAAATTGTAAAAAGCAAACATAGATATAACTGAATCTTAGAAGAAGAGGGAGACTAAGAAGAGACATACCTAAAGAAATAACAGCTGAGAATTGTCCCAAAACTTATGAAAGGTTAAGTTTAAAATTCAAGATTTTCTATCAACTCTAAATAGAACAAACCAGAATAAATTCATACCTACATTTATCACAGACAAATTTGTGAAAAGATAAAGAGGAAAAAAATCCACCAGGGATTTGGAGGGAGCAGCCAGAGAAAAAGAAGACTGATTGTTGTCAGAGGAGCAAAAATTAGAGTAAGAGTGTTCAACTAACTTCTCAACAGAAACAATGGAAGCCAGAAGACAATGGTATGATAACTTTGGGGCGCTGAAAGAAAATAACGACAAAACCAGAAATTCATGCATAGTGAAAATATTCTTCAGTAATGAAGGGGAAATCAAGACATTTTTATACAAACAAAAACTGAAAGAATTAGTCACATGCATATCTACACTAAAGGGGATACTATTGCCTATTCTTTTTTTAAAAAAGATTTTTATTTATCTTTAGAGGGGAAGGGTTAGGGAGAGAAATATCAATGTATGGTTGCCTCTCGTGAGTCCCCTGCTGGGAACTGGCCTGCAACCCAGGCATGTGCCCTGACTGGGAATCGAACCGAGATCCTTTAGTTCTCAGGCCTACGCTGAATCCACTAAGCTACTCCAGCTGGGTCCTATTGGGTATTCTTTAGGCAGGAAAAAAAATGATCACAATTGGGAATATATATAGCAGAGAAAGCAATGAGATTTAAACATTTGAGTAAATCTAAATGAAAATACTGTTTATTTACTGCATAAACAGTAATAATAACTTTTGGTCTTTAAAATATGGAGAAAATAAAGAACAATAGTATTTAGAAAGGATAAAATATTGTTACAGTGTCCTAAGAGTCTAACATTTTCTGGAGAGATGGTGAAAGTACAAATATATATATATCACATTTTGATAAATCACAAATGTAATAATTATAGTAATCACTAAAAGTCTAATAAAAGAGTAAATAATTTCCCAGCTAATAATAGGTCAAGGAAAGGAAATTGAGTTCATGTAATAATTGGAAATTTGACTAAGCAAGAGAAATTTCAGTGAAATATATCCTTCAGAAGACACAATCCCATTTTTGGTCATCAAAATTTGAGTAATTGTCATTTATTTAGGGTTCTAACTTTCATTTATAGCTGTCTTACCTTTTCATTATAATCTCTAAGAAACCAATTGTTTCCCCAAGGATTTTTTAAATGTTATATTTTATGCATTTTATTCTTAACTCAAAATAAAATGAAATGAAATGTGCAAAATAACCGAATGTCAAGTAACCGGTTATACAGCCAGCTCATTTACACTGAATTAGTAATTTGCTCAAACAGTCTGCCATTTATGTTAATTAAGGAAAGATTCTTATGTTATACATTTACAGAATGACAAAAATGTCTCATTTGCTTCTCTATAAATGTTATTGTTATCTTAAGTTTAAGTTCTTTTCCACTATTAGCCTCTTAGAGTAAGTCCATATAAGGTTGTCATTTTCATTACTATACTTTTATTTTACTGTAATTGGGAGACTCTTCAACTTAAAAGTTAAATAGGTATTAAAAACACATAAGATTCTGGGCTTCAGGAAGCTCTAAATGTAATTTCAACTCCTTAACAGTTAAGGAGTTGTTACATTTGTACAGTCCTAAAATTACATTTGGCCCTTTGAAGGCAACCACAAGGCTGATGTGGCCCTTGGTGAAAATAAGTTTGACACCCCTACTTTATGAGCTTTCTATCTTTTCATGTAATTATGCTCTAATGAAATCTTGTTAATAAAAATCTGAGTACCAAAATATTCATATAATATTATATTTACCCTACATCGTAAAGATTAACCACTGGCATGGTTGCATGAATTTGTTCTGAATTTTTGTTTAGCCAATTAATTTTATGTGCATAGTTTAAGGCCTCAGTTAGTGGTCGGAATGATCTGGGAGAAAAGGGACATTTTATTATTAGTTTACATTTCCTATAATCACTGAGTAATTGTCAACTGTCTGAAATAAGTAAAGCCTTAAATTTCAACTATATCTTGGCCACGGACTTCCTTTGTCAACTCAACTTCTCTAAGCTTTTCAGTTTTCCTCTTAGTAATCTGTCCTTGGCTTTAAGGTGTACTAGCATAATTTGATCTCTTGGGAGAAAAGGATTTCTGCAAATTTAAAATAGTTTATTACCCTTCATGGAATACTCATATCTAAATTCTTTGGCCTAAATGCAAATCATGTGTAGAACCCATCAGCGTCTCTAAGTTCAGTGAGTACATAGTGTGTGCCATGTTATGGTTCATTGTTTCCTGAACTTGTTGCATCTAAGAGGCTGCTTTCCAGTATTCCCCCATGAACATTTGTTTCTGCTGGGATGGCATCTTTCCACCCAACATTTTGTTGTTTACTGTGATTCAGAAAAGCATCTGTAATGGAGAGCTTAGCTTATCGCACTTGGGGCTTCAGGCTCAGTTGAAGTACCAAGGAAATTCTAGGAACAAAGTTTAGACATGAGTAGCTCCTAACTGACTTCAAAGTGTCTGTTCTATTTTGTTCAAAGACTTGGGGGACTGCTACTTCAGCAATAAAGTGTTATTGCTCCGTATGAGAGCTGAGCTTGCAGAAATAGGAGGTAAACTAAATGGTAAACATAGATCAATTCAAACAACACTTCTGAATTGGAGTTCATGTAAATCACTAAAAGGTGAGTTTTACAGTTACCGTCAAAAGAATCTTTAAAGTTGAAAACTGAACTTTTCTCAATGAAGAAGGTGATATTGAAGGGTCAGATCACTAAAGAAAGTCAGAGAAATGTGACTATATAAAGGATACAGATAAGGGGAAAACAGCATAGACATTAGAGCTAAGAAAAGATTAGTTTGGACCCTGTGAGGCATGTGGCATGATACGAAATCCTAGAAGTGGGAATTCACATTTGATTTGAATATTTAAGATTAGAAAGTTCTCGGAAAAGAAATATTTTATGTATAACTAAAGGATCAAACCTGGAGAAGTATTTTAATTTTTTCTTATATTTATTGATGAGAAAGAGAAACGTTGATTTGTTATTTGCTTGTTTATGCATTCATTGGCTGATTCTTGCGTGTGCCCTGACCAGGGACTGAACCCTCAGCCTTGACATTACCAGACAACACTCACACAACTGCCAGGGCTGGAAAAGTAGTTTAATAATGAAAATACAGAGGGAAGAAGGGCTTGGGGAAAAAAACAGAATCAGCTGACATTATATAAAAAGAGAAATAAAGATATCAAAAGAGAAAGGAATGAAGGACAGAAAAGAGAATTAAACATACATGAATAGGATGGTGAGAAATGGGCATTCATCTTAGTTCTTTTGCAGTGTTACCGCTGTTGTGGTTTACAAAATGCTTTGAACAAGGATCAAGTCATACAATTTCACCTCCTATAATGTGTGCTCATGGAAGAAAAAGTTTGCTAAGTAAGCACGCACAATCAATTTGAAGCATACAAAGATATCACAATCCTCAAAGTTAGAGTCCTTGCAAGAATAAGCATTGCAGGGAGACACTTGTGTCTGAGAGAAAACAAAGCCAGAGGGCTCCCCTGCTGGGCTGACTATCCTAATGATCAGAGAACCATTGTTTCTTTCTGCTCCTGTGCATCAAATAGGCTGACCCCTTCAACTTAAACAACCTCTCACCAGTGCTGAGAGCATTCTCTGTGGGCTCCTGCTCCCCTTCTCTAAAACCAAAGGCAATTGGCAAAGAGCCAGTTCTTAGTACTACAGTCCTTGGCCCATTTCCATCAGCAGGGAACTCCAACACACACACACACACACACACACACACACACACACACACTCACTTTAAAAGCTCGGTTCGCATTTGTTTTAGCATTGATAAAAAGAAGAAGAGCCTTGGCAGGGTGGCTCAGTTGGTTGGAGCATCCTCCTGCACACCAGAAGGCTGCAGTTTCAATACAATCAGGATACATAACTAGGTTGTGGGTTCATTCCCTGGGGCACATACAGGAGGCAGTGGGGCAACGTTAACCTCTTACTTCGTCTCTATCTCCTTCTCCCTCTCTCTCTTTCTAATCAGTAAACATACCCACGGGTGAGGATTAACGGAAAAGAAGAAATACTCCAATATTCCTTTTATGTTAACTTTGATCTCTTGTCACTGAACTTTACTTTAGGAAAAGCCTCCTTATGATGGATTTTTAAAAATGGAAATTCTAAAGTGGTATATTTAAGGATAAGGAATCAAAAATAAATGCAAGCAAATTGCATTATTACAAAATACAGAAGTATAGTCTTACACTGTTAGCCAAATTTCCTCGGAAATAGACCTTCATCGTAAAATGCTATCAAATTTTAAATAATTTTAATATATTTATGTGAGGCGTACATGTATTTATTTTCCTTGGCTTTAAGTGGGACCTACTTCTATCTTTCTCCTTTCAAGCAAAATTAACCTCTCTTATGAATAAGAGTTAAGAATTCTAAATATCTGCTTACTGGGAATAGAATTGCATCCACCATTAGGATATTTGCATTTTATACTTTTGATAATTAATTTACCACCCACTTTGTTTTTCCTCTTCTTAGTACAGCTGTGTTCCCTCCACACCCAAATATGGCCTGGGTCCTGATCACAAGAGTAAACTAACTTTATTACAGCCATTGTCTGGCCAACTCTTTCCTCCTCCACCAGGCTCCACCCTTCTCGGGGATCTTGGGTCAGGGCTGAAGAGTGGGGAGTGGCAAAGAGCCCTGGAAATCTGCCTCTGTTCTAGTCTACTGAAACTAGTTGGCTGTGTCATCTAAACAAGGCCAGTCACATCTGCAGGCCTTGTAAAGTAATGAGGTTAGACTATTTGTCATCGAACATTTCTTCCCCTTCTAAATCCTGTGATTTTAATAATGCTTTCAGGTCCACTGTTTTTTGAAGAGGGTAATAACCCCCAAATCTGAAAGTTGTCTCTCTGAAAAGAGACCACATAGCAAGAGAACTCAAATGTCATTACACAGTCATCACTCAGTGAATGTTTATTGAATACCTACTATCGTCAAGGCTTAATGCTAATTCGGCATTAAGTGTTCATCGATTGCACTTATATTTGTTTGTTCTCAGACTGTTTTTATTGAGGTGAAGTTTAGTGCGTTTAGTACATATCTCCACAGTGCTATAGAACGACTGTCTCTCAGTTCTGAAACGCCTTCACCGCGCCAGAAAGAAACCTACCTGTCAAGCCATCAGTGCTCTGGTCCCCTCTGTCAACCTCTATTAGCCACTAGTTTGTCTTCTGCAGCTTTACCTACTCTGGATATTTTCTATAAATAGGATCATACCATAAGTGGCCTTTTTTTGTCTGGCTTCTTTACTTAGCATAGTGCTATGGAGATTTACCCATGTTGCAGCAGCTATCAGTATTTCTTTCCTTTTTCTGTCTGAATAATATTCCATTATATTTATGATACATAACATATTACATATAATTATATATATAATATAAAATAGAATATTATGAATGTCACAGTTTGTTTATCCATTCATTCATCCATTGATGAGTATTTGGGCAGTTTCCCTTTCTGGCTATTGTAACTAGCGCTGTTAGGAACGTGTGTACATCAAAACAGCTTTTAGTATCTAGTCAAATATGGCTCAAATATACAGTTTATGGGCGAGACTTTAATAAACACTTTTGGAAGAAGTTAACTATCTTCCTGTACTGGATTCAATCAAAGTCAGTACATTGTCATCTAATCTCTGGCTTCTCTTATTTCTTTGTTCCTGGTTTTACTACTCAATAAATTGAGAAAATATATCGACTCTCTCCTAATCCTTGCTGTGTTCCTATAAATGCATAAGTATAAAACTAGAATCCAACAAACGTCTTTATAATCAATTCCACATACAGTCATATAAACAAAGAGCTATTAACATAAAAAAAGAGAGAAAAGACTATGTTTTACAAAATATTTCCAATGGATCGATTACCTACTGGGAAGGGGAATCAGAAGGAAGTGCCAGGCTATTGCTACTCGGATCAATTAGGGCACCAGAGAAGTATTTGTTTCTTCTTTAAATATGACTTTTAAAAAACTAGGTTTTTCAATTTTACATTTGTTTTTCTGCTCAGACTCCAAATTGCAAAATCACTCACTCAAACTGATGCTGTAATTTTTAGATACAGCTTAATAAATACCTCATGCCAACTCCTGATCCACATATCCAAGACATCTGTGGTTTTATTCGTTTCTCGGCTTAAGCAGTCCTTAATGATCCATGTGCTGTTTTCATTCTTCGGTTCACTGGCTCAATGTAAATTTGTAAGAAACCTAGTAGTTGGCAAAAACTAGTCCTCACATTAACACGCACATACATTCAGTGCTCTCTTATTCTCTTTATCAACTGGAAGATTTTGGCTTCATATGCTTCACTAATTTAGAACTATTTATTTTTAATATCTCACCATAAACCCTAGGTTGAACTAGATATAGGTTTAAAATGATATAAAAAATTTTGCAGACTAACAAAGAGATTTGCCTATGTGAGTCTCTAAAATCTTTCTGTTTTTCTAAAATAGTAGACTTCATTATTTCTAGGGTGGTTCGTTTACTGCTCTGGCCTGAGTTGATTTCTTCAGTCTAATAACAAATCCACGCTCTCCTCACGTACACAGAGTGATGCAGCTGCCCTTCATCCACTCAGTGGGGAAAAACAGTCAAGTTAGTTCTTTGAATTGAGTTCCATTAATTCTTTAGATCAGATAGGCAGAAACAGAATGATCATCTAGGTATTAAATAGAATCTGACTGCAGATATCATTTAAGTTTATGACCAAGTATAGGCACACAGTGTTATGAAATGGTTACACCCACAAAAAGCCATGAATTGAATTGAATTTTTAACATTGAATCACCTTAAATACATTAAGGGATCTCAATAATTTTTAAAAAATCACTGTGGTATCTCCTATAAAGCAAAGTAAATTATTTCCTCATTTTTTCAAGAAAAGTAAATTATTTTCTAACTTTTTAATCCATTTTGCAAAGTTACATTTTCATATTGGGTTTGTTTCTAAAGCAAGGTGCTAAAGTATCTTAAGTAATAAACTTCCATTTACATAGGTTTTTAATTTCCAAATATTTTCTCAGCTGTTGTGGTACACAGTTGCACTGTGTAAACCAGTTACTCGTGAGTTAGGTATCTCAGGTTTTACTGCTGTGTGATCTGAGAACCAGCACCATCTTCAAAGGATTACGTTAGAAACACAGAATCACAGGCCCCACCTTAAAACTACTGAATTAGAATCTGCATTAAGAAAAATCAGCTGCTTTGCCCTGGGGTTTGTAATGGTAAATCTAGGGCTAGAACTCAAATAAATATTCTACTGCTCTGTAGCTCAGAAATTTGTCATCTGACTGTCCTGAGTTATAATACACGAGTAACATGAATGTGCGAGAATGCCCTTCCAGACAAAAAATCAATCTGGAATTTTTATTGTGCCCATGATATGTCCTCAATGGCATCTCACAATAAAACATGCAGGACCCAGGAAACAAGGCCTGGCTGTGGACAGAGGTTTGATGGGTCTTTGGAGGAAAAACTCATCTGTTTTCTCTGTCAGATTTTCAGCATCAATTTTATTATCACTGAGAATGAGATAACTAACATTGATTTCTGTAACACATAAGTAAAAGTAACAGGAATTAAACAGGACACTATAAACTGAAGAGAAATAAAATATACCCTAAATTGATTAAACACCATAGTAGCATTTTCCATGGACAAATTAATGCTTTTTACAAAAGTAATGATTTCTTTCCTTACTTCCTCATTGCCGTGAGTAAACTATAAATGAGACCTAACTTCTTCAACAAAAATTACCTTGCCCCTGGCTCGCCAAGGTGCTTTTATAAGATTGTTATCTAAAGAAAGTTCCTTTTCAAATGCAAATGTAATAGTGGTGATATATTAATATGATAATAAATGATCATTGGGTTTGCTGGAATTTGCTTATCTGATTGGTACAGAACAGGGCCCTCAAGAAACAATCTCCAATCCCAGGTTTATACATGTACAAGTGTGGTGGTAGGAGGAGGGGTACCAGGAGGAAAGATGCAGGGTTGGGGGCAACCCTGGAGATGGTAATAAACAACAGAGACGCTAAATTCTATGCTGCTTTACACTCGCAGAGTGCTTTCCCTCGTTTGCTTCTTATAAGGTCTTGCGGTTCATAGTGAAGAAAGGGGAGACCAAAAGAGGCAGGAAAAGCCTCGAAGAGGGCAGATGCTTGAGCCCAACGAAGGGAGAGCTGTGAACTTGGAGCCACAGTCCCTTTGGATTCTGTCATTCAAGTACTTTGGGTCACCAGCAACTGTGAGCCCGAGTTTGCCTTCACCAAGGAAAGTGCCTCCCGGAGAGCAGTTCTCTAAGACTGACCTGCTCGAGCTCACAGTTCTAATTGACTCCGGAGAGTAAAGTTCCCTAAGGGAATACCCTTTCGTTTATATTTAGAAAAAAAATGACTATTTTATAGTCCTTTTAGTCCTCTTTTACTGTGCCTTTCTAGTTTACCTTAGAAAAGGAATTCCTAAAAAGAAGGAATGTTAAATACTGGAATAGGTAACAAGAGAGGTTGTGAAATCATTATAAATGAAATATTTTTTTAAATATATTTCATCGATTATGCCATTACAATTGTCTTATTTCCCCCTTCATTCCCCTCCACCCTGCACACCCTTCCCCCACCATTCCCCCTCCTTTAGTTTATGTCCATGTGTCACAAGTTCTTTAGATTCTATATTTTCCATACTATTCTTGCCCTCTCCCTGTCTATTTTCTACCTACCATCTATGCTACTTATTCTCTGTACCTTCTCCCCTCCTCTCCTCCTCCTACTCCCCTGTTGCTAACCCTCCATGTGATCTCCATTTCTATGGTTCCACTTCTGATCTAGCTGTCCTCTTGGTTTGCTTTTGTTTTAGGTGTGGCTGTTAATAACTGTGAGTTTGCTGTCCTTTCACTGTTCATATTTTTCATCTTCTTTTTCTTATATAAGTCCCTTTAGCATTTCATATAATGAGGGCCTGGTGATGATGAATTCCTTTAACTTGACCTTATCTAGGAAGCACTTTATCTGCCCTTCTATTCTAAATGAAAGCTTTGCTGGATAGAGCAGTCTTGGATGGAGGTCTTTGGATTTCATGACTTGGAATACTTCTTTCCAGCCCCTTCTTGCTTCTAAGGTCTCTTTTGAGAAATCAGCTGACAGTCTGATGGGTACTCCTTTGTAGGTGACTGTCCCCTTATCCCTTGCTGCTTCTAGAATTCTCTCCTTCATTTTAATCTTGGGTAATGTAATTATGATGTGCCTCAGAGTGTTCCTCCTTAGGTCCAACTTCTTTGGGACTCTCTGGGCTTCCTTGACTTCCTGGAAGTCTATTTCCTTTGCCAGACTGGGGAAGTTCTCCTTTATTATTAGTTCAAATAAATTTTCCACTTGTTGCTCTTCCTCTTCCCCTCTGGTACCCCTGTAATTTGGATGTTGGAGCATTTAAAGATGTCCTGGAGATTCCTAAGCCTCTCCTCATTTTTTTTTTTGTCTTCTTGTTTCTTCCTTCTTTTCTGTTTTGTTGTTTCTTTCTTCCTTCTGGTCCACTCCCTTGATTTGAGTCTCAGTTTTCTGCCCATCACTATTGGTTTGCTGTGCATTTTCCTTCATTTCACTTAGTGTAGCCTTCATTTTTTCATCTAATTTGTGACCAAAATCAACCAGTTCTGTGAGCATCCTGATCACCAGTATTTTGAACTGTGCATCTGCTAGGTCAGCTATCTCTTGGTTGCTTAGAAGTATTGGTTCTGGGGCTTTGAGCTGTTCTTCTTCTTGAGTCATAATGTTTTGGTCTGTTTGTGCCTGTTAGGTATGAGGGGCAGAGCCGTAGGTGTTCACCAGGGCAGGTCAACCCAGGTTTCTGGGTTGTGATGCTATATGTGGGGGCAGAGGTCAGAGAGGAGCAATGATGTTTTTTCTTCTCTCTTTTAGATTTCAGTCCCCTCTGCCACTTCCCACAAACAAATTGGGCCCTTCTGGTACTGGTTTCCAGGTGTGTGGGCCTGTGCACCCTCCAAGACCCCGTGGGTCTCTCCAATGAACTCTGTGAGCCTGGGAGCCTCTCCCAGGCTCCCAGGGAGAGGGAGACTCCCAACTTTCAACCCCTGAAAGTTTTTCCAAATGGTGCTTTTAGGCTTTAATTCCTGTGGCTAAGGCCCTGGTTTGTGTGGTCTGTCTCACAGCTCACTCCTTTGCCTGGCTTATCTGCATGTGAATGTGTGACCGTGGTCAGCCAGCCGCCTTATGCCCTCACTGGGTCTGCCCGTTGCCACCCCACACCTGGGATCTGCTAATTGCTGCCTGCGTGCCTGGGTCGATCTGGCCACTTTTTCCTGCACAATCCCTCGACTCCGTGACCCCACTTTGCCAGCCGCTGACTCCACCCCCTTACTGGTCAGGCTGAATGATTCATTGTTATGGGACTTCTATACAGTTCAATTTTTCTATCTGTTTTGGTTGCATTTTTGTTACTAAATCTTGGTTGTGCGAGGAGATACAGTATTTCCACCTATACCTCCATCTTGGCCGGGAGTCCTATAACTTATTTTTTTTTTAAATAACAAACTAACACCTAATTCCTTCAGGATGACTAGATAGACACTGTCTAAAGGTAGGACAATGGACCAAAAACTTTTTTGGCATTTCTGTTCAGCAACTCAAAGACACATGCAATGCTTATTTTAAAAATTAGGCTTTAGTATTAAGCTCCTAAACATTTCAGGATTTCATAAGAGTATAGGAGTTTTGTATTTGACATACTAATTTGGCTGGCAAGAGCTGCAGTGTAAGGGTACTTAATGAAACAGTTACATTCATATTCAGATGATTCTCAGGTGCTATGTAATATGAGAAATCAGTATTTGCTTTATGCATTTTTAAAAATCCAGTTATTCTTTATGGGTCTTCTCTTGTTCTTCATCATTGTGATTATAAATTATATTGATATCTGAAGTATAAACATCATGTGATAAAAAAGAATGATATCTTAGTGAATTATACAAAAATGAAAAAAATGTTTTCAAGTTTCTCTTACTTTAAAGTTCGTTTTTGCTTCTTGTTTGCTTCAGACTGGAGATGCTGTTATTTAACTATGGAGGAGGAGTTGATCAGTTACTATTAAATTACAGAATATGCATATTCAGCAGACTTTGATCAAGCTTTTAAAAAAAACTTTTGTTTTATTATATTTATTTTCAGAGAGAGGGGAATGGAGGGAGAAAGAGGGAGAGAAATGTACATGAGCAAGAGAAACAATCGCATGCCCCCAACCGGGGACTTGGCCCACAACCCGGGCACATTCCTGGACCAGAATTGAACTGGTGACCTCCCTGTTTGCAGGCTACAGCCTCGTCCACAGGGCCACAGCAGCCAGGACTGATCAGGCTTTTGATACATTTTATAAACTTGATCCATCTATGAGATTCATCGTGATTTTTGAATTATATGAATTAAAATAGTAAACAACAATGTACTATTAATGACTTATTTCTTTTATTAAAATTAAACTTAAGGTGCTTAAATGTTAAAAGACACATCTTAAAATATTTTATAAAATATTATATCTACTTATTTTATAATTGTACTTGATAACATATCTGGAAAATGGTACAAGTTTAGTGACTAAAAATATTAAAACGGATGAGATGATTTCATTTTCATATGAATAAGTAAATATTGAGGATTCTTCTGTTTAGGAATAAACTAATCAATTTATAGTGCCATATACAACCATGTAGCTATATACACATAAAGATTTTTTAAAAATGGTCTCAGTTTGCATATGATTTTTGCGTACTGCAGTCACCAACAGGGAAAAAATCATTATTTTTATATATACACAGTGTAAATAAATATATTCATATAATATACATTTGTACATGTAACCACCCCCCACACAAATACACACACACCAAACATATGCCAAAGTAAAGGAAAATTAATAAATCCATAAATATTGGGCTCTTCTTCATCATTGCTTTCTTTAAAATAGAATTTATTAATTTTCAAAATAAACTAAATAAAACCGCTTAATCCAATAAAGTGCTTGCTAAGCATAGATCTCTGATAATTCTGTATAAAATTTGGGAATTCAAATTAGATAAAAAGTATTTATTAAGGAAAGCTACCACTTTGGGTATGTGTAGCATTTGACTCAAAATCATAAAATGATTGCTTTGTTTTTCAAAAGAAGTTCTACTCAGTGAATGTGCCAGTTGAATTTTCTTGGCCTTTTGTGACATCAGCCATTTGCTTGATATAGTTTTGGAAGTACTGATTTTTTAAATAGATTCAGCTTTTCATTGGGTTAGAATTTTAAACAATGTCTTTTTATACCATAACCAGCTTTTTGAAAACCTGAAATACATAGGAAGTTAAAGTATCTATGATGTCACCATTTAAATGTCACCCCATCCCTATCTTTCTGCTCCCATTATTTAGCAATATTTTCAAAAGGAGCTCGCTGTGAAGAGTTTAATGCTACAAATTCATTTTATTGTCCCCTCTTTTTACAGCTGGATCAATCTATACAAGCTTTGCGCCCCCCCCCCAAAAAAGGATTAGGCCAACCATACTTATCTGTAATGTACTTCCCCCCTTATTTGTCTATCTGGGCATCTCTTTATGTCATCATACATAGATTTCCTCAGTTTCAATGACTGCATGTGTTCCAGGGTATGGTTACACCATAATCTATATAGGTATTCCCCATGGATGTTCAAACTGTTTGGGGGTAGATGTTTTTCATTTATGCTCCTAAAAGCACTATTTCAGGAGCCATTACATAGCTTTATGTACTTGTGTAGCATTTACGTAAAGTAGATTTCTCCATAGACCATTTCTTGCTAAAGTCACCATACCCCACATAGTCAATGAAACATTTCTTTAGCATCCTCTCTGTTCCTTGGCACTCTGCTTTCCCCCCCACCTTGTTTGCTGCTGCTTCTTAGCCTACTTTGCCCCCACCTCCTCTCCAAGGCACCATTCCCAAGCTCAGTCGAGGCACTCTTCTCTTTACATATTATGTTCTGTTTCTAAACAACTTCATCAATGACCAAGGCTTTAATTAGCATGTGCACAAGAAATGGCATCTATATTTATGTTTTTACCCTAGACGTCTCTGGATTTCCAGAGCTATGTAGATTGCAACACATTTTTTTTTTACTTTTTAAAAATTACTTTTGATTTATTTTTGTACCTCACACTTCTCTTCATAATCTTAGGTCCCAAAATATTACTGCCACAAACTCATTTTATCTAAAACCAAAGTCATAACTCTGTCAAACTCAGTCTTCTCCCCCCCCATTTTTATCTTAGTGAACAGTACTGTCCTTCAGATAGTTGCACAGTAGAAACAACTACCCATATACAATTCATCAACAGCACAGTTTTACTTTGTAAATATTTGTTCAGTCTCTCCACTTCTCTATGTCTCGTAATAAGGCAACTAATGCATCCTACTGCTATCTCTCATCACTATAATATCTTCTGATTGAGTTCTGCTATCTGTTCTTGCCCTACTCTAGTCACATTTCCATTTATAGTCAGATTGACCTCCCTCCTCACTGGCGGCCTTGCAGCCACGTCAACCTTCTTTCAATTTCTCCAATGTTTTCCCATACTGTCTCCATCTGAAAAACGTTTTTATTGGTTTACTTTGAGACTCTGGTGGTATATCAAGGAAAAAATAGGCAAGGTTTCTACTTCTAAAAGAGCTCACCTTCTACAAGGATAAATAGAAAAAGAGATACAAAAAGCAAACACAAAGTAAGACAAATATCAGAGAGTGATAATTATTAACTGCTATGCTAAGAATAAGTTGAAGCTGGTAAAAGAGGGAATAACTAACTGGCTCCTCCTTTAATGGGTGAGCAGGAAAGACCATCCTAAAGGAGCCACTCCTATATTTGAGATTTGAATGAAAACATCATCAACCATGCAGAGATCATGCGGAAGAGGTTTCCAGGCAAAGGGAAGAGGTAATACAAAGGCCCTGACATGAGAGTGAGCTTAGCTTATTGGACCAAGGTGGTAAGGGTGAAATGGTGACAAATGAACAGACTGAGGAAATGCTTGTACATGCTGTTCTCTTCTGCTGAAATATTTTCCCTCCTCTTTACCCAGCATATGCCTATTCATTCTTTGATCTCACTTCTGGGGGAGGCCTTTCCTGACCCTGAAGTTGTGATCAAGTACCACATATGTGTGCATCATGTACCTTTCCTTCATGGCATACATCACAGTTGTAGTTCAGTTACATTAATATCCTTGGTGACTTGATTAATTAGCCCCCTTAATGAATACTTGCTCCATGAAATTCAGGACCTGTCTGTTTTGCTCAATATGGTTTTCCTAGTTCCTAACACAGATGATTGTTGGATCAAAGAAATAAACCTTTTTTAAAAAATAAATAAATTTAGGACTTCTGGCCAAGATGGAGGCATAAGTAGATATGTTTTGCTCCCTCACACAACCAAAACAAGGACAACAACAAATTTAAAAACAAAAAAACAACCAGAACTGCCAGAAAATCAAACTGTATAGAAGTCTGACAACCAAAGAGTTAAAGAAGAAACATTCATCCAGACTGATAGGAGGGACAGAGATGGGAAACTGGGGCAGAGAAAACATGTAGTAACAGTCTCCTCCTCTGCAAGAGACTGGGCAGATGAGATGGTGGCTGGTGGACTGGGTGGTCACACATTCGCACGCAGATAAGCCAGGAGGAACAACTCGGGAGTGAGACAGACAACCCTACCTAGGGTTCCAGTGTGGGAAACTAAAGCCTCAAAACCTCTGGCTGTGAAAACCTGTGGTGGGTACAGTGACAGGAGAAACTCCCAGCCTCATAGGAGAGTTTGTTGGAGAGACCCACAGGGCCCTAGAACATACAAAAGTCCAACCACCTGGGAATCAGTGCCAGAAGGGCTCAATTTACTTGTGGGTAGTGGGGGAAATGACTGAAAGTGGGGCAAAAGCTGAGTGTGCTACACTGTTCCCTCTTGGACCCCTCTCCCACATATAGCACCACAACACAATGACATAGGTTATCCTACCCTGGCAAATACCTAAGACTCTTCCCCTTACAACATAACAGATGTTCTGAGACACATATGGTCTAAATGAAAGAACAGATCAAAACCCCAGAAAATGATCTAAGCAATGAGGAGATAGCCAAGCTATCAGATGCAAAGTTCAAAACAGAAGTAATCAGAATGCTTATAAAAATTATTGAGTACAGTCGCAAAATAGAGGAAAAAGTGAAGGCTATGCAAAGTGAAATACAGGAAAATATACAAGGAACCAACAGTGAAGGGAGCGACACCGAGACTCAAATCAACAATTTAGAACAGAAGAAAGAAATAAACATTGAACCAGAACAGATAGAAGAAACAAGAATTCAAAAAAAAAAAAATGAGGAGAGGCTTAAAAACCTCTGGGACAACTTTAATCATTCCAACATCTGAATCAAAGGCTGCCAGAAAGAGAAGAAAAAGAGCAATAAATGGAAAACTTATTTGAAAAAATAATCAAGGAAAACTTTCCTGATCTGATGAAGAAAATACACTCCCAGGAAATCCAGGAAGCCCAGAGAGTCCCAAAGAAATTGGACCCAGGGAAGAACACATCCTAATTAAATTACCCAAGATTAAAGAAAAGGAGAGAATCTTAAAAGCAGCAAGAGAAAAGGAGAGTTACCTACAAAAGAGTTCCCATAAGACTACCAGCTGACTTCTCAAACCTTACAGGCAAGAAGGAGCTGGAAAGTATTCAAAGTCATGAAAGTCAAGGACCTACATCCAAGATTGCTCTAGCTAGCAAAGCTATCTTTTAGAATATGGGGGCAGATAAAGTTCTTTCCAGGTAAGGTAGAGTTAAAGGAGTTCATCATTACCAAACCCTTGTTATATGACATGTTAGGGGACTTATCTAAGAAGAAGAAAATCAAAACTATGAACAAACTATATGCAAAATGACAGCAAACTCACAACTATCAACAACTGAACCTAGAAAACAAAAACAAAAACAAAGTAAGCAAACAACTAGAACAGGAATAGAATCACAGAAATGGAGATCACATGGAGGGTTATCAGGGGGGAGGGGGAGAATGGAGAATAGGGGAAAGGGTACGGGGAATAAGAAACATAAATGGTAGGTACAAAATAGACAGGGGGTACTTAAGAATGGTGTAGGAAATGGAGAAGCCAAAGAACATATCTATGACCCACGGGCATGAACTAAGAGGGTGGGAAATGCTGGTTGGAGGAGGGTGCAGGGTGGATGGAGATAAACAGGAGAAAAAATGGGGCAATCACACCTTTTTTTTTTTTTAAGGTACCAGTAGTTCATTAAAATGCTGTTTCTGTAATGAATCTAGACTGGGAAATTAATGGAGCTTGAACTAGGTAAGCAAGCTCTGTCCTGGCTCTATTTAACATCTGATTAAATGGAAATTGAGACACATTCTGAAAGCAGAGGGGGTAAAATTAAAGAAAATTATTGTGAAAAAATGCAAACACATAAAAATAGAGCGATAGAATAAGCTTCCATACAATTATCACTCAGATTCAACAATTATCAAAATTTTGCATTTATTTTTTAAAATATATTTTATTGACCCTCCTCTTCTTGGTGGGGGTCAGGCATGCAGTCCTGATCCCTGTAATGTTCAGAGGGAGAGGGAAAGGGCTCCAGCCCCCTCAGCGTCATGTCTTCAGTGCCGACGGTTTCCAGTCTGCAGGTTCTATCCTCAAGCACTGAGACACGGGTATAAAATATATATATATAACTGATTATGCTATTACAGTTGTCCCAATTTTCCCCCTTTACATGGCACCCCCATTTTCTCCAGCAATCCTCCCCTTAGTCCATGTCCATGGGTCATACATATAAGTTCTTTGGCTTCACATTTCCCATACTAGTCTTAACATCCCCCTGTCTAATCTGTACCTACCAATTTATGCTTCTTAACCCCTGTACCTTTTCCCCCTTCCGCCTTCTCTCTCCCTGCTGAAGTCCTCCAAGTGACCTCCATATCTAGGATTCTGTTCCTCTTCTGAGATTCAGTTGTTGGTTGTTGTGAATTTGTTGCCATTTTAATGTCCATAGTTTTGATCTTCTTCTTTTTCTTAAGACCCTTTAACATTTCATATAATAATGGCTTGGTGATGATGAACTCCTTTAGCTTTACCTTGTCTGGGAAGGACATTATCTGCCCTTCCATCCTAAATGATAGCTTTTCTGGGTAGAGTAATCTAGGTTGTAGGTCTTTGCTTTTCATCACTTTAAATACTTCTTGCCAGTCCCTTCTTGTCTGCAAAGTTTCTTTTGAGAAGTCAGCTGATAATCTTATGGAACCTCTTTTGTAGGTAACTAACTGCTGTTCTCTTGCTGCTTTTAAAATTCTCTTCATCTTAAATCTTTGGCATTTTAATTATGATGTGTCTTGGAATGATCCCTCTTTGGGTCCAACTTGTTTGGGATTTTCTGTGCTTCCTGGACTTTTGTGTTTATTTCCACCAAATTAGGAAAGTTTTCTGTCATTATTTTTTCAAATAAGCTTTCGAATTCTTGCTCTTCCTCTTCTCCTGGCCTGCCTGTGATTTGGATATTGGTATTTTGGGGGATGTCCCTGAGGCTTCTTATTATATCCTCATTTTTTCTTTAATTCCTGTTTCTCCTTGTTATTCTGATTGAATATTGAATATTTTTTTCTTTCTTATGTTGAAGATCATTGATTTGATTCTCAGCTTCAACCCCTCCAATATTGGTTTCCTGTAAATTTTTCTTTTTTTAAAATATATTTTATTGATTATACCATTACAGTTGTTCTATTCCCCCCCCTTCATTCCCCTCCACCCGCACACTCCCTCCCCCACCATTCTCCCCCCCTTAGTTTATAACCACATGTCTCAACTTCTTTGGATTCTATATTTCCCCCACTATTCTCGCCCTCCCCCCTATCTATTTTCTACCTACCATCTATGCTATCTTCTGTGCCTTCTCCCCCCTTCTCCTCCTCCCACCCCCCCCATTTCTAACCCTCCATGTGTTCTTCATTTCTATGGTTCCACTCCTGATCTAGCTGTCCTCTTGGTTTGCTTTTGTTTTAGGTGTGGTTGTTAATAACTGTGTGTTTGCTGTCCTTTCACTGTTCATATTTTTCATCTTCTTTTTCTTATATAAGTCCCTTTAGCATTTCATATAATAAGGGCTTGGTGATGATGAACTCCTTGAACTTGACCTTATCTGAGAAGCACTTTATCTGTCCTTCCATTCTAAATGAAAGTTTTGCTGGATAAAGCAATCTTGGCTGTAGGTCTTTGGATTTCATGACTTGGAATACTTCTTTCCAGCCCCTTCTTGCCTGTAAGGTCTCTTTTGAGAAATCCGCTGACAGTCTGATGGGTACTCCTTTGTAGGTGACTGTCCCCTTATCTCTTGCTGCTTCTAGGATTCTCTCCTTCATTTTAGTCTTGGCTAATGTAATTATGATGTGCCTTGGTGTGTTCCTTCTTGGGTCCAACTTCTTTGGGACTCTCTGAGCTTCCTGGATTTCCTGGAAGTCTATTTCCTTTGCCAGACTGGGGAAGTTCTCCTTTATTATTTGTTCAAATAAGTTTTCCACTCGTGGCTGTTTCTTTCCCCCTTCTGGTACCCCTATAATCTGGATGTTGGAACGTTTAAAGATGTCCTGGAGGTTCCTAAGCCTCTCCTCATTTTTTTGAATTCTCATTTCTTCATTCCTTTCTGGTGGGATGTTTTGTTCTTCCTTCTGGTCCATTCCATTGATTTGAGTCCCAGTTTCCTTTCCATCGCTATTGGTTTCCTGGACATCTCCCTTCATTTCAATTAGTTTAGCCTTCATATGTTCCTCTAATTTGTGACTATAATCTACCAGTTCTGTGAGCATCCTGATAAATAGTGTCTTGAATTGTGCTTCTGAGAGGCTGGCAATTTCTCGGTTGCTTAGAGTTATTGGCTCTGGGACTCTGAGTTCCTCTTGCGCCATCTTTTGGGCTGTTCGTGCCTGTTAAGTAGCAGGATCAGAGCCCTAGGTTTTCACCAGAGCAGGGCAACTCAGTCGCTGGGTTGTGACGTTGTATGTGGGGGCGGGGTCAAAGAGGTACAATGGCTTCCCTCTGCCGCCTGCCGCCACGACCCCCACCAACACCGCAGCCACCACTGTCACCAGGTCCACGCGTTTCGTTCCACTGCACTCGAATGTGCCACCGCTGTCAGCCCTCTACCACTGGGTTCGTCCCCTGGGGCCTGCATGGTCCGTCTCACTGTGCGTGAATGTGCGACCTTGGTCAGTCTGCCCCACACCCCGACTGGCTTTGGACTGCCCACGCGCCTAGCGCCTAGGTTGGGGGATCTGTCCTGCCCGACCCAGCTCCGCTGCTGGTTCCGCCTCTCTTACTGTCCCCGTTGAACGGTTCATAGCTGTCGGACTTCTGTATAATTCCATTTTCTGGTCTTTGGGTGTGTCCTAGTTCTCCAAAACTTTTGTTGTAGTCAAACTTGGTTGTGGGAGAAGGCACAGTGTTTCCACCTATGCCTCCATCTTGGTGGAAGTCCTGTAAATTTTTCTTTATTTCACTTAATGTGAACTTCTTTTCTGCCTAGGCCTGTTTTTATGCTGTTACCATACTCAGTGAGTTCTTTGAGCATCCTGAGAACCAGTGTTTTGAACTCTGCATCTGATAGGTTGATTATCTCTGTTTTGTTTAATTCTTTTTCTGAAGTTTTGTTCTGTTCTTTCAATTGGGCCATATTTCTTTGTCTCCTCATTCTGGCAGCCTCCCTGTATTTATTTCTTTGCCCTAGGTAAAGCTGCTTTAACTCCCTGTCTTCGTAGCATGGCCTAATTTGGAAGAGCAGACTTGTAAATTATGTGGGCAGAGCCTTAGGTGGTTGCCATGGTGGGGGAACCCATTTCACGGCTTTGTGGCTATGCACAGAGGGAGGTCTCAGAGAGGGGACAATGCCACTGCCTGGCGTGTGGAGGCTTGTCTTGGAGGAATCTATTTCCTTGCACTCAGCTTGTTTCCAGTCACTTCACTTTCTCCCCATATGCCATTTTCATCCTCCCAGCTGTTGCCCTGGTACTGAATCCCAGAGAGGGTGGGTTTGAGTAATTCCTAAATCCATGTGGGCTCTCCCAGAGGAGTCTCCTGGTAATCCAGCAGTCTTTTTTGCCACCTCCACCCCCCAGTGGTCTTTACAGCCAGAAGCTGTGCAGATTTATCTTCCTGGTGGTGGAACCATGGGCTGCTGGGTGGTCTAGTTTAGGGCTGGGATTCCTTGCCCCTGAAGCATCCGTTCTGACTTCAATCCACCACATGTGAATGTGGGACTGCCCATTTCACCACCTCTCCGCACCACTCTTGTAGCTCCATACCTCTCCACCTCTGTCTGCATCTGTGCCCCTCCTATCCATCTGGATGAATGTGGCCTCTTTAAATCCTTTGTTGTCTGACTTCCATACAGCTCAGTTTTCTGACAGTTGGGTGATATTTGCTTTGTAGTCTAGTTTTAACTTTTTCTGGAACTGGGAAAAGAAGTGAAGTGTGTTTACCTACACCTCCATCTTGATTGGAAGTTCAAATGTGCATTTATTTATATTCCTTTTTCTTTTTGAAAAGATTGTATTTATTTTTTTACAGAGAAGGGAAAGAAGGAAGAAAGAAAGGGAAATAAACATTGATGCACGAGATATACACTGATCAGTTGCCTCTTGCATGCTCCTTTGGGAACCTGGCCTACAACCCAGACATGTGCACTGACTGGGAATTGAACCTGCATCCTTACAGTTTGCAGGCCAGTGCTCTATTCACTGAGCCACACCAGCCAGGGATATCTCTTTATTTTCTTTGCTGAAATGTCTTCAAGCAAATACAATTGATCATGCTGTTTCATCCCTATAGACTTCAATATGCCTCTCCAAAAATATTAACTTTTTTATATTTATAATGCCACCATTACCCCTATTTCTTGGTACCATTTAATACTCCATTATTAAATTAAAAGGTTATTTGGAAGGGAGAGGTCAGGATCTGAACAAGATCCACCAAGTAGAATCTCTGAACCATATCTTCTTCATCCAGGCATCCATGGAAGAACACCAAGGTTTCCATGTCTTGGCCACCAAGCAAAAGACTGCATAAACATAGCGGTATATATTTCTTTATGAATAAATGCTTTCAAAGTTTCAGGTAGGTACACAGAAGAAGGACCACCGGGTCATATGGTAGGTCTATTTGAAAAATTTTTGAGCACCCTTCATACTGTTTTCCACTGAGGCTGTACCAGTTTACAGTCCCATCCACAGTGTATAAGGGTTCCCTTTTCTCCATATCCTCACCAACACTTTTTTTCCATATTGAAACTAACCATTTTAACATATGTGGGGCAGTATCTCATCATAGTTTTGATTTGCATTTCAAAGGCATACGCCTTTTATATTTCAGTGGATATTGCCAAATATATATTTCAAAACTCATACTGTTTTCCATTTCCATTAAGCTTACATGAAAGCATTTTTCCCTCATCCCCATCAGTCCTTCGCGTTAGCATTGTTTAATTGCACCACTCTCATAAATGGCTATGTGCATTTTCCATTTGAACACCTACATTTGAGACAAATCCAATTATATTAAACTTAGGTTCATATTAGTCTTTTCAGGACTGAATTCAATTTATTTATTTTGGGAATGTCTTCCTCCCCTCTAAGTCCCCAGTTTGTGTGACACACTGCATATCTCATTGTCTCGTCTGGAAATTTCTGTGCTTCCACATACCATTTTGGGAGTCATACAGCCAGGAGAGATTGGGTGCCAGTGAAAGACACATGGGTGTGGGCCTTCAAATGAGAAGATAAGAAGTTAGGAGGAGAATCAGAGAAAGGAATGAGGGACAATTTGAACAGAACACAGTCTGGTGAAAAGATTAGAGACCAGATAGAAACTAATGGTGCAAAAGATGTTGGACAAAGTACACCTGAGGTCTTGACAGGTTCTTTTTTTATTTTTTATTACTTTTTAAAAAGATTTTATTTATTCATTTTTAGAGAGGGGGGAAGAGAAGGAGAAAGAGAGGGAGAGAAATATCAGTGTGTGGTTGCCTCTCACGTGCCCGGTACTAGGGACCAGGCCCACAAACCAGGCATGTGTCCTGACTGGGAATCGAAGTGATGACCCTTTGGTTCACAGACCATGCTCAAACCACTGAGGTACACCAGTCAGGACCTCTTTTTCATTTTTAAAAATATTTTATTTATTTACTTTTAGAGAGAGGGGAAGGAAGGGAGAAAGACAGAAATATCAATACAAGAAACAGGAATACTGGTTGCCTTCCACAGATGGACTGACCAGAATGAAACCTGCAACCCAGGTATGTGCCCTAACTAGGATTTCAACTGGCAACCTTTTGATTCACAGGCTGGCATTCAGTCCACTGAACCACATCAGCCAGGGCTTGATAGATTCTTAAGAACTTGGTAGAGCCACTATTTCTTCAGTGGCCAGGTAAGCTTAAGCAGAGATAAATTTATTGGGTAGAAAAAACAACAGAGCCTAAATCTGAAAAGGCTTGGGTTTGAAAGAATTGGGCAAATATATCTAAAACCAAGCTCCACTAAGATCTTACTCATTTGGACAAATTTGGACTTAGATTTTGGAATATACCTTAATCGATGCTCAGCCTCATAGTAAAGTGGTGTTCTTGCATTGTTTCTTAAAAAACAATGATTTTAAAGAAAGCCTATGGGGGACACTAGTAAAAGGACTTACACCTTAGTGCATAAATATAAGGCCCAAGAGCCATGGGGAACACTAGTAGGAAGCAGCAGCAAAAGTAGTTGTCATGACTTAGGATTTGGGTATAAAGCTGCCCAATCATGATGGTTGTCTACTTATGGCAACAAGGAACTATGAATAGGGATCCAAGATTCTGACGAGGAGCCCTCAGATGCAGCAGCAGTCACTGAGTTTCTGGAGCCCTAGACTAAATGTGGACTTAATACTGAATCCCCTCTTACTGGAGACAGGAGAAAAAGTGAGAGGGCTGTGTGTTTGAATTACCTAAGGACTGGGACAAGGCTCAAAGAAATTGTGGACCAAGCTATGGAAGCTGGGGGAAGAAGGCAGAGGAAATGAGGTAGATAGAGTCTAACAGTGGCAAAGCCCAGCAATTCCTTATGAGCTGCCTATCGAGCCTCTTGCTTGGATATTTTCCATTAGCTCCCCTTTCACTATATACCCTAACAATTGTAAAATTAATTTCTGCAGGTTTTTGGATTTAGCAGTTTCCTGTGCTGACACATGCATGGGGAGAAATGATTCCTTTAGGAACATTAGGCCCTAGGATGCTGAAATACAGTGAATGTGATGGAGCACAAAGGGTGTATTAAGTTTGGTTAGTCCATTGATTTCCTTTAGCCCTTTGTGTGGAAAGGATTGCGCCATACATTTCCTAGTGCATTGTCTAGGCTGCTTTTCAATGCTTCATTTGATGGGATTTTTTTTTTTCTTGGCAGAACATACCTCACCATTAAATGTCTCACTACAAGGAAGTCAGCTAGGTTTCCTGCATGTTCCCATTTTATTTCATTCTACCTCATTACTTATAAATCATGATAGTAAATAATTACTCTCCCAGTAAGGTATTTTTTAAACAAGTACCACTGTATTTTCACAAAGCTCTATAAAATGTTCTGTTTTGTTCCAGTCCAATATTTTACCCAGAGGCTCTCTTGGTGAAATTATTGCAACCAATTTGAGTCAGCACCATGCACTTGAGAACGCCTGTCTGTTTCATTTAGATGAATGTTTGGAGATGTAGCTAGCACCTTTAGAATAAAATAAAACACCCTTTGAAAATCTTTGGCTATTGGTATTGTAAAGGAGGAAAAAAAGTCTGTATTTCATGTTTTCATACATGCTCAGAAATAAGATTGTTCTTGTGAATTCTGACCCTTTAAAAATGCTAGCCTAGCAATGCAGCAGCAGCAACACCACAGAATCTCAACAATAAATCATCAATGGCTTCACTTGTCCTGCCTTTGTTCGTGAAGACAAATATTATATTCCTATCATACCTCTGCTCTTAATAAAGTGTGTATAATTTGCAGGGCATTTTGATAGCAACAAGAATATTTCACACAAATAGCTTAATTTTTAGAGAATGAAGAGACAGTGTCTTACTTTAGGGGAAAAAGCCAGGTCTCTCGAAATGAGAACTTATTGTCAAGGAACAAAGCTGACCAATTGCTGAAGGAAAACTTGTTGCTGTACAGGCAATGTAGTTGGCAATCCCAGCACCGTCTGCTGTGTGAGTTTGGGTCCAGATGGCCGAAATGCTGAGCAAATCCTTGAATCACAGGTGGTGTTGAGATGCTGATTCTGCATGGGACATTGCAGGTGGGCACCCACTTGCCCCAGCAGGTAGGATCTCTAGGTGAACCCTTTCAAGCCTTAGAGCCATGGCCCTGTGTGTGGGTGGTGATCGATGATGTCGAGTTACAGCAGTCTTGTTACCGTACAAGGCAGCTGTGTGAGTGGACCTTTCCCTTCCCTGATCTGAGATGTTTCTCAAACTGTGGTCTCAGGACCAGGGAAATTAAGATCATTTAGGTATCTGTTAAAACTGTTTAGTGGGTCCCACCCTGGTTCATTCAATCAATCTCTGGGGATGAGTTTAATTAGATGCATTTTTAAACAAGTTCTCTGAATGACTGGTTGGAGCAGTAAATGTGAGAACCATCGATTCAATACTAGTGGGATATTATTTAACACACACACACACACATGGCCTTATGGAATTTAAAGAGAATACAAAGGCCCATCTGTCCTTTGGCACAACTACACGCTGGCACTAACAGGGGGCCTAACCACACAGCTTTCTGACTTCTGGTGGTCTTTCCTAAACAGTGAATTCCCTCAATATTTATCATTTGTACAATATAATTTACAGCTATTATACAATTGAGGTTTTTCAGAACAGTTCCAATTTCAGTATTTTCAGTAAAAGCAACTTATTCAAATGAATTCATCTTTTAGATTTCGGCAGTAAAAAAATTGATATTAAATCATGTATTTGAAAAAATATTTACCCTGCCTTTTCCTGGTCATTTGAACAGCATCAAGACTACTCTCTGTTCACTCTCCCCCGGTCTGGGTGACAGAGAAAAGCATTTGGTCAGATTCCGCTTTAAGCCTTTAGGAGGTATTTAAAAATACATAACCCACTACTTCTGGTCAAGATAGCAAAGTAGGCAGACATGCCTCACCTCTTCACGCAACCACATCAAAATTACAACTGAAATATATAACAAGCATCACTCAGAACCATCAGAAATCAAGTTGAATGGAATCTGACAACTACAGAATTAGAGAAACCACATCCATCCAGACTGGGGGGAGGGGCACAGATGAGGAATGGGCTGGTGCCACACCCACATGTTCTGGATAAAAATTTGGGAGGGATATCTCAGGAGTGAGAAGTCCCAACCCCACACTAGACTCCCCAGCCCAAGGTTCCAATGCCAGGAAGGTAAGTCCCTACAACTTCTGGCTGCAAAAACCAGCAGGGATTGAGTCTGTGGAAGAAACTGCTGGAGCCCCAAGCAGTACCTCTCAAAGAACCCACACATGGACTCACCTTCTCAGACTCATACCCTGAGCTCCAATGCCAGGGTGGCAGCTTGAAGGCACCAATGGCATACTGGGAGAGGCTGAAGTGTCTGACACCAGGATGAACCAAGGTCATTGTCTCTTTACTGAGTCCACCCCCAAGGAGCCACAGAGCCTGCAGGCTGGTGCCATATCTGAGATTCCATCAACATGGATAACACTGTTGGACTTGCCTTAGAGATCCCCAAGGGCTGTACCCCACCCAACCTACAGGCCTACCCAAGCTGCTTTTCCATATGAATGGCTGGCCTTGCTTCATACTGCATGACTTCCTAAATCCTCTAAAACAAGCAACAGCTGGCCTAAATGAGCCACAGTCCAGGCACTAGCAGCAGACAGCCTAGGTTCACAGCTTGGTTTCACCTGAAAATCTCCAAGCCCAGCACAAGTAACAGCTGTGTCAGATTTCTATATAGCTCAGGCAGGGTGGCCCTGGGCAAAACATAGGTGGGGGCTGACCTTGGCCTGCACACCCAGTGGACGACTGTACATCATGTCGGAGCAACATCACCATTCCCCTGCAAAGCTGATTCTCCACAGAGGACAGATTGATGGTAAGTGGTTACAACTAATCTTTGTAGCTGACTGGCCTGAATAAATCTCTTCCATTGATCTACCAGCAACAACCAAAGCTTAAGTGTAACTGGAGGGTGTACTCAGCCCACATGAAGGGTGCACCTCAACTACTCAGCTTGGGTGAGAGGAAAGGCTATTTCACTGGACCCTACAGGACACCTACTACATTAGACCACACACACTACCAAGACATGGAGTCAGAGCAGCTCTATCTAATACATAGAAACAAATACAGGGAGGCTGCCAAAACAAGGAAACAAAGAAACATAGCCCAAATGAAAGAACAAATCAAAACAAACAAACAAACAAAAAAGAGCTAAACAAAATGGAAATAAGCAATCTGTCAGATGCAGAGTTCAAAATACTGGTTATAAGGATGGTCAAGGAACTTAGTGGGGACCTCAACATCATAAAAAAGATCTAGTCAGAAAGAAAGGATTCACTAATTGAAATAAAGAAAAATGTACAGGGAAAGAATAGTAGAGTGGATGAAGCCAAGAAGCAAATCAATAATTTGGAACATAAGGAAGAAAAAAAATAGCCATCAGAACAATGAGAAGAAAAAAGAATCCAAAAATATGAGTAGAGTTTAAGTAGCCCCTGGGACAACTTCAAGTGTTCAACACTTGTTTTATAGGGTTCCAGAAGTAGAAGAGAAAGAGCAGGAAATTGGAAGTCTATTTGAAAAATTAATGAAAGAAAATTTCCCTAATTTGGTGAAGGAACTAGACATGCAAGTCCAGGAAGCACAGAGAGTCCCAAACAGGAGGGATGTAAAGAGGCCCACTCCAAGATGCATCGTAATTAAAATGCCAAAGGTTAAAAATAAGGAGAGAATATTAAAAATGGCAAAAGAAAAGAAGTGAATTACCTACAGGGGAGTTCCCATAAGACTGTTAGCTGATTTCTCAAAAGAAACTCTGCAGGCTAGAAGGGAGTGGCAAGAAATATAAAATCATGAAAATGAGGAACCTACAGCCAAGATTGTTCTACCTAGCAAAAATATTATTTAGAAATGGATGATAGATGGCAGATAAAATGATTCCCAGGCAAGAAAAACTAAAGGAGTTCATCATCACCAAACCATTACTATATGAAATGTTGAAGCAACTTATTTAAGAAAAAGATTAAAACTATGAACAACAAAATGGCATGAAATACATATCTACCAACAACTGAATCTAAAAAACAAACTAAGCAAACAAGAAAAAGACAGAATCATGGATACAGTGAGCATTTCAATGGTTGCCAGATGGGAAGGGGGTGTAAGGGAATGGGTAAAGAGGTGAGGGGATTAAGAAGTACAAATAGGTAGTTACAAAATAGCCATGGGAATGTGAAGTACAGAAGAGAAAATGGAGTAGCCAAAGAACTTATACACATGACCCATGGATGTAAACAATTGTGTAGGGATTGCCTTGAGGGATTGGGGTGCTTGGTGGAGGGGGTACAAAGGGAGAAAATTAAGACAACTGTGATAGCATAATCAAAATAATATAATTTTTAAAAACTTAGCTAGCCTTTAATTTGTGTACTTGTACAACATAACATGGTGGTAGAAAAGTAGGTTTACAGTTGTTTGTATGGAAAATAATACAATAATAAATGATAATATAAGAATTAACTCTATACTCACATACTCACAATCATGAACCTACTTTTGCCTCATCTTGTAGAAGACACCTGCAGAGAAAGACATCTTTTAAAAGTGTCACATCTCTTTCTTCCTGCTCTGGGCACCAGCATCTTGGTAATGGTAGCCAGCTAAGGAATGCGAATCTACATCTTGATCTAGAGGGGTTTTTGCATTGGAAATAAACATACTGCGATTGTAGAGAGTGGTTGAATATTCAACAGGGGGAAAAAGTACTCAGCAGGGGAACAAAGTACTTTGCTATACAATATATTCTTGCTTTTTTTGTGGTTGTTAGTGTCACTTATTTGTCATTTTTTTCCTGTAGTGTTTGAGGCAGAGACTGCTGTCTGTTACCAAATTTCCTAGGCTTTTATCTAAACTTCAAAATCCCTTGAACTTAGATTTGGCCATGTGCCTAATCTCTAGTCAATGAAATGTGATTGGAAATTATGTTGGCCCTTCCAAGTCTGAAGGTTCCGAAAGTCTTCCATGTATAATAACATTCTATTATCTTTTCCTGTCTAGTTAAATATAAGAGAATATGGAAGTCACATTGAAGATGACAAAATGACAAAGCATAATAAGCCCAGGGTCCTGAATTGCCACTTGAAGAAGAGTTGCCTACCACCAACAAACAGTACTCATTTTGGATGCTGAGTGAGCAAGAAATAAAATATTACATTAATTAACTGAAACTTCAAAGATTTATTTTTATTTCAGTAGCAATAACTAATATAATTTACTCATAATTTCATACAACAGTCTACAAATATACAGTGAGATGTAAACCTTCTGTAATAGGAAATTGATGAAAACCCTTAGGTGAATATGTTCTTAAATTATTCAAGTAAACATACACAAAACTACTCAAATCATTAAAGTATAATATAATCGCTACTTTATATTAAGGACCTACTATGTTCTAGGCATGGTAATAAGCATTTTGCATTTATCACCTCATTCAATACTCATTTATGATTCTGTACTTAGTACTTAGGTACCAAGATTATCCATCATAAACTCAGGGAGCTTAAGTTACTAGACCAAAATCACACTGCTGATAAGAGGCAGAGACAAGATTCAAACTGGATCTGTGATTCCAAACCTTAAACTCTTGAATTCAGTGTAATTTCCTGCATCTTTCTTTTGCTTGTTTTCTATTCCAGTGTGGTCTGTGCTAGGGTATTCTTTTCTCATATCAGAACTTTATTACTTTTTACATGACTTTCAGTTTCCATCAGCAATTGTGCCAAATTCATTTTATGTATTAGATTTAAACATTCATATATATTTATGTATATATAATTCTTTATCCTCATCTGAGAACATTTTTTCATTATTTTTAAGAGAAAGGAAAGGAGAGAAAGAAGCATCAGTGCAAGAGAGAAGTGCCAATTGACTACCTCCAATTTGCACCCAGATGGGGGAATTGTACATTCAGGACCAGGGACTGAACCTGCAACTTAGGTATGTGCCCTGACAGGAAATCAAACCCACCATCTTTCAGTTACAGGATGATGCTCTGACCAACTGAACCATGCTGGCCGAGGAAAAATATTTATTTGTTTGTTTGTTTATTTAAAAAGCATTAAACTCTCCAAGATTCCCTGGGAAGAATCCAAATCCTTCCACGAGTTGCACAGTCTCCCAGGAATTACTCTATCTGCTGGACAGTCACGAAGGCCTTTGTTTTCTGAGCGACACAAGGGAAGGGTGATTTTTCTGGTTTGTTTGTTTTTGCTTTTTTCAGAAGAACAACTTCATGATGATTGGAATCCAAACTGAAAATAGATCCCCCATTGGGTAAAACATAGAGGGCACTTTGTTGCAATTCCATCCGGAATCTTCCCTGGCCGTCACCGCCCAGGGATATTAGATATTATCGTACTATAAACACTTTTAGACCCCATCTTGCGAAGGCTGTTTCAATTACCTGCTGCTATGGATGACAACACAATCAATGATTTTTTGGATAACTTATTCTTCTCTCTTCTAAATCTGTGTGTTTACTGGGCTCAGCTGGGTGATTCCAATTTGAGGTCTCTCACGCAGTTGAAGTTCTATTTTGGCTAAGGATGGAGTTGTCTGAGGGCCCTACCAGGTACCCAGCAAGTCTCTCACTTACTTCTGGTGCCTAGGCTGAGCTGATTTGAATAGCTAGGGGTTTCCCGAGCCTATCAATCTGCAAGGACTCTCCATATGGAGTTTCATTATAGCGTGAAAGTCTCGGCATATTCAGAATCCTGGCACAGTGGCTGTTTTTTCCTAGAGTAAGCATTCTAAGAAACCAAAGTGGAGGCTGCTAGCCTTCTGACCTAGCCTTGGAAGCCATGCAGCATCACTTGCACTGCATCCTATTGATTATGTGAGGACATGTAGACTTCAAGAGCAGAGGGTACATAAGGGCATGTGTACTGGAAAGCATAGTTCATTGGGAGACCATTTTTGGAGAGTAGGTACCGCATAGGCCAAACACATAACTATGTCCCCTTCAGGCCACCCCAGCTAAAGGAAGACTCACAAGGATATTGCTAAGATGTCTAATACTAAGAGAACTAGCTTTCCAAGTTCTCTCCCACCCTTTGGCTATTTCCTAGATATTCAAGTTTTCCTGGTTCAAGTATTAATGTTGCTTTCTGCCATCCGGTAACTTTGATCAGCAACTGCTTCTGCTGCCCTTTTCTCAAAATATGACCTTTCCATTATTGCTGGGGGTTGACCTTGATACTGCAGTGATGTGAGGCTTACTGCTTCTCCCTAAGGTGTGATAGATCTCCGATTTACTTGGGAGAGTGTTTCCATCGGCATCTGTTACAGATTTTTTATTGGTCTCCCAAAGGGTAAATTTATTTCCTCAAAATCTTAATGGATATTTTCGTCACTGCATTTTGGTCAAGTTCCTCCTTCCAGGTTGAAGGGAATTTGAGTGGCATCCCTCTGAGACATACCCCAAATTATCTTTCTGCTCCACACCATCAATCATCAATCTGTTTCCTGAGATTCCTCTGTTAGTTCTGTATTTCCTTCTCTACTTCACCCAAGAGCTTTGGAGTAGAGGTGCTACATGACAGAATTATTGGGGGCTGAGGAAGGCAGCTAATGTGCAATTTTCATGATCCTAACTCATCATTCTGCAATGTTGAGCATTTTATGGGTCCAAACTGAGATTGCTGAGTTCAGAATATGTAAGAATGGAGGCACAGAGATAAACAGATGAAGATGAAAGTGTCAGCTTTGCTACAGAATGTCAGCTTTATTACTGATTTGCAGCCCTAGTTGTAGGTCTGTGGCCAAAGAGATTGCTAACAACCCCACACCGCCTCATCTCCCCCAAAGGTCAAACTTCCCTTGTAGAAATGTATCTGCTAAGGCTATCACATCATGGACAACAGACCAGAATGTGAGAATCATATGGCCAGGCTGGCTCAGGAAATCCCAGAAGAGGCAAGCCCAGCCCAGCTGACAGGCCCTTCAAACTTGTCCTCTCTCTCAGGAGGCAGAGGAGTGAGGGCTGGGGAGAGGCTGAAGGCATTTATTGTCTACTCATCTCTCCATGGGAAATAAGAAAATAGGGCAATATGTGTTTTCCTTGTTGAGTACTAGGAAATCCCCGACCCAGTGCCCTAGGGATGCTAGGAAGGAAGATCTCTGGCATTCCCAACGCTCAGGCCTATCACTGCAAAGTAGGCTGTTGGCGAACTGCAGTAGCGTGTCAGAGTCTCTGACTCATGCACGTGTATACGTACCCTCACCCACCTCTGAACTTCCCTCCTACTATTTCAAAAATTTCATTATAATTACCAAACAAAACCACAACTATATAAATGAAGTTGGAAGATAAAGATAAATACAAGTGGGAATTTAGGGAATTGATACAGAGCTTGATTATATACCAACTATGACCTAGTAATTTCACAATATTTTTTCTTGTGATGTTTCATTTAAAGGATTACTTGTCATTGAACAGTACAAATGAAGCAGGAATAAACTCCGTAGCCATATGACTATGTGCGTGTGAACATACGCAGAAATTGTCTGTTCATGATAGAATAGACATCAGTAGATATGATGTCCGTGACTGACTTTCTAACGTTAACATCCCATTGATTTCTGTTATGAGCTTTGAGACTAGAAATTTGGGCCCCTATGTGTTGCCTTTGAGCTACCTCTCACATGTAATCTGTACATTAAACATGTGTGTGTGCTTCTTTACATCTCTGGAGTTGTCACAACTGTATAATATATATGCTGAAGAGACAAAGAGCTTGTTTCTTTTGAATTAAAATTTCAGAAATACAAATTCATCTTTAGAGGCAAGAACAGTGATCAAAGGCTGCAGTGATACTCATTAACACTGGGTGATGAAAAGCCTGTTTTATTCACGGTGAGCAGTGAGTTTCCCTTGGCGGCGGGCACAGGAAACTATGCAACGAGCTTTACAAGTCACAACTCCACCACAGCTCTGTCTGACAAGCAGCCAGATCCTACCCTGGGTCTTCTGTAATCACTCAACATCCCAGGAATGTTGTACAAATTAGTTTCTAAGAAACATTTTTTCACAGATCATGTGAGTAGATAAGGAGCAAAACAGAAGGCCTTCAACCATTCCATTGCATTTTATGTTTGGTAAACACTCCACCAGTGCATATCTGGGATTCTTGGAGGTACCTGAGGCACATTAGCACATCTTGTTCTCAGGGCAAACCCGCAGGTGAGAAACTCCTACTGCTCTGTTTTAGAGGAGGGAAACTGAGGCACAGAGCAGTTCAGTAGGTTGCCTAAGGTGGGCCAACTGACACTTGAACTGAGGCAAGGCTGGTGCTACAGGCCGTGTACTTCATTACTCTGCCTCTCTCTGCAGCCGGAACATATGGAACCTGACAGCCATCCCACTTTTCACTTAACCTACAGCAAATTATTTCACTTGATCTTAGCCAAAAGGCTGAGGAATAATAATTTGCGATACAGCAAATTATTTCCTATTACTGGGCCTCAAAGTCACCTTCTTTAAAAGGCTATAGACTTATAAGTATTCTTTACTAAACACATCCTAATGGTAGAGTGAGAAACAAATGAACTTGGAGCTTCTGAAAGTTCTTACCCTGATTCCAGGTACAGAATTTTAAATGTCTGTGTATATTTTTTGGTGTTTTAAGGTAAATCTGTAAGTTGTTGAAAGTTTATAAACAAATGTCTGGCTGTGTTACACTATTCCAATTGCAGCAAATAACATTTGAGGCAAATTGAATGAGTGATCTATGTAACATGAAAGGGCTTTGATAAAGAACGTTTCCAAACCAGAAGCCCTGATTTCCCCAGGCTATTATTAAGCCTCGTAAATTGCTTTCCCCATGTTCCATCACATGCCTTCTTAGTAGTCTAGCTCCTGTAACGAATCCATCTTCTCAGTTGTGTTCCCAAGTCCAGACCTTAAACTCTGGCCACAATTATTAACACTAATTGGTAGGCTCAGCGGAGAGGCTGGGGGTTGAATGAGCACCGGGCACAAAAGTGGGTTCTCTCCTTAGAACTGTGTGAATGAAAAGGGTGGGAAAGGTCAGCTTGCTGCTGCCTGCACTGAATCCACTGTGGAAGAAAGGACTTCAGTCTGGCACACCTCCCAGCAACGGTAACTGAAAAGAAATCCCAGTAGGCAAAATTTTCTCTTTGGATTTTACCAGATTATGTAGATTCTAGTTACAGAGAAATACACGAAAAAGAAACGGATCAATTCCATAACCTCTGGGCCAAATGAGATTGTGTTTACACAATGACTTTAAGCGTATGAACTTTGCCTGAGGAACCCTGGTCCTGTGACTTTGCTCTGGTTGTAGTTCCATTACTGCTGAACCCAGCCTGCAACTCACTCCAGGATCCTAGGGAGGTCTGGCAGTCATGGTTCTAAGGCATTCTGTACCCATGGTGCCCAAGAAATAAGGACAGAAAACGCAGGAGCAGGACTCTCCAGATTCAAATAACCAGAGGAGACGCTCTCAACTGCTGCAATGAGAAAAACTTCCCTTTTATTGTTACAGTAAAATTATAAGACAGATAGGTTTTTATTGGAGTGCAAAGATGGGAGAAATTTCCCTGAAGAATTTCTGCCCAGGATTTGACCAACAGGAATGCACATACAGTGTAGATTTAGGTAGAAGTAGAAAAGTAAATATCTAATAAATTCCAAGACTGTGCCTTTAGCTGGTCATCATCAGCTTCCAAATCTGGATAATGTGATTTCTGAAAATGCCCAAATGAAAACCACGCATGGTTTCCCTGTCTCTGTCCAGAAGAGATCTGGGTGTAAGAAGCTGGATAATATGCAGCCTATGACACAATACCTTTATATTTTATATAGTCCAAAGCCTTTCATCAGATAATCGAATTGAGAATTGGGTCATTCAAATCAATCATAATATTCAAGTACAAAGATAACACTGAAGATATACTTCTACCACTAATGAAAAGCTCTCCAGTTCGTGATTCTTGTTTTTGCTTTTTCTTAGTCAAGCTCATCAAACACTTGTAATACACGTGGTTCAAATGTCCCTTGGATTTAGAAGCAAACTGGAATAGGGCCATAAATTCAACAAACATTTATGAACACTTTTAAAAAAGATTTTATTTATTTATCTTTAAAGGGGAAAGGAAGGAGATAGGGAGAGAAATATCAATGTATGGTTGCCTCTCTTGTGTCCCCTGCTGGGAACTGGCCTGCAACCCAGGCATGTGCCCTGACTGGGAATCCACCGCAATACTCTGGTTCCAAGGCCCAGGCTCAATCCACTGTTATGAACACTTTTTAATGATAAAAGTAGCACTCTCCAGGAGTAAAGTTATATGTATCAAAAGAATTCCCAAATCTTTTTTAAATCTAGATTTCCCTTTTCCATTGGAATGTATTTGCTTAGTCATTCTTTGGGTTGGGGGGATTTATCAGCTCTTTCCACATTCACATTCCCTCCATCGCTATAACAACTGAGAAGCTCAAGAAAGGTGAGTTGTACCTTTCTTTATGTTCCTAATGCCCTGGCATGTTGACACACGCCTGCTTCCCAACATAGGAAGACTCAGGCAAACTAAGGCCTTTACAATGTTACAATTTGGGGATTCTTCTAAAATAACTTTTATTCTTCATACAAAAATCACTGTAGTGGATATCTTTTAGTTGACCTGTATGAATGCATATGAAATGTGACATAATCAGCATAACAAGAAACACACTTCTTTATCGTAGTTGCTCCTTTAGTTTCTATATGCAAAGGTTACATAACTGTAGCACGAAGGGATTTTCTGGAAGTGTTGGCAACTAAGCGGCTAGGCCAGTGGGGGATTTTTTGCCTCCAAAACTACCTTTTCATGTAAGAATGCTATAGCATGTCACAGACATTGCCAGAACCTTTGTTCAGTAAACTGATATTAGAACCCCAATAAATTCACTTAGAAAGAAGAAAGGTGTGTTTCTAAATCTGTGTGTGTGTGATGAGACTAACATCCCCCAAAATTGTTGATTATAGCAGAGGTGCCTCACCTGTCAAAATGATAAAATCTAGAAAGCTTTTACTTCTCCTAAAGATTACGATAATTTGGCTTTCAGACATACCATGGAGTGTACATTCACTGAAAGCACAAAAAAGAATGTTAACCCAGTGAATGCTGGCACATTATTTGTGGTGTAACAGCAATGTTTTCCTTTTCTGGAAAAAAATAGGCTGAACCACCTCCTTGCTCCAGCCATCTTGATAGAATTCAAGCTCCTAGGACTTTGTTGTAATGAATTTTTAACACTTGTCTAAGACTCCTCACTCTGCTAAGGGGATACTGGCTGGGACAAACAGATGAAACAAAGACAAATGAGTGAGAATCCTAGTCATCTGACTTCAGTTTTGGGGTGGCAAGTCTCACTAATACCTCATCCTTTTCTTAGATGAGTGTAGTAAGAATAAGCACAACAAAGAGAATAAGCAAAGGACCAGTAAGCAAGATTCAGTTCTCATCATCCTGTGGACCTCCCTGAGGACTGCCATTTCTCTAGGTTCAGTACAAGTACTTGTATTCACAAGTGTGGATTCCAGATCACTGCAGCCAGAAGGTTGACTAGGAGGCCGTTCAGAGTGAATGAGGGAGGAACCCAGAGAGCCAAGGGGACATCTAGATCTAGATCAGTGTTGGTAAAAAAAAATATATAGTGAGAGGCAAAAATAAAAATAATGAGATCCACATTTGAATTTGAGAATTTCTAGTCATCACATTAAAAAAGTAAAAAAGAAACAGGTAAAATCAAATTTTTATTGAGGTAAAGTTGATATGTAACATTAAATAAATTTTAGCTATACAACATTATAATTCGATATTCATGATTACTACAAAGGGATCACCACTGTAATTCTAGTTACCACCCACTCCCATACAACTGATCCCCTTCACCCCTTCTGCCCTCCCCACAAACCCTTTCCCTCTGGTAGCCATCAATCTGTTCTCTGTGGCTAGGAGTTTGTTTTTATTTTGTTTTGTTTGTTTTGCCTTTTTTTTTTTAGTTTCCACATGTAAGAGACGTCATATAGTATTTTCCTTTTTCTGCCTGTCTTATTTCACTTATCATAATACACTCAAGGTCCATTTACGTTGTTGCAAATAACAAGATTTCATTCTTTCTTATGGCTGGGTGATATTCCATTGTATATATGCACCACATCTTTATCCATTTATGCACTGATGGACACTTAGGTTGTTTCTGTATATGCTATAAGAACATAAGGGTATATATATATATCTTTTCAAATGACTCTTTTTCATAGTCTTCAGATAAATACCCAGAGGTGGAAGTACTGAATCATATTGTAGTTACATTTTTAATTTTTTTGAGGAATCTTTACACTATTTTCTACACTGGATGCACCAATCTGCATTACCACCAACAGTGCACTAAGATTCCATTTTCTCCACATCCTCACCAGCACTTGTTGTTTGCTGATTTATCGGTGATAGCCATTCTGACAGGAAGGAGGTAATATTGTTCTGTGGTCTCTGATGATTAGTGACATTGTGCATCTTTTCACCTGGCTGTTGGCCATCCGTATGTCCTCTTCAGAAAAATGTCTATTCATCTGACCAAGATGGAGGCATAGGTAGACACCCTGTGCCTCCTCGCACAACCAAAAGAAGGACAATAACAAATTTAAAAGCAAAAAACAACAAGAGCTAACAGAAAATCAAACTTTATGGAAGCCCAACAACCAAGAAGTTAAAGAAGAAGCATTCATTCAGACCAGTAGGAAGGGTGGAGACAGGCAACCAGATGGAGAGGACTCACAGCAAGGCAGTGGCTGGAGAACTGAGGTGGGCAAGGAGGCCACTGGTGGACTCAGCAAGGAAGCCACTGGTCGACTCAGCAAGGTGGCAGATTTCAGACCAGTGGTCCCACATTCCCAGATAAACTGGGAGAAACAACTGGAGAGTGAGACAGACCTTGCAACCCAGGGTTCCAGCACAGAGAAATAAAGCCTCAAAACTTTGGTTGAAAACACCTGTGGGGGTTGAGGTGGCAGCAGGACAAACTCCTAGCCTCAAAGGAGAATTCAATGAAGAGACCAACAGGGTCCTAGAATGTACACAAACCCACCCACCCAGGAATAAGCACCAGAAGAACCCAATTCGATTGTAGGTAGCTAAGAAAGTGATTGAAAATCAGCAGAGAGCAGAGCAAGCAGCATTGTTCCCTCTTGAACCCCTCCCCCATATACAACATCACAATGCAGCAACAGCAGTTGCCCCACCCTGAGGAACACCTAAGGCTCCACCCCTTACTACGTAACAGGTGCTGAGACAAAAAAAAAAAGGCCCAAATGGATGATCAGATCAAAGCTCCAGAAAAAATACAACTAAGCAACAAAAAGATAGCCAATGGTCCAAAACACTGGTAATCAGGATGCTCACAGAATTGGTTGAATATGGTCACAAATTAGATGAAAAAATGAAGGCTATGCTAAGTGAAATAAAGGAAAATGTACAGGGAACCAACAGTGATGGGAAGGAAACTGAGGCTCAAAGCAATAGTATGAACCAGAAGAAATAAGTATTTGACCAGAACAGAATGAAGAAATAATTCAAAAAAATGAGGAGAGGCTTAGGAACCTCCAGGACATCTTTAAACACTCCAACATCCAAATCATAGGGGTACCAGAAAGAGAAGAGGAAGAGCAAGAAATGAAAACTTATTTGAATAAATCAAGAAGAAGAACTGCCCGCCCTGGCTGGTGTAGCTCAGTGGATTGAGCACAAGCCTGCAAACCACACGATCGCAGTTCGATTCCCAGTCAGGGCACATGCCTGGGTTGCAGGCCAGTTCCCAGCAGAGGACTCATGAGAGGCAACCATACATTGATATTTCTCTCCTTCCCTTCCCCTCAATCAATCAATCAATAAAATTTAAAAAAACAAGAACAAGACCGACTTAAAAAGTAATAAATAACTTTATAAAAAAAAAAAGAAGAACTTCCCCAATCTGGCAAAGGAAATAGACTTCCAGGAAGTCCAGGAAGCTCAGAGAGTCCCAAAGAAGTTGGACCCAAGGAGGAACACACCAAGGCACATCATAATTACATTACCCAAGATTAAAGGAGAGAATCTTAAAAGCAGCAAGAGAAAAGAAGAGTAGAGTGCCCAAGTCTATGGGAACTCTACAAAAGAGTGCCCATAAGACTGTGGGCTTATTTCTCAAAAGAAATTTTGCAGGCAAGAAGGGGCCAGCAAGAAGTATTTGAAGTCATGAAAGGCAAGGATCTACATCCAAGATAACTCTATCCAGCAAAGTTATCATTTAGAATGGAAGGGCAGAAACAGCTTTTCCCAGGTAAGGTCAAATTTAAGGAGTTCATCATCACCAAACCCTTATCATATGAAATGTTAAAGGGATTTCTCTAAGAAAAAGAAGATAAAAAATATGAACAGTACAATGACAGCACACTCGCAGTTATTAACAACCACACCTAAAACAAAAACAAAGTAAGCAAACAGCTAGAACAGGAACAGAAATGGAGATCACATGGAGGGTTATCAGTGGGGGAGAGAGTGGGGAAAAGGTACAAAGAATAAGTAGCATAAATGGTAGATAGAAGATAGACAGGGGGAGGTTAAGAATAGTACAGGAAATGTAGAAGCCAAAGAACTTATATATATGACCTATGGGCATGAACTAAAAGGGGGGATGTGGGTGGGAGGGGGTGAGTAGTGTGGAGGAAATAAACTGGGAAATGGGACAACTGTAATAGCATAATCAATAAAATAAAATAAAAATGTCTATGCAGTCCTCTGCCCATTTTTTAATTGGATTGTTTTTGTTGTTGAGTTCTGTGAGTTTTTTTATATATTTTGTGTATGTAAACATCTTCTCCTATTCTGTAGGTTGCCTTTTCATTTTGTTGGTTACCCTTGCTGCCCAGAAGCTTCTCAGCTTGATGTAGTCTCACTTTTGTTTCCCTTGCCTTTGTAGTCAGATTTTGACAAAAGCACTGCTAACACCAATCAAGGAATTTACTGCCTATGTTTTCTTCTAGGAATTTTGTAATTTCATGTCTTACATTCAGGCCTTTAGTCCATTTGGAGTTAATTTTTGTGTATGGTGTAAAAAAATGGTCCAGTTTTTTCATTATTTTGCATGTGCCTGTCCAGGTGTCCCAATACCATTTAGTGGAGAGACTGCCTTTTCTGCATTGTAGGTTTGGGGCTCCTTTGTGTTAATTGATTGTCCATGTAGGTATGGATTTGTTTCTGGGCTTTCTGTTCTGTTCTATTGATCTGTTACACTGTTTTACTACTATACCTTTCTAATTTAGTTTGAAGTTAGGGAGCATGATGCCTTTGGCTTTTCTCTTTTTTTTCTCAAGATTGTTTTGTGGTTTCATAAAATTTTAGAATTATTTTTTAAAATTTGAATCTATGTTCATCAAGAATATTGACATGTAATTTTCTTTTATTGTGGTGTCCTTTCTGGCTTCACAAAGTGAGTTTGGAAGTGTTCTCTCCTCCTCAATTTTTTGAAAGAGTTTAAGAAGGATAGATATTAAACCTTCTTTGAATATTTGGTACAATTTACCAGTGAAGTTGTCTGTTCCTGAACATTTGTTTGCTGGGAAGTTTGTCATTGATTCAATCTCCTTACTAGTGATTGGTTTACTCAGATTTTTCTATTTTTTCATTGTTCAGTCTTGCAAGATTGTATATTTCTAGGAATTTATCCATTCATTCTAGGTTGTCAAATATTTTGGTGTATATTCTCTTTGGTGTGTATTCATAGTATTCTTTTATAATCCTATTGTATTTCTGTGGTATCACAATTTCTCTTTCATTTTTTATTAATTCATTTTTAAGTTGAAATATCATTTTTCAATTGCAATGTACATCCAATATTATTTTGTATTATTTTCAGGTGTATATTATAGTGGTTAGATAATCATATACTTTACAAAGTGTTTCCCCTGATATTTCTGATCTTCATTTTTTATTTTACTTATTTGAACTCTCTCTTTTATTCTTGGTGAGTTTAGCTAGAGGTTTGTCAATTTTGTTTATCTTTTCAACTAACCAGCTTTTAGTTTCTTTCTTTTTTATCCTCACCTGAGGACTTTTATTTTTTTCATTGCTTCTAGAGTGAAGAGAGAGAGAATGAGAGATATCAACATAAGAGAAAACATTGATTAATTGCCTCCAATACGTACTCCAATGGGGAATCAAACCTGCAACCTAGGTATTTGCCATGACCGGGAATCAAATTGGTGGGAATCAAAAGTCAAACCTTTTGGTTTATAGGTTGACACTCCAACCGACTGAACCACAATGGCCAGAGCCCAGCTTTTAGTTTCATTGATCTTTTCTGTTATTTTCTTGGTCTCTATCTTATTTACTTCTGCTATAATATTTATTATTTCCTTCCTTCTACTCACTTTGAGCTTTGTTTGTTTTTCTTTTTTTAGTTCCTATAGGTACAACATTAAATTTTTTTAGTTCAGATTTTTCTTGTTTCTTGAGGTAGGTCGATATCACTCTGAACTTTCCTCTTACAACTACTTTTGCTGCAACCTAGATTTTGAAATATTGTATTTCCATTTTTATTTGTCTTTTAAAATTTTATTTTATTTCATGTCCATTTTCTTTGTTTTGTGGCTTAACATATGACCTATCCTGAAGAATGTTTCATGTGCACTTGAGAAGAATGTGTATTAAGTTGCTTTTGGATGGCATGGTCGACATATATTTATGAATTTCATGTTGTGTTATGTGTCATTTATGGCCTTATTGATTTTCTGTCGGAATTATCTATCCGTTAATGTAAATAGTGTATAAAACTCCCCTATTATAGTTACTGTTGACTTTCTATAATAGTTACTGTTGACTTCTCCCTTCAGATCTCTTAATATTTATTTGTTTTCTGTATTTAGGTACTCCTATGTTAGATGAATATATATTTACAAATGTCATATCATCTTATCGGGTTGACCTCTTTATCTTTATGTAATGCTCACATTTGTCTTTTACTCTGGCCTTTGTTTTAAAGTCTGTTATGTGATGTGGTGTCTTCGCTGCATCATATTGAAGCTACATGTCATTCATTTTTCCCATTATTGTTGATTTAATCACTTAATTCAGGTGGTGTTTGCCAGGTTTCTCCAAAAATAAATTTACTAAATGACTAACTGGTTTGAGACTATGGAGGCAAAATGTTATATATATACAACATTTTGCCTATATAATATATATAATGTGTGTATGTATATGTATATATATTATATAACACATATAATATATACATATATGTGTATATATATTTAAATTTGAGCATCCATCTATGATTCTTGCCTGAAATAATTATTTTTTTTCATGGATTTTATTTTATTTTTATTTATTATTATTTTTTTAATATAGTTTATTGATTATACCATTACAGTTGTTCTATTCCCCCCTTCATTCCCCTCCACCCGCACACTCCCTCCCCCACCCTTCTCCCCCCTTAGTTTATAACCGCGTGTCTCAACTTCTTTAGATTCATATTTCCCCCACTATTCTCGCCCTCCCCCCTATCTATTTTCTGCCTACCATCTATGCTATTTTCTGTGCCTTCTCCCCCCTTCTCCTCCTCCCACCCCCCCCCCCATTTCTAACCCTCCATGTGTTCTTCCTTTCTATGGTTCCACTCCTGATCTAGCTGTCCTCTTGGTTTGCTTTTGTTTTAGGTGTGGTTGTTAATAACTGTGTGTTTGCTGTCCTTTCACGGTTGATATTTTTCATCATCTCTTTCTTATATAAGTCCCTTTAGCATTTCATATAATAAGGGCTTGGTGATGATGAACTCCTTGAATTTGACCTTGTCTGAGAAGCACTTTATCTGTCCTTCCATTCTAAATGAAAGTTTTGCTGGATAAAGCAATCTTGGCTGTAGGTCTTTGGATTTCATGACTTGGAATACTTCTTTCCAGCCCCTTCTTGCCTGTAAGGTCTCTTTTGAGAAATCCGCTGACAGTCTGATGGGTACTCCTTTGTAGGTGACTGTCCCCTTATCCCTTGCTGCTTCTAGGATTCTCTCCTTCATTTTAGTCTTGGCTAATGTAATTATGATGTGCCTTGGTGTGTTCCTTCTTGGGTCCAACTTCTTTGGCACTCTCTGAGCTTCCTGGATTTCCTGGAAGTCTATTTCCTTTGCCAGACTGGGGAAGTTCTCCTTTATTATTTGTTCAAATAAGTTTTCCACTTGCTCTTCCTCTTCCCCTTCTGGTACCCCTATAATCTGGATGTTGGAACGTTTAAAGATGTCCTGGAGGTTCCTAAGCCTCTCCTCATTTTTTTGAATTCTTGTTTCTTTACTATTTTCTGGTTGGATGTTTCGCTCTTCCTTCTGGTCCACTCCCTTGATTTGAGTCCCATTTTCCTTTCCATCGCTATTGGTTTCCTGGACATCTCCCTTCATTTCAATTAGTTTAGCCTTCATATGTTCCTCTAATTTGTGACTAAGTTCCTCTAATTTGTGACTGTACTCTACCAATTCTGTGAGCATCCTGATAAATAGTGTCTTAAATTGGGCTTCTGAGAGCCTGGCAATCTGTTGGTCGCTTAGAGTTATTGGCTCTGGCACTTTGAGTTCTTCTTGCACTATCCTTTGGGCTGTTCATGCCTGTTAAGTAGCAGGATCGGAGCCCTAGGTTTTCACCAGAGCAGGGCAACTCAGTCGCTGGGTTGTGACATTGTATGTGGGGGCGGGGTCAAAGAGGGACAATGGTTTCCCTCCGGCGCCCGCCTCTGCGACCCCCACCAGCACCGCAGCCACCACCGTCACCAGGCCCATGCGTTTCGTTCCACTGCACTCGAGTGTGCCACCGCTGTCAGCCCTCCACCACTGGGTTCGCCCCCTGGGGCCTGCGTGGTCCATCTCACTGCGCGCGAATGTGAGACCTTGGTCAGTCTGCCCCGCACCCCGACTAGGTCCGGGCTGCCTGCGCTCCTAGGTCTGTCCTTCCTGACCCTGCTCCGCTGCTGGCTCTGCCTCTCTTACCGTCCCCATTGAACGGTTCGTAGCTGTTGGACTTCCGTATAATTCGGTTTTCTGGTCTCTGGGTGTGTCTTAGTTCTCCAAAACTTTTGTTGTATCCAAACTTGGTTGTGGGAGAAGGCACAGTGTTTCCACCTATGCCTCCATCTTGGCGGAAGTCTCCTGAAATAATTATTAACTAAAGTCTTTGCCAAATGGTGATTTTCTATTTTTACAATTCTTTCTATAGTTATTAGTTGGAATTCTATGTAAGGGAGAACTTTCTTTTTTTCCTCATTTATTTATTTGTATTGTTATGCATGCAAATTTTTATTTCATTTAACGGGTTATAATTTATTGCTAAAATATTTATTTTGTTGCTCAAATTGTCCCAGGTTGGCAATTTGGGATCCCTTAACATTGCTTTCTGTGTGCCTTCAAGGTGCCCTCATCCTTTTTTGAGCACTTTCTTACTTTTGGGCACTATAAAATATCCCTATTCATCTTGTACTTTCTTTGCTCCGAGCTGGATTCACCATTGATAAGAAACCTTGGTTCCTTTTAGTGTAGAGTAGTATTTAGAAGATAACATTTGAGCATTTAGGTCTGTTCTCTGCTCTGAGATATTACTGTCCCTATATTTGCATATACATGTTTAAACACATGAGGTCTGTCCAGGAGGTATCTAACCATGTACTAGGAAAAATAGACACATTTGTTGAAGAAGATACAAGATGCAAGAAAAATTATACATGGGATAATGGTGCCTCAGTCTCCTTCAAAGTAGGCACAGTTCTCCCAATTGCCATCAGCTGCCCTGTCATATTTTCCTGAATCTCACTGATGGCCTGAAATCTCTTCACTTTCAAAGATGATTTTAGTTTTTGGAAAAGGCAGAAGTCCCAGGGTGCCAAATCTTGGTTGTAGGGGGCCTGAGTGACCTGAGTGATTTGATGTTTTACCAAAAAACTCTGCATGAAATGAGATGCATGGGTGGGCGCATTGTGTGATGAAGCTGCCAATCACCAGTTGCCCACAGCTGCAGCCTTCTGAATCATCTGAATAGTTTCCGCAGAGGAATGTTCAAGCTTAACGCAAAATCTGATACAGATTTATTGCTCCACTTGCTCTGTCATCCTGAATGCAATGGCCACACAGAACATACACTTATTCAATAGTGTCCGCTGCCCCCACTGACTAGTAAAGTGAAGTCGTCTCCCCTTGGCTGCCAGGTTACATTGGTGTTGTGCAAACTATTCTCGTATTAACAGTGGCTGGAATTCTTCTGGACAGACTATATACATACATACATACATATATATATATGTATATATATATGTACTATATATGTATAATATATATAATGTTTAAATGTATTAATTCACAACAATACCTTCAATTCTAATCCAATACCATAGGGTTTGCTACTTTTCTCCGTTTCCATATTTGTAATTCCCTTCTCCAACAGCAAGAAGCCTGGATCCAATTATTTGTAATATATTACATCTTTGATCAACTTCTCTGCATGTAACCAATTTCCCATAAGTCATTGCCACTTTTTTCCTTGCTTGAATGCTTGCCTCACTACACCTGGATGCTGACATGCTGTCAGTGTTATGTGAAAGGACTACCTTCCTCATTTGCCCAAACTGTGACTCTTTGTGCTCGCCCAGCCTTATTCCCACCCTTACCTGAAACCCAGAGCCACATGTGGGGACTAAATACCTGAACATATTAGGGTTCAGTTAGCTGGGAAAGAGAGGAAAGTGGATTTTAGACAGGCAGCCAACACTGCCTGCTACAGCACCCATTGCCATTTTGCTATCAGTAACCCAATTTTCTAAGGAATCATTCATTTTCTCAAACTATGATTTGAGTGAATCTGGACTCTCCTTTGGTTCTGGTGAGAGCATGTTAACAATATCACAAGCTCTTGACAACTGTGGTTGGCTTAAAGATGGCACATAACCTAAACCAGGCCAATGAGAGCCTTGTCTAAAATTACTAAAGGGATTACATAGAAATAAAGTATCTTTCTACTGGTGTTGCTAAGCCTGAGGCTGCTGATGGTGATTTTGCCACCACACCTGAAATGAAAGCAACATGAAGGAAAGCAGATCTATGATGTAGAGAGGAGAAATATTCCATACATCAATTGTTTAAGCATCTTGAGCCAGTCATGCCTCAAGCTAGTGTACCCCTATGCTTATGGGTTTTGTGAGCCAGTAAGTTCTCCTTTTTGCTTAAGCCAACTTGAGTAACATTTCTGTCACTTATGACCAAAACAGGTTTAACTGATTCGACTGCATGGTAGGTGGTTTTTATATTCCCCCAACAGCTGGGGAAGGCTTACACACCATCATTTTAGTCTAATACTGTGGGATGAATCAAAGACAGTAACGTCAGAGTAAAAACTCCCTGGAAGAATCAAAGGCTCAATAATGGTTTTAGAAAAATCTGTGAACCCTAATATTTTTTAAAATTTTAAGGCAGTCTTGCTTGACTAGTCTGTTTCCTTTCCACATGTGAAAAATACTGGCAAAGATACTAAAACTTTCAAGTTACTCCACCCAAAGATGAGGCAGGGAATTATGAGCATACATTTTAAAGCAGCTTCAATTCCTCAAAAGATGCAGCTAAGTGTGTTTTTTTAATTGCTTTGTCCTGTACTATCCTTCTATTCCTCCTGTAGCTGCAACCAGTGAAAGTACAGTTGTTTGACTCTTGAACATATGGCATGTATCACTTAAAAAAAAAAAACTCATACAAGAAAGAGACTTTGAAAGCCCCATCTGGACATCTCAAGTGGCTCCAAAAGGAAGTCAGAAGCCTCAAATGAGCAAAATGGCCATTTCAGCCCAAAGACAATGATTTGGTTTTTCTATGTTTATTTTAGTCATCCATTTGGCATCGGGACTGAGATCACTCTCCCAGGCCTGCACCGCAGCATTTGCCTGGGGTTAGCAAAGAGAGGCGGGACAGAGGCTGAACAGGCGGGACCCAACTGGCAACTGTGACAAAGAGAAGTGTGACACGAAACAGCTTTTTTCCACAGCTGCACATCTCACGTTGTCTCTTTAAACCTAAAAGTTGGAGTTTGAGTTTTCTTTCTTTTTCTCTTTTTTATGATGACAGACTTTATTTCTTTGGTGAGTTCTGGTTCTCAGTCTGTGCCAGCTCCACCCTTGTTTGGAGGTGGGGGGGGGGGGTAACACAGCCTAAAGTGCCCCAGAGTTCCTGGTGGAAAAGCCTCAACAGCTATGATCCTGTAATCTTTTCTTCAAGCAATGACTCCATTTCATTGGGGGTAGTTGAGTGAATGGCTTTTGTCATTTAGAATCTGAGCACATATGGATGAATTTTTAGTTAAAAAAAAATCAAACCATAAAAATGCCAACAATAGTCTGTATTTTGAGGACAAATGTAATTTCATCATACCAAACACATGTTAGAAAACTCTGCTCATTCTTATTTCCTCATCTTCTGAAGCTGAAAAGGCAGCTGAGCTACTACTGTGCCTCACGTTAATCAGACAGGAAGGTATTACAGAGTTGATATAGGAATAGTTCTGGCCAGATAGCACTTGAAAAGTCTGACAAACAGCATGATAAGTAAAGCTGTATAAGATTGATGGCAATATATTTTAAATAGCATAAACGGAATAACTTTAACAAATAAATTTAGACTATTTACTTATTTATTTATGTTGTTTGAGTACACTTGTCTCCGTTTTCCCCCACCAATCCCCCCTCCACCCCACCCATTTCTGCCTCCCACTCTGGAACCTACCCCCTTTGGCTTTCTCCATGTGTCCTTTATACATGTGCCTTGATGACCCTTCCTCTATTTTCCCCCATTATCCCTCTCCCCTCTGGTTACTGTCAGTTCGTTCTTTATTTCTAAGTCTCTGGTTATGTTTTGCTCATTTGTTTGTTTTTTTTTATTAGATTCCACTTATAGGTGAGATCATATGGTATTTGTCTTTCACCCGCTGGCTTATTTCACTCAGCATAATACTTTCCAGTTCCATCCATGGTGTTGCAAAGGATAGGAGCTCATTCTTTCTTTCTGCTGCATAGAATTCCATTGTGTAAATGTGTCACAGTTTTTTGACCACCCATTTACTGATGGGCACTTAGGTTCCTTCCTCACTTGGCTATTGTAAATTGTGCTGCATATACTGTGTTCATGGATTGGAAGAATTAACATCATCAAAATACACATGCTACCCAAAGCAATTTATAGATTTAATGCTATCCCTATTAAAATACCAATGACATATTTCACAGATACAAAACAAACATTTCAAAAATTTATATGGAACCATAAACTACCTCAAATAGCCACAGCAATTTTGAAATAGAGGAACAAAGTTGGGGGATCACAATACCAGATACCAAACTATACTACAAGGCCACAGTAATCAAAACAGCCCAGTGCTGGCATAAGAACAGACACATGGACCAATGGAGCAGAATAGAAGCCCAGAAATAAACCAAAGTCTCTATGATCAGCTAATATTCAACAAAGGGAACAGAAGCATAAAATAGAGTAAAAATAGCCTCTTCAATAAGTGAGGTTGGGAGATCTGGACAGCTACATGCAAAAAAGTGAGACTTGACCAGCAGCTTACACCATACACAGAAATAAACTCAAGATGGGTAAAAGACTTAAATATAAGTCATGACACCATAAAAGTCTTAGAGGAAAACATAGACAGGAAAATCTCATATATCCCACACAGCAATATTTTCACTGATGTGTGCCCTAGAGCAAGGGACATAAAGGGAAGAATAAACAAATAGGACTTCATCAAAATAAAAAGCATCTGCATGGCTAAAGAAAACATCAGCAAAATGAACAGGGAACCAATCATATGAAAAAACATATATGCAAATGATACCTGTAACAAGGGTTTAATCTCCAAAATATATAAAGAACTCATACAACTCCACTCCAGGAAGACAAACTTCCCAATTAAAAATGAGGTAAGGACCTGAACAAACACTTCTGCAAGGAGGACATACAGAGGGCCCAGAGGTATATGAAAGGAAGCTCAGCACCACTAGACATCAGAGAGACGTAAATTAAAACCACAGTGAGATACCATTTTACACTAGTCAGAATGGCCATCATTCATAAATCAACAATAAGTGCTGGCGAGGTTGTGGAGAAAGGGGAACCCTAGTGCACGGCTGGCAGGAATGCAGACTGGTGCAGCTACTGCAGAAAACAGTATAAAATTTCCTCAGAAAAGTAAAAATGGAACTACCTTTTGACCAGGCAATTCCACTGCTGGGATTATACCCTGAGAATCATGAAACGGCAGTTCAAAAGAACCTGTACACCCCAAAGTTCATAGCAGCACAATTTACAATAGACTATTTTGTAAGGCTTCTGTCCGAACTTTCTCCCTGGAGGCTACAAACCCAAAGCCCAAACATAGGGAAATTCATTCTCCTCTGGATAAAAGAAGCTTCATAATTCAACTTTTTACTCAAATGTCACACTTCTGCTGTGATCCATCTAAGGAATAAATTTATATTGTACTGCAGTGAGATCTTTGAAAGATAGAAAACATCACTTGTTTCCTTTTCTTTATTAGGTCTTGTATCATCAGTCACCAACCTAACGGACTCTGCTTCCCAGATGAGTAAGGTACTTACTGGTTTGCTCTTCTACATCCACATTTGCTCAAGGCCTTATCTTTTCTCACTTGAATGACTTGCAAAAGTTTCTGAACTATTTTCCTTGCTTAACTCATCTACCCTGCCACAAGAATGATCTTTCTAGTCTAGATTCTACAGTAACCCTCCTTGGCCTAACTTTTATCAGTGGCTCCAAGTTGCCTCCATTGCAGAACACATACAGTTTTTTGTTTGTTTGTTTGTTTGTTTGTTTCTGGCTCTGCTAATCTCTCCTGCCTCAATTTTCTCACTACCCCTACTTGATGTACCAAGATGCTAATTTACCTGGGAGCTCTCTTACTCTCTCGTGTCAGCCTTTCTCATTTGAGCCTCTGCATTTGCGGCTTCCTCCACCAGAAGCACACGCTGCCGCTTCGCAGCTGGTTAGATAACTACTGCTGGGATTTCAAAACTTAGCTCAAAGGTCAATGCCTCTCAGACCTCTTTCCTGGATTCCCATGTGCTTCCAGGTAAAGAACATTTCCTTTTTGCTCCCCATGTTCTCTTTGTTGGAGTACTGATATTATTGTTGTTGTTATTATCTTTTTTACTTATTTGTCTTGCTCAGCAGTGTGGGAAGGGATGTTTCTTTCATTTGTATGTTCCATTATCTACCATGGTCTTGGCTTATAGTTGGTGCTCAAATGTTGACTGACTGAATGAATGAATGACTGAATGATGTGGACCATGGAGAACTTGTTTTGGTAATATGAAGTTTAGTCATTTGTGTTTGGTTGTTTTTCATTAGCAATGACAATGACCATCTCTTGGTCACTGTGTAAAGCTATTCAATTGGACATTTTTGTTTAAGTTTTTAGAAGCTTTGAAATGTTTATTGAATCTCTGCTTCAGTCAACTGTAGCTGAACTAAATTATTCAACACAGAGCATAGTAAAGCAAACATATAAATTCGCCATCTGGAGCCAATAAAAGGTGTTAAAGCAGGAGGAAGTTACTGATAAAATGTGACAAGGTTCTCAAACAGGGTAATATTGTCAAAGTAAATTACAGAGACCTTATTCACACTCACCAGTAAACAAAGAAATAAAGGTTACAGATTTGTTTCAGAATATGTGTTAAATGGAAATAGTTTTTATCCTCCCTGTCCCTGAGTCACCATCTAGCAATGCTTATCAAAATTTGTGCCCTACCACTCCCCAGCCTGAACTTTATATTCTAGTAAGCCTGGTCTCCCTCCTGTTTCCTAAATCCATTATCTTTAGTGCAGGCTTCATGTTCTTGCTCAGCTTTGCCCCCAATTTGGAGTAGTCACATGCTGCTTAACATCGAGGATAGGTTCTGAGAAATGTGTCATTAGGTGATTCGTACGGTGTGAACATCATAGAGTGCACTTACACCAACATAGATGATATAGCCTACAACATGCCTGCGCTATATGGTGTGGCCTCTTGCTCCTAGGCTGCAAACCTGTGTGGTATGTTATTGTAGAGAACAACATGAAATTAAATTAAACACAAGGGAGATTATACACTCAAGAGACGTGGTAAACGTGGTGTGACTGTTTTCAGCATAACATGGAACACTGTTTCACAAAAACCTTTTTTTAATAAGTAGAAAGAGTACACTCTAAAATAATTATACAGTATAGAATAGTAAATATATAAGCCAGTAACATAGTCATTTATTATCATTATCAAGCATTAAGTACTGTACATAATTTTGTGTGCTATAATTTCATAAGACTGGCAGCACAGTAGGTTGGTTTACACCAGAATCGCAATAAACACACAAGTAATGCATTGCATTATGATGTCACTACATGATAGAGATCTTTCAGCTCCATTATAATCTTATGGGACCACCATCATTTATATGATCCATCATTGACCAAAATGTTATTACATGGCACATGATATCCTATCTGCTATTATTTGTCTAATCAAACTGAGTTCTTTTCTGTCCTTTATTCCCAGCCTAAATCCTATCTACCCTCTTCAAAGAAATCTCCCCCAACTATTCTGGCCCATCTGCATTGTACTTCAGATTTTCTATAGCACCCATGTCTGCAGCAGTCACATTGCGCCCCCCCATACCCCGACTCCGAAAATTCCCATACCCACTGGGATCTACTATTCATCTACACCTTTCCACTGTCCCCATGTCCCTCATGTCTTCCCCTTATAGCTGGCATTATAGCTACTCCCTTGAATACATTTTCAACTCTTATTTATAATACTAGCTTAGCAAACCCCCAATTCAGGTATAGTTCCAGCTCTCTGCCCATGGAGCCACTGTGCTTGCTTAGCTGAGCATGACTAGCAAAAGGTCACCATGCCACCTGGTCTCATGTTGAATATATCACAACTACCCTTAAACAGGTTCTTAATGCCACCTGCCACTCTTTTTCCATTTCCTATATCATTCATTCTCCTATTCTCTTAGGCAATCATATCATGTTTTCATGCGATTATATATTGGCTTGTCCTCCAGTTATGTGAAGAGTTGTGTTTCTGCAAGACTCTATATAACTTGGGGCAGGAGCCCATCCTCAGAGGCCCCTTTTATATCCTTAATCATTCTAAGCCTGTGTGCAATACCCTGTAAATGAGAGGCCCTTATATTCATTGGAGGCAGCTAATCAAGGAGGCAAAAATCTGTTAGGAGGACCAGCCATAGAATCACACTGCCTGGGTTTGAATCCAGCTCTGCCACTAATCAGCCATGTAACCCTGGGAATCTTATTAATTGATCTTTGCACCTATTTCTTCCTTGGTACAGGAGATTAACTAAAAGTAGTACCTAACACATCAATCTTAGAAAGTTTCAATGAGATACACATGTCAAGCCCTAGCACATATAGTTAAATGTCTAATAAATATTAGCTATTACTTTCAGGAATTAGGATGAGGCTGAACAGGTAAACTGGAGCTTCTCCAGCTCAAAAGGCAATGTGAATCCTCTAGTTCTGATTATATTAAGTTTTGGAATACTATGAGGCATTAAGTTTTTGACCCTGAGACCTTAGACCCTTTGTGAAGGTCTCTAGTGCTGGCCTTACCTCACCCTGTTCATGGCCCTTTCAGTTAAAGAGACCTACTGGGCAATGTTTGAGTCGACTTAACTTCTCGTGGCCAGGCCGGGCTTTCAGCTGGCACCATTGACAGCTGGCCCAAGTGAATAACATTTGTTGAAATAAACTGGATTTTTACATTGAATTTATTGGGGTTACTCTGGCTCACAAAATCATACAGTTTTCAAGTGAACAATTCAATAAAACTTCATCTTCACCCTGCATTGTGCGCCCATCACCCCAAGCAAAGTATCTTTCTGTCCCCATTTTGAAATGAATTGGATTCTGATAAAGGATATAGGCAGTTGGCCCAACTTTTGCAATGGTGGAAATTTATAAAATTATCTTCATACTACACGACACTATTTTGAATTACAAATGTAAATACAGCTTCTGGGGAGCAGAGAGACTTCTTCAATGGGGCTGTCAAACCTTTGGGAAGGTGATATAGCTGGTGACCTGAGCCAGGAAGGACTCTGTTGTTGTTTGGATTCAGCCTAAGACAGCCATCTCTATTTATCCAATATGTCATCCTGTTGGTACCTGTCAATATCTTGTTGAGTTTTGTACTAGGCACAAAGGAGAATATAAGCCAAACATAAGATGTGGTCTGCCTTTTAAAAATCTTACAGTCTGGTTGGGTAAGAGACCTTCAAATACATGCACTCAAAGTCAGGCATAGTCAAGTATTCAGCTGTGAACTAGTAAGCAGTCAGAGATGAGAGAGTTGGGAGCCCTGGAAGCCAGCCTACTGGTTGATGGGTTCAACCAACTTTGCTTCTAAGTTCTCTGAATACTGCCAGAGAAACTCATGTGTTAACACATGTGTGCGTGCCTAAGTATGGTAGAGAGTATTAAAAACAGAGTCTTGTTTATGATATCACTGTGTACTTGTTTTGAAGTTTGTGTGAATCTCTGCAAAATTTAATCTAAGTGTTTGATTTAGAGAGCTAACCTTCTGGTAAAAGTCACTTGCTGGGATTGCTTTCTGTGTTAAAAAGTAACACAGGATCTCAAGGATCCATCAATTTCATGTGTATGCAGAGTTATTCTTTTCCTCAATGCCAGACACATACAAATGCTAGACTATCTAATTACATGCCCCATTACATTTTATGATAATGTTGTCATATATTTTATTTATATTAAACTCCAGCTCTGCCTCCATAAGTAAAGGTACAGAGAACAGCTGGGTCAGATGAGAGAAAGAAAAGAGCTGGGGCCGATGACCCAAAGACACACCCACCGATGTAAACATTTCCTTTTGCTGCTGTCTCTGCTCTGGCCCTTAGAGCCAGCTTGGATGGGGCAAAGAGTTTTCTGATAGGGCAGCGTGTTGGAAATTCCTGCCTATGAGAGAAGTGAGGGAGTAAGTTGTAGCTCAGGGGTTAACCAAATTCAACAATCTATTACTCTAAATCATTTACTCTTTCTTTCAGTCAGTCACTGACATGCTAGCCTCTTTCATTTTTAAATGTTATATTTACTTGGGCAGAGAGGGAAGGAAAGAGTGACATCAATAATTAAAAATAAACTGTAGGGAGAGGGAGTAACGAGACATATTGTCCTCATAACAGCATTCTTACAAAAACATGCCTGGGCTGTAGCTTCTGACTGAAGTCACATATTTTAGGAGGATTTTCCCCCTCCCTATTATCTGCCAGGATCTGAAGTAAACCAGTCTGGAGTAGATTTTACGAGATTTCTGGGAAAAAAAAAAAAAACAGAAAAGAAGAGAAAAACCTTCCTCTGTTCAATCAAAGCTTTTCTAAACTTCAGTGCTGGACAAGGGAAAAGCCAGTGAGCCAATTAGCAACATCATAGTTTAGCAGGAATCTGAGCTCTGCATTCAGTTTGAATTAATTTGGGGTGGTTAATAACTGTCATTTAACACTTATTTTTTAAACCAAGACCCAGCAGTTACTAGTCCTAGTGTACATCAAGTGTAGGTGATTATAATACTAACTGAAGTTCTGAAGTTTTAAACTCTTATAATATGCCAGTCATTTGCTGACCAAGGAACCCTAATTTATATTGCTGTTCATGTAAGTGAAAAGCAGCTTTCTACTACAGTTGAGCTGGGACTGGCTGTGCATTAACCAATCAACAAGGATTGTTTAAAGTGGAGAATGACCAAAATGAAGCATATACCTTAGCACATTTTACTGAGGTTTTTTTTATGGACTTAATTTTTTAAGATTTTATTTATTTATTTTTAGAGAAAGGGAGGGAGAAAGAGAGGGAGAGAAACATCAATGTGTAGTGGCCTTTCATACGCCGCTCCCCCCCCCCCACTAGGGGTCCTGGCCCACAACCCAGGCATGTACCCTAGACTGGGAATTGAACTGGTGACCCTTTTGTTTGCAGCCTGCACTCAATCCACTGAGCCACACCTGCCAAAGCTCATTTTGTTTTAACTTAAAATACAATTTTTTTGAATTAAAAAAAATTTAATTATTGTTCAAGTACAGTTTTCTTTTACTCCCATCCCAACCCACCACCCCCAGTGCTCCTCACCTCCCTCCCATTTCCACCCCCTTAGTTCTTGTCCATGTGTCCTTTATACTAGTTCTTCTAAATCCTTCCCCTTTTTCCCCTTAAATTCCCTCCCCTCTCCCCTCTGGACACTGACAGCCTGTTCTCTATTTCAGTGTCTTTGTTTTTATTTTGCTTGCTTGTTTGTTTTCTTGTTTAGGTTCCTGTTAAAGGTGAGATCATATGGTATTTGTCTTTCAACTCCTGGCTTATTTCACTCAGCATAATGCTTTCCAGTTCCATCCATGCTGTTGCAAAAGGTAGGAGCTCCTTCTTCCTCTCTGCTGCATAGAATTACATTGTGTATATGTACCATAGTTTTTTTTTAATTTAATTCTTATTCAAGTACAATTTTCTGTTTTATATTCATCTGCCAAACTTTTGATGTTTAGCCAAAATCTTTTCTTTTAGTATAGGTAGGTCTGCTGAATGGGGTTCTGGAGGGGGTTGTTTTATTTTTTGTCTATTTTTTGTTTGTTTGTTTGATTTTCATAAACAATACCCATAATGACCTATAATTTCCATGTTCAGTTTTTTTTGAAGAGCAGTAGGAACTTGGGAAGCATCTTAAATGCAGAATTCTCATAGATTTTTAGAATCGTCGCCCCAATCTTCTATAGTCATTTAATTCACACAATTACTTTTCAACAGTTTGCCTTTCCTGAGACTTTTCAAGAGTGTTTAACTTGGTTTTTATAAGTTTGCATGGATTTCTATCACTTTAATTAAACTAACTAATTATAATAACAAGTACAACATGCATAAGCAGTTTTGGGAATAAACACAATGACTTATTAAGAATTACAACTTAATTGGTGGGAGTGAAATTTTGCATTCATATAGGAAATTAATAGTCTCAAGCAGTCAGTAATTCTGTAGTTTTCCCCAAAACATTGAGAAGACCAGTTATTTAACCTCTATAAGCCTTAGTCTCTGCATTATCAAAACGAGAAAAAGCCCTGTCCAGATGGCTTAGGTAGATGGAGCATCATTCTGTACACCAAAAGGTTGTAGGTTCAATCCCTGGTCAGGACACATATCTAGGTTGTGGGTTGGGGTGCATGTGGGAGGCAACTCTTCAATGTTTCTCTCACATTGATATTTCTCTCCTTCTTTTCCTCTCTCTAAAAATAATTTTAAAATGTCCTGGGTTGAGGATTTTAAATAATGAGGAAAATAGTCCCTTTTTCTGGGATTGCAATTAGGATCAAGTGAAATCATTTATGAAGAAATTGGCACATAAATAATAATACTGTAGAGAAAAATAAGAGTAGGCTCCAAGATGTCAGAGGAGTAAGTAGAGCTACATAAACCTCATCCCAGGACAAAATTGGAATTACAACTAAAATGTAAAGAAATCGTCCTGAATAACCAACTGAACACTAACTGGAGAAAAGCCCTATAACATGGACAGACAAAAGAAACCACTTCATCACAACGTGTCTGGTAGGGAGTGCAGAGAAGGCACAAGAGGGCTGGCTAGTCTCCCAAGGTCAGCAGCTGAAGTTCCAGAGGGGTATTACAGTGGCCAGAGGGGGTCCCCAGCCTACAGAGCAAGAACCAGGAAAGAAAACCAGATAACACCCAGTTGTAAAAAGCAGCAGGTTTCTGTCTGCCAGAGAGAGATGGCTGGCAAAGCGGAAAGCCTCTTAAAGGGCCAATGCACAAAATTCTGTTTGTAGCCAAATTACCCTGGGCTCTGGTAGAGGGAGGGAGGAGTAGAATAGAGATGCATGATGAGAATCAGAGGCTGGTGGCTCTGGGAAGAGAGCTGAAGACACAGCTGACAGGATCCTTGTGCTGAGTCATTCCCCATACTGCACAGGCTATCATTCTCAGGCAGAGCACTCACATCAGGCCACACTAGCCTGAAGGGAAGCAATATCCTTGCCTGCAGGAATTACTCCACCCCACTCTCTAGGGCTTAAGCTAGGTGGCTAAATAGTACAGTTGAAGGCTATCTAGTGATTAGGTTTAACAACTAAGGCAGATCTCTGGGTGTACTGAGGCTTTAGTTGACCCTTCCATGGGACCAGTGCTAGTAAAAGCCAGCCCTGGTGTTCAGCCTGGGTCTTTCTGAACAAACCCAGGCCCAGAAGATGGAACCACATCCTGTGGATTACTGATATAGGTGGCCCAGGGCCAGTCAAATGCAGCCTCTGACATAGGGCTGCACAAGAGTCTTTGTAGTTCTATGTAATACAAAAACAAACACAAAGAAGTAGCCAAAATGGGAAGACAAAGAGACAAACCTCATATAAAAAAACAACCAAAAAAAAATCCTCCAGAAGAACTACATGAAAGTGTGATAAGCAATTCATCAGATATTGGGTTAAGAGTAAAGATTATAAGGATACTCAACAGCATGAAAAAAGACACAGAAATGATTAAAAAAAAAGGATCAGCCAAAAATAAAAAATGCAATATCTGAAATAAATAATACACAGGAAAGAATAAATAGTAGGTTAAATAAAGCAAAGGATTGAATCAACAATTGGGAAGACAAGGTAGGAAAAAACACCCAGGCAGAGCAAAAAAAGAAAAAAAAATTAAAAAGAATGAGGAGAGCTTAAAATCTTGGGGACAACATGAAGCATAACAACTTATGTATCATGGGAATAGCAGAAGGGGAAGGCAGTGAGAAAGGGATCAAGAACCCATTTGAAAAAATAATGACTGAAAAATTTCCTAGTCTGATAAAAACAAAAACAAAACAAAAGACAGACACACAAGTCCAGGAAACACAGAGTCCCAAACAATGTGGACCCAAAGAGGTCTACACCAAGACACATCATAATTAGCATGGCAAAGCTTAAAGACAAGGAGAGAATTCTAAAAGCCACAAGAGAAAAGTAGGTAGTTAACTACCTTGGAGCTCCAATTAGACTATCATCTGATTTCTCAACAGAAATATTTTAGGCCAAAAGGGATTAGGATGAAATATTCAAGACAATGAAAAACAAGGACCTATGATCAAAGCTAGTTTACTCAGCAAAGCTATCATTTAAAATTGAAGGAGAAATAAGAACTTCCCAGAGAAGAAAAAGCTAAGAGAGCTTGTTAACACCAAACCAGTACTACAATAAATGTTAAAGGGCTTGCTTTGAGGCGAAGAAAAAGAAGATGAAGAGGAGGATGAGGAAGAAGAACAACAAAAATAACAACAGAGGAAAAGAGTTTAAAAATAAAGTGGCAATAAGTACCTACATATCAATAATCACCTTAAATGTGAAGGCTCAAGTGCTGCATCCAAAAGTCACAGGGTAGCTGAATGGATAAGAATGCAAGACATGTATATATTCTGCCCCAAGAGGCCCATATCAGATCAAAAGATACACATAGATGAAAAGGAAAGGGATGGAAAAAGATATTTCATGCAAATGGAAAGGAAAAGAAAAGCTATGGTAGCACAACTTATATCTGACTAAACAGGTTTTAAAAGCAAAGCTATAGTAAGAAACACAGAAGGACACTACATAATGATAAAGGGAACTGTTCAACAAGAGGATATAACATTAGTAAATCTTTATGCACCCAACACATGAGCACCTAACTATGTAAAACAAATCTTGATAGATACAAAGTGAGAGATCGACAGAAATACAGTCATAAGAGGAGATTTTAACATTCCATTGAATTCAATGGATACATCGTCCAGGTAGAAAATCAACAAGGAGACAGCAGCCTTAAATGACACACTAGATCAAATGGATTTAATTGATATCTTCAGAGCATTTCACCCCAAAGCAGCAGAATATACATACTTTTCAAGTGCACATGGAATGTTTTCAAAGATAGACCACAAGTTAGGACACAAAATTAGTCTCATTAAATTTAAGAATAGTGAAATCATACCAAGCATCTTCTCTGACCAAAATGCTATGAAACTAGAAATCAATCACAAGAAAAACACTGAAAAACACACAAAGACATGAAAGCTAAATAACATGTTATTAAACAATGAATGGGTTAACAATGAAATCAAGGAAGAAATCAAAAGATACCCTGAAACAAATGAAAATGAAAATACAAACCAATATCTGCAGAACACAGGAAAAGCTATCGTAAGAGGGAAATTCTTAGCATTGTAGGTCTATCTCAAAAAAATAGAAAAAGCTCAAATAAACAATCTAATTTCACACTCATGGGAACTATAAAGAACAATAAACAATGCCTAAAGTGAGTAGAAGGAAGGAAATAATAAAAAGCAAAGCATAAATAATTTAAATAGAGTCTAAAAAGTGATATAAAAGATTAATGAGTCCAAGTGCTATTTTTTTCAACAAGATTGAAAGACCATTAACCAGACTCATCAAGGAAAAAAAGAGAAAGGACCCAAATAAATGAAATCAGGAATGAAAGAGAAGAAATAACAACTGACACCAAAGAAATACAAAGGACTGTAAGAAATTATAAACAACTATAAGCCAACAAACTGGGCAACCTGGACAAAATGGATAAATCATAGAAGCATAAAATTTTTCCAAAATAAATCAGGAAAAATTGAGAATTGGAATAATCAGTTTACACCTACTGAAATTGAAGCAGTAACACAAAAACTCCCAACAAACAAAAGCCCTGGACCAGATGACATCACAGGTGGATTTTGCCAAACACTCTGGAAAGAACTAACACCTCTTTTTCTCAAAATATTTCAAAAAATTCAAGAGACATTTTGTGTCAGGATGGCAGCATAGGCAGACATGGCTCAACTCTTCACACAACAACATCAAAATTACAACTAAAATATAGAACAACCATCACTCAGAACTGACAGAAATCGAGTTGAATGAAGTCTGACAAGTACAGAATTAAAAAAACCACATCCATCCAGACTGGTAGGAGGGGTGCACACAGAATGGGATGGTCCCATAACCAAGTGTGGTGAATAAAAATTCAGGAGGGATGTGTCAGGATTGAGCAGTCCCAGCCACATAACATGCTCCCCAGCCCAAGGTTTCAGTCCAGGAAGATAAATCCCTACAACTTCTGGCTGCAAATACCAGCAGGATTAGGTCAGTGGAAGAAACTTCTGGAGCCCCAAGCACTTCCTCTTAAAGAACCCACACATGGACTCACCTATTCAGACTCACTCCTTCTGGGCTCTGGGATTGGGGTGGCAACTTGAGGGGCACCAGTGATATACAGGGAGAAACTGAAATGTCTGGTATCAAGGTGAGCAGAGGCCATTGTCCCTTGCTTCCCCCAACAAAGCCAGCAAGCTGGTGTCCTATCTAAGATTCCATCAACCTGGTTAACATTGTTTGAGCCAGCCTTGGAGATCCACTGAGACTCCACCCTGCCCAACTAACAGGCTCACCCAAGCTGCTTTTCCATATAAATGGTGTGGCTTCTGCTTTACAACTTGCTAAATCCTCTCAAACAAGCAGCAGCAGGTCACAGCAAGCCCCAGGCCAGGAACTAGCATCCTACAGTCACGGTTAGGCTTCACCAGGAAATTACCAAGCCCAGCACAAGTAGCAGCCATCTCAGATTGCTTTATAAGTCAGGCAGGGTGGCCCTAGTCAAAATACAGGTTGGGGCTAACCTTGGCCTGTACCACCCAGGAAAACCCAGGGGTCAGTGCACCCACTGGATAGCTATAGACCACGTGGAAGCACCACCACTTTGCTCCTGCACAGCTAATCCTCTGTGGTGGGCGGGGGTTGGGGGTGAGTGTTCACAGCCAATCCTTGCAGCTAACTGACCTGAGTAAATCCTTCCCTCTGCCATTAGCAACCAAAGCACAACTACAAGAGGTGTACTCAGCCCAGATGAAGGAAGCACCTCAAGTACCAAGCTGTGCCACTGGGGAGGTTGTGCCACTGGGGAGGCTGTGCCACTGGACCCTACAGGACACCTACTGCATTGGGCCATACTACCAAGACATGGAGTCAAAGCAGCTCTAATACACAGAAACAAACACAGGGAGGTGGGCAAAATGAGGAGACAAAGGAACATGGCCCAAATGAAAAAACAGGTCAAAACTCCAGAAAAAGAGCTAAACAAAATGGAGATGCGCAATCTATCAGACACAGAGTTCAAAACACTGCTTGTAAGGATACTGAAGGAACTTAGTGAGGACCTTAACCAACATAAAAAAGATCCAGTCAGAAATGAAGGATACACTAATTCGAAATAAAGAACAATTTACAGAGAAACAACAATAGAGTAGATGAAGCTGAGAACCACATGAATTATTTGAAATACAAGAGAGCAAAAACCAAGCAATTAGAACAACAAGGAGAAAAAAGAATCCAAACAAATAAGGGTAAGCAGCCTATGGGACTTCACTTCATAGGAATGCCAGAAGGAGAGAAAGAGCAAGAAATTGGAAACCTCTATGAAAAAATAATGAAAGAAAACTTTCCTAGTTTGGGGAAGGAAATAGACATGAAAGTCCAAGAAGCACAGAGAGTCCCAAACAACATGGATGCAAAGAGGCCCCACTCCAAGGCACATGATAATTAAAAAGCCAAAGGTTAATGGTAAAGAGATGGGAGGGTGGGTGTTGGAGAATGGGAGACACGTAAGGGGATTAAGAAGTACAAGTATGTAGTTGCAGATTAGCCATGGGAATGGAAAGTACAGTATAGGAAAGGGAGTAGCCAAAGAATTTACATGCATGACCCATGGATGTGAACAAAGGTACGGAGATTGCCACAGGTGTGGTGGGTGTTGGGTAAAGAGCAAATGGGGAAAAATAAAGACAACTGTAATAGCATAATCAATAAAATATAATTTTTTAAAAAATTCAAAAGGAGGAAAGGCTTCCAAGCTGATTTCACAAGGCCAGCAATATCCTAATTCCAAACCCAGAAAAAGACAATACAAAGAAATAAAATTATTGGCCAATATCCCTGATAAACATAGATGCTAAAATCCTCAACAAAATATTAGCAAACCGGATATGCCAATACACCAAAAAGATCATACCCCATGATCAAAGTAGGATTTATTTCAGGAATGCAAGGTTGGTACAACATTCACAAATCAATAAGTATAATTCACCCCATAAACAAATTGAAAGATAAAAACCAAATGATCATATCAATAGATGCACAAAAAGTATTTGATAAAATCCAGTACCCATTTATGATTAAAAACTCTCAGCAAAGTGGGAGTAGAGAGAACATACCTAAACATAATAAAGGCCATATATGACAAACCCACTGACAATATCATACTCAATGGGTAAAGACTATAAACATTCCCCTTAAGATCAGGAACAAGACAAGGATGTCTACTTTTACCTCTCTTCTTCAACATAGTACTGGAAATCCTAGTCACAGCAATCAGACAAGAAGAAGAAATAAAAGGCATCCAAATTGGAGAGGAAGAAGTAACACGGTATTTATTTGCAAATGAAATTATAATGTACATAGAGCATTCCAAAGATTCCACCAAGAAACTACTAGAACTGATACATGAATTCATCAAAGTACCAGGATACAAAATTAATACCCAGAAATCAGTTGCCCTTTTATATAATAATGAGCTAACAGCAAGGAAAAATTAAGAAAACCATCCTGTTCACAATTGCCTCAAAAAGAATAAAATACCTAGAAATAAATCTAAACAAGAATAAAAAACCTGTACTCAGAAACTAGAAGAAACTCAAGAAAGAAATTGAAGAAGAGACAAATAAGTGGAAGCAATACCATATTCAAGTATAGGAAGAATTAACATCATTAAAATGTCCATGCTATCCAAAGCAATCTATAGATTCAACACAATTCCTACCAAGATTCCAATGGCATCTTTCACAGAACTAGAACAAATATTTAAAAAATGTATAGAGAACCACTGGTTCTCTAATGATCTTGCATAGCAACAGCAATTTTGGGAATGAAGAATGAAGTTGGAGGAATCATGCTACCTAATATCAAACTATTCTATAAGGCCATAGTAATCAAAACAACATGGTACTGGCATAAAAACAGATGCATAGATCTGGCCCTGGCTGGTGTAGCTCAGTGGATTGAGCGCGGGCCTGCGAACTACACGATCGCAGTTCGATTCCCAGTCAGGGCACATGCCTGGGTTGCAGGCCAGTTCCCAGCGGGGGACTCATGAGAGGCAACCATACATTGATATTTCTCTCCTTCCCTTCCTCTCTAAAGATAAATAAATAAAAAATATTTTAAAAAAAACAGATGCATAGATCTATGGAACAGAATTGAAAGCCCAGACTTAAACCTACATCTTAACAGGCAATTAATATTTGACAGAGGAAGCAAGCACATACAAAGGCTAAACATAGTTTATTCAATAAATGGTGTTGGGAAAACTGGACAGATAGGTGCAGAAAAGTGAACAAGACCACTTTCTTACACCACACACAAGAATAAATTCAAAATGGATTAAAGGCTTAAATATTAGTCTAGAAACCATAAAAAATCATAGAAGAAAACATGAGCATCAAAGTCTCAACATTTCTTGTAGCAATATTTTATCAGATATATCTCCCCAGGCAAGGGAAACAAAAGAAAAAATAAACAAATTGGGCTACACCAAACTAAAAAGTTTTTGCATAGCAAAGGAGACCACCAATAAAGTAAAAAGACAACCCATGAAATGGGAGAACATACTCACTGATATATCTGATAAGGCATTAATATCCAAAATTTATAAACTACTTACAAAACTCAACACCAAATAAAACAAACAATTCAATTAAAAAATGGCAAAGGCCCAGAATACACACTTCTCCAAGGAGAACATACAGATGGCCAACAGATATTTGAAAAGATGCTCAACATCACTTATCATCTGAGAAATTATGATTAGAAATAATATATCATTTATCTAGAATAAATGATATATTATTTATGTATACCTCACATATATATACATATATATGTATATATACATATATAGATGATACCTCATCACAATGAGGTATCATCTAGATATATCATCACAATCATATATCATCTCACACCTATCAGAATGGCTATCATCAATAAATCAATGAAAAGCTCCAAAGTTGTGGAGAAGGGGGAACCCTTTGGCACTCTTAGTGGGAATGCAGATTTGTGCAGCCACTGTGGAAAACAGTATGGAGATATCTCAAAAAATTAAAAATGAATCTGCCTTTTGACCTAGGGATCCCACACCTGGAAATATATTTAAAGAAACCCAAAACACTAATTTGAAAGAACATAAGCACCCCTATGTTCACTGCAGCATTATTCACAATCGCCAACAAATGGAAGCAGCCCAAAGGTCCAGCAGTAGATGGGTGGATAAAACAACTATGGGACATTTACACAATGGAATACTACTTAGCGGCACAAAAGAAGAAAATTTTTCCTGTTGTGACAGCTTGGGTGGCCCTAAAGAACATTATGCTAAATGAATAAAGTCCATCAGAGAAAGACAAATGCCATGTGGTTTCACTTATATGTAGAATCTAATGAACAAACTGAACTAACAAGCAAAATAGAGACAGACTCATTGGTAGAGTGTAGAATGACAGTATTGTGGAGGGGTGGGGAGGTCAACAGGTGGAGGGATTGAGCAAAAAGGAAAAAGAACTCATGAACATGGACAACAGTGTGGTGACTGTAGGGGAAGGATAAGGGAATTAAATGATAAGGAAAATACAATAAAAATTCTTAAAATAAAATAGATTAGAATTTTAAAAAAGAAGTATGTTCTCTGTCTCCCCGTATCTGTATAACTCCTTATCTGTATAACTTTTACAAATTTTAAATGCTTTTTTAAGATTTTATTTGTTTATTTTTAGAGGGGAAGGGAAGGAGAGAGGGGAGAGAAATATCAATGTATGGTTGCCTCTCGTGAGTCCCCTGCTGGGAACTGGCCTGCAACCCAGGCATGTGCCCTGACTGGGAATTGAACCATGGTTGTTTGGATCTCAGGCCCGAGCTCAATCCACTGAGCTACACCAGCCAGGGCAGTTTTTACAATTCTTAAGTAATAAGCATCTCTATTTATCCCAAAAGAAAGAAAAGCAAATAAATTTCTCCCTTTATTCACTGTTGCTATTAGAGCTGTTTTTCTTGCCCGAAATGCCTTTCCTCCCTCATGGTTCAGTTTATTCCTAACTCCTACCTAACACTTCATTTGGCTATGTTATTCCTCATTGATCCTTTTCTTTTAGTAACTTACTATGGCCCTGGCTGGTGTAGCTCAGTGGATTAAGCACTGGCCTTCGAACCAGAGGATCGAGGTTCGATTCCCAGTCAGGGCACATGCCTGGGTTGCAGGTCAGTTCCCTGCAGGCCAACTCCCAGCAGGGGACGCATGAAAGGCAACCATACATTGATGTTTCTCTCCCTCTCTCCTTCCTTTCTAAAGATAGATAAATAAATAAATAAATAAAAATAACTTACTATATATACCAAACATTTAGTAGTTCAATTCAATAAATATCAAATTGTTACCATATACAAGACTATAGTAAGATTTTTGAGACATAGTGAAGAATAAGACACAAGCCCTAAAAATATCCAATCTAATCAATGATATAAAAGTTGTACCCAATTAGACTTCATTAAAATTTCAAATGTCTTTTTTTCAAAAGATGACATAAGTATGTAAAAAGGCAAGCCACAGACTGGGGATAAGTTTCTATAGCATGTATATCTGACAAGATTTATATCTATCACGTATAAAGAATCCCTACAAATCCCCGAGGGAAATAAAGATTTGACTAGGTACTTCCCCAAAAGATACAGCCAGTAAGAATGGGCTTCACATCATAAGACATCAGGGAAATTTAAACTACAATCACATTGAGATATCACTTTATATCCAAGAAAATGGGTTAAAAAAGTTTTGTCTTTTTTTTAACTCTTGTTCAAGTACAGTTTTCTTTCTTGCATTCCCATCCCTGCCCCCACCCCAGTGTTCCCCACCTCCCTCCCATCTCTGCCCCCCACCTTAGTTATTGTCCATGTGTCCTTTATACTTGTTCATGTGAGTCCTTCCCCTTTTCCCCTGTGATTCTCTCCCCTCTCCCCTCTGGACCCTGTCAGCATTGTCTTTTTTTTTTAAAGATTTTATTTATTTATCTTTAGAGGGGAAGGGAAGGAGAGAGGGAGAGAAATATCAATGTATGGTTGCCTCTGCCAGGGGACACACAATGTATTGTGTGTCCCCTGCCAGGAACTGGCCTGCAACCCAGGCATGTGCCCTGACTGGGAATCGAACGGTGATCCTCTGATTCGCAGGCCCGCACTCAATCCACTGAGCTACACCAGTCAGAGTTGGGTTAAAAAAAGTTTTAATAGACTGTTTTCCAAGAATCGCTGAGGATGTACAGCTACTGGAGCTCTCCTCCACTGCTGGTCACACTATAAATTGGCACAACCATGTTGGGAAACTCTGGCAATATCTACTACATTCTATTACTTATTAATTCTACTCCAGGTATATATATACCCCTTCCCCCAAATAAAATAGTTGCACCAAAACACTTGTACAGAAGTGCCCCGAGCAGTGCTAAACATGATATCCCCAGCCTAGAAACCAACCAAATGTCCATTGACAGCAGTATGGATAAATTGTGATGTATTTATATAATACAAGGCTATACAGCAATGAAAATTAACAAACTATTGTTACACATAGAAACATGGATGAAATTCACAAATATAACATCCAGTGAAAGAAGCCAGAAACAAAAGAATTCCACTTTATAGTGAAAAAGATTTCATTATATAAGGTATAATAGCAGGTAAAACCAATCTGTGGTGAAAGAAGTCAGAATATTTGTTACCTTTGGGAGTTATAACAAAGAAGAGAATTAAAGAAAGCTTCTGGGTTGCTATCTGGTTGATCCACATCATTGTAATATAGGTGTGTTTACCTTTTTTCCACATATAATGCACACCCATGTCTTTGGCCCAAACTTTTTAGGAAAAAGTACCTTTTGTTTTAATTTTTTAATTAATTAATTGATTTATTTATATTTAGGTATTTGTTTTTTGTATTATAAGAGAATTTTAGCATTTATTTTGAACATACAAATATCATTATTGCTTTCTAGTTACACTTTTAACACATAAGCATAAATAAAAATCAAAAACATTTATATAGATATGAAACTAGTACTGCCCATGTATAATGTGCATCCTTATTTTCCCCTCAAAAATCTGAGCAAAAAAGTATGCATTATACAAAGCAAAATACAGTAATTTGTAAAAGAATTATCAGGCTATTCACTTCATGATCTTGTGCACTTTTCTTTGTGTAGAATATACCTCAGTAAGAATCTTTACTAAAAAAAGATGATTATTGCCAGAAGTTAGCAGATTGGTAGACTGGACAAAAAAAGTGAAGGGATTAAAAGTACACATTGATAGTTACAAAGTATTCACAGAAATGTAAAGTGCAGCATAGGGAATATCGTCAATAATACTGTAATAAATACATGTGGTGCCAGGTGGGTACTGGAAATATCAGGCTGAATGCTGTAAAGTACATGATTTTCTAACAGCTGTGGTGTACATCTGAAACCAATGCAAAATAATATTGAATGTAAATTATAATTGAAAAAAAAACTAAAAGAGGAAAAAGAATTAGTTCTTCAGGGGTGGAAAAGATGAGCGCAAGTCAAAGTAAAAAGATCATTAATGAAATTCTGTAGCATTGGAGAAGATATACTAGGATGGAAGGAATCGGGGAAGCTAGATTTTTTTAGTTTGCTTGGAAAGGACAACGGTGAGGTGGGGGAAGGCAAGAAAAGTGCATTTCTGAAGGCGGGGAATAACAAGCCCAGAGGTACAGTTCACGCCCAGGGAACAGCAAACATCCCCAGCTGACTGACATCTCAGGCTTGAGAAGGACAACGATGAGAAAAAAAGCCTGGAATAATAGGTTATAATGCCATCGTGTAAGCCTTGACAATCAGGCTGAGGAATATGCACTCTTATGCAATACGAAATAGGGAGCCATTGGAAAATTTTGAGGAGGTTACATTTTGCAAGATCAAACAAATGGTAATGAGAAGGATATATGAGTACAAGCAGAGGAATTAGAAGCCTGGCAATCAGGAGTCTGTCTCAAATAGACTTAAATCTGAGGACTTGAACTAAGTTGGAGACATTAAACATGGAAAGGAGAGGTTGAATGAAGATGTCCACATAGAGACTTGACACAATCTGAAAACCAAGTGGACACGAGACAAAGGGAGACAGAGCAGTCAGAGACACATATTGAGACCGGCTGTCTAGAAGTATAACGGTGCATTCACTGTTAGGAAACTTTAAATCATTAAACCTTTTTATTTCCCTATATTCTGTCTCAATTAAACTTGTTATTTTCTGAAAGCAGAGTACGTGCCATAATTTCTTGCATTTCTACCTCTTAGCCTGATGCCTTGAAAATAAAGGCATTTGTAAAGATATTTGTTTTTGATTGTTATCATAACAGTAGAGCATGCGGCCAAGACTTCCCCTCACTGCTTCCAGGTAGACCCAGAGTCTGGTTCTGATTTCAGTTTTAATGTTGCCAAATTCAATAGTGTTCTGGCCGCACAAACTAGTTGAGCAGGAAAGAATTCCAGATATAATCCAAGAGCCATCACATGTCAAACAACCTGGTGCTTAATTCCAAGGGACATTTGGATATGAGTCACAACTGTTTCCCCCAAAAGTTCTTCACTCAACCTACATGTATTTAAGGGTCTTCTGTGGATCAGGCACTTTAAGGAACCCACAAGATTTCTGGAACACTTCTTCAGTGAATTTGTAAGGTTTCAAATTTTAGACATTGGAAACAAAGACGTGGGCCAGTACCATTAATGACAATTGGTTGCCAGAGTATGCGTAAGTGACCAAGTTCCCAGGCCTCAGGGACAATTTAAATTTGTCCCACAGTCATCTTGGTTCAGAGTTTAATAAACATAATCTGCAGGCTTTTTATTATTTTCTAAAACTAACCTCAGCACCTGGGCTGTTCATGAAGCCAAAACTTTCTAGAATACCCTCTGAAAAGAAGTGTTGGGTATTAGGTCTGCAAAACAACCTTGAATTGTTTCCTAAACAATTACAGAAATATTGTGGTTTTTATTTTCTTCGGGTCATATGGGTTACAGCAGTGCTGTCCCAAAACATTCTGCACGGATGGGAATGTTCATTCCAAGCTGTTCACACCACAGCAACTAGTCACTACTCAACCCTTGAAATGCAGCTACGGTGACTAAGAAACTAAAGTCCAATTTCTATTTAAATTTAATTATTTTTATTCAAATTTGAAATAACCACATGTCACTAGCGACTGCCATATTAGTCACTGGTGACAGCATTGCCCAGTGTGTAAGTAATTACCTCTCTCAGGAGTCCCCAACTATTCTACCAACAACACAGCTTAATGCTGAGTAAGTATTTGTACAGAGAACTCTGGGTTTTTGTGTTGGTATTTTGTTAAAGATTCCAGGAACTTGGTGGTGGTGATAAAGACTATGTGTAGTTAACTTGATTGGACTCCCCATGGATCTATTGGCTGCTTTCTAACTAGGATTCTGCTAGTGTAGGAGATACATTCATAAAAATGGTCTTCATTTAGGGGCAGCCCACAGACTAGCTGGAGCAAAACAAATAAGCAGGCTACGTCAGTTCACTGTGAAGAAGTGGTAGAGGGAACTCGGGGAAAGAGCATTTCACCAAGGGCTTCCCAGTCAATCCTCAACTGAGTCTTAAAGGTTCAGTTCTAGTAAGTCAGGTAAAGGGGTAAGGGGTGAAGATAAAAGAAGATATCCAAGGCAAAGGTTGGAGCACGGACAAAGCCTTAGGGCTGAGAAGTACATATTTTGTTGCAGTAAGAAAAAGTACAAAGCAAGTAAGAACAGGAGAAGAGCCTGGGGAGGTAGACAGGGGCCCAGGTCAAAAAAGTTGATTCATTCAACAAGTATTCACTGAGACCTACTGTGTATCAGATGCTATTTGAAGCTACATTTTGAGAACATTGAGATGAACATATGACTCATCTTTGTAGAGTTTGGTATTCACTGAGGAATACAAAAAACTTAAACAGGCAACTCTGTGAAATATTGACACGCTAGGATAGAGTAAGATTTGGGGGGAAACACCTAAAAGGGGCACTGATCCAACACTGGCGTTGGAAAAACAGTTCCAATAATTAACGAAAGCTCAAAATTAAAAAGCAGATGTTGTAACTAATTTGAAAAAGAGTCGGGCAGCTGTCCTCAGGGGCAAGATTGTGCAGCACACAGCAGAAAGGTACACCTGAAACATCACTTCACTTCCTTTTTACTCAGATATATATATGACGTATATAAGTTGCACTGCCCATTAATTCTTCTGGGTCTGTGGATGTTTCAATATCGACTATAGAAGGAAAATGGGATCTGGCAACTCAGCGGTAACTGGGACTCTTGAAATAGGTTTCTTTTAGGAATTGTCTCTTTATTTCCTCCCAAAAGGGCTCTATGACTTATAATTATGTTTACATATTAAGCCACTAGGTGCTTTTTCATTTGCACATTGCTTCAACTAACATTCATTGAAGGCTCTTTTTTAATTTGAGCTCCTTGAGGCAGAAACCATACCTTTCATTTCTTTATCCCCAAGTGGTATCTGGCATACAAAGGGATTCAAATACTGTTGAATGGATAAAGATATGTATATACATACACAGTGGATTAACATGCAGAAGTAAAAAAGAATGAAACTTTGCCATTTGAAACAACATGGATGAACTGTGAAGACATCATACTAAGCGAAATAAGTCAGGAAGAGAAAGACAAATATTGTATGGTTTCACTTATATGTGGAATCTAAAAGTAAAACAAACAGACAAATTATATTTGTCAATTATTCCTTAATAGAGTTGGGGAAAAGAAAAGAAAGTCCAAGTGCTTTCACACTAAGATCAGGAACAAGACAAGGATGTCCGATCTCATCACTTCTCTTCATCACAGTACTGGAGGTTCAAGCTAGTACAATAGGAACGTGAAATAAAAGGTGTCTGAATTGGAAAGGAAGAAGTAAATCGCTATATCGTAGATGCCATAATCTTCTATGTAGATAATCTGATGTAATCTACAAAAAAACCCTATTAGAACTAATAAATAAGTTTAGCAATATTTCAGAATGTGAGATCAATATACAAAAATTAATTACATTTCTCTATAATAGTAACATCATAAATTGGAATAAAAACAGTATTACTTATAATAGCATCCAAATAATACACAGAAGGAAAAGTCTGATGAAGATGTATAAATTATAAATCATCGTTGAGAGAAAACAAAGAAAACATAATAAATGAAGACATATTATGCTTATGGATCAAAGAGTCAGTATTATAAAGATATCAGTTCTCCCCAATCTGGCCTATAGGCAATCCCAATAAAAATACCAGAAGATTTTTTTTGTAAAAATCAACCAGTTTATTATAAAATTCAAAAGGAAATTCAAAAGGTCAAGAATAGCTACTTTCCCTTTAAAATTTTTTTAAAAGAGCAACAAAATGGGAGGACTTATGGTACCTGACAGCAAGATTCATTCTAAAGCTACAGTAGCTGAGACAATGCAGTACTGATGTAAAGATATTTGAATGGATCAATGTGACATAGACTAGAGTATAGAAATAGACTGATATATATAGTTAGTAGACTTTTGACAAAGTTGCAAAGACAATTCAGTGGAGAAACAAAAGTTTTTCACCAAATGGTGCTCGGCCAACTGAATATCCATAGGCAAAACAGTGAGTTTTAATTCATAATTCACACCATACATAAAAATTAATTCAAAATGTGTTATAGGCCTACATGTAAAAGCTAAAACTATACAATTTCTAGATGAATATATAAAAGAAAATCTTTGTGATCTTTAGTTAGTTACAGTACCAAAAGTATGATTCATAAAGTAAAACACGATTAATGAAATTTCATCAGAATTGAGAACTGCTGCTCTTTGAAAGACCCTGTTGAGAAAACAAAAAGACAAGTTACAGGCTGTTAGGAAATATTCAAAAACCACAAATCTGATAAAAGCCTTGGATCCAGAATATATAAAAATATCTCAAAACTTAATAATAAGAACACAACTCAAATTTTTAAATGGCTAATAGTTTGAACAGACACTCACCAGAGGAAATAAATGGATGGTAAATAAGCACATGAAAAGCTGCCCCAACACGATTTTTCATGAAGGTAACATAAATCAAAACCACAATGATATATTACTACATAGCTTTTAGAATGGCTATAATTAAAAAGCTAGTTAAACCAAGTGGTGTAAGGTTTCAGAGTGACTGGAACTCCCATACACTACTGGCACTAACTCTCATCCACCACTTTGGGAAAGATTGGCAGTTTCTTTGAAAATCCATCTAGTCCAGGAAGATGGAGCCAACATACGTCTTCCTTTTCCTTCCACTAAGTGCAGTTAACACCTGTGAACATTACATGTAAAACAAACATAAGAACACTCTAAAAGGTAGAAAGAAACCCTGGCTGGTGTAGCTCAGTGAATAGAGCACAGGCCTTCAAACCAGAAGATCCTGGTTCAATTCCCAGTCAGGGCACTGGCCTGGATTGAAGGCCAGTTCCCAGCAGGGGACTCACGAGAGGCAACCATATGTTGATATTTCTCTCCTTTTCTTCTTCCCTTCCCCTCTAAAGATAAATTAAAATAAATAAATATCTTTAAAAAATAAAAGTTAGAGAGAAGACATGCTGGCTAAAAATCTTGGACATTATATGGCAGTAAAATTCCTGAGTTTTATTGTTGTTATTGTTGTTTGGCTCCATAGACTTCAAATTGGATGCTGGAACACTCTGACTCAGAAATGCCAATAGATACAGGTTTTTAAAAATCCTCAGGAAAGGTCTGCCCTCTCTACCCAAAAACTAGGAAAGAGACATCCTGATAAGACAAATATTTTGGATAATAACTACTCTATTACAGCCAAAGGCTACAGAAGAAGAACCCTGACCCTACCCACACAATGCCAAGCAAAAGCTGCATCGGGAACCCAGACTTACACCCTTGCTGGGCTGTGGTGAGGTACTCAATGCCCTTGCTGGAGTGGTACTAGAAGGCCAAGTATGGAACTGGGATTTTCATTTCCACTGGGGAGTAACAAGGTCCTTCTTCTGCAACATTAGCAGAGACCATTTGTGGAGGCACAAAGCAGTAACGAGATACTCCTCTCCCCCCTCCTCTAGGGTGATAGAAGAAGTCTAGAGGAAAGCTAAGACTTTCACCCAGTACTAATTGGGCAGCCCCTGTGGTGCAGTTGTGGCCGCAGTAGTGAGCCAGAACCACCCCCCCCAGCAGCAGTACCAGGGCCAAGCAGGGAATCTGGACTTCTACCTTCATATGCCAGTGATGAAGCACTACTCTCTGCTCTTCCCCTGCTGGATTAGTGTCAGAGGAAGTCACGTAAAACATTATCTAAATAAGATTCAGAGTTTCATAATAAAACATCCAAACTACCCATATTTCAATTGAAAGTTACTTGTCATACCAAGTTCCAGGGAGAGCTTAAAATGAATTTTAAAAAATCAAAAGATGCCAACCTTGAAATGACAGAGGTGTTAGAATTATCTGACAAGGATTGAAAAGTAGCCATCATAAATATGCTTCAACAAGCAATTATAAACGTGCTTAAACCAAATGAAAATGTAGCATCTAGCAAAGAAACAGAAAGGCTCAGCAAAGGAGTAGAAGATATAAAGAACTGCATGAGGAACTTGAGCAGACTTCCGCCAAGATGGAGGTGTAGGTGGAAACACTGTGCCTTTTCCCACAACCAAGTTTGAATACAACAAAGGTTTAGTAAACAAAGACACAGCCAAAGAACAGAAAATTGAACTATACAGAAGTCCAACAACAATGAACCGTTCAACCCGGATGGTAAGAGGGGCGGAGCCAGCAGCGGAGCTGGGTCAGGCAGGAAAGATCCCCCGACCCAGGCGCTTAGGCAGCCAGGGTAGCATCGAAGACCCAGTGAGGGTGCGGGGCAGGCTGACCGTGGTCACACATTCAGGTGCAGATAAACCAGCAGAGGAGTGAGCAGTGAGACGGACCGTGCAGGCCCCAGCGGCAGACCCAGTGAGGGCATAAGGCGGTGGGCTGATCGAAGTCGCACATTTGCAGGCAGTGGGACGCACCACGCAGGTCGAGGTGGTGGGAGGTGGCAGAGGGGGCTGCCAATGCTTTCCCTTGGCCCCGCCCCCATATACAGCATCATAACCCAGTGACTGAGTTGTCCCCCTGGTGAACACCCAGGGCTCTGCTCCTCATATGTAAAAGGCACAAAGAGTCCAAAATATGGCTCAAGAAGAACTCAAAGCCCCAGAGCTGATAACACTAAGCAAAAAAGAAATAGCGAACTTCTCAGATGCACAGTTTAAAATACTGGTGATCAGGATGCTCACAGAACTGGTTGATTATAGTCAACCAGTTAGAGGAACTGGAAATTAGAGGAACTGGAAAATAGAGGAAATTAGAGGAACATATGAAGGCTAAACTAATTGAAATGAAGGTAAATGCACAGGAAACCAATAGTGATAGAAAGGAAACTGGGACTCAGATCAATGGAGTGGACCAGAAGGAAAAACAAAACATCCAACCAGAAAAGAGTGAAGAAACAAGAATTCAAAAAAATGAGGAGAGGCTTAGGAACTTCCAGGACATCTTTAAACGTTCCAACATCTGAATTATAGGGGTACCAGAGAGGAAAAGAAACAGCACGAGTGGAAAACATATTTGAACAAATAATAAAGGAGAACTTCCCCAGTCTGGCAAAGGAAATAGACTTCCAGGAAATCCAGGAAGCTCAGAGAGTCCCAAAGAAGTTGGACCCAGGAAGGAACACAACAAGGCACATCATAATTACATTAGCCAAGATGAAAATGAAGGAGAGAATCCTAGAAGCAGCAAGAGATAAGGGGACAGTCACCTACAAAGGAGTTCCCATCGGACTGTCGGCTGATTTCTCAAAAGAGATCTTACAGGCAAGAAGGGGCTGGAAAGAAGTATTTCAAGTCATGAAATCCAAAGACCTACAGTCAAGATTGTTTTATTCAGCAAAGCTTTCATTTAGAATGGAAGGACAGATAAAGTGCTTCTCAGATAAGATCAAATTCAAAGAGTTCATCATCACCAAGCCCTTATTATATGAAATGCTAAAGGGACTTACATAAGAAAAAGAAGATGAAAAATATAAACAGTGAAAGGATAGCAAACTCACAGTTATCAACAACCACACCTAAAACAAAAGCAAACCAAGAGGACAGCTAGATCAGAAGTGGAACCATAGAAATGAAGATCACATGGAGGGTTAGAAACGGCGGTGGGAGGAGAAGGGGGGAGAAGGTACAGAAAATAGCATAGATGGTAGGTAGAAAATAGATAGGGGGGAGGGCAAGAATAGTAGGGGAAATATAGAATATAAAGAACTTGAGACACGTGGTCATAAACTAAAGGGGGGAATGGTGGGGGAGGGGTGTACAGGGTGGAGGGGAATGAAGGGGGGAATAGAACAGCAACTGTAATGGTACAATCAATAAAATATATTTTTTAAAAAATAAAGAACTTAAAAGAAAGAACTGCGTGAAAAATTTAGAGCTAAAAATATAATTAACAAAATAAAAAACTCAATGGATGAGTTCAACAGCAAAATAGAGGGGACAGATGAGTCAATGAACTTGAAGATAAAATAATAGAAGTCACCTGAATGAGCAAGAGAGAGAAAATATACTGAAAAAATTAATGACCTTCAGGGACCCGTGGGACTATAACAAAAATTTAGCACTCATATCATTGGTGTCTCAGAGGGAGAGGAGAATGAGGATGGGCTAAAAAAGTACTAAAAAATTGTTTAAAAATCACCAAATTTAGCAAAAGACACAAACCTACAGATTCAAGAAGCTTAGTGAATTCCAAACAGGATAAACCCAAGGATAGCCACACTAAAACAAAGTAGAGTCAAACTGAAAACTAAAAAGCAAGTAAAACAAAATTCTGCAGTATCTGGGATATAGGACTACAAGAAAATTTTGATATTCTTGTAACCCAGAGGGAAAAATATAAAAGCTTAATGCTTCAGGAACCTTTACACAAATCTTCGTATTCTCTTTCCAAGTGTCTACTATTGGTTCCAGGCAGGCAACAGACATTGAATCAGCAACATTATTTGTGACAAGAGAACTCTTTATCATTGGTGTGCACTTGTTTAAATGGAGCAAATTCTCAAGATCTTTGATACTAATCTGTGCTTACCAGGAAAGGGATCAAAGGCTATGGGACTGAACTGAACCTACTGCATCACATAACCCAGTGCATGTGAAGTATCATCTGAAACACATCTTCTTCCCAGTAGTGTTAGTTGGCATCATATTTCAGGCCACATAAACTTCTGCTATTGAAATGTGAACCAGAAAAACAGGCTGAAGTGGCACTACCATGGAAAACATGCTAGAGGCCATAATTACCAACTGCTTAACAGGTATTATGTAGGTGCAAACTGCTTTAAAGAGAGCATTCTACATGCAAGTATTTCTTTTAATCCCACTTCTAGTATCACTGACAACATGCAAATATGTTCATTCCAAGGGGGAAAATTCTTGCTCTGTTACATGTTCTGGCCTTATCAATATGAAGTCAAAGTCTTTCCATTCCTGTGGCTTTGGGCTGGGGTTCCTTCAGCTCTGAGAAGATGCTTAATCATGAATGATTGTGTCCAAATCCCATCATTAATTCTGTGACTTTGCTGTGAGCAAAGGTGGGGCTTCACGGAACTGTCTTGCTTGCTTTTTTTCACCCTTCACAGTGCTTCTAGGTTTTATTTCATTTATCTGTAAAACATGAACTATATCCATGGCCTGCCATGCCTGGTAGCTTGTAACAATAGTCATATCATGTATTTCAGGGAGCATTTATACATATGATATTTATAGTCTCCTTACTCCTTAAAGTAGCAATTGGGCAATTTGTCCAAAGTAACACATTGAATCAATGGCAGAGCTAAAATGTAAGCTAGGATTTCTTTAATTTCACCATTTTGCTCTCATCTCTACTCTAATTTGGAAAGTGGCACAAACAGAAATAAGGGAGAAAAGATGAGTTAGCTTAGTGGACTGTGCTAATAATACTTTTCTAGTGACAAAGAAACTTTTAGTGAGAAGGAAATACAAGGTCCTGCCCACCCTCCAGTTTTACCTCGTGCATTGTCTTCCTTCGCCTTCTCTGCTCCAGCCTCACTGGTGCGCTCCCCATACCTGGGGTAGACCAAGATGTTTCCCACGTCAGGACTTTCACACCAACTATCCCCTAACTTGGACCCCTCCTGTACTCCCTCAATCTTCCTCATTTGGTCTTTTGTGTTTATGTTTACATGTCCCTTGTTCCCAATCTTAGTAAGACCCATGACTTATTTAGCTCAAGTTTTCCCCAGAACAGAGCCTGAGACAAAGACTTTTGTGTGAGAGCATAGCAGGAGTGAGAACGGGCACTGAAAGAGGGTAGAAGGGTGAGCCAACATAAGGATGTATTACTCAGTTGACCACTCCTATGGCCTTCTGGGAATCTTATGTAATGCATCTCGAACCTTTTGGCCCTTTACCCATTGGTTCCCGTAGAGCATTTGGCTGAAAGAGATTTGTCTGTCAGGTCAATACTACCTGACATGTAAAGGTCTCTAAACAACATTCTATTTTTAATATAGTGCAACCTTCAAACCCGGAGGTGTTAATCATGGCGATCACCTACAGCTCTGAGCTCCTGAGCCCTATACCTAATTATAGCTCTAGCAAGTGGGTAGATCTAAGACTGAGATCTCCACAATCTTTACAATTACGATAACCAAACTACTCAAGTTTAACACCTACCGTGTAAACCTAATGCTTTCTCTACTATCTGCATTTACCCAATCACCACAGTTAACAATCTTACTAATGGTGACCCTGCTGCATGCCACAGTTTGTCAACACACCACCAGCAACAGCGTTCTCCCTGCCACCTCATTGGTGGGTGATCTAATTCCAAATTCCCGTTCTGACAGTATGCTTCCTAGAATCACATCTGATTACAGCAGATGACAATAGTCTTATCTTTCGTTCCTCCCAGAGCAAAGTCTAAAATAAAGATACTTATATGAATAAGGACCATTGGAGTACTGATGAATGTTTAATAAGCAGCTCTCCAGGAAAAATGTATGTACCATACATATACATAGAAAAACGTTTCTTAGAAATTTTTACTGACATAATAATGTATAGCACTCAATCTCCAAATTAGAATAAAGCACAAAATGTTCTTTATGGTAAATTCTATATAGCTGATTGGTTTTCACAGAATGCTTTCATTGATTTTTGCTGAAGTCTCATAATCACAGCCGACCTGTCTGTGATTGTCAAAGGACACTAACAACATGAACGTTGGTTCATTTACACTAACTGGCAGATGTGTGTTGACTTCACTCATCCATAAGGAATGTGAATAATTATTTTGCTGAATTGAATAATAGTTCAGAAGACATTTTTTGTGTCATTCACAATGTAACTTCTAGAGACATGACACAATTCTAAGTTTAATCTACAGTTTTAATATTTTCTTAAGTCTAGACAATCAACAACAAAACATCAAATCATCATTTGTAGCATTTGCCCATTTCTGTGATGTAGATACTTCTATGGCTGACATCAAGCTACTAACAATGCAACTGAGTATGTGCTTGGGAGGAGACGCCACACAGCACACTACTACATAGTATTTCCACTACACAGTGACGATAAAGGTAATAAAACCTCAAGAGCACAAATAATAAAGCAGAGAAAATTGAAAAGCAATAAGCCTTGCATATTATTACCTTTGTTTTTAATATAATTTAATTATATAATTTAATTTTAAATTTTGCCTGTGTTTATCTACCAAATAGCAAAATTCCTAAAATTTAACAGTCAGCTCTCACCACCCTGTAGGAGCCAGGTTGGCACCATCTGGGGGCAGTGTATCACGGAGTGAGGGAGGGGCAGTGTAAGGATGCATTAGTGAGTTGACCACGGCTATCAACAAGTGAGTGCTCAATCTCACAGGACCTTCTGAGAGGCCTTATGAAATGTCTCACCCTATCCTGCCAGTGGACTTCAGGAAGATGGAAGCCTTCATGCAGTGGCTCTCCACATGGAATTAATCCTACCACCCTCTGGGTTGCACATGTGTGAGTACTCGGCGGATTTCTGCCATACTGTGAGGTCAGAGCAGCTCTGGGCTGGAGCCTGGGCACCAGCTGCATGGGCCTGGTACGGAGCAGTCAGATTGCGCTTGCGAGAAGCTGGTTGGAGCCTTCTCTGAACTGGTACCACAGCAATTGCTGGAATGAGGTCAGATGGATCTGAAGTGGCCAGCAGGCAGTACCTGATAGAGCCCTCTTGCACTGTCTCACAGCACCAGGGTTTCTTTTTTTCCCATGGCATTCATTTATCTCAGTGGTGTTTTTTTAATGGTTTATCCTTACTTGGCTGCAAGTTCCATAATACCAGGACTGTGTCTTTTTGCCCCTTGTGGTCCCTAGTGCCTAGCACTTACCCTTTACACCTAATAGGTGATTGATACATTTGTTGACTAAATAAATCCATAAATAGGAGATGACAGGCATTCTTCCATCATTCTCAAACCTCTACTCTGAGAAATAACAGCAAAACAAAAAACCAAAAAAACACCCAAGTGTTTGTACACCATAAACATTACTGACCTTGGGGTAATGGAAAGATGCAGTCACATCCCTTTTCTCTTTGTTCATTTTATGGGACTCCTACCACTAACTAATTAGTTGGCTTCTTCTCCACTGCTCCATATCCAGAGCCCCCAGCGTGTTCTGCCCAACAGTGGCTGACTTACTCCCCTGCCCCCCTCTCCGGGAGCACAGAAACATGGCCAAAGGATGCAAATTCCCTTCCTTTATTTTTTTTCTCTCTCTCTCACCAGTCTCTGCTTGTGAATATGAGCAACATAAAAATTTATTTCCCCATGAATATGAGTTACAATACCTCCACCAGAAAAAAATTTCAGAAAGAAGAAGCACCTAACACAAGATTAATTTAGGTTTTAATTGTCAAGTCTCCCCATCTTCGTCACGAATGTCTAATACTTGGGACACCACTGAGCACACGAACAGAAATCAGTATCAATTCGGTTCCCTTTTGCCAGTGCTTCTCAGACCTCAGCCACACCTATGCAATTTTCTCATTTTTGACACAAGAAATATTATTTCCTTTGATATTTTCTTCGAATCCTTTCTCTTCTTTATTTAAACAAGTTTACTCAAATGTTAAACGGTATATACTTACCATAAATAGAACTTTGTGAATTATCTGTTATAAATAGAAAGTAACCACAAAACCTATTGTTATGGACTGAATGTGTGTGCGCCCCCCAAAATTCATGTCGAGCCCAAACCCCCAATGTGAGGGTACTTGGATGTGGGGCCTGTGGGAGGAATTTAGATTTAGACGAGGTTCAGATGGCGGATCCCCAAAGATGGAATTAGCGTCCTTATAAGAAAAAGAAGAGATCGGAGCCCCCACTCTCTCTGCCCTGAGGGCGTACAGCTGGAAGGCAGCCTTTCTTCAGTAAAGAACAAGGCCTACAGCAACAACTGAATCTGCTGACACCTTGATCTTAGACTTTCCAGCCTCCATAAATCTGAGAAATAAATGCTTATTTTTTAAGCCACCCAGTGGTATTTTGTTATAGCAGCCCGATCAGACAAAAACCCACATACATAACAGACCAATTCATTAATTAAATACTAGCTTGATAAATACCTGATAGGTGACTAGAGTGTGATGCCTGTTCTCTATTTTTTTTTAAAGTAGATTAGCCAGTGTCAGAAAGGTTTTTAAAAGCATGACAGACTTTTCTTGCTGACATAATCAGAAGGATGAAAGTAGAATTTAAGAGAGAGTGACTTCCTCACTGGCTGTCTGCGCTTTCCAAAGTTGTTTTGCGTGCCCCCACATCACCCTGTGGGTGTGTCCTGGACTGCGGGGGGGAAATGCTGGCCTGCATTCTTGCTGTCCACAGAGCAGACTTGTGGGGAGGCGCTGCTCAGTTTTTGTGCCTTGGTGCTCATGACAATAGAGCAAGTAACGTTAAGTTTTAATTTCCTGCTCTATTTTATGTCCATTAACCTATTGCTTGATCATCTTAGTTTGAGGGTTGGAGAGGTCCTGTGGAAAACCTCACAGAGCCCTGAGATAGAGGTGGGGGGACCCCAGATTTCCTTCAGGTTATGTAAATTAGGTAGATCTCCAATTCCCTCACTGCACTTGCTTTGTTGATGGATGAGGTGTCCAGATATGTGTGATGAAATGAAGTAAAATGACAGGTAATGAACGTAGAAATTGGGCCTGACCCAAGGCCCGCCTGATTTATGTCAAAGCCTTTAAATACATATATTCTTAATTTTTTAGTTTATTGATTTTTAGAAAGAGAAAGAAAGTGGGAGAGAGAGAGAGGAAGAGAGAGTGAAACACTGATTTGTTGTTCTACTTAGTTATGCATTCATTTGTTGCTTCTTGTACGTGCCCTGGCCGGGGCATTGAATCCAAAACCTTGGCTTATGGAGATGATCCTCTAACCAACTGAACTACCTAGCCAGGGCAGTCAAAACCTTTAAAATGGGTACATATAACCATAGGAAGGCAGCATGCTATGAACACCATCTATCGGTAGTATTGTAACAAAACTGCTGCGAATGCTGAGCCAAGTCATTATTCCCAAACTGTGACAGGCAGATTCTGTGAACTGATTTGAAGTGGTAGACATGTACAAAATTATACTTAAATGTAATAGTTCTGCATTGATTTTTGCAATTGCCTTTTCAATTATGAAATAGACCAAATTAGAAATGAATAAATTTAAATAAAAAGGTGACTCAGTTTAAAGACAAACACTAAACTAATAAAGTAGGCATGGTGTAATCTGTGATATAGAACTCAAATGGCTGACACTTAGGAAGTACCAACTCAATCTTTAAGATACTTTTGGTCTAAAATAGTCAACCTCTATGCCATTGTATCTCCAAAAGTATTATAGGGATTAAGAGGCTCCTCTCTTTTCTAGTGATGCTATGAAAATAACTTTAAAAAAAAGAATGGCATTTGAGGTTCAAGGAGTAAATGGAAACTGTACTTTCTGCTTAATTTTGCTACAAACCTAAAACTACTCTAAAAAACAAAGTCTATGTAAAACAAAACAGGAAACAAAGCAAAAAATGAGTACTGAAGTATTGCAGGTTACAGGCACAGAGAACTTACTAACAACACTCTCCTACTGCAAAGGACTATATAAATAACCCTTTGTTATATAAAAAAGATATGCGCTTTGACCTCTTAGTATGCAATCTTAGTGACTCTTCTTTATAATTGAAAAACTTATTCCTCTGAGGTCACATAAGTAATTTATTAACAAGGGATTTGTTCAGTATTAGACTGTTGTCTGATGTACTTTATGTACCCATTCCTGTCATTGTAGGCCACATTAGGTGTGAACTCTTGGGTGAAGAAGACCAAACTAATTAAGTTGCCATTTTTCTATACAGAATAAAATATTCTGGTGTAAATGATGATTGTAAAAAAAAAAAAAGTGGCATTTTTGAGGGATGATTTTGAACCAAGGTCATGAACATTTAAAGGTGTCAGACACAAGAAGTATATCTAGGAGCTACAATGATGGCAAATCATAAAATCATGAAATGTAATAATTTAACATATATTTTATGAGCCTAAATCCCGCATTAGCCTTTTCTTGTATACAGAGACAGCTTCATAGACCCTGCACTTGGTTTCATATGCTGCTGGTATCATGAAAATCTTAATGATCTTTGTCTTTGAACTTGTATTTCCTGTGTGAAATCCAAGGGGACAATAGAGCGTGCAGAGGAGCAGAGGAGATACGTACAACACGCATATGCACTGTTTCTTCATGCCATTGCATAGCGAGTTCCCAATGCCCCGTGGGCACAGAACTCTGGTGAACCCAAAGCATAACACCGAACAGCAGAAAGGCAAGCGTTACATCCATGACTGAGCAAGTAGGGCTCCTGACAGCACCGAGAGGCCACACTGATAGAACAGTCCAACCACAATTCATTTCCAGCACTGATAGAGGGCAATGGCATTTTTTAAAAACATGAAAACCAAGGAACCTTATCATATCCTCTCTCATTCATATTCTTCCCTGTGTTAGTGAGCCACGTACACTGAAAATGATTGAAGAAGGAAAGGGAAAGAAAGGGCCACCCATAGATCCTTTTCCTTTCAGTTCTTCCCTAACTCTTGAGTGAGCCAAAAGTAGAGCATCGGTAGAATGTACCACATCAAGAAGTAAAGTAAAAACAGTTAAGCTAGTTTTGTGCAGCTTTTCTAGTGTTCTGGTAAAAATGAAATATGCATGTACAAGCTGCAAAAATAACTTTAATTTCAGTGATTCTACTGTTTAAAACTGGCATTAAAAAACGTAAGATGAGGCCTGGCCAGTTGGTTCAGTTGGTTGCCGTGTCATCCAGTACACAAAAAAGTTACTGCTTTGATCCCAGGTCAGGGCGCCTACAGGAAGCCACCTATCGATATTTCTCTCTCATGCTGATGGTTCTCTCTCTCTCTCCTCTTCTCTCTCTCAAATCAATAAACCTATCCTTGGGTAAGTATTTAAAAAAAAGATGAGTACACTTCTCCAAGGAGGACATGCAGGGGATCCAGAGACACATGGAAAGATGCTCAGTATTGCTAGCTATCAGAGAGATGCAAATTAAAACCACAATGAGATACCATTTCACGCTGTTGAGAATGGCCAAGTAACAAACAACAAATGCTGGAGAGGGTGTGGAGAAAAGGGAGCCCTAGTTCCCTAGTGCACTGTTGGTGGAATTGCAGACTGGTGCAACCAGTGTGGAAAATAGCATGGAATTTCCTCAGAAAACTAAAAATGGAACTGCCTTTTGACCTGGCAATTCTACTGTAGGATTATATCCTAAGAACCCTGAAACACCAATCCAAAAGAACCCATGCACCTCAATGTTCATAGCAGCACAATTTATAATAACCAAATGCTGGAAGCAACCTAAGTGCCCATCAGTGAGTGGATCAAAAAACCATGGCACATTTACACAATGAAATTCTATACAGCAGAAAGAAAGAAGGAACTCCTACCCTTTGTGACAGCATGGATGGAACCAGAGAGCATTATGCTAAGCAAAATAAGCCAGGCAGAGAAAGACAAATATCATACGATCTCACCTTTAACAGGAACCTAATCAACAAAATGAACAAGCAGGCAAAGTATAGCCGAAGACATTGAAATTGAGAATAGGCTGACAGTGATCAGAAGGGAGGGGGAGGGGTTAATGGAGGAAAAGGGTGAAGAATTTACAGGAACAATTATAAAGGACACATGAACAATAGCAAGGCAGGTGGAAATGGGGGAGGGAGGTAGGGAGGGCTGGGGTGGTGAGGAGAGGGGAGTGGAAAAGGCAGAAAACTGTACTTGAACAACAATCAATTTTTTTTTAAAAAGATGAGTGATAAAATTCAAGCTAATAATTAAAATTTTCTTACTTAGAACAATATTAAGTAGCAAATAAAAAGTACAAGTCAGAATAGAGAACAAAACTGAAGAAAAGGAAAACGCTTATATTTTAGTACCATTATTTTTCCTGCTTTTTGAACAAGGGATTCTGCAAATTATGTAGAGGTCCCCACTTGCAGGAAATGACTAATAAACTCAGTTTTGGCTAAATGTAGAAAGACTAGTGTGTTTTCTAACAATACCTGTCAGCCCAAATTCCTGCACATTAGCCCAAATTACCATGTACCTTAGGTAGCCTCATAAGTCCTTGAAAAATCTGCCAGGCCTGCACTACTGAATGAGACATCAGAGGCCTTGCCTGAGCATCTCCACCTAAGAGAACGTTAATCACTGCTGCTCTGTGCTACCACTGTAACCTCCACCCAGCTTGACTCTTGCACCTAGCACAGCGTGTTACAATTAATCTGTTTATAGATGTGTCTCTTGTTTTCGGTTATGGGCTTCTTGAAAAAGAGACTTAACCATATTTTTCAGACCATAAGACACATCTATGTTTTAGAGGAGGAAAATAGGAAAATTTTTTTGAAGCAAAAAATGTGGTAAAATATTTAATAACATAAATAACATAATATTTCTCCAGTGTAAATGTAAACAGAACTCAACAGCACTAGCAACCATATTCCTCCCAAATTGCGAGGGGAGGGTGCGTCTTATACTCTGAAAAATAAGGCAATTTACTTATCTCTATAACCCCAAGAACCTGACTCAAAGTAAACACTCAATAAGTGTTTGTTAATAAATCATTCCAATTATTTTTAAATTGTTTGCATGTAGAATAGATTCAGGAATGTCCCTCGAGTAGATTATTTCTCCCCTGAGTTATCTCTCCATGTGCTTCAGCAGTGCTCTGGACAGGCGTGATAGCAAAGGAAGTGCTGGAGTTGGGATTTGGGGTCCAATTTCTCCAAAATGTGTTCTTCTCACTGTATGGCACTGTTTGTGGTCAGGGGAGAGCTGAGTAAAAGTCAGGTTTGCAGATCAAATTCTACAGATTTACTAGAGCTTTAGCTATGGCTCAGGGGTCCAAGGGCGAAGGAGATCCTCACAACCAGCAGCCCCGTCTCTATTCAAGGTGACACTATTTTTAAAATGAGGATCATTTAGAGACCTTTAAAACCTGTGCAATATTGAGTTGGGAGCCAAACCTATTTCAACCAAATGCCTTATTTTTGATATACAAGCTTATTTATCAAAGATTCATTATCTACCAGAAACCTGGGTAAATTGTGTGTATAGTGTGACCAGAACAGGGAAATGCAAATGGTGATGGAGACAGAGCCAACTCAGCACTTCACGGGCTTCAGAAAGTAGTCCTGTGGCCTCACACTTCAGGAAGATTGCAGAGCTTTTGGAAGAGTACTGAGTAGCAAATAAAAAATACAAGTCAAAATAGATACCACAGGAGAAACGGCTTGTCATTAGCAATGATCCAGAAGATATTTCTTGAATGTCTTGTCAGAACGATGTTATTCTTTTCGGTTAGCCCGCAGCCATGACGGCAGGAATAAGAGCGGAGTGAACTCTCAGGGCAAGTGTGAGGGAAGGGGCAGGATTAGGAAGACAAAGGTGTTCACAATGAAGAGAACATACGGCAAAGAGATCACATTATTACTTAAGTCAGTCAGTTAAAAAACCAAATCACTCAGCTGAAATCACTTTTGATTTGACGCAGAAAGAACTAGCTCATTCTTCCACCTATATGTGGTAGAAATGGGTGGATCCCAATACTTTGTAAGAGCTCTTTCTAATTCCCGTGTGTATTTGTTTGCATGAGACACGAGTCTTAACACCTTGGAACTCCGTAACCCCTAGTACATGTGAAGAGTACCTCTCCCATCGCTCCCACTGCTTCTTTTCCCAACTATCTCACTGTTGCATTCATTTATATATAACTCAAATACATTTAGATAGATGCTATAAGCCAGGTTCTTTGTGAAGTCATTGCATGTATTCCTTTAAAAACAAAATATCCAGTTCTGACCATCACAGAAAGAAACATCATTGGACTTGATAAATAATAAAATACCCACTGCACCAACAATAATTTTATTTGCAACGCTTCTTTCAAGGTAACAGCCTTGGGTGTACTAATCAGCTAAAGTCGAGCAAAGCCAAGACAGTTTTATCGATATAGCTGATAATTATCCCTCTGGCAAAATCCCAGGCCTGAGACCAGTGTCGACTTGGCAAACCAGTCTATATTTTTCAAGGGCTCATTAACTCTAAGTCTTTTAAAACTTGTTTGCTTGGTATATTTTAGCTCATAACCTGCAGGTATATAGAGGCTTAAGGCACAGTAAGAGAAACGGTGGCCATCATAAATGGTAATACCAGAATCATCTTAATTCCCAAGGGGTGTGTGTGTGTGTGTGTGTGTGTGTGTGTGTGTAAGAGAGAGAGACAGAGGAAGAAAGGAGAGAGGGGAGGAGGGGGGGAGAGAGAGAGAGGCAGTCAGTGTTGTTCACAAACAGACTGCCTGCCTTCACAGCAGGGATGCAGTAGAGGGAAGCATCAGACTTGTTCTCGGGAGACTTGGGCGCTAGTTCTACCACTGCTACAAGAGGTCAGTGACCCTGTCAAGTCCTGCCGCTTCTCCGAGACTGATGTAATAATACTACTGTTTGAATGAAATGATAGGAGTTACTACCAGAATATAATATTATACTATCTAATTACAGGATTATCCGAATGACTTAGAATTTCCTTCTATCTTCCCCTAATTCATCCAGCTCTTACAGGAAGCTCAGATTTACATAAGGGGACTCCCTACTTCATTATTCCTTCCGCCTGAGCTTGCTCCTGCACCAAAAAATAGGATCTTCTCAGTTCCTATCTGTGCAGGCTATAGCATAATCTAATTTATTTCTGAGCCAAGAAGCAATTGCTAAAGCCTGTCTTCCTTAGTTCAGCCAGGCTTAGTGCAGTATGATACACTTCTTCGAGCCTGGGTGTGATGCCCAGGGGCTCACCACCAGCACCCACACTGTGCTCTAGGTTGGAGTCCCCCAGGTTCCTCGTGTCCTGATGATAATAGGCCCCTGGCTGCTTCCCCTCGCCCTCTCTACCCTAGGCCGTACCACTGGATTTGAAGTCTCTCCTTGTTTATTGTTTCATTGCTTATGATCAAAGTTCCGCATGATTACTGAAAGAAATTTGAAAAACTTAAGGAGAAATAGAGAAGAAACCCTAAACTATAGTCCCTCTACTCACAAAACCACCCTCAACTTTTGAGAGTACATCCATACTAACTTGTCACATGGACCCCAAAGTTGTTCGTGTCTTCTTATACAGCTAGACCTTTGTGTATTCCTGTCACCACTGGGCTTGGCTAGAGAAATGGTAGCAAATGTATTACAAGCAGAGGCTTAGAAAATCTTATGATTGTGCTTACCCTCTCTTGCTGCTCTTGGAATATGCTGCCACCTTGTAAACAGGCCTATCTAGGGTTCTGAATGACAAGAACCATGTGCCCAGCTGTTCCTGTCCTATCAACCAACAGTCAGCAAACTCCCAGAAGCAGAGGTGCCCAGGTGAGTGTCAGTTGAATACAGACACATAGGGAAAGTAATCAAAACCAGCAGAAGAAGCATGAACCAAGACCAGTCCAGAGAGCAAACCTACTGAATCCTGAGCAAAATAAGTAGTTGCTGTTCACACCGCTAAGTTTTTGGGTAGTCTGTTAGTCAACAGAAAGCTAACTGATAAAACCATCCTTTAGCCTTTTCACATGTAACAAAATTGAGATTGACTGTATGCACTATACTTAACAAGCTTTTTTTTTCACACGAGATTTTTCCAAGTCTTTAATATTATTTCCCTTCTCATTATAAGTTCCACCAGGATGAGGATTTATATTTTTCTCCAATGAAATATTCTCAGCACATTCAACACTGCTATAAATATGGTAGGAACTCAATACATATTTGTTGAATGAGTGATTAGAAGACATGATTTTTTTTCCATGGTTGAATAGTGTTATATGGAGCTACCACCTTTGTCTGAGTTCTTGCTTTTCTGAGAGGTGGGTATTGCAAGTTCCCACTAGAACTGGAACTCAGGTGAGCTCTGCCTACCACTTGGGAACCATATCTCTAGTCCAAAATCTCAGCCAGGAGGAGAGCTTTGCGAAGCAGCCTTCAAAATTCATTTGAAATAGCTTGTCCTGTGAGGGTGTACTTGACCCTCATTAGGGTTTACATATTATGTTATGTAGACCTCTGTCACGTCCAGAATATTCTGTCACAGTATTTAATTTGCAAGTCTGTTTCTTCTACAGCCTGTGAGGGTCTGAGGATGAGTTCAGCTCCCACAGTCCCTGGGACATAATAATCAGTCAATGCCTGTGGGGAAAGCAAAGTAGCTCACACTGCAGAGGAATCCTCTGACAGCAACACATACACTCTTTATTTTAGAAACACATTGTTATGACAAACAATAAATACATTAAGGAGCACAACAACACTGGGAGAAAACATGTATCAAAAAAATCTTAATTAGGAAATATCACCTAGAAGGACATTTCTTAAATGGCTTTAAATCCATCTGCATCCGTTTATTTATCTTTTTTATTTTAGAGAAAGGGAAGGAAGGGGGAAAAGGAGGAAGAGAAGTACCGCGTGAGTCCTGCAGGATGATGCACAACCCACCGAGCCACACCACACCGGCTGGCACTCCATTTGCATCTTTTTAAAAGCACGAGGAAATAAAGAAACTGGGAAGGCTGGAAACAGAAGTGTAAACTAGAGTGAGCATAGCACTCTAGTTTACAGTTTGCAATGGTCCATTAGCTGCCATGGATAGAACTGCCAACATCAGTTCACATATTGTTTGAAATATAATGAAAACTTAGAGGTTAAAGCCTGAACTTGGGCTAATGTTAAAAAAACAAGGGGCATTAGGTTTGTGATTGATTAGAGTTCTATTTGGGTTCTTTGGTGAAAAGGAGACACTGCGCTTTTGTGTAAACTGCCGTTCTGTAAAAGTACTATCTAAGAACAGGACCCTGGCAAGGAATGTTAAGTCTTGCATTGTTCATGGGCACATGCACACGTAAAATTCCAGCACATTACTCTGATTGCTGTAATAAGTGTAAAAGACTTTGGTTTAGACAAGCAGCCAGGCTTTGTTGTAATAGGAGTGTAAACATAAACTAATTAAGTGATGTGATGCAGTTCCTTTTAAAGGATATCAGCTTAAGTTCTGACTTCAGCCAAACAGAATTCACACATAGGAAGGAACATTTTAATATAAGCACTGCAAGTAAGCCTATTCCAAGAATATTGCTGGCCATTCTTTAACTGCCAGAGGACACATATAATGTCCTTTTTAACTCCCTCAGGCCATGGGAGCAGCATTTACTGAAAGTCACCTGTGGTAGGGCTTTGATTCCAGATAAGGGTTTTAACTGTTCTACAAGGATTTAGGGGGACTGCTCCCCCCCATCCTGGATTCAGGCAAGCAGCTCTGATGGTATCTGATTCATGTGTTTGCATTTCCTTTTAAGATTTCATTCAAACAGAGCTGAAAAGAAGTTTTTATGCCCCAGTGCCATTAAGGACAGAGCCTTCGACTGAGTGAACACCCAGACCTGCAACTCTCGCCTGCGGGCTGCTGTGCCACAAACGAAGGCTTCCTCGTTTTGCAAACGAGAACACTTGATGCCCCAGAAAGTGGAAAATAGAGGTTGGATCAGAGCAGGTGGCAGGGAGGCCGGTCAGGAGCTGACTGTTCTTTCTGTACGGAGAACTGGAAATCGTGGGGGCAGCACCTGTATGCTGGTGGTGGACACTGTTAGTTACAACATCCATCCAGTAAATACAACAGGGGATTGCCATAACACGGAGGAAGGGTATTTATATCAAGGAAAAAGAATCCTCATTAGGAAATACCATCAAGGAGAAAATCTTTCCACTTCCTCTTGCTAACAAAATTTCAATTTAGTTCAGGCATCAGCATTTCCAGTCCCATGCAAAATAATAATGACTGGTCTAAGCCAATAATGACAATCCTACTTCCTCCTTTCTCTGCCTTTTTTTTAAAAATAGACTTTATTTTTTACAGCAGTTTTAGGTTCACAGGAGAATTAAGCAGAAGATATAGGCTTACCATAATCTCCCCTCCCCACACACCCATAGGCTCCTCAAATATTCACATCACTGTGCATGGCAGTCCGTTTGTTCCAGTCGATAAACCTGCATTGGTACATCATCACACCATCACCCAAAGCCCACAGTTTATGTAGGGTTCTTGCTTGGTGTGGTACATTCCATGTTGGGGCAAATGTACAATGACATGTACCCACCATTGCAGTATCACACAGAACGATTTCACTGCCTTAAAAGTCCTCAGTGCTCTGCCTAGTCATCTCTCTGCCTTCCTTTCTTCACCCCTGGCAACCACTAAATTTTTCACTCTCTCCATAGTTTTGCCTTTTCTAGAATGTCATGTAGTTAGAATCATACAGTATATTGCCCTTTCAGATTAGTTTATTTCACTTAGCAATGTGTGTTTAAGTTTTCTCTGTCTTTTCATAACTCATTTCTTTCAAATGCTCAATAATATTCCATTGTTTGGAGGTACTGTACTTTGTTTATCCATTCTCCTACTAATGAACATCTTGGTTGCTTCTGAGTTTTAGCAATTATGAATAAAGCTACTATAAACATCTGTGAGGTTTGGGGCCGGATATAATTTTTTCAGTTTATTTAGGTAAATACCAAGAAGCATGATCACTGGATTGTATGGTAAGAGTATGTGTAATTTTGTAAGAAATTGCCAAACTGTCTTTCAAAGTGGCCGTGCCATTTTGCAGTCCCACCAGCAATGAAGGAGAGTCCCAGTTGCTCCACTTCCGTGCTAGCATGTTCTGTGGTGCTGTCGATGTTCTGTGTTTTGGACATTCTCATAGGTATGTAGTGGTATCTCACTGTTACTTTAATTTGCAGTTCCCTAATGACATATGATGTGGAGAATCATTTCATATGTTTATTTACCATTTGTACATCTTCTTTGATGAGGTGTTTGTTAGGGTCTTTTGCTGAATTTTTAATTGGGCATTTTGCTTTCTTATTTAAGTTTTAAAAGTTCTTGGTATATTTTGGATAACAGTCTTTTGCCAGATGTGTCTTTTGCAAGTATTTTCGTCCAATCTGTGCATTGTCTTCTCATTTTCTTGACAAGGTCTTTTGTAGAGCAGGAGTTTTTAATTTTAATGAAGTCAAGCTTATCAATTACATTTTTCTGACTGTGCCTTTGGTGTTACATCTAAAAAAGTCATTGCTATACCCAAAGTTATCTAGATTTTATCCTATGTTAACTTCCATAGTTTCACAGTTTCACATCTTAAATTTAAGTCTGTAATCCAGTTTGAGTTCATTTTTGTGAAGGGTGTAAAGTCTGTCTAGATTTCCTTTCTCTTACTCTCTCTTTCTTTGCATGTAGATGTCCAATTGTTCCAGAATCATGTTTTGAAAAGACTATTTAGCTCTGTTGCATGGCCTTTGCTTTATTATCATTTGGCCATATTTTTGTGGATCTAGTTCTGGGCTCTCTATTCTGTTCCATTCATTTATTTGTCTATTTTTTCACCCATATCACTTTGTCTTAATTGTTGTCACTTTATAGTATAGCTTGAAGTTGGCTACTATCTGTTCTTCCACTTTGTTCTCCTTCAATATTGTGGTGGCTACTCTCTCTTTTGCCTCTCCATGTAAACTTCAGAATCAGTTTGTTGACATACAAAAAACCACTTTCTGCAATTTTGATCGGCACTTCATTGAATCTATAAGATCAAGTTGGGAAGACCTGACAACTCAAAATTATTGAGTCTTTCTATCTGTGAACATGGAATATCTCTGAATTTGTTCATTAGTGTTTGCAGCTTTTCTTATGCTTTCTTGTACATATTTTGTTAGATTTATACTAAAATTTTTCATTTTGGGGGTGGGGATGCTAATGTAAATGATAATTATTTTTACTTTCAATTCTACTGGTTCATTGCTAGTATATGGGAAAGTGATTGACTTTTAAATGTCAATCCAGTAACCTGAAGCCTGATTATAGTCCTTTACTAGTTCCTGGAATTTTTCTCATTGTTGTTGTTGATTCTTTCTGATTTTCTATACAGACTATCACATCATCTGCAGACAAAGACAGCTTTATTTCTTTCTTTCCAATCTATATAGCTTTTATTTTCCTTTTTGTGTCTTATTGAATTAACTAGGACTTAAAAATACTTTTTATTCAAGCGTAGTTGGAATACAATATTATATTAGTTTTTGGTGTTCAATATAGTAATTCAACAATTATATATCTTATATGGAGATTACCACATTAAGTCTAGTAACCATCTGTTCGCCTGCAAACTTATCACAGGAGGATAATCATCTGTTATCATACAAACTTAGCACAATATTATGAACTATGTTCCCCCTCACTTTCCCACCCATCCTCCCCCCGCCCCGGCAACCATCAGTTTGATCTCTCTTTCTATGAGTCTGTTTATGTTTTGTTTTGTTTTTTAACTTGTTTTATATTTTTAGATTTCACACATAAGTAAAACCATACAGTATTTGTCTTCCTCTGTGTGACTTACTTCACTTAGCATATTGCCCTCCAGGTCCATCCATGCTGTTCCAAATGGTAAGCTTTCATTCTTTTTTATTGCTGAGTAATATTTTATTGTATATGTATGTGTGTGTGTATATATATATATATATATATATATATATATATATATCACAGCTTCTTTATTCATTGATCTATCTTAAGACACCTAGGTTGCTTTCATACCTTGGATTTGTAAATAATGCTGCAATGAACATATATCTTTTTGAATTAGTATTTTGTTTTCTTTGGATAAATACCCAGAAGTGGAATTGCTGCATTGTGTGATATATCCACTTTTAACTTTTGAGGAGTCTCCATATTGTTTTCCGTAGCAGCTGCACCAATTTGCAGTCCCACCACCAGTGCACAAAGGTTCCCTTTTCTCCACATCCTTACCAATAAAGATTATGTGTCGACTTTTTAAAAATATATTTTATTGAGTATGCTATTACAGTTATCCCATTTTCCCCCCTTCATTCCCCTCTACCCTGCACACCCCCTCCTACCCACATCCTCCCACTTTAGTTCATGTCCATGTGTCATAAGTTCTTTAGCTTCTACATTTCCCACACTACTCTTGCCCTCCCCCTGTCTATTTTCTACCTACCATCTATGCTATTTATTCTCTGTACATTTTCCCCCTCTCTCCTCCTCCCACTCCCCTGTTGCTAACCCTTCATGTGATCTCCAGCTCTGTGGTTTTGTTCCCGTTCTAGTTATTTGCTTAGTTTGCTTTTGTTTTAGTTTTAGGTGTGGTTGTTGGTAACTGTGAGTTTGCTGTCCTTTCACTGTTCATATTTTTTATTTTCTTTTTCTTAGATAAGTTCCTTTAACATTTATATAATAAAGGCTTGGTGATGATGAACTCCTTTAACTTGACCTTATCTGAGAAGTGCTTTATCTACCCTTCCATTCTAAATGAAAGCTTTTCTGGATAGAGCAATCTTAGATATAGGTCCTTGCCTTTCATGACTTGGAATACTTGTTTCTAGCCCCCTTTTGCCTGTAAAGTCTCTTTTGAGAAATTAGCTGGCAGTCTGATGGGTACTCCTTTGTAGGTGACTGTCCCCTTATCTCTTGCTGCTTCTAGAATTCTCTCCTTCATTTTAATCTTGACTAATGTACTTATAATGTGCCTTGGCGTATTCCTTCTTGGGTCCAACTTCTTTGGGACTCTCTGAGCTTCCTGGATTTCCTGGAAATCTATTTCCTTTGCCAGATTGGAGAAGTTTTTTTATTTGTTCAAATAAGTTTTCCACTTGTTGCTGTTCCTCTTCCCCTTCTGGTACGCCTATAATTCAGGATGTTGGAACGTTTAAAGACGTCCTGGAGGTTTCTAATCCTCTCCTCATTTTTTTTTGAATTCTTTTTTCTTCCTTCTTTTCTGTTTGATTGTTTCTTTCTTCGTTCTAGTCCACTCCATTGATTTCAGTCCCAGTTTTCTTCCCATCATTATTGGTTCCCTGTGCATTTTGCTTCATTTTACTTAGTGCAGTTTTCATTTTTTCATCTAAATTTGCGACCAAAATCAACCAATTCTGTGAGCATTGTGATTACCAGTGCTTTGAATTGTGCATCTGATAGGTTGGCTATTTCTTGGTTGCTTAGAAGTATTGGCTCTGGGGCTTTAATCTGTTCTTCTGTTTTGGTCATTTTTTTGTTTTTTTGTACCTGTTACATACTGAAGGGTGGAGCCTTAGGTGTTCACCAGGGTGGGGCAACACAGTAGCTGGGTTGTGACCCTGTATGTGGGGGTGGGGTCAGAGAAGGAACAGTGGCACTTGCTCTGTTCTCTCTTGGATTTCAGTACCCTCTGCCACTTCCCACAAGCAAATTGGGCCCTTCTGGTGCTGGCTTCCAGGTGGGTGGGCTTGTGTACATTCTAGGGCCTGTGAGTCTCTCCAAAAAACTCTCCTGTGAGTCTGGGAGTCTCTCCCAGCACCTCCGCTCCCACAAGTGTTTTTAATCGGTGCTTTTAGGCTTTATTTCCCAGTGCTGGGGCCCTGGGTTTCATGGTCTGTCTCGCTGCTCGTTTTCACCTGGTTTATCTGCACGCGAATGTGTGACTGCAGTCAGCCAGCTGCTTTGTGCGCCTCCCTGGGTCTGCTCGTTGCCACCCCCGTGCCCAGAGTCTGCCAGCCGCTGCCTGTGCACCCAGGTTCACTAGCCACCACTTTTTCCTGCCACAACCCCTCTCCCCCCGCCACCAACTCCGCCCCTCTTACCAGTCTGTGTGGATGATTGTCAGACTTCCATACAGTTCAAGTTTTCTGTCAGTTCTGGGTGTTTTTTTGTTTCTAAATTTTTGTTGTCCTTAATTTTGGTCATTCGAGGAGGCACAGTGTGTGTACCTACACCTCCATCTTGGCCAGAAGTGGACTTTTGCATAATAGCCATTCTGACTAGTGTGAAGTGGTATATCACTGTGATTTTGATTTGCATTTCCCTGATGATTAGTGATGTTGTCAGTATGTCTTCTTTATATGTAGGTCTTTTTTGGAGAAATGTCTCCTCATGTCCTCTGCCCATTTTTTTGATCAAATCATTTATTTGTTTATTTATTTATTTATTTATTTTTGTTTATTGAGTTGTATGAGTTCCTTGTGTGTTTATACACCAATCGTTTATTGGGTATATCACTTGCAAGTATATTCTCTCACTCTTTTTGTTTTGTTGGTGGTTTCCTTCACTGTAAAGAAGCTTTTCAGTTTGATGAAGTCCTATTTGTTTAATTTGCTTGTTTCTCTTGCTTGAAGGGACATAGCCATGAAGATGTTACTAGGCTGATGTTTACTACCTACATTTTCTTCCAGTAATTTTGTGGTTTCAGTTCTTACATTTAATCCATTTTTAGTTTATTTTTGTATATAGTATATATGATGTGGGTGAGTTGTCCAGTTTCATTTTATTGCATGTGTCTATCTGGTTTTTCAAACACTACTTATCAAAGAGACTGTCAGTTCTATTGTATAGTTATGCCCCCTTTCTTATACATGAATTAACCATATAATTGAGGGTCTATTTCTATTCCATTGATCTACGCACCTGGTTTTGTGTCAGCATCCTACTGTAGCTCTGTAGTTCAGTTTAAAATTAGGCAGTGTGATGTCACCACTTTGTTCTTCCTCAAAACTGCTTTGGCTGTTTACTGCCATTTGTGATTCCATATGAATTTTAGGATTATTTGTTGTAATTCTGAGAAGAATGGTATTGGTATTTTGATAGAAAATACATTGAACCTGTAGATTTGGGGGGTAGTATGATCACTTTAATGATATTAGTTCTTCCAATCTGTGTAGTGAGGACTTTTAATTTGATGTTGAGAAGGAGTGGTGAGAGGGGGCATCTTTGCCTTGTTTCTGATCTTAGCAGGAAAGCTTCTAGTCTCTCACCAGTGAGTATGACAGCTGTAGATTTTTTTTTTTTGAGGATGATAGTCTTTATCCGGTTAAGAAAGTTTTTCTCTGTTCTTAGTTTGCTCAGAGTTTTTTCATAAATAAGTATTGGGTTTGGTTTAAATGCTTTTTCTTCAGTTATTAATACAATTATGTGTTTTTCTTCTTTAGTCTCTTGATGTGTTGGATTATATTAGTTGATTTTCAAGTGCTTTCTCTGCCTTTTTAACATCTGGGGATGGGCCTTGTGACCCATTATGTTCAATATGGCATTAGGCAAAGTTTGCTAGGTGTGTGTGTTTTGGAAAAGACTTGGTAAACAAGTAGGAATACGATGAACACTACCCCCTTCATTCAATTTTTAATGTGGATGCAATAGCTGGAGATACAGAGGGAGAGGCCACTTGAATTGCAGAGACACTAACTATGAAGTTATTGCGCTGACCAAAAAGTTTGTTTAGTTTTTTTATTAAAAAAAAGACTTTTATTTTCATCAATAAATTCATTGATTTGGATATTTTGATTATGTTGGCTATCTCCTGTGTGGTATAACATTGATTGTTCTTAGTTAATGTCTCGATTTGATTATTATCAACTTCAACTGGTCTACCCAACCATGGAGTATCGTCCAGCAATAAATCTCCAGCACAAAACTTTGCAAACCACTTTTGACACATTCTATCAGTCACAGTGTCTTCTGCATACATTACACAAATTTTTTGTCATTTCAGTTGCATTTTTACCTTTCTTGAAATAACAAAGCATAATATGCCAAAATGTTGCTTATTTCCTTTGATCTTCAATATTAATATGGCAACACAAAAATTCACTAATTTTAGTGAGTTTTTTAAAAAATATAGGATGATAGGACAGCTGTCACAATACAATCTAACAATGTTGTTTCAAATGAAGTTAAAGACAGCAAAACCCTACTACAGTCATCTTGCAGAAAAAAAAAAAACTTTTTGGCCCATCAAATATTATAGTATCTTGTACAAACACCTACCTCTGGGCTCTTATAATATGAGAAAAATAAACCAGTTTTTGTTTAGCCACTGTAATTGGGTTTTATGTTATAAGAGACCAGACCTGTTTTCAACTGATATGTTGCATCTGTAACAAAACACATGGAAGTTATCTAAGAAGACTACGTTGCTTTGGTTCTGTCACTGGTACTTTGGTGCATAAGAGACTGGCCATGAAGGGGAAGCCAAAGAGGGTGGAAAGGCAAGTGGATGAGTAAAAAAGGGAATCAACACAGCATCTGTTGTTAGGGAACTCCTGAATGAGGCCAGTTCAGAGTAGGAAGACCAATACGTGGCCAAGGGCACACAATCCAGGAGGAGGACAGAAATGTGTTCAAGAAAGGGCAAAATAAAGTGATGGAGGAGCATGGCGTAGTAGAAAGTAGATGCGCCTAGGGATAAAGAAATAGGAAAGTGAATCCTGGCTCTGCTACTTTTAGCTACATGACTTGGTCCAACTATGTAACTACCATTAGCCTTAAGTATCTCTTTTATAGTATAGGAAGAACATTATCTGTCTCACAAGGTCACTGAAAAGATTAAAAGCAATTCATATTTAGAACTCACAGTTATATCACCTTTGCTTCATTTCTTTTTCACATGTTCAAAGTCAAAGGAAGGTTAACAAAGAGTTCAAGGCAACATGTCAGAAAGAGACAGGAGAGAAGCTTGTATCTTAATGAGCTATGATGACAGAAGCTTTGTGAACTAGGTAGAAGTCTCTTAAAGTCAGCAATATGAAATGTCTTCCTGGCGTCATCCAGCCTGAGATGGGCTGCAGGTAGAAGCAAAAAGAGCTTCCAAACCTAACTGAATAAAGAAATAAAATGATTAATATTCCCAGGTAGCAACAAGGAAGCACTGACTTTCTTGTATGTACTTCTTGTGATAACAATCTGAATGTTGAGGTACAGAAAATATTTGTTGAATTAACTATATGTTAGAACATTAAAACCTTTTTAGTAGCCCCTATAGCAATATTTACCTGGCTTATAAAATCATTTTGGTATTTTCTTCCAGTTATAATTAGAGGAAACTTTTTCAGCCTCTATCCAGGAAAAAGTCTAAACTACTTAAAGGACATCTTAAGAGTTCTGGAACCAATTTGATATGATGTTCCGTCACAACAAAAGTAGTCAAACTACTTTAGGAAGAAGTAAAACCCAAAGGAGATTTAAACAGTTTAACTCATGAGGGAATTAGGATTATATTAATTGAAGTTGGCAATTATGGGTACATTTAGTGAAAATTGGAAATATTTTCTTAGAGCAGGGAAGATTTCCCATGGCTGGATTTTCTTCTAAAGTTAGATTTATTCATTCTTTAATTCAACCCCAATTAGTGAGAATCTTCCAGGTGCCAAGCACCAAACTGGAAGTACCTGGAGTTTATAAAAATGTCTATGATTCCAGTATTTGTTCTTCCAGTGTAATGGGTTCCAAGCTCGGTAGGCATAAGAATCATTTGGTAGCTTGTTTAAAATGCATACTTCTTGGGTTTACCACAGAATTCTAATTCATAGGGATGGGTCTAAAATGTTTCGTTTTTATAAAGCACTCCAGATGATTCAAGTGCAGATGGACAGAGAATCACAATGTGAAGCACATTATTCTACAGCTAGAACCTATGAACTACGTGGAACAGAAAAGCAGCCCTGGTAGGTGTGGTTCAGTGGATTGAGCGCCTGCCTGAAAACCAAAATGCTGCGGGTTCCATTCTGGGCGCATACCTGGACTGTGGGCCAGGACCCTGGTTGGGGGTGTGTGAGAGGCAACACATTGACATTTCTCTCACACATCAATATTTTTCTCCCTCTCTTTCTCCCTCCCTTTCCCCCTCTCAAAAAATAAAATAAAATATTTTAAAAAATTAAAAAAAAGAAAAACAAAACATTCATATTTCAAAAGGTCAAGGATACAGGATGACAGATCAGGATGAAGGGTCCCAAGGCAGAGGCAAAAAATCAGAATATGCTGGTTTAGGGAGCAGATGGAACTAACATTTTCTGGGGAGCTGTGATCATGGGTAACTAGAGCTAGACAAATTAACAGTCCCAATTAGAATGTATAATAATCCCACAAGTCAGGGCAAAGCAATGATTGAGACGAAGCAGAAGCCACAGGAATCAAGGGCAGTCATGCATCACAAAATTAAAAGAAAAGACTAGAAATAAATTGACCCTGACTTGAGTGGTAATTCAGTGTTATGCAAAAGACTTCCCATTGGGAAGGAAATCAGTTCCTGAGCGCGGCTGGCTAGCAGACACAGGGGAGTGGTACAGAGAGGGAAGGAAGAAACTGAATGGAACCACCGAGCATGCCCACAATGGCAAGCAAGGAGGCCACCGGTGAAAGTGAAATATGCTTCTCTGGCCTGAGTTTAAACACCTGTAGTGTGGTAGGGGTGTGCCATTTCACCTACTTAGCAACTAGCCAGTGACCAAGGCAGGCTGGGGAACAGGAGTGACAGAGAAAGATGAGAAATAGCCACTTCTCTTAAACATACTGGCCAATTGCCCCTAAGACACTGGGCACACTGGACTCTCAATGAATAATCTTCTTGAGGGCATATTTTAACATTAGTTTATCTGCAAAACAATAATAAGAATAATACCTAACTCATGTAGTAGTAGTACAAATTAAGGTTATTGGATGTAAAACAACTTCTTGCCTGGCCAGCAGTTAGCACACAAAGTAAATTACTTAGTACTATTACCATCATTACTAACCCTGCTGTAGGGTTTTCTTTAGGACCCGAGCAATCACAGGCCAGTATTTGCCATGCTTGGGGGTTTTCTGGCACTTCTGTTAAAATTTTAGTCAGCTGTCAATTGAATTTGGGGCTATTTTCCTATTAGTGCCAGAAATTTTGACGTGTTGTGTCCTTTGACTGGGGGCCCCTCTCCTGCCATTTCTGAGCCCCAAGGCTAGAGATACTTATTAGATACCATTTACTGAGCTCTTTCCATGTGTTTGGTGATTTATACTAATAAATCACCAAACTTATTTATATCAATATTTAGTGATTTATATTTAGTATTTATACTACAATTGTTCCTCACAAAACCCACTTAAGTAAATACTGTTATTGCCCTTAAAAAACAGACAAGGAAACTGAGACTTAGAGAGTTTTTAAAATGTCTAACTTACAGACTGTCTTGTTCTCGAATAAGTAGGATTTTCAGGCAGGTCTTACTATCTCCTATCTCTGAACCTTATTTTACATCTGTTTTTTTTTCTCTCTCTCTCTCTGCTTATCAATCACCACTGTCATCAACCGCATGTAAACTTTATTGAATATAGAGCTTCAGTCACTCAAAATAATGTAACCTGATACTTTTAGTCTAAAGTCCAAAAATCGGAGAAGAAGAGAGGAGGATCATTGCCAAGCATGAGGGGGAATCCCAGCCTTCAACAGGTCAACTGTGGCCAAGGGAGCTAAGGAAATATGACAGAGCCTTTCTTAACAGGATGGAATGGAGGGAAGAGGCATTCCTAGAAGAGCTGAGTGCTCTTCCTAGAAGAAGGGGGTGCTGAACGAATGGCATCTGCATGGGGCTCTGCATTCCCCACGACCTCATAGCATTTTTAATATTTTGAACTCCCATTTTTAATCAGTGACAATGCAGTCGAGATTTTTAAAAATATATATGATTTATTTGGGGGGCTTGCTTCTTTCTTATAGATTTCAATTCAATATTTTGAATTGTTTCTTTAAGAATTTTAACAGTCCTGGCTAGTGTGCCTCAGCAGATTGAGCGTTGGCCTGCAAACTGAAAGGTCGCCAGTTCAATTCCCAGTCAGGGCACATGCCTGGGTTGCAGGCCAGGTCGATGGCTAGGGATGTGTGAGATAACCAGTCAACGTTTCTCTTGCACATTGATGTTTCTCTTCCTCTCTTTCACCCTCCCTTCCCCTCTCTCTACAAATAAATAAATAAAATCTTTAAAAAAAGAAAGAATTTTAACCTCTACCTTCCACTCCCTAAAACTGACAAAACAAAGCAACGAGGCAATGAGAACTGGACTTGAGACAGGCCTGTCTGGCCCCTGTTGTGTAGCTGGACAAGGTCAGCAGAGTGCAGTTCTCTGGAGAGAGGGTGAGTTCTGCAGGTGTTGCAACCAGTGATTACAGAGCAGGCAAGGGGCTTGATCTCCGAGGGTAATTTTGGTTCTGCTAATTAGCTACCCATCCCTCTCCCCTTTTCTTCCATCAGTGAACTTTTCTTTGATCTTAATTTTGTATGGAAAATAATTGCAACTAGAATGCTATACTACAATAAACATGTTAATAAAAATCATTTGATAAAATGAAAATATTGTCAGTAGCATTCAGTAGCTTTGTACAATTTTATTTTTTTCTCTGCACAGTGGAATGTTTGGCATCTACTTTATTTTTGTATATAAACATGAGTTTAGGACAGGAGAAAACCAGTATAACCTAAATTCCACCTCAAAATTTGGACATTGGACAAATCTGTTCCTAAATCAACTTATGCAATAGAACCAGTGATGCTTTGTTCTTCTGAAAAGCATAACAAATGCAAATATGAAGAACTGGTGACATTTATTAAAACTTTAAAAACCTATGTAAATGTGCCCTGGCTGATGTCTCAGTTGGTTGGATGGCTCAGTTTTTTAGAATGTTGCCTGTACACCAAAAAGTTGCTGGTTTGCTCCTTGTTTAGGGCACGTAACAAGGCTGCAGCTTCCATCCCTGGTCAGGGCCCTACAGGAGGCAATCAACTGATGTTTCTCTCTCATATCACTGTTTCTCTTTTCTCTCTCTCTCTCTCTCCCTTCCTCTTTCTCTAAAAACCAGTGAACATACCCTAGGGTGGGATTAAAAAAAAAACCCCTGTATAAATGTATTTCAAAAAGGAACAATCCCTCTGATTTAAATAACAGCTAATGCAGTTTTTAGAGCAGCCTATATGTTATAATTATCCAATGGCTTTAAAATAGCTTGGCATTGTTCCCTAAGTAGAGGCATTATTGCTTAATTGCAGATGAGTCATTTCCCCAGTCCCAAGCAATTAATCAGTGTTTCCTAAACTTGTCTAAAATAGGAACCACCTGGAGTTTTGTCAAACATACAGATTCTTGGGCCCATCCCAGAATGATTGAATTAGATTTTCTAGCGCAGGCCTATGGAATCACTATGTTCATTAAGAATTACAGCTGAATCTTATTTTCACTCAGGTGTGGGAAATAGTTTGTATTCCTCAGACAGTGTCCTTAACTTTTTGAATTACTATTTTTAAGTGAACAGAATAGAGCTTTATCAACGAAAGACTGGGATAAGGAGAAGCACTCATGGACTACAAACAAAAGTGTGTGCTATTTCATACAAATACATGTTGTTATCTGAAAGCAATACCATGTATTTACATATTTTCCCATGTGCATTCAGGTGCAGCAGAAATGTTTATTCTTTCGATAAGGAGCCCAAGATTAATTCATTACCACCTTGAAAAAAGAACATAGGAAGGAAGATATCTCTTACTGAACACCTGGCTATATATCAGGCGTGATCCTAATAGTTGGCTTACGTAAATTATTTCTCTTAACAATCCACTGGTGGTGTAAGTATTTTATCTTCATTTTACAGATGCAGAAACTGAGGCTTGAAGTGTTTAATGCATTTTCCCAGGATCACTCAGAGTGCGAGCTAGACAGGGGCAAATCCGCCAAGTACATGGTTTCGCCATGACACCAGCCTGTAGAGTTTAAATTGCAAGTCAAAGAATTCAAATTCATGAGCTAGAATAATCATGTGTTTGGGAAAATTTCTTCTCTGGAGCCCCCCCTCAAAAAAAGGTAAATTTTTATATATTTGGGCATAGTCAGAGTGGGAAGAAAGGACAGGAGATTTCAGAAAGTCTGATTGTCTCTTACAGGATAATAAGCCTCTTTTCTCCTTGCGATCTCGTACAAATTAACTCCCCCAAAGGACAAATGAGAAGAGTAAATAAAACTGTAGCTCTAGATGTGTAACGTGTGTAATAGTCTGAACTTGACTTTCAGACAATGCTATCTGCATTTTGTGATGTCTTTTCTTTCTAAGCATGTGGGTATATGTACAGATTATATACACACACACACACACGTGTGTGTGTGTGTGTGTGTATAAAATCTGGAAACAGATTTTACTCCAATTCATTTTCTTGCTTATTCCCCCATGCTGTTTATTCTGGTTGAAGTGGTTGTAGCCAGAAACAGAAATGCTCCCTTTGGGATTTCTTGTTTTCAAAACCCCTTTTTCAAAGGGTTTGTTTTCTTAGACTTGGAAGCTGTTGAAAGGTGCCAGATGGATAGCCTTGGAAGCTGTTTATCTGCAGAGGAAGGCAGGTATAGATGGGGCATCCCGGGCTTCCCACGCAGCCCAGTTTAGGAACTCTTGCCCTCCCATGTGACAGTTAATATTAAGCTGGGATGTTACGAGGACTCTCTGAAATAAAAGTAGACACTACAAGTCAGCAGCACATTCCTTTGTTGTCACCAGTGTGTTGCTATGACAGGCTAAGAACTCCCCACTCCTTAAAGTCTGCTCTTAAGGAGGACTTTGGAGGATGCAGTACAGCATGGGGACGATGATGAAGGGAGAGAGTAGGTGACAGAGTGGGGACGATGGTGAAAAACAGTCTGAACTTGACTTTTCAGACAATGCCATCTGAATTTTGTGATGTCTTTTCTTTCTTCTCCTTTCTAAGTATGTGGGAAAGACCAAACCGTCACACAAATACTGGCCCCAACCTTGCTGAGTCGCTACCAACAGTAGCATCCACCTTTTTCCAGATGTCTTGTTTTATGAGAAAAATATATATTATTTATGCCATTATTACTTGGGTTCTCTTTTATTTGGTGGCAAAAACATTCATTCCTAACTGAATCAGGAGGACAAAGGAAATTGGAGACGTGAGGTATATCTTTGCAAGTTAACTGTTGGAAGAAGTTTGTGTAAAGCAGAAATTGAATAAACCATGTTAAAAATCAACAGCATTGTCTGGCAAATATTAAGTGCTCAATACATATTTTAAAAAGAAATATGGATGGATATGAGAATCTTGCAGGGTTTTTGTGGATGTAAATTGACCTGAAGTAATCCCTCTAATATCCTAGATACTATTTATAATTTTGATTCAGGGCTATTGATGGCTGTGGCTATCACAAAGTACTGGTCTTATTTTTATATAATTATACACACAAGGAGAATCTTCTTAGGGTTACACCAGTGACTTTTAGAGAAATCAAGTAAACTTAGCTACCCAGCACTTCATTACATTTAAAATCTGAGGAGATACCAATGAAACTCAGCTGGTCTTATAGAAGTATATACTACGAATGATGGATATCTTCTTTGAAAGCAATTACATCATTGGGGGGGAGATGGAATTCCGATCAAGCCATCCCTGGAATAGCTTGCAAATGCCTGGCACATGGAAGACAAAGTTCTAATATTTCAGCTTCCTTGGAAGATAAGTAGATAGTTTTAACAATTTTTTGCCCATGTTTTATGACATCAACTATAACAGATTATATGTAGTAATGATCAGAAAATAAAATATGCATTTAAAAATAATCACCTAATTTTAATTTTGTGATGAGGAAGGAAGAGGGCTACAATTAAAGTAACAGAAAAGGCTTCTCCTTCTTTCCTCTCCACAGTCTCCGAAACAAAAATTTTCCTGAGACTTTGAGAGAAATTCCTACAGAAATTGTATAACATAATGGAGTGTTTTTATTTATTTATTTTTGCCTACTAGTCATAAGTAACCAAATATTAGAGACTGCAAACCCTGAAATGACAGTGTTCTTTTGGTTCATGGATTTGCACACTTTATTCTTAGCTTCTCTTGAAGTGTGAGATTATGGAAGAGACTAGGTAAGACTTAAGAAAAGAAAAAGGTCCTGATTACTGGCAAAAGCACAGCCAGAGGGAGCCGTAAGAGTAATGAAAAGAATATCTCAACTGCAAAAATAATTCAAGCTTTTCTATCCATATGGCAATCCCCTGGGTGGGTTGATTGTGTGAGTCAACCAGACCCAAAGTATAGGTCTAGAGATTACAAAGAAAATAAATACATTTGTGGGTCAGAAGTGCCTCTGACCTAGCTGAACTAGCTGCTTTTCTTTCTCCTCATTTTCACTAGTTTGTGTGTGTGTGTATCTATATCCCTGTTTTTCTTTCTTGGATCAGTAATACACTTACTGTTAGCTTTGATATTGTGTAATTTTCAAAATACAGATTGCATGTATTCAGATTTTTGAGTTGAATTTCTTTATATACTCTCTTTCTATAAAAAGACTAGAGGTGGTTTATTTAAAGACCACACACACACACACACACATGATATATTTGTGTATTTGCTTCATAGGCTTTTGGTAAAAGTTTCTTGTTAATTCAAGAAATAGTCCTTGAACGTTTACTGTGCTCAAGGCATCTTTGGGTTTATTAAGGTGATTAAAATGTGGTCCTTGATGCTTGAGTCTCGGTATGTTACCTTGCACGGAAGCAGCTAATTTTTAACAAGACAGTAACAACCCTTGTTGTGTATGTGAATCACCTAGGAAGTTTGCTAAAAAAAAAAAAATACACCTGTCCAGGCGCCAGCTCTCAGTTTAGGGGCATTTTGATAATAGGCAAGGCTCAAGGTGTGTGCAGTTTTAACAACAAGCTCCCAAAGTGAATCTAATACATAAACCAGGATTAGGAAACACAACTTCAAGCTAAGAAAGGACTTAATTGCAGTAGCTCAGCCACAAGCCAACCAGGTGGATGTCCTTGAAATCTACAATATAGCAGCTGGCTGAAGTCGTTTATAAAGCTGTTTTTCTCTATTTCCACAGATTCAGAGGGGGTAATTACAGTCAGAAAAACACCCCACCGTAATGGGTTGGACCCAATCTTTTCTGTAAAACCCCTGGAACAAGACTGTTATTAAGCAGTAAGATTGCTACAGCCAAAGATCATCTCCAAAGCCAGTCCAATCACTCTGTCCTTATTTTCATCTCACATGAAATATGCTTATTTGTGTAAACTTTCTCCTTCACTAGATCGTGAAGTATTTCAGAGCGGGAGCAATCCTCTTTCTTTCTCCTATTAAGGAGCACAGTAACCCAAACATAATAGGTACTGACAGGTGTTTGTTTTGAATTGAATTGAATCCTCATCCAACTCATGGGGTCTGCATATGCATGCATATATTCATGGTAGACACTTATAAACATCCATAAAAGTATATATTTGTTTGAAAAACATTTCGATCACACAAAAGAATATGTGACATACATAAGCCAGAAAGAACAATGAAACAAGGACCCACGGACCTACACCCCAGTTGATGAAGCAGGAAGTTGCCAATACCTTAGGTCCCCTGTTGAACTAGATCCTTTTGAACAGTTAACAAGCTTCTGAAATTTTAATCTGAATGCTTATATTCAACCATCAATTGGCTGGATCATTCATTCATTTGTCAACCGTGTCAGAGTCAATGTTGAAGGGGTGGCTATTTCTGCTGTTGGAGTGAAGGGAGTCAAAAGCGACACAAGCTGCCCCTAGAGGGGTATAAATTGCCTTCACCACTTGCAGTCCTACCCCAGCTGGGGCCCTCCTGAGCCGGCGTGGTTTCGGCGTGCGGACGCTTTAGGCAGAAACTACGAGTCCCGGCAGTCCTCGGGGCGAGTGGGCGGAGCCCGGTTGGGGGCGGGGGTGGGGCGGGGCGGGGCTAGGGGGGCCGGGCAAGAGGGGGCATTGTGTCGGGAGCTCTGAGCTGCATTTGTCTGCTGGAGGTGCTCGTGCGGCGAGCGTTGTATTAGGCGGCAGTGGGTTGGAAGTGTCAGTGGTGGCCGCGGCCCCGGTGGGAGATTGAGTCGGAGGAACCACGCGCCCGCTGTTCATGATCGCTGGCAGGGAGTAGCGTGCCAGCAGAACAACATGCAGATGGGCGCCCTGCGCCCTGAAGACCCCTCCAGAGGAAAAGAGGCCAGGGCGGCACTGGGGCGTCAGGGAGCATGAAGGAGGCCAGGGGGCAGCTTGGCTCTGGGCGCTGCTAGGGAGCGGTGTGTGCGGCTCAGTTGCCGGGGGCGCAGCGGAGGGCGGGGAGCCCGGCAGGTCGAGCCAGCGGGCGGCAGCCCGTCGCCTAGAGCTGTTCTGATTTCTGACGCGGACGCGAGGGGCCCGGAGCAGCCCCCGACCCCGGTGTGCTGCCAACATGGGCAACGCGGGGAGTATGGATTCGCAGCAGACCGATTTCAGGGCGCACAACGTGCCTTTGAAGCTGCCGATGCCTGAACCAGGTGAACTGGAAGAACGGTTTGCCATCGTGCTGGTGAGTGCGCCACGGCCACGGTGGGGCGTGGGGCTCCGGGCCGGCGTCGCAGCTGACCCCCACCCCCTCCCCTTCTGCCCGAGTCGGGAGCGAGTATTCTGTCCCAAGGGGCAGGCTCCCACCTTCCCCTTGGAGGCCTCCCCCACCTCACTCCTCTCCGTGCCGCTTACAGCCGTGCTCAGTCCCTCTCGGGGTCCCGGGCTGGGGCCGAGGGCTCTGGGCGGGCTGCCTGGCCATCCCTGAACCCATTGTCTGGCGGGAGAGGCACCTCGCAGCCTGTGTACCCTGGAGGTGCGTCGTGGGCGAGAAGGAAAGGTGGCATGGGTCCGGGAAGAGGGGATAGTGAGCCGCTGAGGCTTTTTGTTAAAATAAACCCCCCCCCTCCCCCCGCAAGCTCCGCATCCCTGCGGACCATCCCGTGGGCGCCTAGCCCCGGGCCTGCGGGGTCCGGGGCTGAGGGGTGCGTGTGGCCGCCACCCGCAGCGCGCCGGGCGTTCGCCTCCAAGGCGAACTTGGAGGCGGAGAGGAGCTTTTCTGAAAGGGAAAGAGAAGGAAACCCACAGCAGTGCGGCATCTTGGTCCCTTAGTGAGAGGGGGCATCTGAAACTCAAGCGAGAGAGCACTTCCCCTCAGCGCGTTCCTTTTGGTCTTAAATCTTAAACCACAAAAATGTGCTGTTTTGCGGGGACGTGTTGCGAGCTGTTGTAACTCAGGGGTGACCCCTCCCCTCCCATACCCAGACAAGTTCCCGGATCCCTTCCGAAATTCGCTTCTCCTTTGAGAAGTTTACAGCTTCTCAAATCCAAGACTGAAGACTCCCTCTTTTCTCCCTTTTCTGCTGGGACCAAGTTTCTGGGCTCCTCCCTGCCATAGCTTGTCAGTGGTGTGAGCTCAAGAGGGTGTGGTGGCCTTCCCCTTGCCCCAGCTAGAGTATGTACTGCAGTTGGTCCCCAGGCTTTGATTTTTAGTGTCCCACCCTCTTTTGAGGGTTGTTGGGAGGGAATCGGGCAAGATCAGATGCATTACTATTCTGTACACTTACTTGTACATTTCCCTTTTTCTAGTTAGTTACCTCCAAACTCATCAAGGCTGGGAAGAAAGTGGAACTTGTCCTCAAGGCAGCCACATTTTGCGTTTGCATGAGGATTTTTGGCATGTAACCTCACAACCTTGGGAAGGGACCAGAGTCTGAACACAGACTGGGACATTTAAGCTGTCTTTCTTCAGGCCCGGTTTGGTACGGGGAATAATGCTCTGGATGGCAGGTGAGCTTTGTGCTCTTTGGGAGAACAGAGGCCATAAGGTTTTTCACACCACCGGGAAACTGTTGTGGCAGTGGGGAGATAGATGAGACTGCCTGTCTTGCTTTGAATCTACTGTGATCTCTCACAGCTGCTCCCACCTTGTGCAAGATGGGACACTCTGAAATAAAACAGCATAGGCTTAATTACTTCTCAAGGCAGTCTGGGTGCATGCATGTCTTTCCAGAGACAAAACTTTTTATTCAAAATCCCTTTCCTACCCTACTCATGGTTCTTACCCCAGGCTCTGGGTTTTCTGTCTTTCATCTAGGCTGTAGTGCTGTGTGTGTGTAGGGGGGACGGTGTGTGGACTTGAAATGGAAGGGCCAGAGACACTGGAAAACCAGATAACAGTAATTCAATTAAGTTCTGCTCAACTGGGATAGTATGTTTTGCATGAGCTCTTAGCTACCCTGCTGATTAATCACACATGGTATGAATTAATCTTTAGAAAAGTAATGTTTTGTCATTAACATGGTTGATTTTTGTTACAGTTAAGTCCAGCAGTCACAGATTAAGTATCTAGACATTTATGATTCTACATAAGGTCTTCTACATTTATGATTCTATCATAAGGTCTTTAGGGCAGTGGTTGGTTGTTGTGACTGCTTTTACTCTGTTTACACATAATTAGGGGGTGAGGTTCCTTTTGTAATTATTTACAATATTGTAAGCCCATCAGAAACAAACAAACACACACAAAAAACACCAGGCTGGCCTTTTCTGAATAGAGACAAAGCTTTTGGGAAAGCCTCAGCTTGGAGGCCTTCTTGTTCAAGGTACACTCAGTCATGGAAGTGGTGTTTAATGTAACTCTCCTTAGCTACAGTTTTCTTTGAAAACCTATTGAGTACAAGAGGAGTTAAAAGGATTCTATAGATTGATAGAAGTTCAGAGTTATGGTGATTTCTCTTGTCATTTTTTTGAAGTCATGTATGGGATGCTCTCAACTTTGCTTTTCTTCATGAATTGCTTAAGAAATCAGCCCAAACCATTTAATTCTAGAGATCAAGCTTGAAGGACAAATTGGTAAGATTGGTAAGTTTTTAAGTATATATGTGGAGAAATTTTCTACCCTGAGACAGTTGGGATTATTTTGGCATTATTGATCCCAGTGTTTTTTTTTTAAATCCTCACCCAAGGATATTTTTATTGATTTTAGAGAGAGAGAGGAAGGTACAGGGGAAGGGGGAGAGGGGGAGAGATGGAGACTGAGAGAAATATCTGAGAGAAGCATGGATCGGTTGCCTGCCGCACCTGTCCTGCACCTGCTCCTTCGGGCATGGAGACCCCTCTCGATGTGGCTGATGTGGCTGTGTGCTCTGACCAGGCGTCACACCTGCCACCTTTGGGTGTAGGGGATGACGCTCCAACCAGCTGAGCCACCTGGTCAGAACCTAGTTTTATTTTCTTATCTGATAAAGACCGTATGTGTTTTAGGGGGAAAACCAGGTAGTAATACTGTACAGAAAATTATAGAAGCCCCCCTCATTGTAAGTATGGTTTACATAAATAGTTCACGAGCCATTTCAGGCATGAAAAACAATTCCTCCCACCTCCATGGTCTAGAATATTGAAAACACTGGGGAAGAGTAAATAAAAGTGAAAACGACAGAGGTTCGGCTATTTCTACAAAACTTAGGAGAGAACAAACCCACTCAGTGGCAGTTCCCCAACCCCCTTCAGTGTATGTGAGTTAAATTGTATAGATCTAAAAAATTGGTGGGTGTGAGTGGAAAGGTGAGTGGAGGGGTGAAGTTTTAAAAACAATAGCTTCTTTTTAATAGGAAAAAAGTGAGATTTTAAAATAAATTTTTGTTAACTGAACTTTCTACAATAACTAGTAAAAAAATAGATAAAACTCTTAGAAGCTTAATCCTTCTAAGGAGAGTCTCCTCCTCCTCCTGTCTCCAAACCTGTCTTCTGCATTGTTATAGTAATAGTTATAAAACTGTATTTAAGGGAAAGGATTGCTGGCTCCTTACATACATTTAAAACTATTTGCATCCTTGTACTTCGCTATTAGTTAGAGCTCTAAGTGATATGCCTTTGTGTATGCACGTGTGTGATGTTTCTATTACATTCTTTGATGGAAGTATTTTATAAATTAGAAATTCAGTCTCTACTTTAACTTTTCCTTTAGCATGTGTATGTTTTATGTATTTTGCAGGTAACACTTATAATTAAATATCTGTGTGGCATTCCACTATTGAACACAGTCTAATTGTTAGGAACACACATGCATACACAATTACTCCCATGTCCTTTATTTTTAAAAGTGACAGTCCGAAGGCGGTTTTTGGGTGGTCTTTGTCCAAGAATACCTCCTTCTCATCCCTAATATTCAGTAATTTTTGGCTTGCAGTCACTGTCTTCCAATGCCTTTGTGAAAGCCCTCTCCCAGCTGCTAGATTTCTGTGATATCAAGTATCAGGCTGCTCAGCCTGATTGAAAAAGATTAGGAAGTGATGGCTTAGGGCAGTATTATCTTATGTCTGATACCCGGAACTACTGTGGTATGTAATTAATTTGAGTCAGTTTCCTTTCCCTCCTCCCTCCCTCTCTCTTCCCCTCCCCTCCCCTCCCCCATGTCCTTTCCTCTCTTCCTTCTCCTTCTCCCTCTGCTTGCCCTGAGGTTGAACATGGTCATTTTGCTTTAGGAAGAAGTGGACTCATCTTTGTATCTCTTCTATTATATTATACTTCCTTGGGGCTAGAACTGGGAAGGAAAAAAAGAGGGGGAGCTGGAACTAGCAGTAATGCTATTTAAAAAAACAACACCTAAATCTAGTAAATGCAAGTTTCAGACTATAAAATTGGCAGAAATTTCTTAGAAGTGACTAAAGTGAGGTACACTTGATGTTTCTCTTCACATTTTGGCATCTTCACCGTGCTGTTCTTGGGGTTAATGCTGGTTTGTTCTCAGACCGTGCTCTTCAGTTTTTCCTACCCATTCAGACTAGACCTGCCTTGGTGAGGAAGTGTAGGTTTTCCACGTCAGAGGGAAGAGGCAATCTGCCAGTGCAGTGTGTACACTCCAAATGTAATCGCTTGTGAAAGGGACCAGGAAGGTCAAGTTTTACCATTTACATTTCTTTCCCTCTGCAAGGTGTTGTTCCCTCTCAACCACTTCCAAAGAGTGCTCTTGCCATGAAGTCTGCTGAGCAGATGGATGGGTAGCAGTGAAGTGAAGCAGTGAAGCAGTGAGGCCCTTGTCAGATGCATGCTGATTTGTTTTCTCACAACCTTTCTCCTCTTGGGAGGGAGGGAGGGAGAGAGATGAGGGATGGGGGTGGAGTGTTGTCACTTTGAGCCATTACAGTCTCCTCCTAGACAGTAACCCCTTAGCTGTTTTGTTTTCAAATGTAGAAATGTGTGCTTAGGACTGTGCTTGTTATCATTATCTGGGTGTATTTCCCACCCCACCTCCCACAATATCAATATATGTAGGTGTCTAGGATAGAAGCTGATCAAAGGCTGTATATTCTGAATGTTAAGTGTTTGGCTCTAGTGAGAGGCTGGCAGCAGCAAAAACTTATGAAATCTGGGGGAGCAAAGGTATGCATGCCCTTAAGTCCTGAAGTGATAAGAATTGCTTATACCTGTGGCCTCTTATTTAGCAAACAGCATTAGCCTGGTTTCTAGAATTATATTAGCTGTACCATCTTGAGCAACTGAAACTCTTTCCTCTGGTTCTTGATGTTCCTCCTCTGTAAATAGGAACAAAAGTTGACATGACTGTTAGGGTAGTCATGAGGTTTTTAAAAACCATAGCACTTGAAAGTATAAAAATGTCAAGAACACAAAATATTGTGATCCATCAGCTGACATCATATGTTGAACAACTTTTGTGTAGACAAGTGTGTAGCTGTATTCTGTGTGGTCTAGAGGGTAGAGTCTTCAGGGTTGGTGACTGAAAATCTCATAAACCAAAGGAAAAGTATTTTTGCTTTTAGGTTGTCAAAAATGAATAGTGAGGCCCTGGCTGGTGTAGCTCAGTGGATTGAGCATGGGCCTGGGAACCACACGATCGCAGTTCGATTCCCAGTCAGGGCACATGCCTGGGTTGCAGGCCAGTTCCCTGTTCCCGGCAGGGGACGCATGAGAGGCAACCGTACATTGATATTTCTCTCTCTCTCTCTCTCTTTTTCCTTCCCTTCCCCTCTAAGATAAATAAATAAAGTGTTTAAAAAACTGAATAGTGAGTTCTCTGAATTGCTCAGGCAGAAGCTGTGTGAAAAATACTGATGCTTGGAAGGTCTTTCCAAACTCAAGACATAGCTAGTACATCTATTGGCTTCAATGGTGCTTCCTGGAGATGAATCTTCCACTTGCAAGATTCTAGACATAGCAACTGAGAGTGGGGAAGGGTCTTGTAGGTTCCTCCTGGGCTCAAAGAAGAAAATAAGTACAGACTTATGCATGATCTAGAAATCCATCTGACTTTACAGAAACTGTTGCCTGAAGGGCTTGGACTCACTGAGAAATGCTCTTCTTTCCATTCTTAGGTCTTGGGCAATAAGGGCAGGGTGAAGTGGGTTCTCCGGGCCTGACATTTAAACCAGTAATGGGTGTTATGAAAGTGGCTAATAGAAGAAGCACTGATTCTAGATGATGGTCTCTCTTGTGCAAGATGGTGCTGGTATCTGGGATTTTCTTATCAGAACAGTTTAAAAAGAACAAACTGGAATTCCTGAGGGAGGTGGGTGGGGTACCAGCTGTGTAGCTGCTTGGCAGATGCCCCTTGCAGAATGGCTCTTACACTCTATAGCGGGGGTGTGTGCCCCACCCCCCATCACATGGAGTATGTCCCTGGGCTTATGGGTCATGGTGTCTGTGAAGAGGCTCCGTGAGCCTTCTTGGCTCTCACCTACTTGAACGCTGGCTACAAAGGTAACTCACTTCTTGTCTTTCCTCGAAGATGGTGCCTGTTAATACCGCAGGGTGATCTTCTCCCTTCCCCAGTCACCCCATCCTCGTCTCCATAATCCTCCTTTTAGCAGGACCCCAAGGACTATGCCGTTTCTAACAGATATGACATAATTTGGAAGTAATGTCTAAGGAAGGGCTGGTAGGCTGGAAAGCTGCCTCACAGGTGTGGGCCAAGATGGCTGGGAATCCATTGCCCAGGAAATACCAGATTCCTACTTGAAGGTAGAGTGGTATTTGATGTAGACAGATAGAAGTGTGCTTTCTTTTCATTCTTAAAAAGCAAACATGGGCCCTGGCTGGTGTGGGTCAGTGGACTGAGTGACAGCCTGCAGATGGAAGGGTTGCTGCTTTGATTCCCAGTCAGGGCACGTGCCTGGGTTGCGGACCAGTCCTCCAGTTGGGGCGTGTGACAGGCAACCAGTTGATGTTTCTCCTGCACATCAATGTTTCTCTCCCTCTCTTTCTCCCTCTTTTCCCCTCTCTCTAAAAATAAATAAAATATTTTGAAAAACCCAAACCAAACATGGCTACTGGCATCAGAGCTCATAGGTAGGTACCTTATCCCAAACTTCTTCCAATACGCAGGACATACCAAAGGTGTTCCCCCCTCATCACATTATCACTGTTCTTGCGTGGTGTGAAAGTGACTTCATTGACTCTTATTTCACATGCAGCCTTAGTCTGCCCTCTTGGCTGAACAAGCTTTTTTACATTTATAAGCCCCTGTATCTGCTGCCACAGAGCTGAGTGAGGTATTTAGGCCCTGTGCTCCCCATGGGCAATCTCTCTGACTGCCTTCTGCATGGTGGACCATGCCAATGGCCTGCTTTATAAAAACTTGTTGGGAAAGTGTCAGATTGTTCATGTTTTTGGCCCGGTGACTGATATCATTCCTTATCTATCTCAGGTCCTGCCCGAGTTGAGCATTTGCTCCGGAAACTGACTTTTTCCTTGTCCCCACCCTCCCCTAAGCAAGGAAGTTTGGCTGAATACTTTATTTAAGATAGGAGAATGAAGGGACTGACAAGCTAAAGCCATGGTTCTCAAGGTGACTGCATAGCAACACCTGGAAGCCTCAAAAAATACGAATGCCCGGGTCCCACTACCTGCGATTCTGATGAGTTCCTCTGCGGTGTGACCCGAGCCTCAGGGATTTTACCAGCTCCTTAGGAATCTGAATGTGCAGCCTTGGTTGAGGGCCATTGTGCTAGAGGCATGGGTCTCCCCCTTTTCCTGCTTCCCCCCAAAACCAAACCAAAGTTAAAACCACAGTGAAAAAAGCAGATGAGTGAGGTAGAAAGGAATTAGGTGAAGAAATTACGCAAAGTGGAGAAAGTTAAACACCAAAACTCCTAAAGACGTTTGACTCAACCAAAACCACCACCATGAGAAATACAGAGGAAATGGATCAAAGCCTGTTGAAGGTTAGGGACTTATTTAACTATTGGAGAAATGACCATCAAATAATCATACAGGAAATTTGCTGAGAAAGTTCTATTATAACTAAAGTGAACAGTGACTCTGAGGTGTACCCCTGGACTAGAACACTTGATAAATCTATTGTATTTTTGCTCAGGCCTCTATTCTCCAGCCTAATTGTTTGTTGGTTCAATGCAGACCTTTTGCTTTGATCTCTGGTTTTACCACTTACAAAGACTTGGTGAGCTTGGCTCCCTGGAGTGAAATTCAAATACACTTGTGAAATGTAAACAACATTCGTTTATTAAGAATTCTATAATCAAGACAAATTGGCATGCTCTGTAAGCAATTAGCTAAGAGAAGAGAACGATAAATAGGATGCTAGGTCAAGAATGACCTGATTATTCTCAATGCAAGACTCTAGTTATTCCTTTAGTATTATAATACAAACAAATACACATTCCTCTTATAATATTTAGCACTTGTGGTTTGGGGTTGGAGGACAACATATGTGGTTTTCTGAACTGAGAGGGTAGAAGAAATTATTGTTTCATTTTCATCTAGAAATATAAGTGTCTTTCAAAGAAATGTAGGTGATTGGTTTGTGACCAAACAAAACTTTCTAGTAATTGGGAATAGTGTGAGAGAAGGTATGGATTTAGTTGGGAATTAAAGAAAAATAATGGAGCTTTACTTTGGTGGGCAGGGTAAAGATGATGACTTTTTACAATGGTAGAAAGATGGGAAATAATCCCATCTGCCTTTGCTGAATAATGTTATTATTATTCTTTATCTAGAGGAAACAGTAGGATAACTCATAACAGAAGTTGGATAGAACATGGGTCGATTTGCACTGTGGTGACACAGTTTGCACAGTGCAGTGATTTCGGTCCGGCTAAATATCTCACTAGTGAAAGTTGGGAGACCTTAGTGTAAAGGTCATGAATCAGATGAGTAGCTTTATAGGTTCTGGTCCCTTCAGCCTCCAATATATGTTCAGCCTTATGGTTTTTCCAAGGAAACTTTGCCTGTTTAGTGATGATTGGATATCTTGTCTAGTCAGGATTCTTTATCCCCAAGGACTTCTGCCTGGTAAACCTAGGTAGCCAATTCAGTCCACATGACTTGGGACCGGGACACTAAATTTGGAGTTGGTGAACCTCCAGGCCTTACTACAGAATCATTGTTTTATTGGCAACTAATCAGGCCATCAGATGCAAATGTGGAGAGACCCTTTAGTTAAAGACTGTGTGGCCTTCTGGGGCTGTGGACCCATTTCCCTTGCTAGTGTCCCGCCTCCCTAGTGTCCCGCCTCCCTAATGTCCCTCCACAGGAAAACTTTTGATTTTTAGGGTCAGCTTTTCCGAAGGCATTTGTTACAAGGTTTAGAAATCTCCATGTCATCTGTAAATTTACCAGATCCTAATCCCCATTTAATGGAGTGATGCTTCAACATTAGACATCTATATTTTTGTTATTTTACCAATAATTGTCAGAAATTCCGAGGGTTGGCTTCTTGTGATTTTTCTGTTGATAATGGAGAAATTTAAAAATTCTTTTTTGGCTGTTCTTTAGAATGATAAAGAATTGTTCTTTAATCATCCTTTAAATGAAACTTTGTATTGAAGAATAGTATACGAAGGAAAATGAACCCACATCATTAATTGTACAGCTTGGTGGGTTTTCACAAACAACACGCTGTTGTCACCAGCCCTTCCAAGAGAAATAAGAATCTGCTTTCCTGTTTTTCTTCAGACCTGGCTTGACTTGGCCCTTTGCCTCCCCAGTCACAGTGGTTCACCTGAACTTACTTTCCTAGTGGCTAGATGTACGTGGAGAAGAGCAGACCACAGGATTGTGCCTTGTGGTCTGATTCTAAATGGCTCTAACCATGAGGTTTCCACCACTTCCTTTGCGAACTCTCCTCTGTCCAAGTAGGTCTGACCATTAGAGATACTGACATTGTAGCATTTTTCTGTTGCTTTTAGTTATATCATTGCTAACCCTAATGGTATTTGTGTGTGTCTGTAGTATCTGTTCTTCATAATACGGAGAAGAGAACATTTTGATTTACGTTCCTAGAGTAAATCATGAATGCCGAGGAATTTCCACAATGAAAATGACCATTTGCCCTGGCCTGTTTGGCTGAGTTGGTTGGGCATTGTCTTGCAAGCTGAAAGGTTGCAGGTTCGATTCCCGGTCAGGCCACATGCCTGCAGATTTGGTTTCCAGATCAGAGTGCGTGCAGGAGGCAACTAATCTATGTTTCTGTCTCACATGGGTGTTTTTCTCCCTCTCCTTTCCCTCCGCCTTCCCCTCTCTCTACTATCAGTAAGAAAAAAAAAAAAGAACATTTGCAGTTTGGGCTTTAATACTTGGAATTATGCAGTTGCAGATACAAGTTTTACTTATTTACTGAAGCCTAAGTTTTGGCTTTAGTTTTTGCTATCCCTCTTGATGCTCCTTTTGAAATATTAAAAGGTGTAAGATTGTGAATTTTACCTTCTGGTTCAGTTTTCCCATCAAGGCCCTCTTATGTTGTTTTAGACTTTGATCCGGTTTGAGAGGGGCTTTGTCCACGTTTGTTGTTAATGGTTTACCTTCCACACTGTCCCCTGTGACTTTTGTGTCTCTCCCAGCCTTCTCATCGAAGCCTTCCACTGTCTGGCCAGAGCCACCTCCTCTTCTGTTTCCTTCCTTGACCCAGACTTGGCGTTTGCTTTCTCCCTATGCACAGAACAGGCCTGTGCTACTCCGTATGTCTTTTCTCAAGTGACTTTTCTGCTTATGAAGAAATATATAGCCAGCCTTCAGGGCTCTTATGAAATCCCACCTCTTCCAAATGTCCTTGTAGTCAGATCTACATCAGCTTGGGGGAGATGGGAAAAACAACTCTCCTCACTTTGATCTGTTTATGGTATGAATAGTATGCATTATTTCCCTTACTCATGAGACCCTTGACTAAATATCACCTTGTGTGAGGTGTGACTGTAAAATAAGGGGATGCTTTTATGTGTAACTTTGTAGTCACTCATTATACTCTTACCCATCTGTTTATGTCCATGTTTTATTTGGTAGTTCACATTGTGGGCTCCTGGAAGACAAGGATTATATCTGACAGGCCCTGGCACTTCCCCTCATCCAGCACAGTGCTTGGTCCAGGGGAGGGTCTTTGCAGAAAAGTACCGACTTGGGTAGAGAATGGTGCGCGTTGACGCATGGCCAGGAACTGAGTAGCTCTAAGTAAGTCCGAGAACTTACTTAACTGACCACACTGGGCTGACTGTGGATTGCACATAATTGGCCTTTGTGTTGAAAGGAAATTTTGTCACAGAATCTTACTCATCTTGGTATTCCCCACACCACTTGACTGTAGTAGGTGTCCAAGAATACTGTGTCCAGAGGTAATAAGTTGGCATCATGCTTCACCTGATTCTTTATAGGAAAAGGGTGAATTAGGAGAAGAGGAGTAGGGCAGTTGAAATGGCCAAGGACAGCCAGTAGTTTTTCACTAAGCCACTGTCACTAAGCCAGATCAGTATGTCATGAGGTACTGGCATCAGTGAGTAGTAGCACAGGGCTTTCTTTCTTTTTTTTTTTTTAATATTTATTTTTAGAGAGGGGGTAGGGAGGGGGAAAGAAACATCGATGTGGAAGAGAGACATTGATCGGTTGCTACAGCGACCTTTCACTTTGTGGGATGATGCCCAACCAGCTGAGCCACTCTGGTCGGGACAGAACAGAACTTTCTTAATGTAAAATGTCCTTCAGGATACTTTCTTTTAAATTTGGATTGAGGCAGGTTTAAGTGAGCAACATTCCTTGTTTTGGCGTTTTAGTGCTTTGCTCTTTGCAAAGCTTTTCAAATGATCTTCTCTAAGAGTTCTTAATAAATGAGGCAAATAGGACATGAGAGTGTGTGGCTTGAGGTTGTATAGGGAGGCAGTGACGTCGGTGAGTCAGTCCTAGGTCTTTCGCATTAAAACTGCTGGGGCATGTCACTGTAAAACAAGGTAATGTATATGTGCTCCTTCATGTTCGGTCCTGCTTTATAAGCATTATCTCTGATGCTCCTGGTAACCCTTGGAGGGAGCTGTTACCTTCCTTTTCCTAATGAGACGGGGCTCGGCGTGAAAAAGTGGCCACTACCAAATGATGGAGGCAGGATTTGAATCCAGATGCTCTGCTGCGAGAATCCGCCTCTTTGCCCTGTACTACCCTGCATATTTTCCTAGTAAGCTGTAAGATGTCATTAAATGTATGCTTCTTGTTCTTCGTGTACTCTCCAGACTAAATTCGTTAATTCACACACTAACTGCTTTGGATGAGTCCAGCATCAGTGTAGTTGTAGATATACTAAGTTCCAGAGGTTCAGAAGGAAGGTGCCCTTGCTGTGTTTTGAGTGTTGAGAAAAAAGTTTCCTTGGAATAGGAAGTAGAGTAACGCCAGCTTGGCCCCAACCACTGCTGTACTCCCCTATTTTTACATATATAAATATATAAATAGAAATATTTATATATAATGAATGAATTGGTAGTGCTATTATAGTTGTCCCATTTTTTTCTCCCCTTTATTCCCCTCCACCTTGTATTCCCCCTCTCACCAGCATTCCCCACCTTAGTCCATGTCCATGTCCATACTATTCTTAACCTCCTTCTGTATATTTTGTACCTACCAATTATGCTTCTTATTCCCTGTACCTTTTCCCCCATTCTCCCTCCCCCTCCCCACTGATAACCCTCCAAGTGATCTCCATTTCTGTGATTCTCTTGCTGTTCTAGTTCTTTGTTTAGTTTTTTTTTTTTAGGTTCAGTTGTCGATGTTGTGAGTTTGTTGTCATTTTACTGTTCATATTTTTGATAATCTTTTTCTTAGATAAGTTCGTTTAACGTTTCATGTATTCCTTTAATTGGTGATGATGAGCTCCTTTAATTTTACCTTATCTGGGAAGCACTTTATCTGCCCTTCCATTCTAAATGAAAGCTTTGCTGGATAGAACAATCTTGGATGTAGGTCTTTGGATTTCATAACTTGGAATACTTCTTTCCAGCCCCTTCTTGCCTGTAAGGTCTCTTTTGAGAAATCAGCTGACAGTCTGACGGGAACTCCTTTGTAGGTGACTATCCCCTTATCTCTTGCTGCTTCTAGGATTCTTTCTTTATCTTTAGTCTTAGGTAATGTGATTAATGTACCTTGGTATGTGCTTCCTTGGATCCAACTTCTTTGGGACTCTGGGCTTCCTGGACTTCCTGGAAGTCTATTTCCTTTGCCAGATTGGAGAAATTCTTTATTATTTTTTCAAATAAGTTTTCCATTTCTTGCTCTTCTTCCTCTCCTTCTGGCAACCTATGATTTGGATGTTGGAACGGTTAAAGTTGTCCCAGAAGTTCTTAAGCCTCTCCTCATTTTTTTGGATCTTGTCTTTTCATTCTGTTCTGGTTGAATGTTTATTTCTTCCTTCTCCAAATTGTTGATTTGAGTCCTGGTTTCCTTCCCTTCACTGTTAATTCCCTGTATGTTTTTCTTTATTTCACTTTGCATAGCCTTCACTTTTTCCTCTATTTTGTGTCCATACCTGACCATTTCTGTGAGTATCCTGATTATCAGTGTTTTGAACTCTGTATCTGATGGGTTGGTTATCTCTTCATTATCTATTTTTGGAGTTTTGATGTGTTCTTTGATTAGGGCCCTATTTTTTTGTCTCAGCATAGCTATGCATACATAGTAAGGGGTGGAGCCTTAGGTGTTCACCAGGGTGGGACAACCCCCGTCTCTGCATTGTGATGCTGTATATGGGGGCGGGGTCTGAGAGGGAACAGTGGCACTTGTTCCGCTCTCTGCCAGATTTCAGTCACTTCCCCTGCTACCCACAAGCAAATTGGGCCTTTCAGTTGCTGATTTCCAGAGGGGTAGGTTTGTGTATGTTCTGGGACCCTGTGGATCTCTCCAACAAATTGTCTTGTGAGGCTGGGAGAATTTGTTGTCAAATTCTTGCTGTCAGAACCTCAACTCCCACTGGTGTTTTCAGTCAGAGGTTTTGAGGCTTTATTTCCCTGGACTGGAAACCTGGGTTGCCAGGTTGAGTGGTCTTGCTCCTTCTGGTTTATCTTCACACGAATGTGGGACCACCTGGTCCACCAGCCAACGCCTTGCCCCGCCAGCCACCACCTTGCCCCAAGTCCTCTCTGCTCTGGCTGCCTGTCTCCACCTTTCCTACTGGTCTGCATGAATGTTTCTTCTTTAACTCCTTGGTTGTCAGACTTCCTTGTAATTGTATTTCTGGATATTTTTTGTTTTTAAATTTGTTGTTGTCCTTCTTTTGGTTATGTGAGGAGGCAAAGTGTATCTACCTGTGCCTTCATCTTGGCCAGAAGTCTTGTTGTTCCACTTATTAATGCATTCATTTGTTTGATTCTTGTGTGTGCCTTGACCAGGGATCGAACCTGCAACATGAGTTTATGGGTGTGACCCTCTAACCAACTGAGCTACCAGGTCAGGGCAAGAGACTGTCCTTTGTATTGTACCTTGTGCAGTTTTACCCATCTGTCACTGCTTTAAAAGAGCTTCTGCTTTAATCAGACCACCCAAAACTATTTACTGAACACTTACTATGTTCTAGGAATTGTTGCAGGCACTAGAGGATGCAGTGCTGCATGAGGCTGACCACCTGTCTACCCTCAGGGTGTTTACAGTCTAGTGCTGCATGAGAGCAGTGTGGGGGGGGGGCATACACAAACCGGGTACACAGATAAGTGGACCTGGCCTATGTTGCAAAGAGTTACAACAGTAATCTAGAATAATGTGAGGTGGTGCCCCCTTGGTTAAGATCTGAATGATGGGGAGCAGGCAGCCAGTGTGTGGAGATCAGGTAGGACCCCTTAAGCAGAATGAGTATTCACTTGTTTCTCCTCTGCTGGTTCAGAATGGGGTTCCACTGACCGTGGAGCAAATGGAGGGAATAGCACCTTCGGCAGTGTGCCTAGGTGGGGGTGAGGAGTGCATTTCCTTTGTCATGACAGAGCCCCTTCTACTAAGTGGCTTTGTGCAGTCACAATTCTGTCACTTACGAAATTTAAATAATTTCTAACAAATTGTTGCAGTCTTGTCACTATTCGAGACCCAAGGGACATACAGTTTGAAAAGGGAGTATTTGATTTGTATGGACAGTGCCCTTGTGAGTAAAGGCACTCTGAAAGCCAGTATTTGGAATGACCCATTTTATGTGCTTGAAGCCATGGGTTTCTGGGTCTGGCAAGTTAGAGTGAAATTTCTTTTTTTTTTTTGCTTTACCTTGCTACTCACATGTTGCTCACATTTAAAAAAAAATTATGTCAAGGTGAATGGAATTGGAGAGTATTATGCTAAGTGAAATAAGTCAGGCTGTGAAAGACAAATACTATATGATCTCACCTGTAAGTGGAACCCAGTGAACAAAGCAAACAAATGATCAAAATAGAACCCGAGAGAAGGAAACGAGGAGCAAACTGACAGTGATCAGAGGGGATGGGGGAGGGGGATAAGCAGAAAAGAAGGGGAGGGGCCTAGTTAAAGAGCAAGTATGAATGACCCATGGGCAACAGGGTGGGGATTCACTGTGTGTGTGTTGGGGGGGGGGTGTTGGGGGGGCAGGGGAGAGCAGTGGGAGAAAATTGGGACAAATGTAATGGAACAACAAAATAAATAAAGTAAAAAAATTATGTCAAGGGCATATAAGAGGCTTTTTTTTTTTTCTGAAGTTGAAAGTACTGTATAGTTGATTATCCCTAAAATTCCTTAAGTTGCCCATAAAAGTACAGTAAGCACAGTTTAGTAAGCACTTCTGCAGCCCCAGAAGGCAATTCTTATGCAGGTTAACGTTTGAAAACCTCCGAGCTCGACTGAAGGAGAGGCCATGACAGAAAAGTCCATGTGGCCAGAGCTCTCCAGGCAGTGGGGCCATTCTGCCTGTCACTGTCCTCTCTGGCAGTGACTGGAAAATGGGTGGAGAATTCTAACATCTTGCTTGCATATAGGTTTACTCCATTCAGTATCACCTTAAGCCTTTAAATACATGAGTGGATTTGTTTCCTGTGAAGATTTTAAGGCAGCCTTCAAGTTAAATGTGGGTTTGGTGCATGTGCAGCAATAATAGCAACATAGTCACCGATTGTGCGTTTCCTTAATCACTTCAGCAAACATGAAAGGTAGCTCCGGTTACGAAGGGGTTATGAAGGGTATGAATCCTCTGTTTCACATAGGAGAAACTCAAGATTACAGCTGTTAAGGGTCTTTCCTGGGGACACACATTCCTAGTAGGAGTTGGGGCTGAAAATCAACTTTGTTGCCTGTAAAGCTGTGTTCCTAACATACTACTGTTTGGAGTGCCATTTACAAAATATAAGTATGATAAATATAAATATAATGTTCCAGAGTAAATGGAAATCCCTGTAAGGGTAAGCTCACTATCTTTTCAGCCTTTATTAATTTTGTTGATATATACCCAGAACCAGTAACAACTATATAGTCATCAAAAAAAATTAAAGATAAAATAAGAACTGGATGAATAAGCCATTGTCTGCTGTTGAAATAGTAAAGGCCAAATAAGCTTGTGATCAAATTGGCTTTTTTCTAGAAACAGTTGTCCTCTAAAAGCTTTCTGAAGGCTCTCTTTCAGACAACTGCCTCTGAACCTTTGTTTTTTTAAATGTCCCTGGTAAAATGGCTGTGTTGTTACAGCTTGAAGGGTGTGTAGTAAGCCTTTTGATCAGCCCTTAGTGATGGCCCATAGACTTGCTTGTGCGGGGAACAACTGTTATTATCTTGTATTAGAATGCTTTATGTTGGGGGCTGCTTATATTTAGTAAACAAATTCCATCCATCCATTCACCAAATGCTCTGTTTGAGTGTTTATTTGCAGCCAGGCACTGTTAACATGCTGGGGCACAAAGGTGAATAAAGATCTCTCTGCCTTTGAGGGGTTAACTGCTTAGTGGAAGACATAGGCATGAAAATGAAAATGGGATTTTATTTTTTATTACTATTATTTAATCTTCAACCCAGGATATGTCTTATTGATTTTAGTGGCAAGGGGTGGGGTGGGGAGGGGAGAAACATAGATGTGAGAGAGAGACATCAATCAGTTGTCTCCCATATGTGCTCTGACTGGGTATCAAACCCGCAACCTACATATGTGCCCTGATTGGGAATTGAACCCATAACCTTTCGGTGTACCGATGATGCACCAAAGCCACCCCAGCCAGGGTGGCTTCTGACACCAGGGCTGAAAATGAAATTTTCAAAGTCATTTATCATATGTGTATGCTATGTACAGAATGTACTATGGAAGGGCATATTAAGGTTAACATTTTGTAACATGGTAGGTTAACTTGGTGAACCTAGACGAGTCGTTACATTAGGCTGAAAGTTATAGTTCATAAAGTACAGATGAAGTGAATTCTGCTCCACCTGAATGCTTAAAGATTCCTGTGTGTGTGTTAAGTGTGCCTGTGCCAACCCCTTGGATGAATCTGGTTCATCCAAGTTCAACCACTTGGATGAACCGAGGCTTACTCCTGGGTTTCGTGCACCACAAACTAAGTACATGTCTGTCGTACTTACTTTCCTAGAGAGCTGGCAGCCTTCTCTACAAAGCTTATCGTAAGAAGTGATGGTCCTTATCATTAGGACCCAGAATGAGCATTAAATGAACTATTAAAAGTTTAGTTTAAAAAATGCTTGGAAATGAGCACAGGCTTTGAAATTAGACCTGAGTTTGAATGAGGATTTTGTTGCTTACTGGCAGTGTGATCCTTCTAAGCCCGGGGAGCCATGCTGGTCATGTGAATTCAAGAGTGACCTGTTTGGGTTGTTGGGAATATTAAATGCTCTTGCTTAGTAGTCAGTCAGTGATACTGGGGTAAGCACTTCACAAAAGGTGGAGGTTCTGATTATTTTGCACTCTTTTTATTGGCCTTTATTAAAACACTGAGTTGAGGGGCTGGGGTACAGATTCCAATGGGGCTTCAGTTAAATGATTATCAACCTGAATGTGAAGAGTGCCCAGAATTGAACTGACGGTGGATTACGCTTGTGAGTCTCACTTTAAGATGGCACTCATGGACCTTCTTTCATGTATGAATGTTCCAAGGTCTGATCCATTGTATGTAGCCTGTACCTGGTTATTTTATCTTGACCCCTGTATATTTTGTGCTGTCTGGAAAAAAAGAGCCTGGTGTTTCAGGGCATGAGACTATTCTATTTCCGAGCCTAAGGGAAGTGTTAGCATTTTCATAATTGGAGCAGATAACCACCACGCAGTGTGACCCCTAAGCAGCTAGCTCATGTGAGAAAAGACATTCCAGTTACGACCATCTGGGCCTTGAAGAAACTGCCAGTGAAGTTTTGTTTGGCTCCAGCTCCATTCTGGGATGGATGGAGTCATTTGGACTTTATTTCGAATTTCAATAGTGGCAAAAAAAGGATTTGTATAACTTATGTGCAGATGGCTTTCTGTTTGATTTGAGCAAGAGCATTGTTAAATAAAAGCTTCTTGTTGGTCTCAAATCAAGAATACAGTGCCATCTGATTTGATCTAGGAAACAAACTAGTCAGTCATTACAGGTTGCATGCCCCCAGTAACTCCTTGCTGTTTTCATCCCCCTAGAAGGTTCTTTATTAACTTACTTGGGTTGCATCCTACACAGTCAATCTTGTGGAATCACATAGAGCTATGCTTATGGAACAGGTGAGCCCCAGGTCAAATCAGTACACAACCACCATCCAGACAGGAGAGCCTCGGATTTTCTGAAGATGCTTTTTACGCATGCTTCTTTCTTACCTTCCAGGAGGAAAATTGCTCTTTTCCTCTCAGCTGATAAATGTCACAGTTACCCGAAATTTCATGGTGGCATTCTACTTCTAAAGTTAGTGAGATAAAAGAGTATTTGATGAAACTTTCAGTATGTAATACTTTTAGTATGAAATAAAATTCTGTAGTCTCCGAGGGTTCTAAAGTCTCATGGGTCGAAGCGTGTTTTTCTTTGTGCCCTATTTCCATATCAAATAGCCTTAATTTTTTGGATTTTAGTAATGAAGGTATGAACCCAATCTGTCAGGCTTCTAGTGGCATTTATTGTAGCCCTTAGCTTAGAATTGCTTGAAAGGAAGTAATAAGCCAACTCTAAGAAGGGCCAGATGAAAAGGATTATAACTTGGTACAAAAATATTAGCATGCTCGGCCCTGCCGGATGACTCATTCCTTTTGGAGTATCCATTTTGACAGCTTTTTTGAATCACACATCAATCACAATGTTGGTATTTTTGGCGAGGTGCTAGACTTTGTCCTAATGCTCCTGATGGTAACTGCCAAAAGTGAACAAAGAGGAGAATTAGAAGTGAAACACACCATCACTAACGTTTATTTTTTTTTCTTGAGCAGAAACAGAGTTGGGAGTTTGAATATCTTTTCATTGTCCCAAGAAAACCGCTGCTTTATCCCAATGAAAATAAGGCCCTGATGGGTCATCCCAGTCTTTGGCTCTAGGAACTATTCTTTTTATGTTTCCATTCAAGAGTTTTCCTTCCCAAACACTCTCCTCTACCGTAGAAATAATTTTTTTAGAGCTTAAGTTTCCTCTCCCGACAATGTCCTGGTTACTAAGCTTGCTTTGGGGGTAGCTACGCCCTGTGCTGCATGTAGTCCTTCTGGGAAGAAACTCCCATGCACTTCAAAGGAGCAGCAGAGACACAGGGTGTATCTAGAAATAAAAATTTGACCCTTTGTTTCTCTCCTTCTCATCTCTCTCTCTCCTGTGCAAACAGACCCTTGTAATTGTTGTAGCCTATCATTCTGTTAAATGCGTTGCATCACTGCTCCAAGTATGTGCTGTCATGTCATGCAGAAATCTCCTTTCGTACAATCGACTGCCTAAAGTGCGTGTGCTTTCCAGCATGTACACTTCAATATGAGAAACAGTGCTAATGGCTATGTTCTCAGTGAAGTAGTCCCAGCATTACAGAATAGTCAGTTAAAATCCCCACCTACCTACCTAAAAAAATGAAATGTTACAAATAGTGTCCAAGCTTCTCTGTCCTCATTTCCTTCCTTCTCCCTTCAGAGGAAAACTACCTTGCATGTCAGTCCCATGCACAATTGGCAAAAATAATTCACAGTTGCTTGATTTTATAGACCTGGTTTCTTAACCCACTGGGTTAGGAGATTCTGGTTATGCATTTGGTTTGAGAAATACTCATGTTGATGTATGTAGCTTTAGATCATTTAACTTTTAAATCATATTCATGATTGAATGCACCATAGATTGTTTACAGTTGGTCCTTGTCATTCATGGAGTCTGGATTTGCAAAGTTGCCTAGTGGGTAGAATTTGTTATCTGAAAATGAATACTTGCAGTGTCTTTGTGGTTCTTCCTAGATCAGAGAGGTGAACAATTTGTCACCTGGTGGGCACTTTCGCAGCTGAGGGTGGACACTCTGCCTCCCTTTTTCAGCCTGCTCACTGTAAACAAGTGTCCTGTCCATATTCTATTTAGTGCCACCTTTTTCATATTTGTGTGCTTTTGGGGGTGATTTTGCTCTGTATATTGGCCTCCAGCTGCAGTGCTGCAGTGCTGTCTAGTGTTCCCAAGGGCCAGAAGGCTGAAATGTGCCTTAAGGAGAAAAGACATGTGATTTAGGTAGCTTTGTTTAGGCATGAGTTTGAGAGCACTTGGTTGTGAGTTCAATGCTAATGAATCAACAGTACATATTAAATAAGTTATCTCTATACGGAAACACACCTAACAGAGTTTTATGTGTTAATGTGACCAGAGGCTTGTGGAAACCTAACCCTGTGTTTCCCACAGGTGCAATTGTTCAGTAGTTACTAATTCATTGTTTGCTATGACTTTCTAGAATATGAGCACTGTAACTAATGAGAATCAACTGTCTCTTAACCTACTGATAGGTATTTAGGGTTAGTTACAATTTGTTATTACAATATGTTACAATTACAACCCTTGTAGAAGTAGATTTCACTTCTTCTATAAGAGTTTTATATTAATCTTTAGTGCTTTCAAGGGCTAAGGGCCAAGTACTGTGTGAGTGCTCTATTTGTATTTCCTCAGAACAATGCTGTGGAACTTTAACAATTTCCTTAGTTGGTTGTTGAGCTGGGTTTGAACTGGGCACTCTGATTTCATAGTACACATCCAGCTGCTCTGCTCTGCACTTTCTCGGTGAAGAGGCAGTGTCCTAGAGTAGATTTCGGTAGGAAGGTGACTTCCCTGCAATACCAAGCTGCAGGCTGTAAACCAAAGGACCGCTTAGTGAAATGGAATGCATTGTTTGTGTTAACGTCTCATCAACTAAAGCATATTAAAGGGGGCTCTGTAAGCCACCAATAGGGCCATTGTTCTTCAGAGATAACCTACTTGTTTCTAGCCAGGTGAAGGAAATTTATGAGCTGTTCACAGTAAAGGTAATGGGCAATTATTGCTGCCTTGTATCTTAGCAACATTTTCCTTATTCACAAATGCTCTATGCTTTATCTTCTGAAAGTAAATATTCATGGCTTACTCTGAAATAATTAAACTTATTCTTTGAGTCTTCACTGGTGTGGCTCAGTGGGTTGGGTGTCATCTGGGAACCAAAAGGTTACTGGTTTGATTTGCTGTTAGGGCACATGCTTGGGTTGTGGGCCAGGTCCTGGGCTGAGGGTGTGTGAGAGGCAACCGATCGATGTTTCTCACATCGATGTTTCTCTTCCTCTCTTCCCCACTCTCTAAAAAATAAAAAAATAAAATCTTAAAAAAGAGATTATTCTTTGAATCAGTGTCTTTCAAAGTCTTGGCTGTAACTTATGCTAAAATACATTTTACACTCAGGGCCCAATATATATAAGTTCTATAAATCCAAAAATAAAACAAAGCAGGTTTTTATAAAACAGTATTTATCTTTACTAAGTGACTTTTACTCCATTTTCTATACCATTTTATTCTTTGAAAATATAGTTGTCTTATTTTAGATGGAAAAGATGCACTTTATGATTAAATTCCAGAAGTTGTTTATAACCTCTATTGAAGCAGCCTGGTCAGATAGTCTTTAAACTCCTTAGCTCATAAAATCCACACTGAAGAAATTGTTTACTCTTTAGATTTGATCATAAGACTGTTCCTTAGGTCTTTGATGAGTTGCCAATGTCTGTTCCTTGTGATTATGCTAAGATCTGAACCATTTGCTTTACAAAAGTTTTTACTGCATAATGATCAGTGGAGAAGAATTAAGAGTCAAGAGGATACTGAGCAGAGAGGGCTTTATTGTAGCAGGTATGTTAATATACCTGTGTTTGCATCTAGAACTTCATTTTTTTCCTAAAAAATATTTTTATCTGGAAAATACTTAGGAAGTAAAGAAAACTTGTTTTTATTCTTTGAGTCTCCTGAGGTTTGCATAGCTGGTGGGAATCTGCATAATAATGCAGTTTTGCATATTTTTGTTTGAAATTTAGTTTGATTCTTTACCTTAATTTTTACTCAATGAAATGCTTACATTAAAATAAAAACGGGAGTCCTGGCTGGTGTGGTTCAGTTGGTTGGAGCATTGTCCTATAAACCAAATGGTGGCCTGTTTCATCCTTGGTCATGGCATCTACGAGAGGGCAACTAATTGATTCTCTCTGTGTCTCTTTCTCGTTCCCTTCCTCTCTCTCTAAAAGCAATGTCCTTGGGTGAGGATAAAACAATAATAAAAATGAGAAACCAAAACCACCCGCTAGCAATTTGGGGTGTCTGTTCTATGTTGTTTGTGGGTGATTTCTGGGATTTTTGCTTTGTTTCAAGTATACTTTATCTTTCTGATAACTTTATGGGTAATGGTCTTCATTTATTATGTCTTATTTCAATCCACATGTGCTCCTTTAGACTTCAATAAAAAATATTATCACAGTGGAAGGTGGTTTGATATTTTGCTTCTGTGTGTCTAAATTTTACTGTATTTGTGAGGTCTGTAGACTTCACAAAGTAGCACCATTCTCAAAAAATTCATTTTCCTGGGTTTGTGTTTCTGATTTACAGTTTAACCGTAAGGGCTGGAATGACTTAAACCAGGGACTTTAATCCCATCTGTGCCAGCCACATCCCTGTATTTTAACTTCACCATCTGTAAATGGGAATAAAGAAATAAAGATGTTCTTACATTTCAGAGCATTGATGTGGGATAAGTCCTGCAAAGAGCTTTGGTGGGAGGAATTTCTTTTATACATAATACGAAAAGAGGAATTACGCTGAATTTCAAAGCCCTGTGTCTGTAATATTATCATATATAACAATTTACAGTCAATGTGAATGCTAAACATACTTAAAAGTAATTTTTTCTACTAATTCAGATATGTTCTCATTGTGGAAGATTAATTAGAAAATGCAGTATAGAAACAAAATATAAACACTTCTAATTCCACTGTCCAGAGGGGAGTACTGTTAACTATTTTGGTACGGCTAATCCTCTACTCTTCCAGCATGGTTTTGTTTTCTTGTGTGCACCGTGTCGGGGACATCTTTTCTTATCTTTAATTGGAATTTCCGAGTGCTTGTAAACTCAGGTTGATGGGCATTTCACAACTTAGTTAACTAGTTCCTGTTGTTTGAGTCTCAGGGTGGTCTGTCTTTGTCTCTCTTCATCTCCCTTAAGTTTTACCAAGATGAACACTCTTGTACCCCCCCGAGTCGCCAATATTACATATGTGTGCCAAACACATTCTGAATCTTTCCTTCGGGTGATGTTGAATGCTGTTTAAAGAGGCGGTTCAGAGTGGTGAAAATTAAATGAGCATTAGAATTAATTTGACTTTTAACTTTGTCATTGATTATTGCTGTAACCTTTACAGCACCTTCGTTCCTGGGCTTCATTTTCCTTCTCAGAAATAGAGGTAGAATGAGCTAACTCTTGAAGGGGAGTTCATTCTGACTGCAGTCCTTTGGGGTATTTTGTAGACAAGGAAATTGGACTGAAAGGGAGTCTAGCGTCTCTTCCAATGAATTCTGTTTGGTGGTTGACTCTTTCTCGGTGATGCCGGACGTACTGAGCACCATGTCATGCTTTAGAATCACAGTAGAACCATCCATGGTCAGTGATGATGGTCAGTGGTGTCCGACCCGAGCCCGTTCTGGCTTTTGGAAATCCCTTTATTGACCAAATCTTACTTAGTAAGTTATTGACTTTAGCATTGTCTCCTTAAAAGTGAGAGTCTCATGAACTGATAAATGAACAAACGAAAATGGCATATTCACACAATGGAATACTATTGGCCATAAAAAGCAATAAAGCACTGATACATTCTACAACATGGGTGAACTTACAAAACATTACCTCAGTCCAAGAAGCCAATCCATATATATATATTTTAGATTTTATTTATTTATCTTTAGAGGGGAAGGGAAGGAGAGGAGAGAAATATCAATGTCTGGTTGCTTCTCTTGAGTCCCCTGCTGGGAACTGGCCTGCAACCCAGGCATGTGCCCCGACTGGGAATTGAACTGTGATCGTGTAGTTTGCAGGCCCGCGCTCAATCCACTGAGCTACACCAGCCAGGCCCAATCCATATATTAAATGATTCCATTTATATGAAATGCTTGTAAAAGGCAAATCTAGAGCGTTAGAAAGTAGCTTAGTGGCTGCTTAGGGGTGGGAGAAGGGGTGACTCTGGGTGGCTTTGGGGTGGGTGATAGCTAAAGGGTACAGGGTTTCTGGTTGAGGTGGTAAACGTGTTCTAAAATTGATTGGCTGCACAACTCTTGAGTGCTCTAAAAGCTCTGTATACTTTAAATAAGTGAATTGTATGGTATGTGGATATTTCAGTAAAATTGGTAACAACAAAAAAATCATATTCTAAAAAGCTTTTGTTTCAAGTTTCTAGATGTTGGAATTAGAGCCAGATGGAAATTGATCGTATTAGACTCCTTATGTGCTGTTTCCCTGGAGCCTCCGCTTGAATCTCAGTACACGGCTCTTCCTTCTGATTTGGAGTTCCTTTTGAGGGCTTTTATTAGAATACTTGCTAATGTCAACACTTTATGAAATGTCCCTATAGTTTCTCAGTGTTCCTGAAGTGCTTTGTAGGGTACTCATTCTGGATGCTTCTGAAAAGCCAGTATTTTGATAGCCTCGCTGGTGGGCTGAATTCTACATTTGGTATCTGAGAGACAATACTGTCCATTAATTAACTTTTATTATCCTAGCAGACCCCACATGACTTGAAGTTAACATTGATGTTTGTTGTTCTCGATGTTGACATTGGAATTCATAGCATTGTGTTTTCTCAGATATTTGCCTGAGTATATTAATGAGTCGCTCAGATACTCCCTATTGGGGCACTTCTTCCCCTTAGGTGTATTAATTATGGAAAAGTGGCCCTGGCTGATGTGACTCAGTTGGTTGCCGTGTCATCCTGTAACTGAAAGGTTGTGGATTAGATTCCCTGTCAGGACACGTACCTGGGTGGCAGGTTCGATCCCCGGTCCGGGCCCCTGTGGGAGGCAACCAGTGAATGTTTCTCATATTGATGTTTCTCTTTCTTTTTTTTCTCCCTTCCTCTCTGTCTAGAAGCAATGAAAAAAATGTCCTTGGGTGAGGATCAAAAAAAAAGTATGGAAAGGAGAATTTAGCTAGGGAAAGAAGAAAAAAGGGTAAGAAGTTGGTCCCTTGGAAGTTCAAACCAGTGTTGGTCATTTTCATTGAAATTTTTACATCCTCTAGGAATTTCTACCAGAATCATAAACATCAAGTTCAAAATTTTAGTCAAAAATTTTGTTTCTCCCACGAAGGCCTACAGGAACCTGTGAGGTCATCATTGTTATGTAAGTTTTGTCCTAAGCCTCTCTTGTTGGGAGTTGTCCTCTCAGCCCGAGAGCTGCGCGTTTACACCCGAACACTGGTAAACCATAAAACATGTCTTAGACAATCTTAGTGCAGCAAGAACAAATTTGGCAGAATTTCTGAAGCAATTCCATGACTAGTATTTCCAATAAATTAATCTATTTAGATATGCTTTCCTGGTAGAAATGGTATATTATGCAACTAGAGGAGACTAACGCAGATCTTGGAATTAGCCTGTGACTTTGATCTTATGTAAATGAGTTTCTTCAATGATGTTTCTGTTTAGTATCTGAAATAAACCCAGCTTTATTTAAGAAAGTTTTTATCTGGACAGTTTTCTGTGTCACTGAGAGTTAAGAATGGTCTGTCATGATGAGCGGAACTTGTTATTGGTTCTTGCGACTGCAAGGTCTTTCCTCCCATCTAGAACATCTCTGCACACCTTAAGTCATACAGTTTATTTCAATTGAACTGTGAGCTTTCGGGGAATTGAGATAGAAAATGAAGTGTAAGTATTTTTTTAAGGTTTTTCAATCCGCATATGTTACTGCACACCTACTGTGTGCCTAGCACATAGCATGTAGTTTACTTATTCATTCACTGAGGATTTATTGGACTCAGGTTTGCTGGGCACTATATTAGAGTATACAGAGATGAAAAGACAGTGTACTTATACATAGTAAATGCTGTAGTGGAATATGCTGTAGTAGGAATATGTATTAAATGACAGTCCAAGGTGCTATATGTTCTTTATAGGCAGAGCCTGACAAGGCATTAGAAATGAACCTGAAGAAGATTTGACTCTTGAGTTGGAGAGGGGAGGATGAATGGGGTGGTGTGGGGCTGGGCAGAGTTGGTGAACAGTTTTGAGGGAAGGCATTGTAGGAAAGGAGTGGAGGTATGGTATGTTTGAAGGGACTGCGTGTAGTTGATATCAGAATGCGGGGTACCTGTAGAAATGACAAAAGAAGTTGTGATAAAAGTCATGTGTTAGGAATGTTCTCTGGGAGGAATCTAAGGATGGCTCACAGCGAACAGAGTTAGAAAAGTCTGAAATTGCCTACTGAAAAGTCTGCCACCATCATCAGGCCAGGCACGACTGCAGAGGCAGACAAGGTAGGTGTGTGCGAGAATGATGAAGGGGAGCCCAGAGAGTTGGTGCCTCAGCAGAAAGGGAAGGACTTGAATTTAAATTGGTTCTTACTTAGGTCAGGGACTATTTTGAGATTCTTATGAAAGCTGTGGATCCTTATCTCAAGAGAACCCAAAGGTACATCTACATGTAAACATTAACAGGCCGTTCCAGAAACCCGTTCCAGAAACCCATGCATAGACTATCAGAACTCTTTGGATTCCTGGTTCAGAATCCTTGGTCGGAAGAATGGTGGAGAGAAAAGAATCAATAACTCCATGTTTACTAAGCCTGGGAATTTAGGGGTTTATTGGTGCAACCAACAGACTGGGCCAGTTGGGTAGAATATCTTGTGTCATAGAAGGCAAGGATGAATTGAGATTTTGGCATAGATTGAGGTTTTCCCCATAAGAATAAGAACAGTGCATTTGCTTCTGGTGAGGTACTTACTCTACATGTACTCTGCTTGGTAAAGTATAAGAAAGTATGCTGCTTGACTGGCAACAGGGTTTAGGTTAATCCTGGCAGAGCTGCAGTTTCCGAGGTAATGTGCCCTGGTTTAAAATGATTGGACCAGTGATTTGATTTTGCTTGTTTTGTGTAGGAGGCTATACTTTTGTGGCATATTGTCAGTCATGACATTGGCATTTATGGGCATTTATGTTTTCATCTTTGATGATGTAAATGTGACTAATGGCTGAAGACTAAGAATGCGGCTGATAAAAACTGGACTATCACAGTTAAGCAGGTTCTTCTTCTACATATGTAATGCCTTTATACTCGTATGTTTTATATTTTGGTTGGCAAAGTTCTTAAGCAGTAATTTTTGCATCTGAGGAGTCACTTGGAGAATTTCTTGGATCCCCAGGAGCAGTGAGAATTTGTAAAACAGGTTGGAAGGGGACTGAAATCAGAGTCTGTCTTCCAGGTGTATGAGGTCATATTGTCTCGTTTCTTCTCTGTCAGATTAAAACCACACTGCGGGCTTCAGGAAACTGACTGTGCACCTGGTTCAGAGATTTTGTATTCTGGCATTTAACAGTTAATTTTCCACTTTTTTCCTGTTTTCCAGCTGAAAGCTCATTGGTGAGGAAGGTTTATGGGAACTTGTTAGAAATACGGATTCTTAGTTCCTGCTCTTAAATTACTGAGTCAATCTACGTTTTAACAAGATTCCACAAGTGATTCATGTGTGTGTTAGAGTTTGAGACTTACTGGACTAGTTCATCTCCTGTTCAGGAACCGGGGCTCTCAGAGCCCCTTTGGTGAAGTTCAAGGCTTTTTCATTTATTTTCTACTGAGAGGTGATGGGGAACATCTGGTCACCATCTTTCACATATAAATTTTTGTGGAATTAAATATGATTTAGGTGCCCCTTAGCCTTTTCTTTTTAATAAAAGATAACTAAAGTTCATATAATCTCTTTCCTCATAGAGAAGATTATTTTTAAGCCTTTCATCTTGTAATGCCTCTGGTCTCTGTTTTCTAGATGATTTAAAATTTCTTTTTCTAAATGGACAAAATACTCTTATTAGGGTCTGGTTGCTACAAGCAAAATAACTTGTGATCCATGTATTTTATGTTCTTCTTACTCTTAAGATCTAGGGACATTTGGCTATATTTTTGGTTTCATTGGAAATGTTATTTTTTAAGTAGTAAAAATAGCAACTTACTGTTCCTTGAGGGGACTTCAAACCCAAAAAGCACTGGCCTGTCCTGTTGTTTCTGAATGACGGAACAAGTTCACTGGCAGTCTTTGGAGTCTCTGCATTGGTACTTCGGACTTGTTTTAGAAGAAAGAATGAAAGGAAAGAAGGAATTAATAAAATTAATGAAAGAAGGCAGGGAAAGGAACAAGATGAGTATCCAAAGCAGAACTATTACAGGTTAGTCAAATGGGAAACGAGGGAGTTAACGTTGGTGGTTGTTTTATAAATCTTTTGCTTTGCGGATTCAGAGGAGAAATCCTCGAAGCATCTCATTTTTCTCTTGATTTTTGAATATCAGAGCTTCATCTGCCTCTTGGTTTTGTAAAAAGTTCAATTTTGGTGAAGAAAAAAAAGCCATAAATTGTTTCCTTTGGTTATTTTATTTTATTTTTCTGGGCACCAGGGATTTCTTTTTTTAAGGCATCAGTTTTCACCTTTTATGTGTTTTTCAGCCTGGGCCTCTTTAGCCTGGGCCTCCATGCAAATTGTAGCTCTAAATGAGATATACTTTAGTTTTGTGAAGTAATGTCTCTAACTGAGAAATGGACAGTAGTCTAGGTAAAGGGATTCCTTTATACTTATTTTTAAAACCAGCAGTTATATTTGTGTAGTTTTAAACCTTTACAAGAGCTGGAGAAACTTGGCCTGCTCAGGATTTGCTTCACCACCTTGTCACAAAGGGAGGAGCCCATAATGGTTAATTCATTAATTGCTTCCTATCACATTTACATTAGGTGGCAGCTTTGGCATTACTTTGCTGGGTTGTGATTTAATAAACCTGCAAGGTTTGTCTGTTTTACCACAGTCCAAATTAGTACTTGCAAATGCCATGTGGCTGACTGGCAAATAAGACTTGGACAAGCGCTTGCTATGCAGTTAAATGACGGTCTTTTCACCTTAAGTATGGCTTTCATTGTACAATAACATCTGTTTGCTTGGTGTCCTGCCTTTGACATTTCATTTCATTTTATTGAGTTTGTTTGCATCATTGTTAATCTACAAATTTGTAGGTCTGGTAAGGCTGATAGGGGAAGGAGGTAGAGGTTCGTTTGTGCAAACACTGCATGCCGATTCTCTAAGCCACTAAGGCATGCAATTTAGCCTTCCGTGACTGGACATGCACTTCCTTAACATGAAAGCATTTCTCTCTTTCCCTACAAAGAGGCGGGCGCATGGGGTCTGAGTTAGTGTGAAAGAATCATGGATGCGGAACTTCGAGGCTGCTCTTAGCACTTAGTGCAGCCTTAGTGCAAGGCTGCTCTTGGTGCTCGTGCTCCTTGGAAAGCTTAGCCACTGCCCCCCCCCCCCCAACTTTTTTTTAAGGTAGAGGAAGAAGCTTATTTTCTAGGGATGCTATAGAATCAGTAATAAATACTTTATAATAAGGCATTTATAACAAATGATGAACTGTTTGGTTATTTATGTGCATTTCCTTGGGTCTTTTTTTTTTATCCTCACTTGAGGATGTTTTATTGAGTTTAGGGAGAGGTGGGGGAGGAGAGGGGTGAGAGGGAAGGTGGGACAAAGAGAGAGAAAAAGAGAGAGAGACATGAACATGAGAGAGAAACGTGGATCCATTGCCTTCTGTGTGCACCCCGACCTGGGATGGGACTTGCAGCCTTTTGGTATATGGGACAAAGCTCCAACCATCTGAGCCACCCAGTCAGGGCTCCTGTATCTTTTTAGTTTTATAGTTTTGTTGGTTTCTTCTTTGCTCTGTATTATGAGTGGAGAGTAAAGGATGAAGCCTAAGGATGAAGAAAGGATGAAGAAGGGTGGCTGGAGAGGCAAATAAAACGAGGAGATGTTCTGGTGCCTAAAGACAATTTGTGGCCCTGCCAGGTTAGCTCAGCTGGTCCGAGTGTTATCCCAATACACCAAGGTTGTGGGTTTGATCTCTGGTCAGGGCACATACAGGAAGCAACCAGTGAATGCCTAACTAAGGGGAACAATAAATTGATGTTTCTCTCTCTCTCTAAGTCAATAATTAAAAAAAACACACCATAATTTATGAACACATAGTAATGACCGCACGTCCCTTCAAGTAATGTGAGCTTTTATGAACATAAGGATGGACTATATCGATTGAGTTGATTGGAGTTTCAAAAATAACTGCTCGCGTCTGTTGGTACTGTAGAGAGTGGCTGGTACGTGAAGGACCTGGGCCGGACACTTAGCAATGATGCGTTCTTTGCAGAGAAGAGTTAGTCAAAAAGTGATACAGGTCACTGGAACCGTTGGAAAGAACAAATTAAAAAGGATTCAAAGCCAGGATGTTGGACTTCCATTTCTTGAAGGTTGAGCTAATCAGGAAAAGCATTTTAGTAATTTATTGCCGTGTGGCAGATTACTTCAAAACCTAAAATCTTAAAACAGTAGTGAGTGTTCTGCATGTCAGGTACATAGGTGGTTCTGCCTCAGGGTATCTCATGAGGTTGCAGTCCTGTGAAATGGCTGCTGTCTTATGAAGGTTTGACTGGCACTGGGGGATTCACGTCAAAGGTGTCTCACTGACATTGGGGACTATTTTGGAGGCTGGCTATGACAGAAGGACATATGATTTTTAAAAAAAAAATTCTTTAGTTGCTTTTCTCCTTTTAATGGTAAGCTCACACGTGGAGAGGAGTATATGGTAGACAAAAGTTCTCAATTCAGAAGGAAGATACATACCTTAGGGCACAGGTGGCAAACACAAGGCCCATGGGCTGAACCCAGCCTCCACCTTGTTTTATCAGGCCTGGCACCTTGTTTTTACCCAGCAGCAGTGCCGAGCTCCTTGCCCCTAGTTAAGGAGTAGTTACATTTATGCAGTCCTAAAATTATATTCGGCCCTTTGAAGGCAACTGTGAGGCTGATGTGGCTCTCACTGAAAATGAATTTGATAACCATGCCTTAGGGTAAGGATTTTTCTATGGCTAATGAAAATATATTTTTTTAAGATTTTATTTATTTTTTCTTAGAGGGAAAAGGAGGAAGAGAGAGAGGGAGAGAAACATCAATGTGTGGTTGCCTCTCATGTGCCCCCTACTGGGGACCTGGCCTGCAACCCAGGTATGTGCCTTGACTGGGAATCGAACCAGCGACCCTTCGGTTCAGAGGTTGGCACTCAAGCCACTGAGCCACACCAGCTGAGGCTAATGAAAAATTTTAATTAATACAAACCCATGAGCTAACTTGCATGTGTTATTAGCCTGTTAAATTTTTGAGCATGAAGATTTCTCTGTAGAGAGATATACTATAGTTTGAGGTGTATCACTGGAGAGTCTAATTTAGCACATGAGGTAGATTTTTGGTTCATAATGTGTTCATTATATGAAAGAATCTTTTTCAAGTTTGGTCAGTTGCCTGCCTTGCAATAACATAGCTCTGCACAGCATCCATTGTGAATTGATAGTTACTCCCTTTATAGTTGGTTGGAGCTTTTGGTTTATTTTTAGATTTCTAGTTTGGCATAGGGGCCTATGGGAGAAAGCTTATTACTCCATTGACGAATGACACATGTTGGTGATGAGTCTCATCTGATGATTTATTTTTGGGATGCCTTTTCCACGTTAGTGGAGAGTGTTCGTTCTGTGCTCATGTACCTTGATAAAGACCTTGGCCTCTTCCATTGTTCTTTAACCTTGGCATGGTCTTTGTGGCTGACTTTGCGCTTTTGAGAGCTCCTTTCCAGTTTCCTCTGGGCAGCCTGAACACTGGCCATTTAATACCAATTACAGGCAAAAGATGTTCATCTCAATGGATTGTGATTAATTATAGCCCATATTCTAATCATCTGAGATGGAGCTGCTTTCTCTAGTTTCAGTGAAGACCATTTACCTCCTTGTATTTGTTGTCGGCTGATAAAATCTGAGCAAGGGGCAGATGCTCACTTGAGGATAGGGAGAATATTTGGGCATCACGGAGAGTCGTTTGGGAAGCAGAAGACGTGAGCACTGCTCTCGCCTCGTTGTGTCTTTGGATTAGGTTGGGTGTGGAAGGGAACATAGCCAAGTCAGGGAGCCCCGGACCAAGTTGGTGGTGGTTCTGGTTGCAGCCTTAACATTAGCTGGTTGTGTGGCTCGGAACAAAATCATTTCATCTTTTTCACAAGTTCTCTCATCCATAAGGTAAAGGGTTTAAACTAAGTTATTTTTATTGCCTCTCTGCTTCTACAATTCTGTTAAAAAGGGTCTATTCTCCTTATAGGTGATGTGCAGTGTTATGAGATTAATCAAATCAAGTTTAATTCTTCAACTTCAGATTTCGAGAATCAGTTTTGTAGAGAAGTTCTTTGGGTATTTAGTGGTGACTGGAGAGGTCTGGTCCCTCATGACAGGCATAAAATTGGTAGATTGTCTCCATAAACAATTCAGGAGAGCTTGACTTTGGGTCCAAATATGGATAGAAGAGTGGAATTGGGTTTGGTGTTTCTGAAGTAGTTTGGCTCGGTAGGATTTAAAAAAAAAATTCTTATGAGGACATGCTTATTGATTTTAGAGAGCGAGGAAGGGAGGAGAGAGAGAGGAGGAGAGAAACATTGACGTGACAGAGAAACATCAATCTGTTGTCTCTCGTACACGCCCCGGCCTGGGGCTGAACCCACAATCCAGGCATGTGCCCCTGCCAGGAACCAGACCTGTGACCTTCTGGTTTATGGGATGACGCTACAACCAACTGAGCCACACTGGCCAGGGCTGGCTCAGTGGGATTTTAAAGGAAATTCATTACTGGAAAGTATTTTTAACTTTGGGACATGGGAGTTCAATCTAATTTATAAAGCATGAATTATCTCTACTTTGTAGGTGTTTTTCTTTCCCACTGAAAATCAGAGCACATGATTGTATGACAGTGTTCTGGGTTTGAGAAGTAAGCTAGATGTTCTCTGCATACAAAATAATAGGATTTCCTAGATGTGACTGGTTATGTAGACGTAAGAAAAGTGCAAAGCTGTAGAGAATTTCTGAGTTTACTTGAGCCAAACTGATGACCACTGGTGGGAAACAGAATCTCAATGAATTGAGACAATGCTCTGGAGACTGGCAGTTTACAGCTTATTTTATACGTTAGGGCAAAAGGAGGAGATGTAAGGAGGGATATGTGACATTCATTGGTGGCAGACTAAAGGAGCAGATAGACTAAAGCAAAGTGGGGAATTCTCTGGGATTGGATGAGGAGCACAACAGGGACACACTTCTTTTACAGTGGTGGTTACGGGACAGTTAAAAATCACCTGGTAACATTTACAGCACATTGAGATGATATTCAGGGAACAGGTAACAGCTGGGGGTGCTGTGATCTCCTGCTCTAGTGCTGGTGGTTACGTTATGAGGGGTCCGGAAAAGGAGACTATCTAACATTTCAAGGTATGTCATCCTGCATGCAAAAAGACAATGGACAGATTCCCTTAAGATAAAGATTGACCTTTGTCAAGGAAGCTGCAGGCCTAGGACATGACTAATCCACCAGGACGTGCTTTAGTTAGAAACTTTCATGTTCAGAACATCCTGTGTGATTAGTTTCAGTCTCTGAGCATGTAAGGTCCACCACGTAGGCCTCCCCTGAGCTTGTCAGGTTTAGTGTGTGGCCCCTTTTTTTGTCCACAGTTTTGTGGACAGCGGGAAAGGATGTTTGAAGCTGTGGTTGATGTACATGATTCTGTCCCTCCCCCCACCCCCCTATCTTTTGTATCAAAGGTGCTATATGCCCTTCTTCCGCCTCCTTTGCTAGGACTCCCAGTGAACTGGTCTTCCTTTTTGGTTTTCATTTAACTGTTCCAAAGCCAAGGCCTCACACACACAAATGGACAAACTGCGCACTCAGCAGAAAAACTGTAAATGTGTGTATACTTGGCATGATAGTGTATAAAAGGATTGTAGTTGATCTGATTTTTAAATATTTTGCCTTTAAGGTTATTTTACCTGTTTTTTTTTTGAAAGATGCGCATTCTAAACCGAAAGTTAACGTTATATTTTTATTTACTGATTTGGTTCCGTTCCCTTCCAGCTCTGAGGTTCCACCATTGTTTTCCTTCTTCCCTTTTCTTCTCTGACTTTTGGACCTTTTCTAGGAGGGCTACGACGACACTTGCTCTGAAGGAAAAAAAAAATCCTTTGCTTCTAGGTACCTGGAGTGATGTGTAGGGTACAACCATCTCAGTATGTTCATTAAACTTAATAGTTTTTGAATGAATAAAGAGACTCAGTAATAGATTTAGCACTAAGAGAGTGAGCCTACAAAGGGGAATCTTTAACCAAAATTCAGGAGTTGGGTAGGGGAGAGACTAAGCACTTTACACTTTAGGCTGGGGTAATTGTTTTCTTCCAAGTGCTAAAAGGGAGGTTTAACTCTCCTGCTTGGCATATGGCTGAGGATCTTGGCCATCGGGACCAGGTAATACTTTTGTTAGGAATATGTGGATGAATGCTGTTTCTTGTGGTCTTCAGCAGTTAGACTTTCTTGATCAGATAATACCTTGGAAGTGCCAGAAAACCAAGTGCTGATCTTGTAAATATGTGAGTTTCAAAGAGAATGTTGTCCCAGTGGGTGTTGTTTTGTTTTTTTAGTAAAAGTGTTTGAAAGACAGGTAGATAACAGGAATGAAAATGAGATAGATCATGGAAAAGTCTTAATTTCAATGACTTTACATTTATTAAATATCCCAAATTAAAGTTGAGTAACTAGAGACATGGACTGGGGGAGGGACTGTGAGAACATGCTCACCCAGCTCGTTTTTGTAGACCCTATCAGAGACCGTCCAGCTCTCCTGTTCATTTGGGTTTAGCCAGTGGAAATCAGAGAGCAGGAGTGAAGGGCAGTATTTCTTCTGTCCCCATTCACTGCTAGACCATTCCGCCTTTAGACCGTGAGGCGCTCACTGCTCTTCAGTTTTGCTGTTGAGTTAGAACATAGTTTTACATTGGTGGATATGAGATTTTATTATTATAGTTTTATGTATATGTAAATATGTTGTCTCTTCTATGAGTTACAGCATTTTTTTGGACTATAAGACACACACACCCCAAATTTGAGGAAAAGAGGGTGCGTCTTATAGTCGGAATGTAGCTTACCTGGCTCGCTGGGGGGGGGGGGGGTGGCGGCAGAGTGGGGTCCCAGATTATTAAATATTTTACCAAATTTTTTGCTTCAAAAATTTTTTTCCTATTGTCTTCCTCTAAAACCTAGGTGCGTCTTATGGACCTAAAATATGGTAAGTCCTTGGAAGGCTGAGTTTTATTACTGTCTAGTGCCTAAGAATACTACTACCTATTTTTTTTTTAAATGTTTTCATTTCAAATGAGTATTTATTGGTCCTGTATTTTAAACAAGCGCTGAGATGAGTCGTTGCTTTCTGTGGATGTGTGGGCTCCGCTGGTACTGCAGTCCTCGACTCTCCTGAATGATCGATCACCAGTGACACTTGCTGTGGCCTTCTCAGTGGTGTCTTCCACAAAGCTAGGGGTACTTGACTCCACACCAGTAGGCAATTCCAAAGCCTGTGTGTGCTCCAAGTGAACGTCAGTGGAGACTAGACACCACCACTGAGGTCTAGGTCAGAGGTTGACTTTGGGTCAGCGGTTGGCTGTAGTGCAGCCTGGCGAAAGTCTGCGTCACTGAAAATGACTGCGTCAGTGTTGATGGATGGGAGTGTAGAGGAAAAAGTCCCAGCCAGGGTGATCCGGGTGGAGAAGATGAAAGCTTTCCTGGCCACAGCAGCCAGCATAGGAGGGCTGCAGGGAGCAGTGGGGCGCGCAGGAGGCTGGAGCAGGAGAGGAAGGGAGTGGCAGGCCCTCAGGGCCACTATCACCATTCTTGTTACAGAACCTTTTCAGGGAGGAAGAGCATTGCGATCTTCCCAGTTTGCAGGTTAATCGGTGTCTGGAGCTCTGATTGGATGTCGCAGGCCAGGCAGTTTGGAGCCTGTGCATCTTTCACTGCTGACCAGCTCCCCTACCAGCAGTAAGGAGCTCCTCAGACTGAAGAAACGTGCAGAGGTACTGGAGCTGGGCCCCGCATAACCCTGAGTGCTCGGCCTGAAGATGGCGGGTTATGAGGACCAAGTTATAGAAGAGTATGTGTGTTTACCACAGGACTTGGCACATGGCAAGAAGTCAATGACCGTGATCTAGTTTAATCCATTCATATGTAGGGCAAAAGAAAGGGTAGCTGGGAAAGTCAAGTTTAATTCGTACAAGAAGAACACCTATTTTTTTTTTTTTGTATTTCATTCCTTGTGGGTTATCTAAAGTCATATGGGTAACTAGGACTTTGTTTTCTTATCTATTTGAGGTGATCTTGGCTTTTCTTTGACTTCTGTCTTTTCAAGGTTTCACTGTTTGTGAAATCATAAGCTGAATTTAGGAAGGCTTCTTGAAAACATCACTATTTGGCTTTCTTATTTTAATTCACAGTTTATCTACAATGGAGTTACATCCCTTCCGGACTCCTGCCATTGCTTTGTTACATAGTTTCTCAGGAGTTTGTTTCTTAAAAAAACTGAAGATGTAATCCACAAACCATAAAAGCCACTCTTCTGAAATCTGTAATGGAGTCATTTTTAGTATATTTGCAGAGTTGTGCAACCATCATCAATATTTAATTTTAGAGCATTTTTATTACTCCCTTACCTGTTAGCACTCACTCTCCACTTGCCCCTCCTCGTAGCTCCCCGCCACTACTTTCCTACTTTCCTTATAGGCTGACTTATTTTGGATCTGTCATATAGGTGACATCATATACTGTGTGGCCTTTTGTGACTTGGCTTTCAATTTAGCATGGCAGTTTCAGGGTTCGCCCGTTGTATAGCAGGTATCAGCGCTCCATTCCCCCTGTAATGGCTGAATAACATTCCATTGTATGGATAGAACCCAGTTTTAAGCCTACCTATCAGTTGATGGACAATTGAGGTGTTTCTGCTTTTTGGCTATTATGAATAATAGAATAATGCTGCTGTGAGCATCCATGCACAAGTTTTTTGTAGACATTTTTTGGGGGGGGGAAGGGATTGTTCTTGTTTTGTTTTTAGTGGAGGCTGCCAGGGCCGGGCTCCTTTGAACTCTGTATGTATCTCTGGCGCTGTTGAGAGGGAATTTCTCTGAACTCAGAAGGATCTACCCTGGGGAATTCCACAAGGGGTCAGATGTCCTGGTGGGAGCTGAGGAGGGAGCACCGAGCCAGTGATGCATGAGGAATGCAGAGTTCGGCGTGCAGTGCGGCGTTCAGCAGTGTGGTCTTGGGTGATCACCCGTCAGATGCCTTATCTGTAGGGGAAGAGTGATGTTACCACTGAAAACAGTGACCTCCTCCAGACACTAGTTGAGATTAATGAGTACATCTTGGCTGTGCTGAGCTCTTCCCTTGACTGCTCTGCATCACAGAGGCAGCCCTGCTGCAGGGCTGAAAGTACCAAAATCTATCAGAAAGCTGGAGAAATACGAGTTGTCATTGCTTTCTTGGAAATGGGGGTTATCTTGTGTATGATTAGAACACTAAGTAAGATCCAGCATCCTAGGTGAAAAGTACTAGATGTTGGAAACCCAGGGGCTTGTGATCAACCACTTCAGGGGAAGTCTGAGGATCAGAGGGCTGACGGAGACCTGGAGAGGAGGCAGTATGGAAATAACCTGCTTTCTGAAGTTGCGCAGATCTGGGGTGGAGCCCTGCTTCCGCCAGTCTCTCTGGAGTTGCTGAATAGGAATAGTGCTGACTAATTGTCAGAATTGTGGTGAAGATTAAATAGGATCACATTGTGAAGAACCTGTCACAGTGGCTGAAAAACAATAGATCACTCGTAAATATGACTCAATTTCCTTTTTTCATTGGGTTCATTGCTGAGCTTCTAGGTAAAACTATCATCTTGGAGAGAGATTGGGCTGGAGGGCCAGCCTCCTTTGTAACTGTTAGTACTTATTTGACCTTGGACTGAGACTTCCCTTCCCTTTGCTTGATCTTGAAGGTCTGTGTTGGTAATAAAATTCTTTTTTTTTAAGATTTTATTTATTTATCTTTAGAGGGGAAGGGAAGGAGAGAGGGAGAGAAACTTCAATGTATGGTTGCCTCTTGTGCATCCCCTGCGGGGGACTGGCCTGCAACCCAGGCATGTGCCCTGAATGGGAATTGAACTGCGATCATGTGGTTTGCAGGCCCGCACTCAGTCCACTGAGCTACACCAGCCAGGGCCGGTAATAAAATTCTTGGGTAGGTATGTGGTCTTATTTTTAGACCTGTAGGAGTGAATCTGTCCTCTTTTAAAAAATTCTTGATGAATTTTAATGCATTTCCTTTTCACCTTCTATAGCTGTTTTCTTCTATATGGTGGCTAGCAGCACCACATGTGGCTATTTAAATGTAAATTAATTAAACGTAATAAAACAACAAAACTAAAAATGCAGTGGTTCGATCTTACCCACGTGTTAGGAGCTACAGATGACTGGTACCAACTGTACTTGACAGTGAAGATACAGACCACTTTTCTTGCCCAGTGCTGTTCGTATTCTACAGAATAAGACAGTGATTTTCAACTGTGTGAGCCAAAAGAATTTTTAAAACATGCAATACCTGGCTACTTACCTCTTTTCCCCTTAGATTGTCAGATGAAAAAATGGCAGCAGCTAACACAACAATAGCTGTCTGGTGTGAATGCCTGCCTTAAACCATAAATGTATAGGTCATGTAATAGAGTTGCATCTTATTGGTCATGTTGCATAGTAAGATTGTGTCTGATTGGTTAATTCTTGGTACCAGAGGCCCTTATATGTAAGTATAGGCACCTGATTTTTTATTTTCTATTTTTTTTATTTAATCTTTATTGTATTTTTTCCCCATGACCATTTAGTTCCCTTATACCCCCCTCCCCACAGCAGTCACCACACTGTTGTCCATGTCCATGAGTTCTTTTTCCTTTTTGCACCTGATGTTTTAAAAAGTCACTTTGGAGCAAAAAGGGTAGGTTTTCATTATTATGATTATTATATATCAATCAAAATTATACCTATATTTTTATTGGATCAGCAAAGAGTGTATTTTTTGGTGTGTGGCAGAATTTTAGTACTTAGTTTATGTGTGCTGTGAGATGCAAGAGGTTGAAGATTCACCAGAATGAGTGGGAACTTCAGTAGAAGCTCATCCTTGCATTTGTTTGTGTGAATCTACCTGTGGCTGGGACTCTCTCCTCCCCGCACTTGGGATTGCCCAAAGGATTGCTACCTGCAGTAATGACCCACAATAATATCTTTGTTCAGACATTTGTTTTTTAAGTCACCTAAAAGTTTCAAGCTAAAAGATACAAAATAGATTTAGCCTGTATTTACCCTGTAAACAATCTCATCAGCTCTCCAGACCTCCACCAAGTCGTAGGGACTGGTTTGCTTTTGGGTGAAAACTTATAAAATTGCAAGCATCTTTTCAAGTAGGGTCATTTAAAAAGAACATGTTTGAATTGAGCTGGCTCTTAGTTGTATTTAACGCTTTACTATCCTTTTCCACATATAGAAACATCTCAACTGACAGAATTTATACATCATTTTCAGAATTCCAGTGTTTTTCTTAATTCTGCAATTACTATATACCCATGCCCTAATGTGTACTTATAAATCTGTCAGGCTAGCCACATTTGGATGTGAGTAACTAGATATCTGCAATATGTATTTCATTTCATGTTTAACATACTGTTCTGTTTTTCTTTTCCTTTTCATTGTGTTAGGAATTAGAAGACCTAATATTCATTCCAGTCCACCCAAACCCTTTCTTGCTGTCTTATTTATTAAGTGCTGTCCGTGTGTGAGTTGCTGAGGATGCAGAAATTACCACGATGTGGTTTCTGTTCGGAAGAGAAGCTCCCAGTTCCCTCGTGTTAGTGGATTTCCTAAACGTGAACATGCGAGACACTGGGTAGACTGCTCGTTGTTACACAACCGTCATGTATTGCTCGAATCCTTTTTAATGGGGAAGGTGCACATGTGGGCTGTTAATGAGATTTTTCATGGAATGAGTTTTCTAGTGGGATTTTCAAGAGGGAGAAGAGGTGTGAGTGGGAGCAGGTGGGCTAGGAGAGCCCATTCCATGTGTTGAGAGGGGTGACTGGGGACGGACTGAGTGGATTGGCTCTGAAACAAACTGAGGTAGAGGAAGGGAGGTGAACCCTGCTGTCTTTATCTCTGTTTTTTAATGCTCTCGTGTGGGAGAAATGGAAACTTTGAGATCGGCAGAGTGACGTGAGCCCTGCTGAAGAGGAAGAGAGTGGTATAGAGATTGGCGATGATATTTCAAAGCTCTGTGCAGCGTGTCCACATGCTAGGCCCAAGCCATTGAAGTCAGAAGCCGTACTCCAGCTTTAGGACGGGTGCTGGGATGTGGAAGCTAGGGGCACAGTTACAGCACCGTGCTGGGTTTTTGGGGCAGCCAACCCACTGCTCCTTCTTTGATGTTGGTAGTGAACTCTGCTGTGACTGTCACGCAGTCTGCAGTGACATAACTTAAAACTACGATGGCCTGTGGTGAGGCAAATATATTTCCAAATTGTGTTATTTTGTTGTACTGGTCTCAGGGTTAGGTATCTGAGCCCTCTTGATACATGGTTCAGTGCTTAACGAAGTGAAGTTATCATGGCAGAGTGTGATTAATATCCTTTGTGTGTTTGTTTAGCTCTTAATCCTTTATTTTGCTTTTAAACATGTATTTAGTATTTTTAAGGATGTTAACATTATTTTTAACATAATGTTAAAAATAGCTTTGTGTCAGGTTAAAAAAAATAATACTCTCTTTCCAGGACCAGATTGGTGGTATATTCCTAGCTTTGGTAAGGTATAATTGGAATGCTAGGAAAACTTACTGGAAAGGGAAGTCTTAAATGTTTGGGAGGATGGTGACATCATTGTGCGTTCTGACTTGACAATTTTTCTTAAACAGATAATATGGCACGAAGACGGGGAATGCAACACAGAGCTGATATAGAGGTATTTGTTTAGAGGACTGTCCCTTACCTGATTCCATTGATTATTTCTCTTAGACGTGTAGTCTTAGAAAATAAGTAATGAAATCTCTGAAAATGGAGAAGTGGGTGAGAATTCAGTAGCTTTATGAAAATGTCTACAGATACAATACATTAAGTAAAAATAGATGCAGCCAAATCAGAGATAGGCCTAGCTATCGACAAAAAAAGGTGGATAAAAAAATATTTGAAATGTTCCTTTGAATGTGGACCTAGTTAATTGACACTGGTCACTCCCTATTTTCTACTAGTACAGCACTCATCTCCTCTTAATTATTGTGGCTGTTTCCTTTTGGGTTTTGAGCAGCGAAGATTAAGGTCAGTTCATCTTTGTAGCCCTAGCATCTAGCACGGTGCCTGGCACCTAGAAGGTATTCAGTAACTATGGGCTCAATGAATGAACCTTTGTACCTGCAAAATTGGATCCCTGTGTTTGAGCCAAAGGAGCCCATTGTCAACCTCAGTGAGCACACTGCTGGGAAAGCTTTTTGCTTGTGTGATCTAGCAGCTGAAGTCTTTTGTAAGAAGTAAAAACACCTTCAGATGAGTTTTCTCTTTCTGATCTTTATTAAGACAGCAGTGTTGCATCCACAGTTTCCCAGAAGTTTATGAGGCACTTACTTGCAACAGTAAAATATTTCACACTCCTAGCAGGGAGAAGTCAGGGCAGTACTGAAGGACTGTGCATTCTTCCTTCCACATCCTGGGCTCTCACACCTCTGCACCTTTGCTCAGTCTTTCCTCTTCACCCGGAATACATGGCGCCTAGGGTCTTCCTGGTGGCTGCCTTCTGATACATTTCTCTCAAAGTTATATCCATCCTCCCAGGCTGAGCTCATATCTAACTTGTGTGGAAAGACCATCTTTTGAATCAGTGAGAAAAAAATCCTTTTTTTTTCTGCCCCATAGAGCCAATACAGGTGGTTTGTAGATAGGTGAATATATAGTTTGTTTTACATGGTCTCTATCATGCTATGACTGCTGTATAGTCTCTTTGAAATCACACCAGTTTGAGAGCGTGAAAGGTAGCAACAATGAGACAACATTGGCGTTATCGGTTACTAACTGTGCGGTTTCCGGCACATCACTTAAACGGAACCTTAGTTTTCTCATAAGCAAAATGGGACTCGGCGTAATGGGGTGGGAGGACGTATTAATCTGCGATGCTGAGGCATGGCTCTGCTAAGGGAGGTGCCAGAGAAGTCAAGGTTCCCTCCCTTCTCTTTGTTTCAAATGGCGAAAAAGGAACCTTGTTTTGAAATCAAGTGTTGCTAATCTCACCAAGTCTGGTCAAAGGTTATCGACTGCTACATATTTGTTGTTACAGCTTGGTAACACCTGATTTGCTTTTCTGAATTGCGTTAAGCATGTGGGATTGATATTACCTGCCGGTATGTATAGTTCAAGAAAGACTGATAGCCTGAGAAGCAGAGGTGGTCACGAGAGTAGGGCCTTTGAAAATTTTGGCCACGGTGTAATTCATAGATCTTCGCTCAGTGTCCAGGGCTTCCCTGAGAAGAGGAGCTTCATGTCTGAGCTTGCACATGCCCTTGGCCTTGTGGCCTCTTCCAGAAGGGGTAGCCAGATCTCCAGGATTGCTCACAGCTGGAGTGGCAACGGGAGGAGCTTCTTGTTTGAGTATCTTGGTTCATAGCAGAGATCTTGAAGTTCTCCTCTTCAGCAAAAAGAGTAGAATGGAAACTGTTTAGTGTTCGTGCCCTTGGAATTCCCACTCTGCATGTGGTCACAAGAGTCATAGCCTTTATTCTGGGTTCTGAAGTGACAGCTGTTTTATTTATAAAAAATGCATCTCACAGTGTTGGGAAAGTGAGAACTGTTTCTGTGAAACATTTTCCCCACGGCTGTACTCAACACATTTGCTGTGGTGTTACTTAAAAAAGAGATTAAAATGCAGTCATACTTCAAATGGAGCACTTTAAGAAATCCTGTAACTCCTGATTAATTATCATAACAAATAGCAAAATAGATCTTTACATACCAGTTTTAATGATTTTGTCCTACTTTTTGAAGCACGTAATAGAAGGTAAATGTACTTAGGGAAATAACAAACATAGTGGAAACTCACCTGTGCGCACACACACACACCACAAATGTTTCCCAGAGAGCTGGCTCACCCCTACGGTTGTGCTTGTTTGTGTATGGGGTTTTTTCTGCCAGCCAAGGGCGTTTACTTCTGAAGTAGACTTGTCTAATCAGTATGAAAGGGGAGGTTGCCATTGAGGAAAGTGCGTGTGTCTCTGCCTTCGCTTCCTCTGATCTCTGGGTTCTCCAGGAGGAGATCCTGGGAGGCTTCTGTTAATAATGTGTGGGAGGTCTTTTCTGACCTCCTGCAGTGCTGAGTCCATTGTGGAAAGCTGGATTTAACTGAGGTTGGAAGGGCGTCCACCCACCTCCACGGAGAGCCTGATGCCAGCAGAGGCTGATCACAGAGTCATTCTAGGCTTCAACTCTGACTGCGTTAGAAATGGGAGTGTGGTGAGGGGAGGACCAAGAGGGCAGAGAGACAAACTGTTAATTTCTGTGAGAGGTGCTGATGTTAAATTTATTTTCCTTAAAATTCTGGAAAGGGGCAAAGCACCTGGGCTCTGGAAATTAAGGGGAAACCTTTTAGGTGTAGACTCTTGAGAGGTAATAATTTATTGTTTCTTTTGTAGTTTTGGAGGCAATACTGTGGTAGGCTCTAAATAGGGTCTTGTAACTTTCTTTTAAGAAATAAATTTTATTCCCCATTTTGGAATTTGTTTCTTGCAGTAATAATCATTTGTTCTTCATGCATGTTATAAGCTTACCTATATGAAATGCCAAAGGTAGTAAATACTCCATAAGAAACAGCTGACATTAATAATAGTATAATTATAATAATGTGTTACTATCATAATTATATTTCCAGAATGTTTATAGCAGACTTAGTGTTCTTTTCCTTCTGAAAATTACCAACAGTCAACTTTGGAAAACCAAGAAGGTCAATGAAGAATTCCTAAGCCATTTCCAAACTTAGAGAAAATAAGGACATTTTCTTCATCTTTGAGGATTTTGATTATTTATGGTGAGGAAATGAGCAGAAGTCATCATGCAGTTTGATCATTAACATCTGCTTTGTTTAGATAATTTTGACATCATAAACTAGGAATTTGTAAAACTATTGTATGTGTGTTTTTTTCTTCCCTGCATCAGGATAGCAACCATATGTTCCACAGATCTCATCCTTCACATTGTTAGAGCCATACTGTCAGAACTGTGTCGAGTAAGATCTCACTCTTGACTGGCATACATTTGGAATTGCTCATTGGTACAGTATAATAAAGAAATAGGAATACGAATGGAATACCATTCGTATTAGGCGTTTAGGAATACCATTTACTAAACGCCTTCTTTGTACTTATTTAATTTTCACAGCAGCTCTGCAAAATAGGAAACAGATTGAGGAGTGAAAGAATTTGCTCAAAATCTTGTGACAGATTAGAAAGTAACCCGGGTTGGAACCAAGAATTCCAAAACTCACTTTTTCTTTCCTGCTGAAGTGGTGTACACTTTCCCATCTTTCTTTTTGTGATGCCTTGTCCTCAGCCTAGAACCGGCTACCAGTGGAGGTTGGGGATGTTGGGGATGTTGAGGTGGTTTGGGACTTGTGGGGGTGGGGAGGGAGCATCACTGTTGCCGGCCAGGCAAGGGCCAGGCCCCGGGGTGATTATGGGTCGCAGTCAGCTGGTGGAGGCAGCCTTATTGGGTCCCGCAGGCTTTCTTTCATCCTGTAGGAAGCTTGTGTCTGGATTTTGGAGAGCAACGTCTTCTGGCCCAGGGCATCATGCCTCAGTTTGGTTTGGCCTTCCCTGCTCCAGGGCCTGTACAGTGTTCTAAAATCTCTTCAACTTCCTGCTGCTTTGCTACAGAAAGAAAAAGATAGTTACACCATAGATTTATGTATTTCCTGTTCCTTCCATGACATTCCTTTATCTCCTAGTCCTAAAACAGTAATCAGCTAACCGAATAATCCATTTAAAGATGGCTAATAAAAGTGTGTTAGAGGGAGAAATCTTTTCTAGTAGGAAACTCCACAGGCCATGCTGGAACTCCTTGGTGACCCTAGCAATGGGAACTTGGATCCAGAGGTTTCTCCTGTGTTCTGCTTATGCCTGTTTGCTCAGAGACTTAACAGTGACCCCGTTGAGCCACGGAATCTCTGTTTTTGGTGTTGGCATCTAAATTGGGAAAGAAGTAATTTGCTCTTGACATTAGTTGGCAGGTACATTCTCTCCCAGAGAGCAAAGAGGAAATAGAATCCCATCCAGAGAAAGCAGAAGGCAGAAGACAGGGCGGGAGGCTGGGGGTGGGAAAGTCACTTGGTGGGTTTGCAGAGCTCCTGTGGCTTTGAAGCTCAGGCTGAGGCTGAGCTTCTTAGTGTTCTCACCAATATGCTTCCAATAAAAACAATTTGAAAGGCAAAATACAGAATTCTTCCATTTAGGAGCACCTTGCTGAGATGTAGGGTAGTTGTTTAAATTGTGCTGTGATTAGAACCATGCCCTGAGAGTGTGTAATATGTTGTCAGACCGGAGGGTCACACGGTGTTCCACGTCCTGGTGAATTTGAATTCAGAAGGACCTCCCGCCCTCTTGCAAATGGGTTTCAGGGAACCTTGGCTGAGAGAAAGGTAGGGTAAGGCAAACTATATCTCTGTCCCTTTGGAGGGCAAAGCTGCATTCAGCTGATTTGATCTCTGTAAGAGTTTACCATAACAATCTTGTCAGTATTTGTTTCTTTTTACTTTTAATTGAGTTTTTAGGCATGTGCTCTGTGGTTTGTTCATGAAGTTTTAATTTAAGTGACATAAAAACTGTCAAAATAGTTGCTCTAAAGGCCTAAATTAGGTTCTTATCCCATGGATTTTCTTCAGATGACCAACTTAACCATGTGGAACTGCCTCAGCAGGGGGGCTGGCAAATTGCGCTGGGGTGTGCTGTCTCCTCTCTGAGTCTCGTGGCGAACATTCCGTGCTGGTGCTCGGGGTCTGTGCTTCAGCACCTCAGAGGTAGAGGTGGTGAAGTCCCTTACTTGAGGGAAGGTACTTGCTTATTAATAGATCAGAGAAGAAATTAGAGTGTCAGGAAAGGCTCTCTAGCTGGTGACAGTAGAAGGCAGGACAATTTTAGGGAAACAAGGAAATGAAATGAGCTTGTCTTTCTACCAGCACACCTTGTTGAGATTTTTTTTTACTAGCTCCATCATGGCTGATTACTTTGGAATTTATTCACCAGTGGTCTCAACAAGTGGAATATACAGAGATCTACCGCTGAACCCCGATCCTGGGTGCCTGCTTTCATCCTTAATCTGTCCATGGGAGCGTGGTGTGACTTCATGAATGTAGACCTCTGCCCAGAACCTACTTTGGCTCAGCCGTGCGGTGCTTTCTTATTAAAGGATCTCTGCCATTGCTACTCACGTCTTTACCTTCTCCCTAAGAGTGTTACAATGGAAGGAAGTGGTAATTTATGATTTTTAAAATACTTCTTGGTAGGGTTGGTGCATGTAATAAGGAGTTTGACCGTTCATTCATTTACTCATTTAAAAACTTTAGACATCAGTTTATCACTTTCTAATGATCAATCTCCTTAGCTAATTATCTTTGATTTAAGTGATTTTCATGCAGTTGACCTTAAATATACTTCTCCTTCTTTAGCACTTTTAGGACCTTACTTTTTTTTTTTTTTTTAGCAGTTCATTGTCTGTTTGATATAATATTATTGCTTTGAGGCCTGGGGACTTCTTACACAGAGGTGTTTTTCATTGACCTGAATAAACTTAGAAGCAAGTTACCATGAATTACTGACTTTTGACATCCCACCATTCCCCAGTTCTGTATTAAATATTCAGCATGGTCTAATTAAATACATTAAGTAGTAATTTAGAACAAAGTCGTTCCTGTTTACAGAGTGTATTTAATTCCTGTCAACAATAGGCAGAGATAAACTTTTTTGTTTCTGGAGGCTGAGGGGCTCTTCTGGACACAGTTCGCTGTCCTTTGTTCCTGAATCTTCCTCATTCTTTACCATTTATCCAAGAAGCTTGAGGGATGATGAGTTAAAAAGGTCGTGAAGGAGGACCGGTTCCCAGATATCTTACAAAAAAGTGTGGCTCATCTCATGGTTAAGCTCCTTCCGGAAACAAGGAATGAACTCTGCATGGCTGTGCAGGTGACCACACTGTGTGTGTGCCCTGGCAGGTCTGTGTGACCTGCCGGTGCCCAAGCCGTTATCTGTAGGGTCTGTGCTATTGCCAGGCTCCCACGAAGTTGTAGCTGAACAGACCACACGGCGGTTGAAAATGATTTTGTGTGATCTCTGTTGGATGAGTAGCTTGCCTGTATTTCTACCCAGACAGGTACTTTTCTTAACGACAGGCACCAGCCTAGGGCCTTGCTTTTGTAGCAGGCCTTTGATAAGTGTTTAAATTTAATTGTTTGCTGACCTGTTGAGTACTGAGGTGTGATTAGTTTACGCCTAATACATTGGGAGTAGGAGCTGTTATTCAGTTGCAAAATAGCGAATTATTTCATTCTACAAAATATGTGAAGTGTAAAATAAAATTATAAGCCTAATGGGGAAAGATTGTGACTTAGGGAAAACGTGGGAGTACTGGAATCACTGTATTCAATAGCAGAGAGGTTCAGTTCATTTTAATGTTTGACTTTGAACTTCATAGTTGTTTTAAAAAATTTTAATTAAACCTGTCAAGTTGTGGTCTGGTTAACAGGGAAGAATGCACTATGTTAAAAAATATGCTTCTCTGGAACATATGCAAGGAATATAAGGTAGAGGACTGTGTTGGAAAACTCCTGGTTGGCCATTCTACTTTCACCTTGAATGAGTAGGAGCAACATTGAGTGGAAAGCAGTGTTGCTTCCTGCTTGGAGGATGTGCCCTTCGCCAGCTGACTCCTGGGCCTGGTGAAAACCCAGCTGCTCTTCTGATGGCCCCATTTCCTGGGCTCTCCTGCTCTTCTGAAATGTGTGGGGAGTCTCATCTGCTAGGAAGTTTGAACTTTATGTTCTAGGTGGGCCATGGACTGATTCCAGTGATCACCAATGCAATTAAAACAGTTTATTACTACTAAACATATTGTTGTAATTAACACATCACTTAATCTTTAAGCAATCTTAAAAGGAGTGTTCTCATTTGTTTATTCTGCACATCTGCCTTTTGAGCTAGGTGCTACAGCCCTGGTAAACTTAGAGACCCAGTGGTAACCACACCCTTTTTGTGTTGTATTTCTACAGTTACCCTCTGTTCTTGCAGCTTTAGCAAAAGCACAGGTTCCCAAACTTCTAACCTGAATTTCAGCACCACGTCTTGGTGAATTGTTCCCAGAGGTGGAAGTTAATGTCTGAATTTGAGTCAGCCCTGCATGTCTTTTGGGCACCAACAATGTGTTAGCTCTTATTTCACTGTACCCATGCCAGACAGCATGGTTTGCTGACTTCTCCAAAAGTCTCTAATTTGATACGTCAAAGAGATTCTTTTAATTCGAAGGTGGAAGTGAACATTTTCTACGTTAACCAGTTACATTTTTCTTTTACTTAAAAAAATCTGCATTACCTATTTATGTATTGGCCCTCATTGTTTTTCTTATGAATAAACCCTTTGTATAATAAGGTCAGAGGTCTGCTAACCTTTGTAGCAAAGGGCCAGACGGTAAATACTTTAGGCTTTGTCGTGCATGTAGTTTTGTCCCAACTACTCAGCCCCGCCGCTCTAGGGCGAAAGTGGTCTCAACACTGCAGACCCGTGAGTGTGGCTGTTCTCCAATATGGAGACTGAGATGTGAATTTCAGATGGTTTTTACATGTCCTGAAATAATCTTCCTTTTCATTTTTCAATCATCTAAAAATGTAAAAAGCATTATTAGCTTATGGGCTGTGCAAAATGGGCAGAGGGCTGAATTTGACTCATGGACATGGTTTGTTGACCCCTGTAATAGATAACTCAGTTTTTTAACTGTTTTTTTCCCCTTTTCATATCAGCATTTTACACCATAGGAGTTAAACATTTTTTACATCAGCAGGGAAATTTAAATTTCAGGTAATTTTTGCCATTGTTTTGAAAGTTAGAATATTTTTGCTAAGGAGTGAACACATGACTTAATTATAGCGTTAAAAACTTGCTTTCTAAAGGATTAATTTTTATTTTTCTGGAATTGGTGTTTAGTGGGATTTGGCAGTCTAAATTCATTTAAAGTTTATTTTAGAGTAGCAAACCAGTTGCGGACCATTTTTGCCTTTCATGGTATGGCGTTCCTGCTCTGCCCGGGCAGCTTTCCGTCTTGCAGCGTCACGACGCCTCCGCTTTGCATGGCGCCGGCGTGACATAAGTTCACTTAGTTCTTCTTGGCCTATAGGTTTGGGATTGAGATTTACAGGATAATCCATCGGAACTCCTATAGGCATAGAAGATGCATGTGGAATTAGTTCCCTGAAAAAGCTTATTTATGTACATATATATTTTTAATGAAGAACGACGACCTGCTCTCCCACAGTAAGCACTAAAAGAGCGGGTGATAATTTATATTACAAACATTACCTATAGGTTTTTTTGCTTTTGGAAACTATTGTACTCTACCTTTCTATCTGAAATATTGTATTCTATTTTCTACGTATCAATCAATCAGTCAAGCCTGTAATGCTTGGCAAGAATTATCTTTTATTTAGTCATTTTAGGTGTGCTGCAGTGACTCAAAATATAATTTGAGGGCAAATAAAAACCTGTTGTGCTGAAAATTACGAATCTTAATGTGCAGGAATGATTTTCTTTTGAGACTTAAAACCTTCTCCTCTCCCAATTCAGTTGACTATAAAGAATAGATATACTGATTTTATTTACCGATAGCACCAAAAAATTATTCCTGCTGAACCACAATGCTGTTAAGAGTGTCAACAATGGATTTGCCTGAACTTATTTTTGCATGGAGCTGAACTTTTTACAAAATCTGTTAAAATTCCATTCTAATTCTTTGATTCACAGACGAAGAACCCTGCTGTAACGCCCTCCTATGCTCAGCCTGTATTTGCAGTTAGAATGTTCTTTCAGACTCAGGATGTCTCTGTGTTCAGGCTGGATTGCCGTGGTACTGTGTGACATGAGGTGGCAGACCCCAACAAGAGTGGAAGAGATGACTAGTGCTTGGGATACAAATGATGAAAAGTCCAACTTGCCAACAAGTTTTAGGCAGGAGGTTGAATGAAATGTCATAATGCAAAGAGGGCAACACCAGGCCAAGGTGCCTTGGGCTCAAAGGAGATTCACAGCTTGATTATGCCCCAGAAGGGCTGTGAGCTTCACTTAGGAAACGGGTTTTGATTTTATATCTCCACAATGGTCCTCAGCTACCATCTGGACTGATCTCTTAAAATTAAAGTGAAACTAGTGTGATTGTTTGATTTGAAATTTGAAACCTGTGTTTGTGTTTAGCTAGACTACAATGATATACTTAGACTTTTTGTTCACCATCCCCACCTATATGTATTTGAAGAAGAATTCAAAAAATCAATAAACTCATATGAAATGAGAGGGCAGTGTGGAAATGGCCTTGAATTCCTGTTTGTAAGCCAAATTTATTTTTATAAGCCTTTAACGGAAGACAGCTTGTTCTTCTTTGGATAATTGCCCCGGGCTTTGTCTTTCTCTTTCAAATATGCTTCAACCAAAGACCCAACTATGAGATGAATAGGAAAAATGAATTTGAGAAGTAAAAGAAAAAAAAATTTCCCCCGTTATGTGGAATCTTTTTTAAAAATAATTTTTATGAACCATTGCCTTTTAACAGAGTCAGGAAGTCATTGTTTCAATTAAGTACATTCGTCACTACAGAAATAAATGGGATTCTGAAGTCTTTAATGTGGTTCTATAAATATAAGCCTTGTTACTTAATCATGGAGTTTCTGCAAAGTGAACTCCTGTGCCTGCATCTCTCCCTCTCATTTCTTTTAGTGTCTTAGATCTAGACTAAGCATTTGACCAGCCATCACTAAGTATTTCCACATTGGAAAACCAGAGAAACTTGGCTGATTGTAGCTCTGATTTTCATGGGAGAGAATTATTTTTCCCCTTTCTGCTTTAGAAGTCATATACTATATACTTTGCTATTTGGGCTGAACTGATTTGAAAAGTGAAACAGGAATGAGTCTAGCTACCAAATTTAGAGAACTGATTCATAATTTCTTGATCTTATACAGTGGCCAGTGTTGTCATTGATCATTTCGTTGTATCAGTGTTTGCCAAATCTCCAATGAAATCCAAGGCTGCTGCTTAACCCTCTGTGGCTCTGGTAAATCATTTCCATGTATCTCGCTCATTTCTGAAGATAACATGTAACCAAGGGCCCATAGGTCCTGGCATAGGTAGTCCTGCTGTGGACAAACTTCTTTGCCTTTCCAAGTATTTCAGACTCAAGCTGTGTCTTCTCTTAACCCACCCCTCCTCATCTTCCCCGAGTTAACCACTATATATATATAGTGGAAAATTGAGAAAAAATATATAGTGGTTAATATATATGTTAAGTCAAGCTTTAACTCTTTGATCTTATAACATTTTCCATGCTCCTTCTCAAGTGTAGTTAAAGTGACACTTAAAATAGTGGGTTGGCCAAAAAGTTTGTTTGTTCTTTTCCATACAATGGCTCTAGTAGTGTTTAGTTGTCTTCATTCGAAAAAAAATTTATTAGATTGTATTGTGACAGCTGTCATATCAGCATACATTTAAAAAAGCTTATCAAAATTGATAAATTTTTGTGTAGCCATTTTAATATTGAAGATGGAAGAAAACACACACAACATTTTCAGCATTTTATGCTTGACTATTTCAGGAAAAGCAGAAATGCAACTGAAACACAAAAAAAGATTTGTGCAGTGGGTGGAGAAGGTGCTGTGAGTGGTGGAAGGTGTCAAATGTGGTTTGTGAAGTTTCTTGGTACTATTGACATTTTGTCCAAATAATCCTTTGCTGTGGGGCTGTCTCATGCATTGGAAGACATTTAGCAGCACCCCTGGCCTCTACCCACTAGAAGCCAGTAGTGGGAGACAGCCGACATACTCAAAATATTCAGACCAATAAAGGTATTTGTGAAAATGAAAAACATTTCTTTCATTTTATATAAAAAACTAAATGGACTTTCTGGCCAACCCAATAACTTTGCATTACATTTTGTCTAGATACTCTTTTGTTGTAAATTCTCCTTATGTGACGTTTCCAATTGCAGTTTGGCGTAAGTTATTCAAAGAGCATTAAAAAACTTGGGGCCCCCTCTGCACAGCACCCCCACCGTCATTTCTGAAGCTCTCTAAAAGCCTGTCTCACGTAAGGACTCCTAAGACCATGGAGGCGAAAAGCCCTTGGCACATTGTTCAGTATTCCACGAACTCGTAGACTAAATATATTATTCTTCCTGTGGTTCATCCAGGAGGCATCGTCATCTTTTAAGATTGCAGTTAGCACTCTTGTAAAATTGGCTGATGGAAGGTGATATATTAAAGTTGTGTGTGTTTTGGATTTAACATTGCTTTACTTAAGGATGTTAGAGGTGACCTAATCATGCTTCACCTGATGTATACAGGAAAGAAAATTGAGAATATATTTTTTTAAATTAATAAATTACAAATGGAAGAACTTGGTAACTGGCTTTGAACAGTGTTTGTAAAAATCGCAAGCACAGATGGTTCACCTGGATAATTTGGAAGCATACCAGATGGTCAAAATATAGGGGGAGATTTGAGGAAATTACCGGGGATAATTCAGCTTTTTCCTCTCTAACTATTGGAGCCCTTTAGAATAACCTGAATGTTTGAATATCAGAATTACCTGCTGGCATTATACTTGAACTTTCCCCTCCAAAAAAAATTCAAAGGGGAGAAATTTATTTTTTCAGTATAAGAAAATAAATAAAACCGAGGTGTGCTGGGGAAGGTGATAGAGCACTTTCAGGCCGAGTCTGGCCAAGGCTTGTAGTTGCATTGGGTTGGCCAAAAAGTCCATTTAGATTTTTCCATAAAATAAAAGAAACATTTTTTATTTTCACCAATGGCTTTATTGATTGAATATTGAGTAGGTTGACTGTCTCCTGCTAGTGGCTTCTAGTGGGTAGAGGCCAGGAGTGCTGCTAAACACCTTCTGATGCATTTTGCAAACCACTTTTGACACGTTCGATCAGTCACAGCAGCTTCTCTGGATACTGCACAAATCTTTTTTTGTGTTTCAGTTGCACTTCTATCTTTTTTGAAATAATAAAGCATAAAATGTTGTATGTCAAATGTATGACAAAAATGTTGCATACTTTCTTTCATTTTCATTATTAAAACAGCTGCACAAAAAAATGCACTAATGTTAAAAAAGATTTTACTTATTTATTTTTAGAGAGGGGAAGGGAGAGGGAAAAAGAGGGAGAGAAACAGCAGTGTGTGGTTGCTTCTTGAATGTCCCCTACTGGGGACCTGGCCCACAACCCAGGCATGTATGTGCCCTAGACTGGGAATCGAACCAGTGACCCTTTGGTTTGTAGGCCGTTGCTCAGTCCACTGAGCCACACCAAGCCAGGGCATAAAACTCACCAATTTTGATAAAAATTTTTTATTTATTTTATTTTATTTATTTATCTTTTAGAGGGGAAGGGAAGGAGAGAGGAAGAGAAACATCAATGTATGGTTGCTTCTTGTGCATCCCGTGCTGGGAATTGGCCCCTGCTGGGAACTGGCCTGCAACCCAGGCATGTGCCCTGACTGGGAATCGAACCGCGATCGTCTGGTTCACAGGCCCGTGCTCAATCCACTGAGCTACACCAGCCAGGGCCCAATTTTGATAAATTTTTTAAAAATGCACAATGATATGGTGTCTGTCATAATACAACCTAACAAAATTGTTTTGAATGAAGTTAAATACTATTGAGCACTACTAGAGCCATTTTAAGGAAAAAACTAAATGAACTTTTTGGCCAACTCAAATAGTTTGCCTTCCTCTCCCTTCCCTCCTCTTTTCTCTCTCTTCCCTCTGTTAGTTTTTCCATCCATCAGGGGAAGGTTTTTGGGGAAGGTCTGTGAACTTCAGATTATTTCCTTGTCACAGTTCCCTGAGAGCTGGCTTTGGTGTAAAGCCTTGCCTGTTTGTCGTCTGGCCTGTGAGTCTGCCAGAGGTGAGCCTGGTCTCCATTCACCGTTGTACCCCAGGCTACCTTAATGTCTGGCTTGTGAATAGGGAAAACCCCATGTTACGGTGGTGGTGGACTGAGGGGAAAGATCATGGCATTGGTAGTCAGACCAGTGACTTTAGGCAAAATGCTCAATTTCTCAGATCCTTATCTGTAAAATAGGAACAATGTCTAGTTCAAGAGTTGTGAAAACTGTGTTACATAGGAGGTAAAGTGCTTAATATAAGGCATGGTACCTATGGTAGGTTGTCCTCCAGAAATGCTCGTTTTTGTTTTTTTTTTTCCCCGCTAGGCCTTAATAACTATAATTTTGGGTGACTAAATGAACCTTTAAGTGATTTTTTTTTTGAGATTTCAGCATGCAGAACTTTTCCAAGCCCTGAGAGGAATAAAACATGAATGGTGGGTAGTATTTGTGTTCATAAATACTATTTTAAGTCATGTGCACTTTTATCAAGTTTAGTCTTCTCTACATGGCTGTGAGATATACATCATTATTATCCTAAGTTTCTAGATGAAGAAAGAGTATAGAGAATTAATTTGCCTGAAATCGCACAGCTAAGTGGTGGAGTCGGCTGAGGCACAAGAGATAAAGTGATGAATGTAATACAAGGCAGATATGGTATTTAATCTAAAAAAGTGAATCATCAACAAAATGAAAAGGCAACCAACTAAATGGGAGGAAATATTTGTAAATCATAAATCTGACAAGGGGTTAATATCCAAAATATAAAAAGAACTCATATAACTCCTAGTAAAAACAAAAACAAACAAAATGGGCAGAAGATCTAAATAGACATTTTCCCAAAGAAGACATACAGGTGGCCAGCAAGTACATGGTGCTCAGCATCACTCATCATCAGGAAGATGCAGATCAGAACCAGTGAGATAGTACCTCCCACCTGTTAGAACGGCTGCTGTAAAAAAGACAGGAGGTGACCCGTGTTGGTGAAGATGTGAGAAAAGGGAGCCTTGTTGGTGGGAATGTCATTGGTATGGGCATTATGGAACACGGTATGGAGTTTCCTCAAAAACATTAAAAATAGAAACTACCATACCCAGCACTTATGCTTTCTTCAGTATTTGTCTGAAGAAAATGAAAAACAATTTGGAAAGAGGTCTGCACCTCATGTTCATTGCAGCATTAATTATGATAGTGAAGACACAGAAGCATTCTAAGTGTCCATCGCTGGATGAGTGGATGAAGAAGGTGTGTGTGTCGTGTGCATATACACAATGGAATACTATTCAACCATAAAAAGGAGGAAATCTTCCCTTTAGTATCAGTATGGATGGAACTTGATAACATTATGCCCAGTGAAGTATAATGTATTTATCTTTCTCTTTCATCAGACAGAGAAAGATAAATATGGTATGATCTCACTCACAGGGGGAATTTAAAACAAAGCAAAGCAAAACAAAACAAAGCCAAGCTTAGATACAGAGAACAGATTAGTGCTTGCCAGGAGTGGGGTGGGGTAGGGAGTTGGGGGCGGGCAAAATAGGTGGAGAGCTCAAAAGGTACAAACTTCCAGTTATAAAATAAGTCATGGAAATGTGTAGCATGGTGGCCTTAGTTAATACTGTATTGTGTATTTGAAAGTTGCTAAGAGAGTAGATTTTAAACATGTCACCACTAGGGAAAATTAGTGACTGCGTGGTGATGGACGTGATCATTTCACAATACCAATATCAAATCATTGTGTTGCACACCTAAAACTAATACAATGTTATATGTCAAATCTCAAGTTTAAAAAAGAGTGAAAATGACCAGATGATTTAGAATAGAAAGCAATTCTGTTTGGTTTGGGTGGGAAAATTAGGAAAGGCTTCAGGAAGAAGGCATCACTTAAGCTAGGTATGGCAGGAGTGGGTGTGCCGTGGAGAGGCAGAGTCAGAGCCCAGTAGAGAAGGCTGCAAGGTCACAGGGGTGGGAAGGCTCCATGGTGCCCAGGAGCAGCAGACAGCTTAGCTGGCTTCCTCGGGGTGTAATAACCAATCCAGAAGCAGCCCCCTGTGCCTGGTGCTGGGATCCTAGACCTGAGATGGTAGTTGGGGGGCAAGGCTTCCCATGCCTAAGGCTGTGGTGTGGCAGTGTGGGAAGCTGAATATTTTCAGAGAGAAGTCACATCATAAGTCACATCCTGGTGACTATACCAAAAGGAAACTGTGGATGTGAAGGGTAGAGGAGTGGAAAGTGGTAAAACAGGACATGAGTGAGAAGTTTTGAAGCAGTGGTTATTAGGAGAGCCTAGAGAATTCTTTGAGCCAAGGAAGGTTTCTACTGTGTCTTTCTTTTTTTTTTTTTAAATCCTCACCGGAGAACTTTTTTTTTTTTCATTGCATTTTTTAGACAGGAAGGGGGAGAGAGGGGGAGAAAAAATAATATGGAAACACCAATTGGCTGCCTCCTGCACGCACTGCAACCGGGGCTTTCGGTGCATGGGACGGTGCTCCAACCAACCAAGCCACACTGGCCAGGGCTCTACCATGTCTTTTCAATAGATGCTGCTGATTCTGGACATGAGCGCGAACAGCTTACTAAATGTTCTCTTTGCAGCATTGACAACAAGTGGGAGACAAAAGGCTGGGCAGATAACCTGAAGTGGTGGTATTGGAAGCATGGAATACTAAATGGCAGTGTCAGGTTTAGACTGGAAGAATCTGATGGGCTGTTGAAAGCTTTTGGCGGGGGAGGTGGGAGGTGGGCGGGGGGGGCAGGCAGGGGAAAGTAGTGACAAAATGGGGGATTATGTCTGAGGAAGATGAATCTGACATTTGTGTGGGATGGATGAGATTGTTTTGACTTGTTAGGCAGGGTGTTTGAGTTGGTGCCTTTATGTCTGGAGGTGGAATTTCCAAGGCTTTGTAATTGATTTGATTTGGAAATTGGGAGATGAGGAAGGAGTCAAAAAGTGACCCTTGTATTTTTAATAACATGTTTTTCATTTAATAGATATTTACCTGAGTTACGTGTGGCAGGCAAGGTGTTACAGTCCTGAGTGTGTGGCAGTGCTGAGCAAAACCATTGAGAGTAGGTGGGGAGGAATGGGGTGAAAAGGGGCTGTCAGAAGAAGTTCTGAACCTCGGTCACGGGGAAAGTGTGGTGACACTGAAGCAGCGAGGAGTTTGGCTTGGAGACACTGATGATGAGTTTTGTTGCGATGAGTCGAGTTTGAGGTCAGTCATGGCAAATAATCAGTTATAAAATTAAACATTTCAGGCAGAGGTTGGAGATGGCAGTGGATGGAAAGTGGATCAGAAAGAAAAGGTTGTGTAAAATCCTCAAGGGTAGAGGGCAGAAGACAGGACTTTGTGAGCAAAGCCTAAATTTTCAGGGACGGAAGGAAGATGCAAAGAGGAGTAAAAGTTGAAGTTGAAATTTGAAAGTGTAACATATTTTTCTACATGTTTCTTAGGCAGTTTTCAAGGTTGTGTGTGTGTGTGTGTGTGTGTGTGTGTGTATTTGTGGCACGGTCGGGGGGTTTTGGAACAAGGTTTCTTAACCTCAGTGCTGGTTTGGAGTTTGGGACCAGATAACTGTTATGTTGAGTGTGCTCCCCTGTGCATTGAAGGATCTCTGGGCTCCACCCTCTAGATGCCAGTGGATAACATTGGGTAGCATTCTCTCTTCCTGGATGTTACAACCAGAAATGTCTGCATACACTGCCCAAGGTGCCCTGGGGGACAAAACCACCCAGAGTTGAGAATGGCTTCATAAATTGTGATTTTGTCGTTTTCTTTTTTCTTTTTTTGTATGCCTTTCCAGAGAAAGGCTTGAACCTTTATTTGGCTGCCAGTGTTTTGTGACTCAGTTCTCAATGAAGTTCCAGACAGGAAAACATTGGGAATTATACTGCAGAGTGGTTTCCTGTGCTGGAGTAGGCCTGGGCTTGCAAGACTGTGTCACTGCCGCTTGGCAGGCCTGGGCCTGGGCCTGTGCACTCATGGCCATCAGTCCAGTGTGGGGTAGGGGAGTTTAAGCTCTGAAAGTTTGGGGAATTTGTCAGCTTCAAAAGCAGTATTATTTTACAGAAGACCCTGTGCAGTCCTTCCATGTTTTTAGGAAAAACCATTCATTTAAATATCTTAATAGAATTCCCTGAAAGTTCACGGTGGATACCTCTTTCCACCAAAAGAATTGACATAAGAGATGTGCTGGAGCCCAGTGATTTCTGCTTACCTAGCACAGTATCTCTTCACCTGGTAGACGAATTATTTGAGTTGCATTTAAATCCTGGTTGTCCGTTATGCTTAAGGAATTCTTGCTTTTTGATCTTGAAAGAGTAAGAAGTGCTGGGAGGCAAAAAAGCATTAGCTTAAATCTGTGCAAGATATCAAAGGCCAGGCTGGTGACGGTTCAGGAATGTTCATGTTTTCATTCGAAACCTATTTTCAGGGTGGCTTGGATTTGGGTGCTTATTTCGTCAGCAGAGGGAGGCTGTCCCTCCTTTCCCTGGTGTTGTCCAGGTGCTCTCCTCTTGCCTTTGAACCTCAAATTGACTTCTGACAGGTGCTTGATGAAGAAGTGATTACTCTGATCAGTTTGGCTTACGAAACTATTCGTAGCACTGGAGAAATTGTCAGAACTGTGAAGCTCAGAGGAAAAAGAACGATTTCTAAGTTTCAGTTATTCTGTTTAATCCTTTCAAGGCTTGCAAATGCCAAGAGCTGTTCTCATAGATAGCAAAGAGATAGGAAGGATGTGTTGTTGTAGTCAGAGGCAGGGTGGAGGGGGGCCTGCATGGGCTGTGCAGATTCCCTTAATTGCAGGTAGGGTTTTGGGGAGCAGGCTCTGGGATCCTTCCTCTCTCTGAAAAGGTTAGAAAGACACCTTTGGCCACTGAATGAGATCTGGACTATCCTACAAATGTGGTCCAGCTCTTCAGAGAAGCGATTTGGAAGCCAGTAGAGTTCTGCCTTCAAGACAGAGTGGTGTTTGATAGTCCTTGAAGACATGATAATGGTGGGTAGAAAGGGGTGAAGATTGGCAGTTATTGCGAAAGTGAATTTGGCCAAGTTCATCCATCTCTTCTTCGTTGTACACTGCCTCTTATTCCCTCTTCTTTGATTTTTTTTGAAAAAAAATAGTCAAAGGTGGGGTGGGGGAGTGGGTAATAAAGTTCTTGTAGAGCAGTTTTAGATTTATAGAAAAATTCAGAAGATGGTATAGAGAATTCCCATTTACTCTGTACCTAGTTTCTCCTGTTAACATCTTACTGTAGTATGGACCATTTATTACAATTAATGAACCAGTATTGATACATTATTATTAACTAAAGTCCATACTTCATTAGGATTTTCTCAATTTTTACCTAATGTACTTAAAAAAATCCTCATTTGAGGATATGTGTATTGATTCTTTTTGGGGGGTCGGAAGGAGGGAAGAGATGAGGGAGGGAGGGAGAGTGGGAGGGGGGCGGGGGGAAGTGCAGCGCGCTCTCCCTTTGCGTGCTGCACTTTTCCCGAAGGAAGTCCCTGCGCGCAGCAGCACTAATGAGTGGGGCGTTAGGCTCCACTGTGTTGAGGGTGGCATTATTTGGAATTCTTCTGCATGAGAGAGGTGCCCTCCCCCGCTTTAGTTATTTATTTTGCAGTTAATTTATATCAGTGTGGATTCCTGGATATTTGTCTTACTCTTTGGGCTGTAACCCAACGCTACGTTATCTTGTTGTTCAGTTGTCCCCGAGATAGCTCCTCTGTTGGTCCTTGCGCCCCTTTAGCACGCCCTCGTTGTTTGCTTGTTTACTCTTTGGAAGCTCTTCCTCACTTTTTGGCACTACACGTTCCTCTCGGATTTCTTGTTTGCCTTTGTAAAGCTTTCTGCCGGGTGTGGAGTACTGACAGTTCGCATGCCCTGTGGTGAAACCCGTGGCAAATGCCAAGGCTTCCTTCTCACCTCAGTTGACCAATTGACCTCGCCTTTGTGATTCTGCTTTCTCTGAAATAAACACCCACAAGTCTTCAGCCAACAGAGTTGTGAAAGTCCAGTACATGTGGACGAGCTTCGCGGTAGTTGTCAATCCGTGCCCGTTTTTGCATGGAAGTGCGTCTTCAGACCTCCGTGTCGAGGCCTTCCCACTGCTCCAGCCCGTGCTGACTGAATGAGCCAGGGCTGCTCAGTGCGTGCAGCTCCCAGCCTGCCTTTCGCCAGCTGTTTAGGCCCATTTACTGGGTATCAGTGGACAGGTGTCTCCTTTCCTGCATAAGCCTTTTTTGGGGTTAATTATCTTGTATCTCCTCACCATACCTCACAAGTTGTTCCATCTGCTGGAAAGCATGTAATGGAGAAAGTGGGTATCAAACTAATTTAAAATAGAATAATCATGAGGGGAGATAAATAAACCTTGGGGATAGTGTCATTTCCTTTTTCTTCCCTTTACCTCGACCTTTAAAATGATATCTTATAATCAAGTGCTTGTCATTAGACTTCGAGGGATAGATGAACGAGTGAATGAGTGTGTGCATGTTGGGAACTACATAGAATTCAGGTTTAGGGAAGAGACTGAGAAGGATTATGTTTTGGAACGTACTTTAAACCGGGACATGGTGGTGGCATTAAATATACCCACAATGGATGGATACCTTATTTACGTCGTTAAATCCAGTGAGGAGTTAGGGTGTGGTTGGCCACTGTCCTAGGGGGTTCGCAGGAATAGATATGTTTATTTATAAACACAAAGAAGTAAATATATGCTTCATATACATAGTAAAAAATATTTTTGAGAAGAGGATGAGGAGGTCACATGTGACACTTGTAGCTCATGTTCCAAAATAACAAGAGCTGGAGAACATTCCATGCCGACATTTCCGGAAGAACGAGTTCTGGAAGGACAAGATAACCAGGCCGTGTGCAAGACAGGGCACTGAGTCCTGTGGCTGCTGCTCATCTTTTCTTCTGTCGTTTTGAAGACCTGTCAGGGGTTCTTACTGGGGTTTGTTCGTTCTTGCTTTAGAAGAGAGTGTTGGTAAAGGCACGTTTATATTCTGACACGTCAGGGAGGAAGGATCGGTGCTTGGGAACAGATGTCGCGGAGTGCATTGGTAGTGGTCTTGCTGGTATCGGGCAGCTGTTTTTTTCCACAGCATCTAAAAATAAGCTCTTTTCATCCTTTCATCAGGAGATTGGGTATGACTATTAAATAGAAGGCTGAACTAAGAAGGGCTTGGAAGTCAAGATCCTGGTGACATTCGAAGCATCTCCCTCTCTGGTTTTTCTGGGGCAGGTCTTTCTTCTGCCCTGTCGAGGAAGCTGATCTGGTTCCTGTCCCCTCACTGACCAGTTCCTAGAATGTCAGCAGGGTGACTCACGTTCCCAACTTCCTGTCCTTGTTCTGGAGAAATGGAACTGTTTGCCTTTGGATAACACAGAGCTTACCTGTGTGGAAAATTGCCCAAATGAGCATTGCTCTGACTCACAGTTTTCCTTAAGTGATGTCTTGTGATTTTTTTTTTTAAATGAAAAGTGTTGGGTTTTCCTTTGCCTACTGTGCGTGCCAGGTGGTCGAGGATTCGAGATCTTTAAACATGGGAAGGAATTTGGAGACCATCTGGTCCAGCTGCTTTTTATGGTTCTAGAAACAAAGGTCCAGTTGGAGTGAAGTGATCTGAGACCCCAAACTGCTCAGTGATGATCAGGACTGACCAGCAGTACTGAGTCGCCTGATTCCTGGTTCTGGGGGCTTGATTTTGTGGTTTGTACTGGGATCCTGTACATTTAATTTGGCTGGCTAATAAGAAGTTCTGTACAGAGTGGTACTGATAACAGTGATGTCTAAGACTACAGATAACATAATAAAATCTTTAAGAATAGATGACATCATATATTAAGTTGCTAGAGCCAGGGGTATGTGGAAGGGTAAGACTTGTTCTGAGAATCAGGGCATTCTGTCCCGGCTTAGCCTCATGACAGATTTTGGGCAAGCCATCTCTTGGGACTTGACTTTGAAGGGGGCTGGGTTTGACTATCTGTCATGTCAAACACTGAAATTTTATGATTTCATATTTGTATTAATGCATGTTGAACATCTTTCCCACAAGGATACAGAATGTCTGCAATGTGGGCAAGTCTGTATTCTTTAATTCCAGTATTATAGCACAGAGGTTTCATGTTATTTACGTGACACTTGTTTTTCTTGTCAAAGAGGGGGGCTACCTCAGTTCCTGAAGTTGTCTGCTGGGTTTCTTAGCCTTCTGAGTGAGGAGAGAGAGTAAGCTTGCTCCTGGGCAAACACTACGCCTCTCGTAGGCTAGAGACTTAGTGCTGAACTCAAAGAAGAACCATGGGAAGAGGAGAAAAGCACTTAGCGTGTGCGAGTTATGGACCCATCATTACATTTACCCGTTCAGGTGTCTTACATGCTGTGGTTGAAGATATTTGCAAGTTCCGTAAAAATGGCAGTCTCAGTTCCTTCTGCAGCCTGCACTTCTTTTAGGTTCTGACTTCCATGATGGTAGTATAATTTCTGTCTGCATGGTGTTAGAAATTGAATCACTGCTTTGCCATTATTAACTCCATTTTACCGACGAGAAACCTGTGTCTTAGAACATAGGTAGGTTGCTCTAAATCGTATAACTGGCCTAGGTGGGATCTCAAAACCAAGTCCTTCTGACTTCAGAGTTTATGCTTTTAACCATGTTACCTTGCATGCGCCACATATATGCTGCGCCATTTTATTTATTATTTTTTTTTATTTTACCCATTTTAAGTCTGAGATGTTTCCTTTCCCTTATTTTCTTACTGATTGGAAGGGCATTGTTTCCTTTTTTCCCAGTTACTCTGTAGACTGTGGCTAAGACCGTAATAGAAACATTTTTGTTACTGATTTAAAAGTAGCGAATGTGATGAACTGAAAGGGGGAAAGTGGCAGAAGCTTCTGATGTATTTGTAACTCAGGCTTGTATTTGTAAGGAGTCAGCCTGCAGAGCCACCCATCTCTGCATGCCGATTCCCGGCAGGGCCTCTCTGCGGGGAGTTGGACTGGGCTAGTGTGGCCTTAGCACTTTGTAACCTTGGGGAAAAAATACCAACTTCTCTAAGTTTCCTCACTGAACTGTTGTGATATTAGAAATAGAGGACATCAAACTCATTGCAGTGCTGAGCACATAATAGGTGGTGGCCATTATGTTAATATTAAATTAATAACAACCTAAGATGCTTCTTTTATTTTCTCTCTTTTTTCCCCTCCTGAAGACAGAACATGTCATTTTCCTTAAATGCCTGCTGCTCTGAGGGAGATCTGGTTAATAGGATGAACAAACCATCCGTGGACTAAAGGTTGAATGTTACCAGATTCCTTTTTTTAATACCCTTTTTCTTTCTTTTATTGTCCCCCCAGTCCATGCAGGGAAAAAAAAACCCTCATGCAGCCCTCAGCACCGTGGAAAGTTAGCCCAGGTCTACATGCTAGCTCCAGGCAGAGGGTCTCATCTGGGCTTGTGTGGTAACCAGTCCCTTGTCTTCATGTCTTCCTTCCTCCCTCACAATTCTCTGTTCAGTTGAAGAGTCCCCAAAGCTTTTCTTCTGCTGAATTGTGACCCAGTAGCAAGAGAGTGGCCTCTGCATTGAATGGAGAGGAACCTGTGTCTCTCCCGTTTTCAGCACATGGGTGGTAGAATTTTTGTCTGGGAACAGGGGTAAACAGATTAGGGTTGCTCTAACTCTGAATGAGGTACATAAAATTAGTTGACAAAGAGCCTTGGGTTGCCTTCTGCTTGTAGAATAATTGAAATATAGTAAATAGTTATGGTAGGTTATTTATAATATGTAGCACTTAGGTCTTTTTTTTTAACACTTTAAACAGTGAATCTACCATGTATTCATCGTAGACTAATGTTTTCTGTGTCTTTGTTGTAATGTGTTTCTTTGGATAAGTGAGAAAACTTTGCCAGTTGGGCTATAAAATGGTCATGAATTTAGTCCCTGGGAAGTGAACATGGAAGTGATAGTATCTGGAGCTTCACATTGATGGGTAAACTGCTGGCTTGGCGTTCTTGTCCTGTTTGTTTTCCCAAGCTGTAGACTCTTATCAGTCAGCAATCAAATGAAATTCAGCAACTGTGAGTTTTGTGTTTTCCTGGAAGTATTTAGTTCTGACTGCCAGACCTGGGTGAAATGATTGCTGTGCGTTGATAAAAAAATCTTCACTTGAGGATGTTTATTGATTTTTTTTTTGAGGAAGAAAGATTGATATGAGAGAGAAACAGCGATTGGTTGCCTCCCATATGTGCCCCGACCAGGGTCTGCCGTGCACAACCCAATGGGGAGTCAAACCCACAGCCTTTCTGGTGTACAGGACAGGGTCCCAACCAACTGAGCCACCTGCCTACAGTCTTAGTATATGCTTAGTATATGCTTAGTATATGCTTAGTATATGCTTTAAAAAATGGGAAGTTTACTAGTTAAGAGAGGAAGGGTTTGCAGTTAACTTCATAAAGTTCCCAGGCTTTTGAAGTCTGGGAACTTTATGTTGAGCCTCTAAGTTGAGCCTCTGAAGGAACACTGGGAGGCCCTTCCTGTTGTTTCTTACCCCTTCATTTATGCTGGGTTGGCCAAACAATCCCTATGGTTTTTTCTGTAATATACACATTTTTTATTTTTACCAAAACTTTATTGATTTGGATTTTTCAATATGTTGGCTCTCTCTTTCTATTGGTTTCTAGTGGATACAAGTCAGGAATGCTGCTAAACATCTTCCAATGCATAAGACAGCCCCAATGCATAGTGTGGAATTATTTGGCCAAAATGTCAGTAGTATCAAGAAACTTCGCAAACCACATTTGACACGTTCTATTAGTCACAGCACCATCTCCATATACTGCACAAATCTTTTATTGCATTTCAGTTGCATTTTTACCTCTTTTGAAGTAGTAAAACACAATACGCTGAAAATATTGTGTACTTTCTTCCCTTCGATATTAAAATGCCTGCACAAAAATTCACCAATTCTTATAAGTATTTTTTAAATGCATGCTGATATGACAGCTGTCATAATACCATCTAACAAAATTTTTTCAAATGAAGTTAAAGACAACTAAGTACTACTAGAGCCATCGTACGGAGAAAAAGAAATGAACTTTCTGGCGAGCCCAATGTAACAAGATACTAAGATGCTCCTAGGAAGTCAGAATATGATTATACCAGATCATTAGCGGTTTTTTGTCCAAGTCTGACTGTCATACATGAGGCTTAAAGTCACTCTCTGAAGATGATTTGGAAACTGACTTTAATGTAAAGGTGATATAATGCAACTTATTAATTTTTTATATATGGCAGTGTTTTTGTGAGCAAGGAAGTAGGTAGAGAACAGAGGTATAGTCATGGTCCCTATCTCGGGCCAACCTGTGGTCTGAGAGTATTTTTTAGAAGCTCGAAAAAGAGGTGAAGAGAGGAGCAGATTTTCTAACTATGAAGGAAGTTAAGGAAAGGAGTGAGATAGAGGTTATGGGCAAGGCAGCCAGTGGAGGTGGAGGGTTTTATGGTCTGTGGGGTGTGACTGAGAGAGAGGGTTGGCTGAGGTTGACTCTGCTAACAGTGCCTCTAGGTGCCAGGGGACATGGTGATCCAGACCTGGTTTGTGACTGTGCTGCTGACGATACTGATGCTTAACTGAGGACTTAGCATGACCAAGCACTTTATATCCTTTCCCACACTTAATCCTCACAATGATCATTTTCAGATGGTAGTTTAGAGGATTAAATAATTTGCCCAGGTTTGTACTGTAAGCACTGGAACTGGCATTTGACACCATGATGCAATATTATACCTTCTAGAGGAAGTCAGAGTTAGTAAAAATAAAGAATAATGGGGCCAGAGAAATATTTCAAAGACAGAAGTCACAAGGATTAGTAACAGATTAGGTATGTGAACTTTAGGAAAAATTACAATTCTGGAGAAAAGGCAAGACGATAGTGCTAGTGAATGGGGTAGGAAGAAAAACAGCAAGGCTCTGATTTGGTCGTGTTTATGGACTCCTCTTCCTAGAAGATAGCCAATAGCATTTTATCAGTGTTAATTTCATCTTTGAGAAAAGAGCTGTCAACATGGAACACAGGTTGGGAACACAGTGCTTTTGTTCCAAACTCTTGTCACATAGGGCTGTTGACTCTAGCAGGAGACTGATACTCATACTACCGTCTTGTCCTCTGATTTGGCTAGTGACATGACTGGTGTCCCATTGCAAGAGTACAGTGACAGGCACTGACCGGCAAGATCCTCCCTGGGAAGGACTCCATTTATTCTGACTACTCCAGATTAGCCCTTGAGAGCCATGAGGAGAGTGAGCTCTTGTTTGAATTAAAACTCAGTGGATGTAGCATTCTGAAAGTGATTGTGCTGGAGCCCCAGGACTCCCAGGCCTGACCCAGTGACATGTAGCTGATAAGATTTCTCACCGACTCAGGAGGAATGCTGGCTGAGTCTTAGGGGTTGTGACTTTGACAGATCTGTCAAGGCCCAAGCCTGCTTGGCACCAGTGCTCCTCCCCATCTCTGTCCATGAATGCTTTTTTGGATTCACTGTGAATCATTAAGGTTTTTAATTCCCTTCATGCAAGCTTCTTATTTTTCTAAGTGAAAAGGGGAACTTCCTCAGTGAAAAATTGACTTGACTGAAAGAAGCCTGTCCTTAGGGGAGAGTGGTAATATTGTGAGCAGTGTGGCGTTGGAGGCAGCTGTCTGGCTGTCCAGAGGTACAGTTGTGCCTTCTGCCCAAAATCATTTCCTCTAGCTGCTTGCTACAAAATCATCAAATGTACTGGTAGCTGCTGGTTAGCTCTAGTTGAAGAAGGAAAAGATACCCCGCCAAATTCCCATGGTCTTTGTATTACATAGAGAAACACTCCCTCTAGAGGAAACATTTTCCTTTACCTGTCTCCTCACCTCCGGCAAAAATTTCCTGTTAGGAAAAGCATCTGAAGCCACCGACTGTCTTCCATAAGAGAGAGTTGGTCGATTATGCTGTCTTGAAAGAATCAGGTATAGGCAGGTGAGTTTTTGTTAGGAGTTGAGGAAAGAGTGAAATTCTGGGAAGAGAAAGTGAAATGCTCTCTGTTAAAAGCTTGAACAAATAGCGGGCATAATTGGTTGAGTATTTGGGTGTGAATGTGTCAGTGAAGTGGTATTTTACATGCGGTTAGTGGGAAGAAAAATGTTAGAAGAATGGTAGATATGTGTTCAAGACAAACACACCACTTCCTTTAAGAGTTTGCCTGTAAACCCCCTTTGCCGATATTACCTGTTTATTTCATTGGCAAGATTCTTCTGGAGAGAGACTGTGTGGGTGAAGACGGTCCTAAAATCCACTCCCTCCATCTTCCTAAGAGGCCCTCTTTATGGTTAACCTACTTTGGGCTAAGTAAAGGGCCAGCCAGCTATTTTTCTCCATTACCTGAGATAGGGTTATAGCTTAGCTCATGTGCTGGGGCCCAGTCATTTGTTCCCTCTGGGCTTGGTGTTGTCCCTGTCTCCAGCTTTACCTCCATTTCACTCACATTAAATCTCAGCAATTTCCTAGCACTCTCAACAGTGTATTTTACTTGAATGACTCCTGTGTGACCAAACTCTTCGGGAGCTGAACACATGGTGGTACCCTTTTATTTGATGTCATAAGATAACCTTTGTCCCCTTTGGACTTGGAGCTTTCAATTGAGCTTATAGCTAATTCCCCAATGAATGTTTCAAGTGAGCAGGGTGTGCATCAGTCCTAGTGTGTGGCTTTTGTGGTCAGAAGACACGATCCCATTATGGTGGCCCCACAGCTGAGATCATAAAAGCATCCCAAGTGTCATTTGGGAGTCACACACCAGGGCTCATATTCTTGTTTGTGTGTGTGTGTGTGGGGGTGGGGGTGGTGGTGGAGGGAGATGGTTAATCTCCTTTCTAAGATTTTGTACCTAGTGATTCCTCATCAGCTTGAATGGTAACGGTAGACTTCCAATTCCTTAACCGTGTTCTCACTCATTAAATTCTTTCTTGTTTAACCTGTGGAAGTGAGAGTGGTTGTGCTGTTTTGTATTGTCTTTGAGCTCATGGCAGGTGGCATTTGGAGCCCTGTGGAGGCTGTCCTTGCGTATTGTTTTCATAAGCTAAATAAGGCACAAAGAATACCACAAGATAGACTTTCCTCTCGAGTAGAAGAGAAAGGGATAGACAGTTTGCAGTTGACGTGTGATTCTTGTTTGCGTGCCCTTTCTTCTGATTGTCTTTTCTTCCCTTCAATCTTGTTTCTTCTTACCTTCCTTTTCCCCATATGAGTTATATATACATTAGTTTTTTTTAAAATTAGGAACAAAATTTATGCCAGTCTTCTGTTGAATTGATTTTAATTTTAACTTTTTCCTAGACTGACTTATTTTTAGAGCCCCTATTAATAAAAGACATCTGTCTTTCTAAAGACAATGAAATTCATATGGGATAGGAGAAATAGAAAAGAATGTTCAGTTGTAGCCTGATATGTGTTAATTCTGTGGCGAGATGGTTAGGTGTTTAAAGACATTTAATCTCTTATCAAGAAGCAACAATTTTATAACAGGCATTTCTGACAGATTCAGTATTGGCAAATATCAAAAGAATTAAAGGCTGTCATTGAAAATTTTAAGTCTGTCCATTTCCTTCTTCCATGTTCATTTCCTCTATCACTTTTCCTTTCTCTTCCTCATTTCTGTAACTTCTCCACACTGACTTAAGTGTTGACGTGTTTCTATTCCTGTTTTGTTTCTCCTTATTTCTTTCTGTAGAGAATGCAGGGCAGCCCTTGACTGGACTTGGTAATTGTATTGAGGTTGCTTTTGTCTGTAGGGAAGAGACCGGCAACAGTCTTCCTAGTATGTCATTATCCATAGGTGAGGAATACCTTTGCATCTTCTCTAAGACAAAAAGAAAACAAAACCAAAAAAAATAGAACTTTGGTAGAGAAAAATGGAGAAATTGGGATAGGCCAAAGTCTGAAGTTACCCAAACACTTCCTTAGCTAGTATCTGTATTAAGAAAAATTCGTCTCTTAGAAGTGAAGAAATTTATGTCTTAAGAAGACAATCAGAGCTAACTAAAATGACAGCTTTTTTCGTATCCTAACCAAGTAATTGTTTCTATTCCCATTAGTTTGATGCATATGAATTTGCTGCTGTTATAGGTCAAAAATAGTTGAATGGGCAGTGATTTCATATGCTTTAACCCAGTCAGTCTGATGAAGGAATGGAGACACAGGGAGGTTAATCAGTTAACCCCACCCCACATTCTGCCCTTGAACCCAGTAGTCAGAGAACTGAGACAAAGCTGCTCTCCCTGCCTCCCTGCCTCCCTCCTTCCTTCCTTCACTCCTTTGTTGTCTTCACCCCCCTCCATCTTATCAAGTTAACAGATATAAAGGAATAAAGGATATCTTTGTAGGAGGGACTGTCTGGAAGTCAAGGTGACTGATATTTTGGGGCAAGAGCAGGCAGCAACTGAAACCCTACCTCCCAACACTAGGACAATAATTACACTAGATTTTGAGACAAGGGTACAATAGAGCTAGCCTCCGCAGAAATGAGTGTATCTAGTCACTGGCCATTTTGTTTGATTGTCTGAGGCACATTGTGTTGTCCTTGAGGAGCATATATTGTACTGTTTTTCATTGCATTCCTGACATGCTTGAAAAAAGGCTGCTACAATCTACCGAAGTTGATTGATGCCGGGAAAGTTTGCTGCCTCTGACAATAGCCTTTGTGCATGAAACACTCCATTGATACTCTTAGAACTCATTACTGCTAACCAAACAGTAGTGGTTTTATTACTGTTCTAATGGAGCCTGGTACTTGGAGGTTGGGTCTTGAGAGGGGGGTAAGGAAGGGTGGGGCAAGGAATGTGGGCTGGAAAAAAGGATCCGTTTTCATCATTAGTGGTGTCCCTCAGAGAGGTTGTCAGGCAGTTTCCAGTAAAACAATGTGATAATCTAGATACAATGTAGGGTTTAATATGCACATGCAAGGATGCACTAAATGAATTATTCCTAGCAGGGAGGAACAGGGCTTTCTCAATGAAGAATCAGCAAGACAGCAGTTTTCTATGGCTTTTTCTAATAAAGTGATTTGCTTTCCTAACAGTACATGCAGGCGAACAAATGAGCTGAGAAAGATAGGGACAGAGATGCACACAGGACCCTGCCGGACTTGGCAGCTCCTCATTATGGGCACGAAGACAGACCCACGTGATGGCTTCTACCCTTGTTCATGTTTGTTGTGATGTACTGGCGTCTTTCCCTCCTCGCCTCCCTCCCTAGGCTTTTATCTGTTCTTTTAATGGAGTAGTTCATCCATTTACCTTTTATGTGATTACTGATGTATTTGTGTTATCTACCATTTTACAACTTATTTTCAGTTTGATCTGCCTGTTTTATGTTCTTCTCCTTCTTGACTTCTTTTGGGTTAAGCAAAAAGTCATTCCATTTTTTCCTGTTTATTGACTTGTTAATTCTTTACCTCTTCTCTTAGTGGTTATCCCAGAGGCTACAGGGCACATCCCTGACTTATAGTCTAATAAAGACTCTTCCTTTTACGTCTTCGTTTTTGAAAAAGTTCAGGTTCTTAATCCCGGTGGCAGTGGAAAGATTTTGTCCTTATTCCCTGCATAAGTCCATCTCACATTCTCATTTATTGAAATTGCTTGTAAATTTCATCAAAGCTATTGCCCAGTGCACTTGCCCTGGGAGGTGCTCCAGTAGGACGTGGACGTCCCCTACTGCATAGAAAATAGAGTCAGTAATATTGCAATAGCTATGTATGGTGCCAGGTGGGTACCAGAAGTATCAGGGAGACCACTTTGTAAAGTCTATGATTGTCTAACCACTATGCTGTACACCCGAAACTAATACAAAATAATATTGAATGTAAACTAATTGAAAAAAAAAAAAGTGGACATCCTCACTGCTGAGCTGTTGACTGTAAAATAAAATACGGGAACTTTGTAGTATCCCCCTGAGCTTGTCAGCTTTTCCCCAGCAAGGGCTTTCCTATCCACAGTGCCTCAAGATTTGGCTCACAGTGGGCTGTCAGTTGAGATTTGAATGACTAGGCTCAACTGAACCAGATGCCAGGCCTTAGAGTCAGGGGGCAACCTGGAGGATTGTAACCCCTGTAGGCAAGCTCTAATCTTTAAAACTACCAGCTTCTACCAGTCTCTTCTGGTTGTTTCAGGTGAATCAGGGTTGTTCTGTACTTTTATCTCTAAAGTTACTCTGCTTAACAGCATATGCCCTCATTAACTTTCAGCCGTACTCACTCCCTGGTTGCTACCTCTAATGCTTTTACACTAATTTAATAAAGTTACCGAGCCCCTGAGTATCTGGTAACCACAATTGTATTTCAGGGGATGTGAGCAGTATGAATGGAAATAATGTATGGAAACATCCTTGAATTTGTCTTTGAGTTGTTGAACGTTGTGTGCCTGAAGTAGGTAAAATAGGATAAAACCCCAGTATGAAGTATCTTAACACAGAGTCATCTATGACCTAGGTCACTAATATTTAGGTCGTTTTAAGCTGTGACGAAGGAAAGCTACAGCAGAGGAATGAACCACGTTTCCCAGTGGCAGTGTTACGTCAGTTCTGTTTTGTCGTTTTTTTAAAATAACCTCGGAGATTTACCATGTTCATGTGAACATGCACTTCTCAGTGATGCAGGAGCTTTTCGGATCATTCAGGTTCATTGTTTAGAGATGACACATCTGTGACAAACCAGGTCGGATTTGTCAAGATCCAAGTTCATCATCCAGTTCTGTCCGTTTTTTGAGTTCCTGCGGGTAAGCTATACCACCTTTTTCAGTCTTATCTGTGCAGTAGGGGTAATACCATTAAGCTTATTTCACAGATTTGTTGTAGGGCTCAATTTGTACATTGGTTTCTAAAAGTGTTTTTGAAACTGTGAGTCATTCTTTAAATTGATTGGTACATTCTCTTCACTCTCACTAAGTGTTTTCTGTTTGGGCAACTTAGAACGTAGGCACACCTCAGGCAGAGCTTGCTAACACATTTATTTTTGAGGTGGGTAGTCGAACGTTGAAACCACTAGCTAATACTGAGTTCAAGAGAATCTTTTCCCCACTTTTCACTGTGCTGTACTTGATACCTACTCCAGGGACATTAAGTTTGTTCAGCGCAGTCAGTTTGGGGCTATGTGGTATGTGGAGGTCAGAGGGGAGAGAGTGCTGCTGTAAGTGTTGTCAACCCTCTGAAAACAGTTTTCTCAAGATAAATTAGCAAGAAGTTGTTGCCTTAAACCAAAGGCACATGTTGCCGTGAACTGACTCTTCAGCCGAATATTTACCGCAGCTTCTTCTGCCCGAGTGACTGTGGTCACCAGGGGCAACGATAGCAATGGTCTTTATCCAGACAAGTGCAAGACCTGAATTCAGATGCCCTTTCCCAGGGCCGCCAGCTGGTCTGAAGTTTGGTGTGCAGCAAATGGATGCGCTCAGCTTCACTGGGTCTTGGGAAAACCATGTTTACTGGAGCATCTGCTAAGCACGGATGGAGGAAGGTGTTTCAAAATTACAAAACTACTACGTGACAGACTAGCAGTGGAGGGATAGCTGTATAGCGATCCCTCTTGGTACCCAGGGGCACTGTTGAAATGGTCTCCTAGACCCTAGGAGCAGAGGCAGAGCTGTTCAGTTGTTGGGTTACCTGTGAGAGCTGGGGGAGGGTGGTGGAGGATAAAAGGACATCTCTCGGGACAGAGCAGGGGTTTGGTACTTACCGTATTTCTGAAATTGAATTTGAGGAGTGATGGCTCGCTTCTTGTCTCAAGGCAAGCTCAGTCGGTGGTGATGGTAACCAGTAGGTAGTGACTAGTGTTTAGTCCTCAACTTTCATGAAGAACAAACCCATTTTCTAATGTGTATATGAAACTGCACTGTTATTCAGCCTTCACAGTGGAGGACTGGCTAGATGGTTGGCAGAGCTTCCAACAAAATCCCATAGTTTCTTTTTCAAAATTTATTTATTCATTTTTGGTTGTTAAATATTTTTTAATGATTTTTATTGTATTTTTTCCATTACTGTTTAGTCCTCTTATACCCACCTCACCCCAGCAATCACCATACTGTTGTACATGTCCGTGAGTTCTTTTTTCTTTTTGCTCGATCCTTCCATCCCTACACTGGCCCCACTCCACTTAGCTGTCATCTTGCTCTCTGTGAGTCTGTCCTATTTTGCTTGTTAGTTCAGTTTGTTCATTAGATTCCACATGTGAGTGAGATCATACGGTATTTGTCTTTCTTCGACTGGCTTTATTTCACTTACCATAATGTTCTCCAGCTCCACTGATACAGCCGAATAGGATTCCTACAGCCGAGTAGGATTCCACTGTGTGAAGGTCCCATAGTTGTTTTTTCCACTCACCTACTGATGGACACTTGGGCTGCTTCCATATCTTGGCAGTTACAAATAACGTTGCAATGAATGCAGGGTGCTTATGTTCTTTTGAATTAATGTTTTGGGTTCCTTTGGATATATACCTACAAGTGGGACTACTGGGTCAAAAGGCAGATTCATTTTTAATTTTTTGAAAATTTCTCCATTCTGCTTTTTGAAAATTTCTCCATTCTGCTTTTCACAGTGGCTGCTCCAATCTGCATTCCCACCAACAGTGCAAAAGGGTTTCCTTTTCTCCACATCCTCACCAGCACTTATTGTTGATTTATTGATGATAGCCATTCTGACAGGTGTGAGATGGTTTCTTATTGTGGTTTTAATGTTCATTTCTCTGATGATTAGTGATGTTGAACATCCTTTCATATGTCTGTTGGCCATTTGTATGTCCTCCTTGGAGAAGTGTCTGTTCAGGTCCTTTATCCATTTTTTAATTGGGTTGTTTGGGTTTTTTTGGTGCTAAGTTTTGTAAGTATTTTATACATTTTAGATATTAACCCCTTACCAGATGTATCAGGGAATTTGTTTTCCCATTCTGTGGGTTATTTTTTTATTTTGTTGATGTTTTCCTTTGCTATGTAAAAAACTTTAGTTTGATCTAGTCCCATTTGTTTATTTTTTCTTTAGTTTCCCCTGCCTTGGGAGATATATTTGGTAATATTACTATGAGCAATGTCCGAGATTTTGCTTATGTTTTCTTCTATGACTTTTATGGTTTCAGGACTAACATTTAAGTAGTTAATCAATTTCAAATTTATTCTTCTGTGTGGTGTAAGAAGGTGGTCTAGTTTCATTTTTCTGCACCTGTCTGTCCAATTTTCTCAACATTGTTTATTTGATAAACTTTATTGAAAGCCCATTGTATGTGCTTGCTTCTTCTGTTGATTATTAATTGACTTTAAAGGTATGGGTTTATTTGTGGGCTCTCTATTATGTTCCATTGATCTATGTGTCTTTCTTGTGCTAGTATTATGGTATTTTGATTATTGTGGTGTTATTTTTTGATATTAGGTAGCATGATTCCTCCTTTTTTTTTTCTTTCTCAGGATCGCTGTTGCTCTGCGGGGCCTTTTGTGGTTTCATGTACATTTTTGAAATATTTGTTCTAGTTTTGTGAAATTATGACATTGGAATCTTGATAGGAATTGCATTGACTCTATAGATTGCTTTGGGTAGTGTGGACATTTTAATGATGTTGATTCTTCCTATCCATGAACATGGTATGTGCTTCCACTTATTTCTATCTTTTTCTATTTCTTTCTTCAGTGTCTTATAATTTTCCAAATACAGATCTTTTAAATCCTTGGTTAGGTTTATTCCTAGGTATTTTATTATTTTTGAAGTAATTGTGAATGAGATTGTTTTTTAACCTCCCTTTCTGTTAGTTCATTATTGGTATATAACAATGCAACTGTTTTCTGGACATTTATTTTTGTATCCTGGTACTTTGCTGAATTCATTTATCTGTTCTAGTAGTTTCTTGGTGCAATCTTTGGGGTTCTCTATTTACAGTTTTATATCATCTGCAATTAATGACAATTTTACTTTTTCCTTTCTAATTCAGATGCCTTTTATTTCTTCTTGTCTGATTGCTGTGATCTCCTTTTTGACCAATTCATTTTTTAATAACATGTTATTTAGCTTTCATGTCTTTGCATGTTTTTCAGTGTTATTGTGTTTGTTTTCTAGTTTCATAGCATGTGGTCAGAGAAGATATTTGCTACGATTTAAATCTTCCTAAGTTTTCTGAGACTTGTTTTGTGTTCTGGCATGTGGTTAATCCTAGAAAATGTTCCATGTGCACTTGAAAAGTATGTATATTCTGCTGCTTTGTGGTACAGTGCTCTGAAGATATCAATGAAATCCATTTTATTCAAGGTGTCGTATAAGGCTGCTGTCTCCTTATTGATTTTCTGTCTGTAAGACCTATCCATTGAAGTCAATGGCATGTTAAAATCCCTGGCTATGACTGCATTTCTGTAAGTCTTTCCCTTTATGTCCATCAAGGCTTACTTTCCGTATTTAGGTGATCCTATGTTGGGTATGTAAATGTTTACTAGGGTTATACCCGCTTGTTGGATTGTTCCCTGTTATTATGTAGGGTCCTTTGTCTCTCACTATAGACTTGGTTTTTAAGACTGTTTTGTCAGATACAAGTACTGCTACCCTAGCTTTTTTTTTCTTTCCATTTTCATGAAATATCTTTTTCCATCCTTTTGGTTTTAGTCTGTGTATCTTTCAATTTGGAGGCAGAATGTGTTCTTATTCATTCAGCTACCTCTGTTTTTTGGTCAGAGCTCTTAAGCCATTTACATTTAAGGTAACGATTATTAATATATATTTAGTGCCATTTTATTGTTAGACTGTTTTCCTCTTTTTTTTCTTTTTAAAGCAAGCCCTTTAACATTTGTTGCAGTACTAGTTTGCTGTTAACAAATTCCTTTAGCTTTTTCTTGTCTTGGAAGCTCCTTATTTCTCTATCAATTTTAAATGATAGCCTTGCTGGGTAAAGTAGCCTTGGTTGTAGGTCCTTGCTTTTCATCACCTTGAATATTTCATGCTATTCCTTTCTGGCTTAAAATGTTTCTGTTGAGAAATCAGATTACAGTTTAATTGGAATTCCCTTGCAGGTAACTACAAACCTACCTTTTCTCTTGCAGTTTTAGGATTCTCTCATTGTCTTTAAGCCTTGTCATTTTAATTATGATGTGTCTTGGTCAAGGCCTCTTTGTGTCTAACTTATTTGAGACTCTCTGAGCTTTCTGGACTTGTGTATCTTTTTTTCTTCACCAGACTGGGGAAGTTTTTGTTCATTATTTCTCCAAATAGTTCCTCAGTCCCTTGCTCACTCTCTTCTCCTTCTGGTATTCCATGATGCAGATATTGTTATGCTTCATGTTGTCCAAAGTGTTCCTTAAGCTCTCCTCATTTTTTAAAATTCTTTTTTCTTTTTACTGCTCTGCCTCTGTGTTTTTCCCTACCTAGTCTTCCAAATCACTGATTCGATCCTCTGCTTCATCTAACCTACTGTTTATTCCTTCCAGTGAATTATTCATTTTGGATATTGCATTCTTTATTTTTGACTGATCTTTCTTTTATAGTTTCCGTGTCTTTTTTTTTCATGCTCTTGAGTATCCTTATAATTATTACTCTAAACTCTCTGTCTGTTAAATTGCTTGTCTCTATTTCATGTAGTTCTTCTACTGGGAAGTTTTCTTGATCTTTTGTTTGGGGTCTACTCTTTGGCTTCCCATTTTGGTTGCTTCTTTGTATTTTTTTTCTTAGTTGTTAACTGATCAGTAATATAGCCTCAAGCTATAATCTGGAAGATGATTTCATTGAAGTCAGAGCCCCCCACTATGACTATTTCTGTCAATTTCTCCCTTTATGTCCAGCAATCTCTCCTTTTATGTCCATCAAGATCTCAGAGTTTCTCAAACAACTGAGGTAAAATACCAAAGTTGTAATCAAGTGTTTCAGGTGTGACTTCTTCCCCTCAACCAGCCACATCATTTACAAATGATGCTTTGCAACAGGCATTGCAGTTGGAAGTAAGCACCTGAATTCATAGTTTCCTGTGCTGATTTCCAGCCAAACCAACACCATGGCACATCTTTGATTTGTAGGAGACTTTCAATAAGATTAGATTTTAATTGGTATATTTAACTTAATTTTACCTTACTAGGTTAAATTTTAGTTTCCCAAGAGTTACAGCCAAGCCATGGAAATGTGAGTCAAGTAAAGTAGTAGAATGAAAAAAATCTAACACAACAAATACTAAAATCTACGAGTTGTGTATCAGCTAATTAAAGCAGTCTTCAGTGTTAGTGTATGTAAATGTTTCATGGGTCCAGAAAAATGTTCCCAGTGTCTTCCAGATTGTCAGCCAGCTTCCAAGGGGACTTGAAATAATGAGATTTGATTTGGATCTTTGTAGATATGGGTAGTCAGTCCTTAATGATTCAGATATTGGTTGTGCTCTGTGGGTATCTGCAGTGAATTATAGTTCTGGGTTGACTTCCACATTGCCACTTACCATCTCATTAGGGAACACAAAGTCGCTTGAGCAAACCTAAGGTAGCAAAGACACACAGACAGTGTGCCAGATTCCTTAAGCTAAATAGAAAATATGGGAGTTCTTTGTTCACCCAGATGATTCATGCCCTTCTTATGCCTCTCAGGGGCCAGTGGTTGAGAGGTGACTGATGTTTGTATTGAACTTGTGCTTGAAATCTCCAGGTAAGAAACTTCATGGTTCTGCCTTAACCAGCAGAGTTCGGCAGTTCTTTGAAGGTTATTGTCACACACAGAGAAAACTCCTTGGCTTTCTGTGACCTGAATCTGCTCACTGGTTAGACTGTTAGGGCAGCAAACAGCCTTGCTTTTGGTCAGTGTGCTGTCCTGAGAGGTGGGGCCAAGAGGGTGTTAGACAACAGTGTGGGCACTGGGACTGTTGGATGTGCCTACGCAAAAGTGTTCTTGTGATCTGTTCACATATGGCCTACGTAGCCAGGGCCTTGAGGCATGGGACTGAGAGGCTGGCTTTCAAGGCAGAAGATTAGATGGGAAGAAATATGCCAGCACATGCTGTACCACCTCCTTTGCTCTGCTCCCGTCTACGTTTGCTGTCCTGACATAGAGCCTCCCCTTCCATGTGCCCTGTTGATCAGTGCTAGAATCTCACTGAACTTGAACTGTTCTTTTGACTGACCTGCCCTGTCTGTTTCTTTGTGCACCAGCGACAGTGTGAATAAATGAACTGACTTTTAAAATAATAACAGCTCTTGTGGAACAGTTGGAACCTAGAAAAATCATCCATTATTCTATTGCCTTTTATTTGGTAGTTTTCTTTCCTCGTCATTTTTGTACATATAAATTTTTGCCACTTTTTTTTACTGTGGTAATATATACAGAGGATAAATTTGACCGTTTTAACCATTTTTAGGTATGCGATTTAGTGGCATTTAGTATATTCACATTGTTGTGCAATTATCACCATTATCCATCTCAAACTGAAACTTTCTACCTATTAAATAATAACTCTCTACCTCACCCCGACTCCTCTCAGTCCCTGGAAACCTGAATTCCACTTCTCAGCCTCTATGAATTTGCCTGTTCTAGGCTCCTCATATCAGTAGAATCATACGATATTTGTCCTTTTGTGACTACCTAATTTCACTTGTCATAATGTCTTCACAGTTCATCCATGTTGTAGCATGGATCAGGGTATTATTCTCTTTTATGGCTCAGTGATATTCCATTGTGTGTGTGTGTGTACCACACGCTTATGCATTCCTCTGTGGGTAGGCATTGGATTGTTTCTGCATTTTAGCTATTGGGAATAATGCTGCTGTAAGCATGGGTGTACAGGTGTGTGCTTTCCTGCCTTCAGTTCTTTGGGGTATATAACTAGGGGAGGAATTGCTGGATCCCAAGGTAATTCTATGTTTAACTTTCCACAGAGGCTGCACCATTTTATACTCTTTTATCAACAATGGACGAGGGTTCCTGTATCTGTACATTCTTGCCAACACTTGTTATTTTCTTTCTTCCTCTTTTTTTTATAATAGTCATCCTGATGGACGTGAAGTGGTAATCATTGTGATTTTGATTTGCATGTGTGCGTAGATTTTAAAAATGTTTAAACAGAGCATGCATGTCATTTAGCATCCACACAGTTAATATTTTATTATGCGCTCTTTTGCCTTCAAAACAACTATTTTTTTTAAAATCCTCACCTGAGGATATGTCTAGTGGGAGAGAGAGGGAGAGGGAGAGAGAAAGAAACAAACATCGATGTGAGAAACATTGATCGATTGCCTCCTGTACGCGCCCCAACCAGGGGTCAAACCCGCACCCTTCTGTTGTATGAGATGACGCCTCGACCAACTGAGCCACCTGGCCAAGATATGACTATTTTTAATTGTATCTTTCTGGAATCCACGTTGAGGTTACCAGTTCTCTGAAGAAGTAGAGTTTGAGCCAAGAATGCAAATGTGGCTGTAGCTGCAGAAAAGAAACGGACAGAGTCAAATGGTGTGTAGATGCCCCTGAGGAAATCCCGAGGGGAACGTGGAAGGCTTTCTTGGACCATTTAGGTAGTGCTCTGAGGAGCTTTATGAGTGAACGCATGCACTGGGTGCTGCAGAACATAGGAGGGAGTCCAGTTGTAACAGGCAGGTTCCTGGTGAGACAAAATGGATTAGACCAGGGCCTTGTCAAACAGCAGACACGGAGCAGAAGCATCCAACTTACTATTCTTTCCCTAAGGCCAAGAGCCTTTTTAGTACTTTGGGAAAACTTTGAAAGGGTAGAGAAAACTCAAGAATAATTTAAAAACTTGTCCCCTGCAGGCCCGTTTGTTCAATGCCCTGTTATATCAAAAGGCTAAGGTAGTGATTAAGCAAAGCTTTTGAAAAAGAATCTTAAAATACTCCATTAGGAGAGATGACAGGGTATGGTTACTAAACACCAGGGTGTTTGAAAGAGAACAGTGAGGCAAAAATGAGTGCTTTGTGCGAAGACCAATTTGGTCACCTAAAATTATAGAAACGTTCAGAAGATACAGAGAATGCTTGTAAGCAAAATGGAACTCTTTGTAGGTCTGAGCTTAAAAATATTTTTTAATAGAGCTTCATTTGTAAGCAGGATTTCTAAGACTAAAGTTGAATGTTCTTAAAATGCCAGTAGGAAAATACGTACACCTCTTTGCTACTATGTTTTTTTTTTTAACCTGTAATTTTTGGCAAGAAGCCTTATTATGAGTATTATCTGAAAGAGCCAGCCCTTAATCAGGTCCCTCTCAGAGAATGGCTATTTGTCCTACTAGTTGACCAGGATCTCACTTGACACTGGGCCATTGGGCATCACTGGCAAGTTCATCTGGGTTTCTGGTAGGAGCTGAGAAGCCACCTCTGAGTTGCATCGTTATCCCAGTTGGCTACGTGAAGATTCGCAGCCTAGAGCAGAGAGGGATGAATTGAGCGGGCTGAGGGACTAATATTTCCGTGTCTGTGAAATTCACCTCTGTGGCGGGTTGCAGTGGACAGTGCCTCTGTAAAGGCACTTGGAAATGCACTGGTGGAGAGAACTTGACCAGGTTCCAGCTCAGCTGTAGGGGTAGCATGAGATTGAGCACAGTACTAGGAACAGAAGACCTGGGTTCCAGACTCGGTTTTGCCTGTTTTTAGTCTGAGACAGTGTTGGGTAGCTTAATCTTTCTGCAAGGTTTGCTGGCAACTGTTGCCTGCAGCATGTATGCAGGAACATTTTGCGGATTATAGAAGACTGCAAGCGTTGTTATTAGTAAGTCAAATAGTAAAACTGAAATGAAAGAATAACTCTTCTGCCCTGCCCCATTGCTCATTTCCTCTTTGGCATTACTTAGGATTCTCTTGTTAGCCGGTGCAAAGCTCCCATTAAAGTCTTTGGCTCTGAAGATGACAGCATTGAATGAATGACTTCAGAGTTCAAAAAAATAAATTATTAGCTTATTATGGACCGTATGGTGGTTTGCCTAATCCCAAAGCCAATAATGTGAGGTACTTGAGTCAACCACAAATTAATTTTCTTCTTTTTCCTGTGGCAGTGTTAAGGTTGCAGGTGCAGCATAAGAACCACTGCTTTGTGATGGTGTTTCTGGATGTTTAATAATGTGCAGCCACATTGGGACAAGAAAATCAGTGCTAATGTGTCCAGGGAAAATCAGGTTCAATTCTGAAATGTAAGTGTCCACTCACAGCCCCTGCAAAGGCAGAATGCAGGAGTAACCTCTTACCTTGTGAAATCTATAAGCATGGCCAACAGTGGTTAATTGGTACACTCAGTCTCCCTAAACTTTTTTTTAAATCCTTCCCAAGGACATTTTTTAATTGCTTTTAGAAAGAGAGCCAGGGAAAGGGAGGAGAAAGAGTCGGGGAAAGAGAAGGGGAGAGTGAGGGAGAACGAGCAACATCATTGGGTCCCCTCCATATGTCCCCAACCAGGGATCAGACCTGCAAACTTTCGGTATGCGGCATGACACTCCAACCAACCGAGCCACACTGGCCAGGGTGGCCTCCCTAAGTGCCTTCTCTTTCTCATACGGTTTTCTCCAGTGCTTATCAAAGGGCCCTTAGTTTGCCTAGAAACTTCTAGACGTGGAAGAGGACTCAATTCTGTTGTCCGCATAGTTTCCTGTTTCTGAATCTCAGCCACCACCGTGGAGCTCATTTCCTTTTGTGCTGAATACAGTGGAGTGAGTGCACAGTTGTGACTGGGGGTTGGTGTTAAAGGAAGAGTGTCAGTGTGGGTAAATGACACGTTGAGTTGCCTTGTTGTTTTTGCATGTTGGTATCTTCGTGCCTATTTTCTTGTTTGTGTAGAATCATACAGTGTAACTGCTGTTAGTGTTCTGTGGTTGAGTGCTTACCCTGTGCCAGACAGTAGGTGCTCAATGTTTATCTCCAATCCTTAGTTGTCCTTACAAGACAGGTGGTTTTGTTGATGAGGAACCTGGCTCAGATAGGAAGCTCTCCTAGGCCACGCAGGCTGTGCTTGACATCACCGTTGCAAATCTCAGAGGACCTGAGTGGGTGAGGTCGCACGGTGCTGCCTCCTGTTTTTAGGGGAATAGGTGTAAGAAATTTAGGGGCAGTACTTTTCCTGGCGAGTCATGGTCACCAGGTGCTGGAAGTTTTGTGTTTGTGTGAAACAGCCTTCCCAGAAGCTGAAAACTGCCCAGGAATTCTCTTGTGCTGAGGTTTTTGCCAGTTAAGTCACGGACACCCAGTGTGAGGAGGCCCCGTGTTCGTGGTGCCTTGGGAAGAGGCTCCAGGAATATCAGTGTGCATCCTGGACTTTGATCCCCACTGACTCTAGGATTTTGGTTTCCGTTATTATAACTACATAGTTGATTTTGTTCAGCGATGTGGGGTTGTTTCAATTGTTTGTTTTGTAAACTGCTTTATTAAAGCATAATTACCATGTCATAAAATCTATTCCTTTTAAAACGTAGATGTGAATGATTTTTACTGGATTTACAGCATTGTGCTGCTACCACCACAATCTAGTTTTAGAACATTTCTCTTGACCCCTAAAGAAACTTTGCTCCGGTTGTGTAGGTTTTTAGCTTCTTTTTTACAGTACCCTCCTCTGAGTGCTATCAGGTTTTCTAACTGGCTGTGAAGAGGAGAAACCAATTTTTAAATCTACTGTTTAATTTTATCAAGCCCTTAGTATAGAATGTAGCACTCACACCTGTCAGGCACTGTTCTAAGTGCTTTGTGAAGATTAACTCAGTTAATTCATGGATCCCTCTTTCTTTCTTACAACATAACATCTTTCTTCAAAAGGTGATTAAAACTTTCAAAGTAATACGTGGAGCGAAATACTTCAAAAGAGTAGAAGATGAAAAAAATAAGACTTCTGCCCTTCAAAGTGTTTTCAAAATGGCCAGTCTCACTCCCCAGCATTACCCTTCCAGGTAACCTCAGAACTTTTCTTTGTAAATCCTTCTGAAGTGGGGTGTGTGTTTAGGCAGGCCCCCCCTGGGGTTCTCTGTGGGAGACTATGTCTCCCCTGGAGTTGTGGTGAAAACCCCTGGCCATGTGTGGTTGCCCTGTGTGCGGAGAAGTATACACTACCTTTAAAAGAAAACAAAACAGGATTATACTCAATGTACCTTGCGATCCTTTGCCTTTTTCACTTAACGGTACAGGATGCAAGCTTTGCCATATTGCCAGATTACCAAAAGACCTTTAAAAGGTAGAACCACTTCACACTGAGAACCGGGTGTGAGAGCACCTGTCTCCGCCCCACCCCGTTCTTGCCAACGTTGCATTTTATTAAATTCGAAATGTTTGCCCATTGCGTGGTAAAATACTCATTCCAAAAATGTTTGAAGTGACTCTTTCGTGCCAGGCTCTGTGCGCTCGGTTGGACAACACAGTAAAGCAGAGGCGGGATTCCTGCTGTCAGAAGTTACAGTTTCATTGGAGGGAGGGACAGAAAAGGAAAGAAATCACAATTTGTAATTTGTGTATAAATTTGTCACGGAAACAAAGGGGCAATTGTAATAATCTGTTATGCTTTCATTTAAAGTTCACCATACCACAGAAATATGCCTCATTTCTGCTTAAGTTGCCACAGTGTATTCTTTCTTATTTGTTACATATTTTTCATTTGATTTCTTCTGTTTTCTCAGTAATCTTATCTCTATAAAGAGCTGTTTCCGTTCAGTCTAGATGTATCGAATCTACCGTAGATACCAACGCTTTGGAGACTCTTCCCAAAACTTTTCTGAAATTATACCATTTTTATTCCTTTTTAAGGGGCTACTATACTTTGGAAGGTGAGAAGTTTCTAGTAATTTGAAACTAGTGTATAGAACACTCTGTGTTTTAACTAGACGGTGTTTTATAATTTTGTAACATGGCTATTGTTCTTAAATAATTAGTGACTTTGGATGGAAATGGGTCAAGTTGTTGGGTAGGAAGTGTTACTAGTTATTAAAATATGTCCATGCTGTTTTTCTGGTCTGTTTGTCTAGAGGTTTGGGGAACGTTGTTGCATGACAGTGTTTGAAGCTAAAGGCAGCAGTGCAGTATCCATCCTGTCCCTACCTTCCGTGGTGGTTAAACACCTTCTCCTGTATTGGAGTCTGGTGGGGGCCTGCTGTGAGGACTGGGTGTGAGTTGGTGATATCATCCTGCCTCTAGCCATTTTTTTCTATATCCTTTTAGGGATAGAGGCTTTTTTGAAATTTCCAGGGAGAAAGCCTAAAAGCTTAATATTTCAATTTGCCAGCTATTGCTGACTTGCGGTCAAAAACTGTTGCCAAATGTAGTATTTCTTGACCGATCCCATAGGTGACCCACTTCTCTTCTTTCCCTCCTCAGGTGTTTTTGTGGTGCCTGTCTTCAGCTTATCTTCAGTTTTGGTGGAATTGGCTTTCATTTTTAATGTCTAAGTTTTAAATTGACCTTCAGATTTGTGCCTGAATTGACACAGTGTGACAGGAATCTAAGATTTGAATTCGCTCCCGAGGGCCATGAATGTTACAGTAAGCAGGTTAATGTTTCCTTCTCTGTAAAATGAAGATGATGGCCTAAATAATGTCCGTCTTTTTAATTCAGCTCAACAATCCCATGCATCTGTTGCAACCACGTGTCTGTTATGAATCCTTAAAAAATGTAGCAGCACGTGTGTGCTGTGAGCGGTGGATTTGTGTACTACTGGTTTTATCAAATGAAGACCCATCCTTTCACAGGCAGAGTAAAGTGGCCTTCGTTTTCCATGTGGAAGTTGAGAGGTCGTAATCTGCCTGGGTTTAAGAAATGTGTTCTTCCCTGTCTGGCGTAGCTCAGTGGATTGAGCGCAGGCCTGCAAACCAGAGGATCGCAGTTCGATTCCCAGTCAGGGCACATGCCTGGGTTGTGGGCCAGTTCCCAGCCGGGAATGCATGAGAGGCAACCATACATTGATGTTTCTCCCCCGCTCTTCTTTCCTTTCCTCCCCCCTCTAAAGATGAATGAATAAAAATCTAAAAAAAATTTTTTTGAAAAAGGAAATGTGTTCTCATATTAGTCAGCTTTTGAATTCGGACTCGTGCGATTCTGTGTTCCGTGGCGAACAGCACCTACTTGCCAACCTGTACTCGTGTGCACACTCACTCTTTGCTTTAAATGAACGCTGTGTCCAGTGTGTTTTACTCAAGTCAGTCAGTTGGGACCAAAGTGAAATAGTGTTTCCCGATAGCCTCCGGAAGGCTTCAAGCCCAGGCCTGCGTGGGAGGAGGGCGACAGGAACTTGGAGCAGCAAGACCATGTCTGCATCCCTGTGTTCAGCTCTGTTAGTTCCATATCTTTGTTCAAAGGTTCAATTCAGGATTTATTTCAACAAATCCTGGCATTACAAAACCTCAACTTCTTAATCATCGATGGTTAAAATGGACCTTCAAATGCATCTCCCAGACTGCCTTGCACCTGTTTTGAGTGACTATGTTTTGCTTTACAAAGGGCAGAGTGACTTCTGGGGCCGAATGCTTGGCTAATTTTTTTTTCCTGCTTTCTATAGGGATCTGGAAATTGGTGGCTCTTTTTTTGGTCATTTATTACTTTCTTCATCACAGGAAGAAAAAAGATCACTTTAGGAACCATTGCTTTAAATCATCTTCTTCGAATATTAGTTTTCTGTTGCTTCATCCAGAAATGGAAAAAACTGTTTCCTACTCTTAAACTCATTATAAGGTTAATCGAGATAATGGTGTGAAAACTTTGAAAATTATATTTAAGAGAAATTGAGTGAAGCTAGGCGGACTTCCCACTGCCTCAGGAACCGAAGGTGTAGAGTGTGTCCTGTCTGCCAGCCCCTTGCAGGTGCACAGTCAGTCCAAGACGTTAGGCTCTCCGCAGATGGGCGAGGATTACTTTCTTTAAGGGTCACGTTGCCAGAGGAAACACCCCATTCTAGCTGCCACGGTAACTGAGCAACGTGTTTTTGAAACCAATGTGATTTTCGGTTAGTCATTTAAGCATAAAATATACCATTTTTAGGTTCAAATATGATCGTTTGTGTTACCAGTATGTGAAATTTGGAGTACCTGGGCTAAACAGATGAAAGTAATGTGCCATGTGCATATTTTAAAGATTAAATAGGACAATTTCAAATCTGAGAAGTATTCCGAATATTTTTGAGAGAAGATTCTCTTTCACTCATTGTATGGAATTATAAAATATGATTTATGCTCTTGTTTGTTAAATTTTTGAGTAGTATCTGTGTAAAAGAAAAATGGGGTCCTCGTATGTTGAATGTTTTTTCCTCATAAAAAGGAACAAGTGGCTGCGGATTTTAAAGTGTCTCAGATAATTCAGTCTTCATCTCTGCTCTACTTTCATTCTGGCGATGCCTGCGCTGATGGAGCTTCTTAAAGCTTGACATCATGATTGAATCATTCTGATTTTGCAATAATTCAAAGCGAAGCGGAAGCATCGTGAAAGAATCATGCCAGTTTTCTTAAGGGCTGACACACCCATCTTGGTTTAGAGTATTGTTATAAAGATGCACCAGGAAATACACATGCGCACACACACACAATCCAGAGAGACATCTGAAGGGACTTGGCTGCCTCTTGTCCTCTTCCTATCTCCTCCCTTTGTTTTCCAGATGCATCAGCGGATGGCTGTTCAAAGCTCTAAGTATGTACCTTGCGTGACCTTTAGCCTGGAGAAAGGCACATCTCTTCTGAGGGTAGACTTCCAGACCATCTCGAGTAGATTTTTCTCTGTTGTCATAAATAAATTAAAGTCTTTGCATGTTCCTTCTGAGATTTAAATAGCGTAGCCTTTTTTGGGATTTAACAAATTTAAAGATAAATGCAACAAACCTGGACAACTCTCCATGGTAGTTCCTGAGTCCTGTGATGTGAGAGAATGTAGGAGAACTTTCAGTAGACTTCTGCTGAGGGCTGGCTTTGAAAGAACTTTTCAGACGCATGGCAGACAAGACATTGTCTTTGGAGTCGGGCAGACCGAGGTTTGAATTCAGCCTTGGCTGTGTACTAGCAGAGTTTACCTCATGGAGCTCTTAGCATTTAATGAGGTTCTACATATATGCATCCCAGAACTGAGCTTGGACCTCACAGGTGCTTGATAAGTCATGGGTCACTAAGTTTCTTATCATAGGAGCTCATTCAGAAATCTGTGTATTGAAGGACAGGAGGTTCGGGAACTAATTAAGGAAAGAGAAGTTGTGTGGGGCCAAGCAGAGAATCAGAAAGATTCATGTGGATAATTTTATTAGCTTCTTAATCATCTATATAATTCATTCACTGGCTGCTTTTAAATATTGTGACATAAACAGAATGCAGGTTGTCTTAAAGAAGTGGCATGTCCTCATTTGTGACAGCTCATGTTATGGGAAAGTCACGTGGGATGTTGTGTGTGTCCACAGACCAAAAGACCAAAGGACAGGTAGAGGAGAGGGATGTGGTTATTCTGGAGGACAGAGAATAACCCAACTTCTTCTTCCCACCTCAAGACTATGGGGTTAACTTGAGAATGAGGAGTCTTGTCTTGCTTAGTGAGTCTCCTCAATGTAGTATGATGAGGATGTTAAGGTTGGTCTGACCATGATATTGGATGCTCCTGGGCAGGAGGTGTGGCTGAGAGATGACAAAGTGGACAAAGTAAATGGGGTTGTTGAGGAAAATAATGGCCTAGAAGTCTTTGAGGAAAACATGTCACCACATTAGGTGGACTGTGACTCTGCGTGACTGACCCTGTGTGATCAGAGAGTGATGGATAGACCAGTGTCAGCATTTCTCTTCCTCTCTACTGCATTCTTCTAGTCCTTTCCCACTTTTGGCCCCACCCTTCTAAAGAAAAAGCTTGGAGATAGCATGGAGAGCAAATGAGTCTGATGTAGTCTGCAGAAAATTTCTGTGCCACCCTTCTTCCCCCTAGCTTTGCAAATCTCAGATGCAATGAATTATTACTAATATGGTAGAGGAAAGTGGTACTATTAATGTCATGTAAGGAGAAAGCCCATTTTGAGTAGAAACAGAAGGACATTTATGAGGGAAAAGTTGGCTCGCTGTGGCAAAACTGAGTAGTAGGAAATTTGGCTATAATTATTCCATTGAACTTTTTGCAAGCAGTCTTCAAATTGTTGGATGTTGGTTAGTAATTAGCATAGCAGCCATGAACAAAAGTACACTGACTTAGAGTAACAGGGAAGGGAAAGAGTCAAATATGTAAATTTTTTGCAGACTGTGTTGTGTAGCAGGGAAGTATGCACACTGAATTTCCATGTTAGATCAGCCTGTTTAAAATTTACAAATGCCAGGGGTTGTGGGTGGATGAAGGCATTAAGATTGCATATCTTTGAAAACTACATGTTTGGGGTTTGTGTTTCCTAGTTGCAGCTAAATCTGAATTTGAGATTTTAATCCCTTTGAATCAAACGGGGTATATGATAAGAATTAGACACTTGATCCAGAGGCTCCAGTGTCTCCCCAGCTTTGACAGAATCTGGATCCCCTCTGGCCTTTGATTTTAGTTCATGTGAAGTGATTAGGGGGCACCTTTGTGATGATAGGACCTTCCCACAAAACCTGAGGGCGCCCACAGAACACAGCAGTGGGTTTATTAACCAGCACACCTCTTGCTTGTCCCGGTGGGCTGGATATTGGCTTTAGGTAGCTGATTGGTTTGTGATTGGCTGTAATTTGTCAGGTAGGCTTAGTGGCTTTAATTATTCATACCGCTTTGGGAAAGCATAAGCTGCCTATTCACAGTTCTTCAGCCTGGCCTTGGGTGGGAATTCTTTGGCGAGGCCAGATGCAGGATTAGCCTTAATGTGATACTAATCCCGGGGAGGGCCCTTGAGAGCGGTGCACCCTCAAGTTTGTTTTTCTCATCCCGAGTCCACAGAACAGAACACGGGCGCAGCAACACTGCACAGGCTCCAGCGCTCATCATCTAGATTGCATGGTGTATGGCGTCTTTATCAGCATCTTGAGTAGAGAGATAGAACTACAGTCTAGAAGGTGTTCTTCTACTGAGTGTCTCTGTGGAGGCACTGGAACCTGGCCAAGATTTTGTTACTGAGATGCTTGTTCACACCCACGCTTCAGTGGGCTCTCCTCCCACACTCGTTTAAGGGTAAATGGGATGGGTTATGTAAAGATCTTTGGGGATTTATTTTAATTTCTGTATACACTTAAGGTAATTATATTTAGCCATCCCATATTGGTTACACTTTGGCCTCTTTTTCTCTCTCATGGTTTGCGTTTAGGATTCGTTGTTACGAAAATACCTGAGTACTTTACTGAAGAGAAACTCTTCCATACCATACTAGTTAGTGGGGTGTAAACTACTACAGGAACTTCAGAGAGACCAAATGTAAATGCTTAAAAGAAAAAGAAGCCCTAATATGTGATGGTGCATTGTGTATCTGTAGAGGTTGTAAATGAGGTGAGGGAATTTCTAGACTATCCCTCTTGAATATATATTTTCCAGCATTTTTATTTTCTTATGGTGGGACTCAGGTACAGTTAAGCTGAATCCTCAGGGAGTAAAAGGAAGGAAAAAAACAATTGAACTGAATTGGTAATTATGTCCTCGGTGAGTTGCTGTGATTTCTAGTGTTTTATTGTATGACACTTTATTGGACCGGGAGGGAGCCCGACTATTCCCTTCAGAAATAAGCCCGGGTGCACGGACTTGGTGCGGCCGCCGCCGCCGCCACGTACACCCTCGACCCCGCCTGAGCAGCGCTTCTGAGCTCCGAGACCTGCTCTCCCCATATTCTGTTTCCTCCTCTCTTCCTTGTAGCTTTACGTATCTCATAGGATATGCACAAAAAACATTGTCCCTACCTCCAGAAGACCTGCTTGTTTTTTTCCTGACATCTCTCTCACTGAAGACACCTCAAGTAGAAAACGTGGTGCAATACTGCAAACCCCTTCTTGGTAAACCCTGATCCTTACTCACGTCCTCAACCCACTACAGATCTGATGAAAGAGTTCAGAGTAAATGCTGTTTGCTAGCATTTCACTGGCCCCTTGTGAGTTTCGCTTATGGAGCCGCTCAGCGTGGTTGTTGTGGGTGTCTTGGTAGGCAGGTCAGTCGCCAGATTAAAAACATTTTGTTTTCTTTTCGTGTCATACTACACCTACAACTTTGAAGTCCTGTGAATCAAACTGTGGGAAAAGAGATGGGAAAGAGAAGGGTGAAGACACTCTACTTCTTTGCTAACTTTGCCCAGAAATGATGGGTGTCACTGGCCCCTGGTGTTGCTGGGAGTGAGAAGAAATAGCCCCAATATCCCACAGAGATGCACAGGGCCTGGGAAATATAGTCCCAGGAGGAAAACCACTTCCAGTGGCAAGTTGGCAGTGTGAAGGGGAAGGAGAAATCTTGGTGGACAAGTCGTCTCCTCTGCCCACAATGTTTATATTTTCCACAAATCTAGATTGGACAGTATCTGGGCATTTTGGGGCTAGGCATTAGGTTTGTCACTATGTATCTGACGTGGAGCCAAGTTATAATCTATAGTTGGGCGTATTTCACTACCTCCCATGCCTGTTTTCATAGTAACTGTGAAGATTCAATGAAAGAGAATGAGAGTATATTGACGAGAGAAAACCTAGCTGAAAAGCAGTGGGTTAATGACAGTGAGTCCACTTTGCAGTGAGCACGATGCCCTAGGCCAGCAAAATGGTAATGAGTTCACGAAACCATTCCTGACTGGCAGTATATTGCTGGATTGATTTTATGCCACCTTTAAAAAACAGTAAATCTTTTCGAGATGTATCCAAGTTTATTTCTATATAAACACCAATTAGCCAAACCCTGGCAATTTCATTCTTTAAGACAAGGAAGTCTTGATTACTCCTTTTTATAGCCTGTCAGTTTGTCTGAAACTGCCTGTGTGTGTAACCCCAGTGACAGAAAAGCTAGGATACCGTAGTCCATTAGTAAAACCCGGCAATTGAAACAACAGAAACAGAAGTGACACAGTAGTCTCCTCTTGGCCATTTTTTGTCACATCTATATAAGAATTATGTAATTGGTCCTTGAATACCATTGCCTTTTGGCTGTTTCTTGGATTTAGTAAAAGAGCCCCATTTGAGACCATTTACTGAGTTCTGTATCACTCACATCTAATGTGTATGAGACACTTTAGAATGTGCGTGCGTGTGGCAGAGATGGGGGTGAAGAGCCTTTGTGAAATGTGTACCTGAAACGAGAGTTGTTTGCCTGGGATTTGACCATGACAAAAAGAAGCTTACATGGAAACTTTGGGACCTGTTTTTAGTGGATTTTGCCCTTAAAGTCTGTCTTCTCTCCTTATTGCCAAAACGAGAAGGCAAAGTACCTGAATGCTAGCATTTGACACATTAAAAAGGGAACAGTTTGCCTAGGAAGTGTGAAGTGTGTTCAAGTAAGACCAACACAGATACTGGGGAAATAAGAAGTCCGGGTAACCTTGCGTTTAAATTGAGAGGAAGCAGGAAATGGTGTCATGCATTGTTGACTCATCCTTCTGGGACAGTCATTCAGAAATCAGAAGAAATTGGCTGGCTTCCCCTCCTATCTGGAAGTGAACTCAGAAGTGCCCAAGGGCCACACGGTTCATGTAAGTGGGTGAGCCAGGTTTGAATGAGAGGGGCAGACGGATAGGACGACTCTCTGGAGGAAGGGAGAAGAAAACAGATATTGCAGCTACACACACACACACACACACACACACACACAGGGCCAGTGTTGCCAGAGCTTTAGATTTTTTTTAAGAGAAGCTGGAAATGTGGGGTCTTTTTTTTTGAGACATGAATTATGTTGGTTAGTGAAAAATGATCTGCTTGTCTCGTTTGTCCTGAGCGGCTTGACTGTGGCTTCTGTTTTTGTGGCAAGGGAAGTCATATTTGCTTCTGGGCATGAGATGGATGAGGAAACTTGTTTTGTTCAGCAACATATTATCTAAGTGAACAGGCTCAGTTTAGCAGTCATAGCCTCAGGGTGCCAGTGCCATTTTGAGTTTACAAGGAGATGGTGGCTTTATGGAGAGCTTGCTGTTATTTGACAATCTTTCATAAACTGGATTTTTATTACTTTATAGAAATGCCATAATCATCAGTTGCCCCACATGTATGTTTCTAGTACTTGAAATTAGGAAATCAGCAAAGATGAAATTTGGGATTGCAAGCAGCATAAGCAATTCAAAGTCTCCTTGGTTAGTATAAAGCAAGTAAAATAAAAGCATTCAGATTCTTGGCTGGCTGATAAAATAGATGGAATTCAGTTTAATTTTTTTGTGTGTGTGCATATGTATGAGAATTACCAAAGCTAATTTAAGTGTTTAGGTTTCAGGTCCCTATCTTTTCAGGAATTGTGTCTTTTAGGGAGAAAAGAGATTCCAGATACAGGAAAAAGAAATTATCATGTAACGTATGGAAGTTGGCAAAGATGAAATATAATCAGAGAGAAAAATTATGGTGAGTGTTGTGTGTCCATTTAAAGCTGCTAGTTTGATGATTGAAAAATGTAACAACTACTTCATAAAAAATAAACCCTGAAAAATAATTGTGCTCGCTTTGGCAGCACATATACTAAAAAAAAAAAAAATAACTCAGGGCTGGATTCTATGTTAGGTTTAAGATTTATTTTTGCTAAGAGAAGACAAGTTGTGTGTGTGCTTGTGTGTGTGTATGTGTTTTAGTGAAGCTACGTTCCATTTTATTTTACATAGTGGGCATGGTAGTTAAATAAAAAACATCCCCACCTTTTATAAAAGCATTTTTACCTCTCTTTTATTGAACTTATTGAGGTGACATTAGTTAATACAACTATGTAGAGCCTTGGCCAGGTGGCCCAGTGTGGTTGGAGTGCCATCCTGTGCACCAGAAGGTTGTGGGTTTGATACCTGGCCAGACAGCACATGCCTAGAATATGGGTTCGATCCCGGGTTGGAGCATGTGCAGGAGGCAGTGGATTGATGTCTCCGTCTCTCACGTTGATGTTTCTCTCTTCATTTCCCCTCCGCTCCTCCTCTCCTTCTCTTTCTGTCCCTCCCTCCCTTTTCTCTTTCTTTAAAAAAATCAACAAATATATACTTAGGTGAGGATTAAAAAAAGAAAAAAACATTGTGCTTTCAGGTGTACAGTTCTATAATACATCATCGGTATATCGTATTGTGTGTTCACCACCCCAATAATGTGCCTGTTGTAGTACCTGGCACGTAATAGGGACTCATTCCTTTCTTGAGTGTCTCTGGAGTTGAATATACTAAGGCATTGACCTCTAAGGAGGCTACCACACTGGTTCTAGCCAGGGGAAGGTTATAACTTGGATCCTTTTCCTTTTGGGCCATGTTTTATTCAGTTTGCTCTAGTAGTTCATGGCTATAATTCTTGTGCAGCATTTACCTCTTTTCCTAAACTTCCTAAAAGTTATAGGCATATGATATAGTGGTTTCTTAGAGTGGTTTTACTGTAAGTAAATTTTTAGCACACCCTTTATAGGGTTGGACAGAATAGTCAACATTGTAACCACTAGTAGTAAGCAAACAATGATCCGGAGAGACTGCTAAGTGGACTCCTTACTGAGAACATTTCAGGAGGAGCCATAGAGTAAAGAGTGGGCTTGAAACACCCTGGGGTCAGCTGCCTTCCCTGATGGAGGAGCTGGGCCTTTATTACATGTTAAGCACCTAAATGGCAGTTAAGCACCTAAATCTCCTGTGAAGTTGCTTGCTCATTGGAAGACATGGAAAAGAGAAAAGTTTGGTAAATGTGTGTGCTGTGATTTTATGCCTGTGGTAAACCAATATATTATTAGATCAGCAATTTTCCTCCCTTTTCATCTCACGGCACACATGAACTGATGAGTAAACTTCTGCAGCACACCCAGCAATATATATTTTTGCAAATCTGCCAAAAAAGTATAATTTTGATTGATTTACAAAAAATAATAATAGTAAGTACTCTTTTTGCTCCAAAGTGACTTCTTAAAAATTTTTAAATTGATTTTATTGGATGACACTGGTCAATAAAATTATACAGATTTCAAGAGTACAATTCAATTCTGTAATGTATCGTCTGTACACTGTATGGTGTGTTCCCACTCCGAGTCTCAAGTCTCCTTCCATCACCCTTTATCCTCCCTTTACCCTCTTCCACCTCCCCCACCTCCCTTCCCCTCTGGTAACCGCCATGCTGTTGTCTGTGTCTGTAAGGGTTTTTTCTTTTATAGAAAACTGTGTTGCCCAGTTTTCTCACATGGGGAACTAGGTGGAGGATGGCACCATTCACTAGGCAACACACAATGACTGGATTGTTTTCTGAGGAGTCAAGGGGCAGGGTGATGATGAGATTGTGTTCGAGACATCTAAGTCAGTTTTGGGGATACTTGTCTTCAGCTCGGAGTTGAGTGATGCTGCTGGTGTTACTTTGGGAATCATCAGTGTGGGATTAAGAGTTGTCCTGTGGACGTAGATGAGATTACCTAAGAAAATGAGTAAGGAGAGGAGAGTCAGGGACAGAACCCGGACAGTCATAAATAATGAAGGAAAACTAGAGGATGGAGAGAATGAGCAGCAGGAAGGTAAAGAAATGCCAGTAGTGCGCACTGCTGTCTCTCATGAAGGCCAAGGGAAGTATGTGTTTCAGGTGAGAGGGGCGTAGAAAACATGCTGCTGAGAATGGAAGGAGACTGAACACGGAGGATTTGATTTGACAACATGGAAGTCCACCATGCATTCATTCAGTGTTGACTGAATGTTTTCAGTCAACGTTCATTCAGTGTTGAATTTCATTCAGTGCTTTGGGCCAGGTTCTATGCTAGACACTGAGGCTTCCACCATGATTTAGAATTTTCAACGTCTTGGAAGAGGCAGAAGCCAGACACCAGTGGGTTTAGGAGGATCAGAACAGAGACAGCTTAAACACTATGTTCTAGAAGATTGGTTGGTTATAGGAGAGAGGGCAGTCAACAGTACAGAGGGGAGGAGGTAGCATGAAGTATGGGAGAAGATTTTTTTCTTATTAATGATGGAAAAGACTTGAGCATGTTGCAGTGTAATAGGAAAACTCGAAGAAAGCGGTTAGGGGTTTAGAAGGGAAGAGAGATTTTGATAGAGGAATGTCCGTGGGATTATGGGAGGGGGTAGAGACCAGTGTGGGTGAGCGATCTGCCTGCCTTTCCCACAACAGCCGACTTTAGATTTAGGCCAGGTGGATGCTCTGACGCGAGGATGCCCTCATTTAGGTTTTCCTCTCAATGTGCCGCATGGCCTGAATTTCCAGCGTTAGAGATTTATTCCTTTGGACTGCTTTCCTCAAGGACTCTCAAAGATATTCCATGGATGGATAACATATTACAGAAATAGGGTCTGTTGAGCAAGTGAGTTCTCAGCTTGCTGTTCATCATGATAGGGGGTAGTGAACTTGGGGTGCTGAAAGGAGGGATGGAGCCTTGAAGATCCTTTCTTAGCCTGCCTAGTTTAACTCTGGTTCAGTGTAAAGAAATGGGCCTCTATAATATTAGCATGGTCGTTGTAGTTACCTCCTTGAGACAGGTTCAGAGGTGGTGTTAAACTGTGATAGAATCCATTGAATGCTCAGCAAGCAGATGGGTAACTCAGCATCCCCTGGCCCACCACCCTTCGGGAAGGCACACATCGCTATTGAAATGTTGCCAGCTCTGTGTGCCCTCCTGGGTGGCAGGCAGGATCTCAGTCCTCTTCTTGACTTCTCTTGCTTATCTTTGAGGGCATTGCAGAGGGTTCACCACAGTCCTGTCATGTTCTCCTGTGCCAGCAAAGCCCCTGAAGGGAGGTTTTTCACCTCTGCTGCTGCTGCTGCTTCAGGCTCCCCTACCCCGAGTCTCATTCGATCCCATTCTGCAAACCTTTCAAAGATCCGGTTCATACTGATACCTTTTGTCCTGTGTGCATCAGAGTCTCATCTGTAGTGAAATGAGGAGCTTGACTTGAATCTGTGTTTCACAGAGTCCCGTAGCCCCATCTGTTTTCCACGGACCCAGACCTGGCTTATGTGGTCAAGTTGGGCAACAATCACTATGTTTTTTTCTTCTTTACCCTTTCCCCATCCTTCTCTGATGTCTCCCACTACGGAATTAAGTTTATGTGACAGATACTTGGGGCCTAAGGCTCTTGTGATGCAGCCAGAGTCAGATCCCCCAGGATTCGAGAAGCCTTGTGTTCCATGATTGTAAGTTAAAGTTGGGTGTAATGCTCCGGGCTGCTGCTGCTCCAGGGACGTTCTGTGATGGGGGCAGTGTTCTAATCCACGCTGACCAATGTGGTAGTCACCAGCTAACTGAAGTTTAAGTTTTATTTAATTTCATTACTTTCTGAATAGTCACTTGTAGTAGACAGTGGCTACCATGTTAGACGGTGGTTTAGAAATTTTGGCGTGTGCAGTATCACCAGGTGGGTTTCTTAAGGCACAGATTACAGTGTCTTAACCCCGGAGTTTCTGATTCAGTAGGTCTGGCTTAAGGGTCGAAAGTTTGCATTTCTAACAGGTTTGTAGGTGCTGCTGCTGGTCTGGGGAAAACTACACTTTGAGAATCACCGCTGTAGACCCATTTTTAGTGTTTTGTGCTCATGTTCATTAGCACAGATAGAAATGCCATCGGCCCATCGTAAGGGCCCCTGGTCAGCAGCTAGTCACTGAGTGCCCTGGCACCACACTCCCCCGGACCCACAAAGACCGTTCTTCCACATCATCACTGCTGGTCTTGAGAGCTGACTCCTGACACCTTCTGAGCACCCAGCATAGCTGGAACAGTGGCTTTCTGGGGAAATGCCAGCCTTGAACAGACTTTGGTTTTCATTCCAGTTTTATTAATTGGTTCTCTAACCTTACAAGAAATTAGACCATGTGTGGTGTATGTAGAGTGTAATTTTATCTTTGCCAAGTTCAGCTTGGCATTATGCTGAATGATTTCTGCATCCATCCTGGCTGGCTGGACTGGGCCCAGGGCAACTGTCCCTAAAATCATTTTTTAACCAGCTTTTTATTTTAAGAAAATTATAAAGTCCTGTTTTTTTTAAAAATAGAAAGGCCACCTAATTTTGAAAAAAGTTTCTTGAATAAGAAAGCATTGTCTTACAGGTGATTGCTTATAAAAGGACCCTTCTGAGAATGCATGTTGAAATATTTATAGAGAGGGGTCTGAAATGCACTTTAAAGTACTGGGGGGAAGGGAGCTGAAATGAAATCACAAAATATTGATGGCTGTAGAAGACAGGTACATGGTGCTGTGGAATGATACTCTCTCTACTTTTATGATTGCTTGGAATTTTACATGATAATTTTTAAAAAGTGTTTTTGGAGAAACAAAATAGAGCATCTTTGCAGAGTACTGAGTGGAGACTTGATGCGGAAAATGAAAAGTAGTTTCTTGTTTTTGCTCCAGGGAATTTAACTGGACTCAGATTTTTGACTTAAAGCATGATCCAAAGTAAGTGGAAGATATGTAAGTAGCAGTTGTTTGAATGTAATGGATTGCAGGCTATCGTTAATGAAGAATTTGCAAATAAGCAGGTACTCCGTATATGTGTGTGGGATTTCTGTAGGGGGAAATATACACTTGCATATTTTTCTGCATTCCTTTCTAGATAGATCTTTTCACAGACAGCCCAACACAACTGGTGTGCAGTTTGATGTGTCAGTTTCCCTTGATGAGGAGGAAAGGCTGTGGTAAGTCACATCTCAAGACTTCATAGACAGCTGGGCCCTCACGAATGGCCGAGTTTTGATTTTTCCAGTGACATTTCGCCCTGAAGGGGAAGAGGAGAGTCAAATAAAAGACTATTTTTTGATCTTTTAAAGGCTGTATGAGTGAATTTAACTTCATGTTCGATTTAGAAAATAGTCTCAGATATTCTTTAGTTAGATGATAGTAAACGTCAAAGTATTTTGAATTTCCTTGATAATTACAAGAAATAAAAAAGTGATTTACTAAATAATGGTGTGAGTTTTGTGTCAATTTAGTGGATAACCTAGGCTTATTCTTTTCCCTTGATTTATCCAATTTGTCAGTCTTTTCCTTCTTGAAATGCTCCTTTGGTGCATTTTCATCCCATTCGTATCCCCCATCACTTCACCCCCTACTGCAGTTCAATTTATGTGACCCTTGGCTTAGATTACTGCAATAGATTGATTTGTTGGATGTTCTGCCCTTTCCCCTCCCCTTCCCACCAATGATTTTGATCCTCTTTGCCTGTTCTGCACTTGGACCACACGATTTAACTAACAGTCATTTGTTCTTCATTACACATGCGTCACTTTTGTTTGCCAGTTACACAGAAAGTACGCCTGTGTGTAACCATGGGATATTTCTTAAAGTTCCCAATGCTGCTGGCATTTAGTTGAATATATTTGTGAAATGTAACAAGGCCCTCAGTCTCTGTGTAGTTTTAGTACTTACCTGTAATACAACAGGGAATAAATTTTCCAGTCTTCATCAGGGTTAAGACATTGCCCCCAGGCCTGTAGATTGTGTTAATGGTTGTAGATGTTTCCAGACTTTTTCTTCGACTCCCGTTGAATTCATTAAAACGTGACTAGCTGCATCTGTAAGTTGCTTAAAAAAATTTTTTGGCAGCCTACATTTTGTTTTTGCATGTAGCATTTGGGATTTGAAGAAAAGAAAGTATCAAAAAGGCTGTTCTGTACTTGATTGTCTCAGCACTCCTTGGTGTTTAAATATTTATTTGCTTGGTTTTAAATTTTTGGATAATAGGATTGGTTTACCTTTCCCTTATCAAGCTGCTTCTTTGTGTGTGTGCAAAGCATTAGTCAAGCAAGTGTTTGTACCTGCTTGGGTCTGGTGTGTGTGTGTTTGAAAGGACATGGTACCTTTGATTCTTGAATAGAGTTTTAGTAATATTCATAGAAGAGTCCTAAGACGAATCCTCCATGGACACGAGATATTAATTGTCCGGATAAAGCTAGACTTCCCTCAGCCCAGCCAACAACAGTAAGGAGCTTGTTCATAAAGCTCTCCTTCTTGGACTGACCTTGGAAAGACAGGCTAAGTAAGTACAATTCTTAGGGGCTTTTTTTCTCTTTTCTGGATTTTTTTAGGATGGTATAAAAGGAAACCTTTTTACAGCTTAAGAATACTTGAGCCTGGGTGCTTTAATCAAAGCATTTGTCCAACACCTATTCATGAGGCTCTGCCATTCTCTTGAAGCTTCGCACCTTTTTCAGTAATGAGTTTAAAAGTAGGCCAGTGACCACTTCAAGGTAAGAAAAAATTATGAAAAGAGAAAATCCCTGGGGAATGTTGCTTTGATAAGATCTATATGCTCCCCGCAGATAACCGATTAAATGCATGTGTCTGGATTTCCTACACCTCTCATGCTCTCTTGTTCCTTGAAGGGTGTCTGAAATACAGGATTACTTTGTGCTCTTAAGCCTTGTACTTTGGCTTTGTAAAGAAAAAGCCGAAGAACCCATGCCTGACAAAGGCGTGTTGGAACCCCTAAGGCCATGGGGTAAGATGGCACTCAGCAGTCAAGACTGACACCGAACTCACGAGGCGCAGGCACCAGAGGGGGCTGCCAAACATTTCTCTTGGTGTGTCTTTGCACCTCTCAGTTGCTGGAAGGAACTACATGATATCCGCTTTATAGACACACACATCTTACCTTTCATTTTTCTTTTTTCCTTCCACTCCCTGGTTTCTCTCTCCTGAACTATGGGATTTCTATTGCATGAAACCCTTAGATGTGTGACCTTCAAACAGTCTGGGTTACATGCAGGAGCCAAACTTTGTCCGGGACCACTTTCTTCCTTTTTTTGGCTCCTCTCATAGGCCTTTGGATATGAGATTCATTTTCAGGATTTTCCTTACCATCCAATGGATTTCTGCAAAATTAATAGTGCAAGATTTCTTAGTTTTGTTGCTGACTTCTTCTCCCAAAATAACCATTTTAAGGCAGGACATTGGGACTCTTGTCCCTGCAGGAAGGACCAGAGTTCTCACAGTAAATGCCTCTTTCAGTCATTTAAAATTTCCTGCTGTTAGCTTCTAGAGAGAAGGGAAAACCTTTCATTTCGGTCCATACCGTTTGAGTGGGACTTTGTGGTTGAACAGACCAAATTTTTGTACCTAGGTCTTGTTTTCAGTGCTTAGTCCTCTATTGAATATAGACATATGTAGAAGAGTCGCGGCTTTTTACAATAAAGACAGTCATTAAAAATCCAAAGGCTTTTAAATGAAATTTGCTTATAGAAGAAGCTTCTCTGATATGGTGTTAAAGCTATTTGCCGGAGCATTAATGTGGTCACATGATGGACATACTACATAAAATTTCTACGTTTTCCTGGAGTGGTCTTCTGAATTATCAGCACCTTTTTTTAAAAAAGATTTTATTTATTTATCTTAGAGGGGAAGGGAAGGAAAGAGAGAGAGAGAAATATCAATGTATGGTTGCCTGTCATGCATCCCCTGCCGGGAACCGGGAACTGGCCTGCAACCCAGGCATGTGCCCTGACTGGGAATTGAACCACGATCGTGTGGTTCACAGGCCCGCGCTCAATCCACTGAGCTACACCAGCCAGGGCTTATCAGCACCTTTGATACAGTTCCACCCCAGATACAAACTTTTCCTCATTCAAACAGATTTCAAGGATGAGTCATGTCCTGTTCCAGATCTACCCATTGCCACTTCCGTACTCTTTCTTCCGCTTTGAAGGCCTCTGTAGCTGTTGCCCTTTCTCAGTTTCCCATGGAGAAATAGTCTAATTCTTGAAAAGTGTCCAAGCAGAAGTTTCAATCCCTGAGTGTTCTGGGAGTAAAAACTGATTTAATATTTGCATTAGCAAAAATAATTTGACAAATATACTATGAAAAATTATATGCATTTTGAACCCAAATACATAAAACCTGTATTAATCAGAACTTGCAGTTAAATCATATGTTTTTCTGTGCTTTAGGTTAACAAGAAAGTGATACAAGGAAAAAGGAAAGGATTAGAAAACACGAGTTTACTTTGAGCCATACAGCGCAGTGAGGGCAGGGTCAGCTTCAGTTCGTTTTCATGGCGTTCTGCAGCGAGAGTTGTGGAGCGGCGTGACAGGCTTACCGCAGATTCTAGTTACAACAACTAGGTATTTTAGTTTTACATTTTGGTGTTATATTTAAAGATAAAAATGAAAAATCTTTTCCACTTCTAGCTAGATTAAAAAACCATTCACCTGCCTGGTTGGTGTAGCTCAGTGGACTGAGCGCGGGCCTGCGGACCCCACAATCGCGGTTCGATTCCCAGTCAGGGCACATGCCTGGGTTGCAGGCCAGTTCCTGGCGGGGGACCCACAAGAGGCAACCACACATTGATGTTTCTCTCCCTCTCTCCTTCCCTTCCCCTCCAAAGATAAATAAATAAAATCTTTAACCGCCGCCCCCCCCCCGCCCCCGCCAAAGCAAAACCATTCACCTGAAATTTTCCCTCTAAAAAGTGATCAGTCTTCATTACACCCCATACATACAAGTGTTTGTATCTTTGGAGGCCAGAAAGCAGAGTCACCTTCCCCTCTGCCTCCCTCCACCCTCCTCTCCTCCTCTGACCCCTCCTGTAGGTCAGCCCCTACCTCCTCCCCTACCTCCTCCACTGCCTAATTTCTGTCTCATCCTCCTACTCTCCCTGTCTCCTGCCCCAGTTCCCACAGTCTCATAGCCGGCCTCCCTGTCTTCAGCCTCTTACGTCTGCACTCCATCCTTTAAAATCATTGACAGTTGTCCTCTCAAAAAATGGGACAAGGTCATTAGATTGGGTCCCAGCTCTGTGTGTCATTGCCTGTGGTGACAGCTTTCAAAGGTGCTCTCCTCTGATGGGCTGGGTCCCTGGGTCCCTGGTCTCCTGGTCTCCTCTGCCCCACCTCCCACCCCGTCCTCACTGCTTCAGCTGGAGCAGCTCCACTTTTTTCCTGCCTTTGAAACCTAGAGTAAGATTTTGTTGAACCAAATGTTCCAGGACTTTAAAAAAAAATTGGAAACCATGGGATCAGATAACTGTTAAAATGCTGTACCTTCCCTTCCCCTCTATTCTGCTGGAGGTTCTGATTTTGAGCTTTTGGCATGCTTTCTTTTTCTTTTGAAGAAGTTACTATGTTGTTCCAAAGTACACTGGATACGTATTTTTATGTTCAAATCTCTCACAGCTCTCTAGTGCATGGCTTGTGTTTATTGAGTGCTTGATGTGCTAGGACTTTTATGCATACTAATTTATTTAGTCTGTACCCGATTGATGTGGGTGGTATTATTTAGCACCATTTGATGGTGGAGGACACTGAGGCACAGAGGTTAACTGTCCTGCCCAAAGATGATACAGTTAATAAGTGGCGAGCCAGGATTCTGACCTCGGGCCGACTTGTTCCAGGGTCTATGCTTTTAAACACTAGACTCTCAGAACAAACTCAATGCATTAACATAATTGGGTGGCTTTTAAAGCCTTGCCCAGCAGAAGCACAAGCCCTCAGGCCCTTCTTTCTACAAGCTGAACTTTCAGTTTGGGGCTGAATGTGCCCTCAAGTTATTGTTAAGCCCAGGCCTGTGTGGGGCCCATGGGGAGAAGAGGAAGCAGGAGGGACTGGACCACAAAGGCCAGAAACGAGAGCCATCTCCTCCCAAACCCCAAAGGACTCTGACCAGTGCCTTTCCCGACTTTGATCTGAAGTTTCTGGAGCCATTCATTTGTGGGCCCATTTAATTTCTGATGTCAGGACAGTGCCCACAGTCACCGGATCCAGTGGCATGGTTGCCCTGTCTGCTTTGTTCTCTTCACTCCTCAGTGAGGAAGTTTAGTGCTTTGGTCACTTGAGGTGTTAGAATTTTCTTTCCTCTCTACAACCTGAGAGACACTTGGGGTATTTGTGACTTAGGTTCTGAAGAGAAATCTCTGAATCACTGAAATTGGATTTTCAGGAGTGTGGCTCATTTGACTCTCAGAAGCCACACCAGAAATGCTGGCCAGAAGGCAGACTGTGTGCCCAGCACCCCCGCCCCCTGTCTTTGTAGCATTTCAGAACAACAAAAGCGTGCCTGTGTCTCTCTGCACACACAAGTTTTGCTCCGAGGAGTCACCGTTGGGAGGGCTAGTCACGGCTGCCACCTTATTTTTGTGGGCAGAAACCACTACGCAGTGGGTTGATGGGGCAAAAACTTCTTTACAAAGGCAAAGAAATGTGGGTTGGGAGGAATTTGTACAAAAAAAAAGGGTCTTTAAAAAACACTTTTGTAATGGGACAAATGTGACTGCTCAGATCTTTCCCACATGGGCTCTGCAGAATATTCCTTTTCTCTCTCTCTTCCCCCCTCTCTCCCCCCTCTCTCCCCCTCTTCCCCTCTTTCTTTACCTCCCTCTCCTCCCACCTCACCCCCCTCACCCCCCCAGGTGAGGGCAAGTATGTGGAGGGAGTACTGGGCAATGATTTTAGCTGGAGAGGCTGGTCTGTCTCAGGCCCAGGGCCTCTGTAGACTTGTCCAGGTCCGGGGGGAGGGGTGTTGTGCCAGGTGAGTGGCAATTAGTGGTTAATCTCAGCTGTGGAAGCAGCAGGGTTTGGTTCTCAGCTTCTCTGTCCAAATGTAAACCAGAGTTTAGACTCAGTGTGGTGCTGGATTAAAAAGCAAATACGGTGGAATGAAAGGTCAGGAGTGGATTCTGGGGCCTGACGGACCCTGTGTGATCACGAACAGACCCCTTAATTAGGAGCAGTCTGCTAAGCAATACTCCCAATATATATATTCAAAGGAAGTGTTCTGCATTGCATGTGAAATGTGAATCGTTGGACCTTAGTAACCCTTGGTGGGGAGAGATGTATAGAATCCTCCCCCTTGGTTTTAGAGGAGGGGCTAGTCCAGTGTGTGGATTGATTGGCAGGATGCTTGCTTTTGTTCTTTTCCTCCCCTGCTGCCCAGCCTTCTGGCTGTTTTACTGCTTATTAGTCTCTTTGTTGGAGGAAGAAACAAACAAAAGGAGTTAAAATTCAATTTCTGGTTTTGGTTCTGGTTTAGCAGCTTCCCTTGCAGGTTAGCCTGGTGGGTTAGGAGTGAGGCAGGTAAAGATGTAAACCCTGTGTTTGGGTTGTCGATTAGTTTAACTGATCTGCCCTTCTATCCCTTGCTGGCTGTGTGTTTGGAAGGTACGCTGATGAGCAGAAAGTGAAAAGAAAGATTATTTGTAACAGAAAGACAAGGCATTGGAGCCCAATTGGAAAATATGCATACCCAGAATTGTTCTCGTCTAGCCAAGGATGTGGTTTTAAACATATGAATAATGAGGATAATGCAATGGAAAATGCTTCAAAAAGCTGAAATAGCTCAGATTCTCTATGGCAGGAAATAAAAGTTGATATTAGACCTGGATTTTTTTCTTTGCAGTTGAGAAAAGGCTATGCAATAAGCTGATAAATAAAGCTAGGTTTCATTATTTTCCTAATCTTTTTGGTCTTGTATTAAATTTAAGACTGTAGGCTTATCACTGGTTCTTAAAAACACCTCGGTAAAAATCCTCACACATTGAGTTGAAAATATCTCTGAGTAAGTGTAATGTTTCACTTGAGAGAGAACCGTTGAAATCCCGTGGGATAACAGGTAACAAATACAGTGCAAAAGGCAGGGAAACAGCTTTGGCTTACCGAGTTTGCAGAGCCCATATCAGGTTATAAACTTGGTCTTATTCTAGCTCCCATCCATTTATATTTGCTCATTGCTGTCTTGCTGTGAAAGAATGTGGGCATTAAGGGGATCCCAGGCCCTCTTCATTAAGCTCAGGCTCTGTGTCTTCAAGGGCCACTGGATGATTGGAACGTTAATCACCATGCATGAAGAAGGGACCTAGGGTGGCTGGTAAGGCCATTGAGTTAATCAGAGAAAGGACCAAAGAAGGGGCAGTGACTCTGGGAAGTGCTCACCACCTATAGCCGTTTCTGCTCCGTGCAAAAAGCAGTGTGCCCGAGGAGCTCCACAGCCTGAGTATGAGCTTATATCCGATGCTACCTTGGGGCAGGAAAACCCTATCCAGGTACCTTCCTTTGAGGTAGAGATACAATTGAGAGGGTCCCCAGGCTTTTGTGGGGAGTCCCTAGACAGGGAAGAAGCTGTTGCACTTGAAGGCCTAGTATTCAGAGCCCACCTCAAAGGTTTTGTCTTCAGACAAGGATCCCAGGAGCCAGGAGGCTTGGCTCCTTTCCTCTGAATGGACAGCCCAAAGGGAGGTCAGGAAGGGAGGGCAGGGGAAACCCAGCACCAAAAGGCAGACTGAACAGAAAAAAAAAATGAAGTAGCCAGGAAAGTGCACTTAAAAGGGATGGGAGTGAGGCTGGCTACTTAAAAGGCAAGAGAAACAAGGCCTCAGGGAGAGAAAGTAAATAAATAAGGAAATGGAATCAAATCAGATGAAGTCCTTTTAAGGAAAGGGATGGTGTGAACAGAACAAATAAATCATAGAGAATGAGGGAAAGCACTCTGAAACTGCCAGAGGAACCTTCCAGCAAGCACATAGGAGAAAGGAGACTTCCGTTTGTGAATGAGGCGAAGGTTCTGAAGAAGGAGCCTGTGGGCTGGGGACATCACTGAGATGGGGCCCCTAAAGCTTGTATTTCATGTCGTATTTTCTTCATCGGATGATGCCCAGAATGTTCCATGTCTTTTGGTGCAACTTGATTGATGCATTTGAATGGAAAGGCAGCACATTAGATCCCAGCAGAAGGGCAGATTTGGAGATGAAGGACATCTTAGAGCCAGAAATTTTGTCCTTTATCCAAGCTCCCTGTAGACCTTTGTTTCATTGGCAAACTCCTATTTTAATAAAGTTTTCCTATCAACTCTTCTGGAATAGTTAGAGAAGGACTTTGATAATTTTGTTTTCCAGAATCACAGATTTGGTAAATAAACTTTGAAGAGGTTGAATAAATGAGTGCTGCAGTCTCTTAAATCACTTTCTCAGTGAGTCAGAAGCAAGAAGAGTACCAGGGTGTTGCGATTAATACATTGCCTGTAAGCTAGATTCTGGAGAATCGCCTGCAAACTCAATTCTCGGTTCTGGAGAATGTGATGTGCTGATCTGAGTCAGGACCAATATATAGTTTGCCCTTTTGTTTGCTCTTGTTACAAAGTATTTAGAGAAGTGCATTTTGAAAGCATTTGCTAGTAGGGGATACTACTTGATGGTAATTTCATTATTAGAATATTTTTGAGTGACATTATATACTTGCTCCCATAATCAGGTATGATAATGGGTAGCATTTAGTGCCTAAAGAATGGAATTGGCTGTTAATTGTAGCCTAGTGAATATTTGAAAATAAATTAGGAGAGAGTTCTGGGAAAGAGAAGTGAAGGTGTTATAGTTGGGTAAGGGTGAGATGGAAACTTTGAGAAATTGACTTATTTGTTAGTTTATTTATTGAGCATCTACTACATCAGTGTGCTAGGATCTATCAAGATACAGGTGAACACAGCATAGTTCTTCCTGGAGCTCCTGATGGAATGGGATGACAAACATGAAAAAGACATTTCAAAGGTGTTTTAACCTAGATGCACACTAACAGTGGACAGGGCTTGCCTAAGGCACAGATAAGCCTTCTACTAAAGAAGTTTCCTGCATGCCTGGGGTGTTGACCACCCATCATGACCTGCCCAGTTAGGAATTTATGATCAGATCACCCTGTGAAGTTACTTTTAGTAAAACTCCCCCTTTTCATCTTCATGGTGTGGGTTTGCTTCAAGACTTCCCACTGTTTTTGGAGGTAAGTGACACTGGGGGAGATATCTGTGAAGCTGATGTAGGTTTTTCACACCTGTGAATTTAAATCTCTAAAGCAAGTGATACTTTCTCAGAGTCAGAGTTGGGGCTCTGTATGCAACTCAAGTAAATAGTAGAGATGTATTAGTTTTCTGTTGTTGCTGTAACAAATTACCACAAACTTACTGGCATAAAACACAAATTTATTACCTTCCAGTGTTGTGTATGGATGAAAATGGGTTCTCATGGAAAGTAACCTCACGGGTGATCTGGTCATAAATTCCTCACTGGGCAGGTCACCTTGGGTAGTCATGCCCCAGGCCTGTAACTTCTTGAGTGAGAGGTGTTCCGCCAACTCTGTCCATTGTTCTTGTGCATTTGAGTTAACAAACCTTTGAAATACTAGAATACCCTTCAGAGGGGGTTTTAACCCCCAAGAGAGCACAAACTCTTGTTAACTGTCCTGGAATCTGATCCCCACCCTGCTTTCTCCCACTTTTGAGTAATCTTCCTTATATTATCTCCTGAATTTCAAGTGCATGAAAGAAGCTGCATAACTGTTATTCTGGGGGGGTGCACTTGAAATATTTCTCCCTTGAATATGTCGTCAGTTTGGTTCATGTGAACTCTTTTGAAAGTTGTCTACAGGTTCCCATGTCCTTATGACTTGCAGGTCCTAAGTCTGACATGAGTCTCACTGGGCTAAAATCAAGGTGTCCTTCCTTCTGGAGGCTCTAGGGGAGAATTTGTTTCCTTGGTTTTTCAGGTTGCCCACATTTCTTGGCTCATGGCCCTGTTTCTCTCTACTGGACAGCGAGTGGGGTCCTGCTGCCCAACTGCCACTCTCTAGGCAAAATTCCAAAGGCAAAAGTTTGGTGATAAAGGAAAGGAGTCTTTCTTTAAAAGCTACACAATTTTGGAATGATGGCTTTTCACAGGCATTGGTCACTTAGACAACTTTAATCACTGAAGACTATCAGCTAAGGCTAAAATCTTTAGCACCGGAGTTCTATCATTCCTGTTAGTTTTTAATTATCTTATTTCTATAGGGTTAGTTTACAAACTAAAACACATAAAATACAAAATGACATCATTTTGGAAGAATGGCAGGGTTCTGCCTTAGAGCCTGTCCCCTCTGGAACACCCAAAGAAGAAGAACCCCTGCTACCCCGATCCTAGTCTGCGCCCTGAGTTTCTTCTCCCATCCAAAATCCATGTAAAATACCCTCCTCTGGGGGAAGCTCGATCATCCAGGTGTTCTTCAGGAGGAGACCCAGTCTGTGCCTTCTTTTTATTTTAAACCTTCTGGTGCCTAATTCCCGAATGTCTCTGGAGACATTCAGCTTCTCAGCCAATCCCATCCTAGGCTGTTTACCATTGCCTTGAACAACCTCCTCCTCCAGTCCCTCCCTGCTCCTCCCCAGTGATCAGATCAGATCTCTCTGTATCAGAAGTAACTAATGCCATTTGTCTGGTTCATTTGTCTGGTTTTCTAGTCACGATCTTGAAAGGTTCTCCACCTATGAGGACTCATACAATTAGTTTGCCTCCCCCCTCACCCCCCAGATATTATAATCTTCCCATTTTGGGGTCCTTCACTTTAATTATATCTATGAAATCTAGTTGCCAGGTAAGGTAACATATGCACAGGTTCTGGGGATTAGCATGTGAATACCTTTGCCTGCCAGAAAAGGAGGACTCTGTTATTCTGTCGTTTGTTCTCTAACCCAGGTGGAGGGGCCTCCAGATTTCTTTTCTTTCTCACTAATATACCACTGACATAACTTCCAGAGAGCTGTATTTGACATGTACTTCCTCTACTTAGAAACATTCCTTGGCCCGGCACTCAGGTCAGTCCACAGGAGGGTCCTCAGTTATTCCTTCTTATCCTGGTCTTGAACAAGAACTTTGTGTTCTGGTTGGATGTGTTTACTTGCCATTGCCCTCTGTCCCTGTTCTGTTCTGCACATTCCTGACTGCAGGCCTTTGCCTGGGTTGTCCCCGTCAAACCTAAACACCCTTTTCCCTGATTCTGCCCATCCTTCCTGTGAAATCCTGTGAGATTGACTATCTCTATTCCACATGCAGAGTTTATCATAGTCCTCTAATACTCTTATTTAACTTTTATGTGAATGTATTTGATGTTTCTGTCTAGACTAGTCTCCCTAAGGTGCTTGTTAAAAGGCAGAGCCCTGGGATTCACTCTCAGAGAGATGAATTGAATTATTGGGGATGTGGCCAGGAGTTTGGCTTTTTAACACTATGGGCGAGGCATCTCACATGCAACATGTGCTGGGAACTCCTTTGGGGCGGGGGGATGAAGGGTCTGTCCTCTCTGTGAGAGACATCATGCTGTCCTTACAAGTGAAGGCTTGTGTTTCTGATAAATGAATACCGCTTTGTGCAGGTGAGTTTGAATCTAGAGAGAAAGTGCCTTGTGGGAAGTGTGTAATAGAGTTAAAGGCACCAAACTCTGCATCTTCTTTCTGGAGTCAGCTGTTAAGTTGTAAAACTTCAAAGATGGACAGATAGCTGGTCTCTGCACCCACAGGAAGTGGGTAAGACAAATAGTCCAGTTGAGATTTGGAAATAACCTGTTGGATGGGGGAAAAATTACCATGCCTCTAGATTTACTTTTTTATTTAGCTTTTCTGTGTCTCAGGCACCTAATATGAAATATCAAAAGCAGCAATTTTATTGTAAAAAACATTTGAAAAAGGGAAGATGGCTAATTCTAGAGAACATAAAGAGGGAACTCTATACTTTCAGTGCTCATTTTGATAACTAGTTCTTCTTGATGACTGGAATAAAAAAATACCCCAAATCTCAGTTCCCACTGAACCAAGCAGTTTTGGAACGAGGCCTTTCCTGAATATGCCACGATCTTGATTTCCGCTTTTGTTAAGATTGGAATGGAATCTTTGTTATTTTACAGTATTTCCTAGATCCCTTGGAGAGTTTGTGTCTGTGAATGGTTGGATTTATTTTATGATTTTGGGGGGATCTTATAGCATAAAATGAAACTATTAATAGACTAATAAAAATATTTTTTGTTTCATTCACTTGTCTACTTTTCATTAATTTTCCTGTCAACTTTAGTGCAGAAATGGAAGACATCAATTTTTACAGAAGTGCTTTAACTAGTTTTTTTAGACTTCTATTATAATAGGGTTCTACCTGTTGTAAATAATTAAAGGAATTTAATCTGAGCCAAGAGAGAAGGCATTAAAAGTAACAGATGTTTCTGTGAGTTGGAAGGTGTCAGAGTGCCGATATACTTGAATTGGAAGTCACCAAAATTTCCTTCTGATTAGCTAGTCACCAAACAAAACATAGGCATTTAAAAAAAATTACTGTTTTTTTCTTGAAAGAAGAGCTATTATGAGATGAATTGTGCTAGACACTTTAATTACAATCTTTGAGTCAATTTAAGCCAGTTCTCTATGCACTTGTGAAATAAAAATATTTTATAAATTGAGTAAGTTGTAAAAACTCACATTTTTTAAGCCATGACCTAGTGTACTTATTTGCACACTAGATGGTCATGGTATCTTCTGTTGGTGGTAAAGTTCTATGATGATAATCTGATTCTGATTGACCTAAGCCAAGTGGGGCAGATATGGACAATAATAGTATATTCTGTGCATGTAGAGCTAAATTCAAATATTGATAATTAATGTAATTATTTGGTTTCAAATGCTTAGATTTTTAAAAAGCTGCCATTATGTCTACAATATCTTGCCAGATAAAATAAAATGAGAGGCTGAAGGAAGTTATTAATCAAGTTGTTCCGAGTGCATTGTTTCTGCACATTGTTTCTCGCGGGTGGAGCTGCGCAGCGTGTCACGGCGCTCGTGGTTAACGTGGATGCCGGTGTAACCAAACTCAGGCGGCATCAAGGTATTTTGGTCTAGAGTTGAATTACATTGAGTCAATATTTGTTCAACATCTTTCCTCTCACAGTGGTACTCTTTGTAGAGATGAAGAGTAATATAATCCTTGCCTTTAAAGAATTGATAAATTAGAACTGAGCTGTGCAATAGAAATATTATGTGGATCACATAAGTAACTTAAATTTCCCAGTAGCTACACTGAATGGTAAAAATATAAGATAAAAATACAGCTGATATTATTTTTAACAATACATTTTATTTAACACAAGAGAAAAATATTTTAACATATAATCCCTATAAAAAGTCACTAGTGAGACATTTTACATTCTTTGAAGAACACTGAGTTTTCAAAATCTGGTGTGTGATTTACTCTTAAAGCGCATCTCAGTTTGGATGGTGAATTTTCATAGAAAATACCTGATTTTTATTGAGATGATAAAATGTAATGTTGAAAAAGTAGAATCACAAACTACATTTGTCCTAAACATATTTAAAAGTTGTGTAACAACTGGAGTGAACATCTGTTTTTAATTTTGAATTTTAAATTACTAATATTAAAAATTCAGTTCCTCAGTCACTCCAACAGCATTTGAAGTGCCTGCCACCCTTTTTGGCTGATGGCCCCTGTGGTGGGCGGCACAGGTTTGGATGCAGAGACAGGAGTTTTTGCACCTTTAATATTTAAATAATTCAAGATGGCATGTACTTCCAAAATGAATTCGTATGCATTTGTATTGGCTGATGGAGAAGTGTGTGCTGGAACAGTGCTGACCAGTAGAATTTTTTGTGAAGCAAATGTTTTGTGTTGGCATAGCGGCCCCTTCCTTGCAATGTCTGAGTGCTTTAAATGTGGCTAGTGCAACGAGGGGGTACGTTTTAATTTTAATTCAAATTTTAATATCACATGGGGCTAGTGACTATCACATTGGTTAGCCCCGAACTAGAGAGTCTCATGAGGGAGCCCCAGTGTGAACTAGTGTAGGCAGTGAGAAAATAAGACAGTACTGAACAGGGAAGAGCACAGACCAGTGGCCCCCAGACATTACCGACCATTGTAATCACAAGTGAGCTGCGCAGCTCACAAGAAAGACCTATGCAGCTGCCTGCCCCAAATACACTGACTTAATTGGTGTGGCTGACCTGATCATTAGGAGTTGCCAAAGGTCTCCAGATGATTCTGATACACAGCAAGTTTGGGAACAGATCTGCACTTGTATTCTATATTCTCTGCAAATCTATCTTCTCATTATTCATAGCCTACGTAAGTTTGCTAGAAACAATACAAGTAAAGAAGGAACCAAGTCAGTACCGCTTGTCTTCTGGGTTGCCAAGACTATTGTATATATACTCTCATTCGATCATGCAAAGCCCTGTGTGTTAGATGGAACGGAAATGATTCCCATTTGGCCAATAAGAAGATAGAGACTCAAGGGTTAGTTCACTTGCTGAAGGTCACGTAGGTGGGGGTGCTGGGGTCATATCTTGAACCTGAATCTTGTGTTTCCGCCACCACATAAGTGGTACAATAGAGCGTATCCAGCCTCCTCCAAATTTTGTAGCTTGTTTTCTCTTTTCATAATAGAGCCCTTGTGCTTCAATTTATAAAGAATGTTTCTTTTGATATTTAGGGGGAAAATCTTATTAACAATTGCATGTTTGTAGTCCAACAGATTCATGACTCTCTACAGAGCGCTGTGCTGGGTGTTGGGAGATCTCTGCTCTTTTCCTGGTACAACGTATGAGCTCGATGACCTTGCGCCAGGGAGGTATCCGGCTGGCGCATTGGATTTCTGGCTGTTGGAATGGGAGCTCTCAAACCTGCCTGTTCTACAACTTAAAGGATTGCTGTGGGAGAAAAATGTCATTGCCCTGCACTAAAGACTATTTATACTTCTGCAAATTGTACCTGAAATACATACGAAAGTGAAATGTGTGCTTTCCCCCTGACTCTCTAAATAATAAAATGAAGAGCACTTCTCGTGTGCCAGACGGGAATTAACTCAACCTCAAGCTTGCTCAACCTCAAGCTTTGGGAGATAGGGCTTATGACCCCATCTTATGGATAAGGGAATTGAGGTTTAATGACTTGCTCAAGGTCACACATCCTATGTGAGGTGGAGATGCGATTAAAACCAAGGTGGTTTTGCTTCATTGCTCTTGATAATATTTGCTCCAGAAAACTAAATTATACCTTTGTGGCCCGAGTACAGTTCTTCTTCAGTAGGTTGCTTATGGTGTTCTGTATTGGTACCAAGAGATGGCAAGATTCATTGGTGACTTTCAAATGCCCCCACTTAGAGTTATAATAGATAGTGGATATTTCCTCAGTCTCAGGTGAAATGTGAGTAAAAGCATCGTTAGAAAATGTTTCAATTCAGAGGGCTCAGTCCGTGAGAGCCGTGAGCTTGCTATGCAAAGACAGGTTTCCGACAGTCCTCTTCCCTTGGCTTTTTCTAGTAGGGATCCGAGGGATCCCAGGACTGTGAAGTCAGAATTTAATTTGAACTGTATTAGCTAATAACTAATTGCATGTTGTTTTCTATTCTCCCGGGTTCATTCCCCTTGGAGAAAAGTATTTTAGATCTAGAATAAGTATTTGCATTATTTCATGGTTAAAGTTCAAATACATATTTTTTCCTCTTCTGCTTTTCTATGTGAGTGGCAACAAATAAAATTGTGGATCCTTTTGTTATTCTCGCCTCCTTTGGCTAACTCTAAACATGTTCTTTTAGCTTTATCATTTTTCCAAAAGCTCCATACAGACGTTTCTTGTTTGGCTTCCCTTTGCTGGGTGTGATAACTCTCAAGGTTTCCTTGGGAATACATCTTGATGAGCTGAACTTTGTCCACGCCAGTGAAATTGTTTGGGGGGAAAGGGAGCAGAATCTACTTTCTCAAAGGTTCCTCCCGGCACTTGTCTGTTGATGAGCTTTTATAACTTCCATTTTGTTGTCCGAGCCTCTGGAGGATAACCTTGGATCTTAGTGTGGGCTTGGTTGAGTATAAAATGGCTTAGCACAAGTGGAGTGGAAACAGATCAGCTCATGAGGAGGAGGTTCAGATGCTGAATCCTCTAGTTCGATGAGGTTAAAAGCATTTTCCCCAGAGTCTCTCTGGGAATGCTTGTCCTATTTCTCAGAGAACTAAAGCTACTGTGTGCACACGATTGCTCATTTTATGCCTTTGACATTTGTGCTCAGTTCTGTGGGGGACACCCCCAAACCACCCTCATCATGGGCCTTGGGAAGATTATAGAATTGGGATGATGACCTTACAGCATTTGCTAGATGTGTATCGAGTTCCTCTCTGCTAGGCACAAGACGTACAAAGATTTTAAAATAGCCATGGTGGTAGCCTCTTTTAGCCTGCAGCTTAGTAGAGAACTTATCCATGACTTGTAATAATACTGTTTTATCAGTATTGCCATAGAAGCATGAGCAAGAAACGGTGAGGGCTCACAGCCCGTAGTGAGTGATAAACTCTGCCAAGGGAGTCAGGGCGACTTCACAGAGAGGTGGACTCGAGCAGAGTTTTAAAAAGGTTTCTTCAAAGGCTAATGGAATGGGGCATTTTTGGAGGCAAGAACAACCTATGTAAAGGTCTGGTGTTTTGGGGAATGCACCAAAAAAGTAGAGGAAGACCTTAAATGTCATTTTGTATGTGGCAGGCAGTACAGAGCGGCCTGAGAGCAGGAGGACTGTGCTAGCCAGGTTCAGGAAATACACGGCTGGGAGGTTCTAGACCGGTGGGCTGCACGGACAGTGGTTAAAACGGGATAAAGGCAGAGTGCGGGAGGAAGTTGGTACAGGCCAGGGGGACATGGCCTTGTTAGTGCCCCGAATGAGACTTCGGATATGAGTCCAAGTACCGTGCTGTATTTTGACTGTTTTTGCTCCTTTTGCTTTAAGGACATACTTCACTTAAATCTCAGGAATTACTCCAGGTTGGGACAATGGATCTGTCCTTCCCCTGCTCAAACTAAACAGTGTGTATGAATATAGAACAGAATGCTCAACTCTGTTGACTGCAAGTACTTGCTTTTCTTTAGAGAGGTCAAGGGTCTTTCATGGGACAGGTCTTTAACACGCTTACCTTACTGCTCTGACCCCAGGACAGCGGTGGCCTTGTACCTAGAGCAAAGGAAGGGGGTTCCCTAGAATTTCTTTTCTGCTTTGGGAACATACAGGCATAATAGTGAGAATATCCTTGATTAAGGCATCAGTTTAAGGTGGAGATGAGAGTTTGTGACAGGCACAGGAGTGATGGCTGGAAGGTGGCCAAACAGAGAATTATGGTTTGTTATTTTCAAGAAGCAACTTGCTGTTGTGGGAAAAAATCACTGGACGAGGATTTGTGAACCTGGAGGATTGATTATTCCCTCTTCCCAGTCTGGGCCAAGCCTCACAGCCAGAGGGGGCTGAGTGAGGCAGGGCTGCACCTACAGCCAGGGAAGCCATAGTGTTCTTGGCCTTGCCCCTGTATTTATTCCTGCCCTGGACTGACCCTGACCCTGCCTTACCTTAACCCTTGAGTAAGCCCAGTGCCTGGGCACAATCTCAGTTTTCCTTTTTCCCTGGCAGTTTGGCACTTATTTTCCTTCCCCAACAAGAGATGGAATCATGGACTGTGCTTGTTACCACCGCGCCCCTCATCCCCAGCCCCACCACCTTTCTCCTGAAAGTGCCAGCACATTCTCTGTGTGCTGAACCTAGTCATCAGTAATTCCTGATGGATCGCTGTTCTTTCGGCAAACTAAAATAAAGCAGAGAAACTTCAAAATAGATGTAACGAGAATCCTCAAACTTAATAAATACCATATGTGCTTACACTTGGAATTTAGTTTGTCCTGTTTGGTGAGTGGTACTTCCCACTCTCCTGCCTCTTCCCCACACCCCTGTTTTCTGCGGGACAGTGCTTTCCCAGCAGCTCCTGTGTGTGCCCTTACACGGCATTTGTTTTATCCCATGCACCTTGTTGTGACAGAATACAGTGTTTAGGGCACTTCTTGTACATACATTATTTTGTCTGTGGAGGATGTTAACAGTGCAGGGTTAATTCTGCTTAGCCTCTCTAGAGTTGAGCTGGCTGTGGTCTTTTTCCAGTGTGCCCGGTATGTTCACACCATGGGTTTTTTGTTTTAAATTGTATTTTTTTTTCAATTAGCATTTATCCCCCTTCCAGTCTCCCCTGTCACCACACTGTTGTCCGTGTCTGTGAGTCCTTTTTCTTTTTTCCTTGGTCCCTCTACCCCCTGACTGTCTCCCCCATCCCCAGAGTTGTTGGCTTGCTCTCTCTGTGTCTGTCTCTGTTTTGCTTGTTTGTTCAGTTCATTACATTCCACATAGGAGTGAAATCATATGGTACTTGTCTTTCTCTGACTGGCTTATTTTACTTAGCATAATGTTCTCTGGGTCTAGCCATGCTCTTGCGAAGGGTAAAATCTTCTTCTTCTTCTTCTTGTTTTTTTTTTTAATAGCCAAGTAGTATCCCATTATATAAATGACCCATAGTTGTTTTACTCATCTACTGATGAGCCCTTGGGCTGCTTTCAAATCTTGGCGATTGTAATAATGCTGCAGTGCACATAGGGTGCTTATAGTTTTTCATTTTTTGGAGGCATCTCCATACTGATTTCTACGGTGGCTGCACTAGTCTGCGTTCCCACCAACTCTTTTGCCTTATGCCCCAGTGATTCCATTTCTGGAAATTTATTTGAAGAGACTTGAAACAGTAATTTGAAAGAATATAAGCACCACTATTCATTGCAGCGTTAGCAGCATTTTACTTCTGAAAGCAGGCTGGTGAGAGGTTGCGTAAGCCGATAGCATTCTGTCATTGAGCTATTTATTTATTTATTATTTTAAAAAAGTTTTTAATTTTTCAAGTACAATTTTCTGTCTTTTACTCCCATCCCAGTCCACCTACCCATCCCTCCCCCTCCCTCCCTCCCATATCCACTCCCCTTAGTTTTTGTCCATGTGTCCTTTATACTTGTTCCAGTGAATCCTTCCCCTTCTCCCCTGAAAGTCCCTCCCTTTCTCCCCTGAAAGTCCCTCCCCTCTCCCCTCTGGTCACTGTTCCCCTGTTCTCTATTTCAGTGTCTTGGGTTATATTTTGCTTGTTTGGTTGTTTTGTTGTTTAGGTTCCTGTTAAAGGTGAGATCATATGGTATTTGTCTTTCACCACCTGGCTTATTTCACTCAGCAAAATGTACTCCAGTTCCATCCGTGCTGTTGCTCTTTCGTTGAGCTCTTAATGTGTGCCAGGCACTAGCTGTACATGTTTCAGCTCATTTAATCCTCAAAATAGCCTTTCTTGGTAGGTACTATAATCGTCCGCATCTTCATCCCACTTTCCCAGTGAGGAACCCAGAGCACAGGGAGGTTACCCTGCTTGCCCAAAGCCCTGTGGTCGGTGGTCTGGATTTTCCACACAGGCCTTTGGGCTCCAGAGCCCTTGCTGCCACCCAGCTCTTAACTGCTGCTCCCCAATTGCTAAACCAAGTTATCACCCAAGGAATTGACTTAGCCCCTGAGTGAGAAAGCATCGAATACTCACGGCTTGAGTTTCACAGGGATATCTTTATTTGGGGGATTCTGAAGAATTTTGGCTTCATTACTTCCCTGGAGGCCTTTCATTAAGAAACGACTTTTCCTTGGTCTGTAGTGAGATTCCTGCCTGGTTTCCACATCAGTGGGTTTGCGTGGGTCTGGGGCAGTGCCGTCCGCCGCAGGAGGCACTGGCCCCGTGGGGGTTGGGGCATTCCGATGTGGTTGGTGTAACTGAGGAGTAAACACTTGCATTTTAATTAATTAAAATTTAAGAACAGTTGGTCAATTAATGAAAACCTTTAATGTGTATTTGGAACAACTTGAGTGTGTGAATTTAGGGTATGTGAATTTACTTTTTTAACTGTGTATTTTATGAACTCTAAATATAAATCAAATATATCTGATGAAAACTTGGCATCTGAATTGGAATATGTTGAAAGTATGAAATACATTCCAAATTTTGAATGTTAATTTTACCTTTTAAAATATTGTCTCCATAATTTTTATACTGGCTACATGTTATACTTAAAGAAACATGTCTAAAATATTGTTATGGAAGTCAATTCGCTTCCTTTTATTTTTTAATGTGACTACTAGAAAATGTAATTCCACATGTGATGCACATTATAACTGTTCGCTACTGCTCTTCTGGAGCCTAGATGTGAGTGTTTCCCCGCAGAGTGACTCTTGGCTGAGGCAAGTGCTCAGAAGGTAACTACTGAATGGGCGCTCTGTCCGTGGGAGCTGCCGAGGGGAACTGAGTAAGTGGGGGGAGTTCATGGAACCTGGGTATTGCCTTTGAAATGAATTATCTTATTTTAGGGTGTAAATGAAGCAGTGATGATATCTAATATGCTGAGCTTAACATACACAGTATTTTATGGCCTTTTGAATAAATTACCACTTTGGGTTTCATGGGATAAGATGAAGGTGGAGAATATTAACGTGAGTCTGTTCCAGTTGACCCTTGAACCACGGGGGTTCGGGGTGACTCCTCCAGAGCTTAACTGCTGCACTGTCCCTTGGAGTCCCCAGAAGTGGCTCCACATCCCCCACAGATACCCAAGTTTGTGGGTGCTCAAGTCCTTATGTAAAAAATTGTAGAACGAAGCATACATTTGGCCCTTCACATATGCAGATTCCCAACTGTGGATCAAAAATACTGTTTTCTAGCTGCAGTTGATTGCATTCACAGATGGGAAACCTAGGGATATGGAGGGCTGACTGCGTATTTATTGAAAGTAATCCATGTGTAAGTGGACCCACACAGTTAAAACGTGTGTTGTTCAAGGACCAGCTGTACTCTCTTGGTCAAGAGGTGTTTCCTCTTTCTGGGGTGAGCTGGATTACACTGTAGCACTTGATTTGTTTTTCCTTCCCTGTGGCGGGATTTGGCAGGTGAATGTATGAGGCCCTCATGACCTGCTTCCTGCTGGCGTCTTCTGTCTTCTCCCCTGCCGTTCGCCAGGTCTCATGATCTGAGAATCCCTACTCACACATGCTATTTCAGCTCTCCTTGCTATTGTGTGTTATGCCTACAAGGCAGGCAGTGGCTCTTGAATCAAAGTTAAGGGTGAGTGTTTCCTTCGGAAGCCCCATGCCTCGAGTAGTGACACCACTGTTCCTCAGTGCCTGTCGACTGCCGACTACTCTTCTGCCCTCTCCTCGGTTATGGTTTTTGTCTACGTGACCCCTACATGTGGTCCTGGGGCTGCAGTCTCCCTCATTCCACTTCTTTCATTCTGTATCTTGAGCTTTCCCATGCACTCTCCGGACTTAAACCCCTTGTCTGGGCTCCCAGTGGATGGTCGCACGGGTGGAGGTGCTGAATGAACCCCGCACACAGGTCCTTGCAATCCTCTTGGAGGGGTCAGCAGTTCAAAATTCTGTGCTTAATTAATCATGCAATTAAGAATCAGAAAACACATGTTGGAATCTTTTATCTGCTACTTCCCCCGCACCCCCTGAACATAATCTTTTTTTTTTTTAGTGTCTTAGTTCTTTAGTTTCCCCCTTTGTAAAATCAGAGCACTATTTGCTGACAAAGGATATCCTAAGAAAGCATTAAATCACCATAGAGAAACACAGTCAATCTACAGTCAGTCTATGGCATATTGCATTTGGCTTTGCGCTGAATTTCAGATTAGTTACATAGTACCTTACACTGAGACACTCAATTTATTGATGAGAATTTATTCCCATTAATGCATTTTGAAAATGAGGGTCTTATTTAAGTGTCTTTTTCCTCTTTCCTACCCTTACCCCGCTTTGTGTTTGCATTATTGTTTTAAAAGTTTCAGGCAGATTTGAATCACTTTTAGCTGTAAAGGCATCCTTTCCCCCTCCCTCGTGTAGCGGATGAGGGCAGAGGTAGGTGACACGTGAGGCAGAGAAATGCAAGGCTAAGGGCATCTGCTTAGAAAGAAAGTGAGGGGACTTGGCTTTGAATTCTCTGTGTATTTCTGCCTATTTAATCATGGTGTGTTTTGAGCATATTCCTTAATCTCAGATTATATACAATATATCTCCTTTAGAACTGGGCTGTATAGTAATTGCTCAATAAATATTGGCCATTGTGTTACTGGCTCTTTTCTTAGAACATCACTTGTAGACTTGGGTAAAGGTGTTTGAAAGATTGCTATGAAGTGTCAACCATGATTGACAATCAGGGCTTTGTCCTTTGGTCCTAAGAAGGTAGAAAAAAAGCTGATAAAGATAATATTATCTATAAGGGAAATAGGAAATTAATTTCTAGATTAGAGACTGACAGTAGATAATAGTCTGTAGGGAAAAAATATGCCTAATCAACCTGTTTCCCCCGTAATGACTACATAATCCTGCCAATAAAATTTATTAGATGGTCTTCTCACCATTCCACTTCTGGGTTTCGTTGGTTGGTTGAATTCTAAACCGTACGCAGGATTTCAATTGTATTGTGGAATCCAAGTGAATATAATGGTCATACACAGTTCCAGGAGGGAGTGAATCATATGTTCTGGTTCTTCCATGAATGGGAGGCGCAGTAGTGCAGTCAGCTGCTTGCAGATCCAGTCAGAGAAACCGTGAGGGAGTCACACAGTTCTCATTTGAAACTGGGAGCGGAGCAGGGACTTTAAAGCTGTATGCTCTTTTAATAAAAACTTAGTTTTTTTATAGATGAAGGATTGGCTTCTGACTCGTAGCAAACTGGCTTTGCTCTTGATTTCTCCCATTGTATGACTGAACCCTGTTCTGTGGACACGCTAGAGGAGGTTTGGCTTCTTCCCTTTTGTGTCTAAAGAGGCAAGGAATGTAATGTTAAGTTGTTTGGAGGATTTAACTTTTAAAGCTGTGCCATGAAGAAAAAAGAGCAGAGAAGTCTGCTAGGCCGTGATTTTCTCAGTCTTCTCTGAGCTGGCCTTACATTTTTGCCCTTGGTACCATTTGAACAGCCGTAGGTTATTAGTTCAAATCCCTGAGCACTTTGGGACCACGTTTTGTCTTTTGGAAAATGCAGTTACAAATGACTTTTTTTTAAACCGTAACAAAGTGAGGCTGTTCAGCCCCTCATTTTGATCCTCTGAGGAGTGAGAGGCTGTTTACATTGAGCAAGTAGGATATATTTATTCTTCTTGACCAAGAAAGCCAAAGTATTTACCAGAAAGCCCTTTAGTGTCCTGTGCCTAGCACTTGACTGCAGGGTGCCTTAAAAGAGCAAGGGACCAAAAATAAGCAAAGGACCGAACTCTCAGTACAGTCCACATGGGGGGTGGGGTCGCCATCTGGGAACGGTTCTGCAGCCGCCCTGCGCCAGCCGGAGCCGGCATTTGTTTCCCTGTGGTTAGATTTAGAAACTTTTAACCCTGCCCCTTGCACTCCCTGAGACCTATAAATAGGACCATTTTCTTAAGTGGGATAACTGGGAGGCTGTTATTAGTTCGTTTGGGGTTCTGAGCAATAATGGTATTTGGAGAATAGTGCTCTTCGTTGACAGTGTTGCCAGGCTCTTTGTCGAGACAGGGAGCGCACCTTTGTCATTTTAACCCAGCCGTTCTTACACTTGGCTGTACAAAAGAAGTGTTCTAGGAGCTTTTGAAAATTTTGAATACCAAGTGGTAGTATCCTGTGCTGAGCCCATTCTGACTGAATTACAGTCTCAAGGGTGGGCCCCAGGGGCCCCAGGGCACAGCCAACACTGAGAACTGGTGATCACATCTGCTCGAAACAAAAGATTGGGTGCGTGCTGCGCTAGCCACAAGGGGAAAAGATAAGCTTGGTGTCAAATACAAAGTACAGTAGGGACACACTTATGCTATTATGGTGAGAATGGTTTTATTGCTATGATCAATCTAGCTTTTCAACATTATAGTAGCTCAGGCATTATGAACCAGGTATATTATAATCTTTATTGAAATAGAAGCCTCCTAATAGTGGCCTGAAGTGTCTTCATTATCTTCTAATTACTGGTGATAAATGACTGACAGATTCTAGATGTCCAATTAGTGTATATGAAACTACTGTTGTCACTTGTGTCTCAATTCATGATTTTTTGGGTGGATCCATGATGCTGTATTTATATTTCTGATTAACAAGCTTCAGACAAAAATTTTCTTTTTAAATAACTCATTTGGTTGGCAGAGCCTTGCCAGACCTGAGCTCACCTGGCAGTCAACTTGACCTCAGCTAAAGAAAACTTAAAGGCTTTATTTATCTTAGTGGGAATATTGCTGTTTTGCTACAGAAATTTTACTGTTTTGACTATGGGATGCTACCCCATTGTTTGAAAAAGAAAAAAAAAAAGAATGTTAAGAGAGGGCATGGTGCTATGTTTTATTACCTTTCTAAATTCTGCAAGAATTGTGAATTTCGAACTACATCTGACTTCAGGCGGTTTCAGGTAAGGAAGTATAGACTTGTGCTGTGTCCTCATTGTGCCAGTTCCAGAGTCCCCTTTGCAGTCACACAGTTTTCCTGTGCATGGCAGCCCTGCTCCTGATTAGCTGTGTAACCTGGGCAAGTTACTTTACCTCTCTGAGCTTCGGTTTCCCAGCTGTAAAGTGGTACAGGTGATGCTTTCTGTTTTAAGGGCTAGTGTGAGAATGAAGAGGAACAGCGTACATAGAGTGTTTTAAAAATAGAAGTTAAAGGAAGTTGCAAAAACAAAACTTCTTTCTTTGGGAACTAAAATAATGTGTGGTAAAGCCTCAAATGTAGGTTCCTTCTAGGTGGGGGCCCAGTACGTATCACAGTGACACGCAACCAAGTGCTTTTTTTCAAGCCGTAGGTTACAGTTCACTCTTGGAATCGAATAGATTGCGGTTTGGGGGCCACTTTATATGGAAAAGTAATATATATAGTAATAGAATAAAGAGGAATTTCACATTGCAGGAAAGCAGTTTTTGTGTGAATTAAAAACAGTCTGTGCATTTGTACATGAGTGTTCGGAGTCATGACCCTTGCATTGTGGGCAAATGAGAAGTGAGGAGGGAGTCCCCAAACGGTGCTTTGTGGTTTGCTTATTTTTTATGTACTGAGATGGCCTAATACTCATGATATACGTATGATGGTTCAGAGAATTGTGGGAATAATATGAGTCAAAGTTCTTTTTGCTTAGAATGTACAAAAAATCAAAGCCAAAGATTTTTGGTTTTGTTTCCATCTATCTGAACAGTTGCTTGTGCTCTTCATTTTGTATTGCATATGCCGGCCCAGCATTGAAAGGTCTCCATAGAAAATATTGACAGTACTCTTAGGAAACTCTTACTGTAAGAAAGGCACATACTGAATTTCTTGGACCATGGAACATTTGTGTATTTTATCACATCGGGGATTTGCTGCCCCTCAGGAGTTCGCCTAATCGTAGGCCAAATTTACTTAAAACCAAACTGGGGAAGTGTCTCTGCTCTTGTCCTATTTTGTTTTCCCAAGTTCAGTGTTACTTGGCGATCCTGCCCCTGAGCCACCAGGAAAGGCCAGTTAGCTCTGTGATTCATGATTGTTTTTGTTTGAAGGTTTACTGAAGAGAAGATCTAACTCTAAATGTAAAGCGTTTTAATTAATTGGAAGATGAGCCTCAGTAACTTTATTACATAAAGTTACTGAAGATGCAACCAGCACTTATTTCATACACATGTTTAGACTGACCTTGTTGACAACGATTAATAACTACTAGGTGGGTCTGAATGGACCTGTGGAGTCATGGAGCTTTGGCCTAACTGTTCTTGATCTGATGGCTGAGAAGCAGAGGACAAGTGAGTGGCAGAGCCATTTGAAGGGGTGTCATCGTTGCCTTATTTATATCACTACATTGCAGAAACTTTTTTCTTTTCTTTGAGTCTGTATAACATTGTGGGTGGAGCACACACTTGGAGCTTCACCCCTGTAGCTTATTCTCTAAGGTGTGAGGGGTGATGGACAAGTCTTTTAATTTTTTGGAATCTTTTTGGTTATTTATAAAATGAGGAAAACTGCCCATGCACAACTCACATTGAAGAATTATAAAAAAATGAGTGAACTATGTGTGAAACTTTTTAAAAACTGGTAACCACTCTTCAGATGTAAATTGCAGGCCCTGGCCAGGTAGCTAGAGCATCGCCTCGATATGCCGAGGTTGCAGGTTTGATCTCTGGTCAGAGCACATACAAGAATCAACCAATGAGTGCATAAATAAGTGGAACAACAAATTGATGTTTCTCTCTCTCTTCTCCCTCTCCTCCACTTCCTCTCTCTCTGTCTCTAAAAATTAGTTAAAACAAAACAAAACAAATGTAAATTGCATGGTCATAGAATACCAGAACATTGTTGAAGATAGGATCTGTTCCCAATTCATCTTTTTAAAAAAAATTTTTAAAAATATTTTATTTATTTTTAGAGAGAGGGGAAGGGAAGGAGAAAGAGTGGGAACGAAACATCAATGTGTGGTTGCCCCTCATGTGTCCCCTCCTGGGGACCTGGCCTGCAACCCAGGCGTGTGCCAATTCATCCTTGTATCCATAAAATACAGTTAACATGATGCCTTGCTTATAGCAGGGTTTTGTTGATGGGTGGTGGGGGGGAGGCGTTGCTGTACTTACTTTACCTACTCCTTTTTTATGAACACAGGGGCAATTCATTAAAAAAATTTCTGCCTCACAAGGTATACCAGAGAGCCTGTGGATGATGTCAACAGTATGGCTCCCCCTCTGAGTGTTTGGGGGCAGCTGGTCAGGATGCCCCAAGAGGGCATCACCCTAGGACTGGCTCTATGTAAAGCAGCTTACATTCACTATTTGAGAATATATTTTTATTAGCCATTTGTGCTTGTTTCCCATTTATTGTCCTATAAAGGAAAAAGAAGTATTACCAACATTTGGTAGTTGAGAGATGGAGTTTAATTGACTTGCAAAAGGTCATGCAGTTACTTAATAGTAGTTTTGACAAGAACCCTCCACTGTAGGCTGAAAAGTCTGTATAAATTTTGTGTCTGACAAATGTTACGGGGTTTTAAAATAATAATAATGCTAACCACACAGTCTTCACCTCTGAGAAAAAGGAGTTCATGGAAGAGCTCTGGGTGGAGAGATGAGTCCATGATCTGACTAATTTGCAGAAGGAATGTCCTATCTGGGCAGTTCGCCTGATCATTTGTGTAACATCCTTTTTAGTTTATCGAGCTAAAAACAGGTTTGTAAACATTCGTAAGTTCCAAAAGCATGAAAGTGCTCCTGATTAGAAACAAACAAACAAATTATGGGAATGCTTAATTTTTCTGGAAAGATGGCAAGTAGTTTGACTCCTTTATTTAGGGAGCTACGCAAATTCAACACAACAAAGAAAAGAGTTTTCTTAGTTAACAGGCAGATAACTAACATGGCAGGTAGCTAGCTCCTTAAATCCATACAGATTTATTAAGGAAGGACCCACCCATTCATCATTAGCTTTCACTTTTGGAACGGAAATTTTCTTTAGTAAATTCTGGGATGGGTAGGAGCTAGAGGAATTGTCGTACGAACTGGGAAAGTCTCTTAACTTCTGGGGTTCTCAGTTTCTTCATCTGCACAGTGAAGGGATTGGGATTAGGAGAACTCTGACAAAATGTGAAAACCAATATCCAGGTTCTGGTGCTACACTTCCCATGTCCTGTCTGTGTTTTTTCATCCATCCACTCCTCAGCCTGCTTGCTATTGATCATAGGTCATGGTGAATTGGGGGTCTCAGGACAAACAGTATACAAGACTGGAGTCTTAAACAGATTGTCTGTTGCAGCTTTATTGTTTAGCTTTTGGGTCTATTTGGAGCCTCTCAGGTCCTGGCCAATCCAAACAGGTGAGGTTCTTATATAATTTTATGCTGACAAATTTTAAAACAAAAAGGGAAGCAGAATATGGACAGTGAGTATAGGTTAGACAATAACAATATAAAAATGGCTTAGATTCTTTATAATTATGGTCTGACGTGGTTCCAGTAAAGGTGTCTTTGGTTAAATTAAGTAATGCATGGTGTATATATACACACAAACTGCATACGTGCAAACATAGCAGGTTCTAAATTTAATGGCCCAGTGTTGCTTTACACCACATGGGATTTTTATTGAGTCAGCACAGTCTGTTGACCTGAACCTCGGGAGACTTGAGCCCTTGCTTAAGCAGGCCTAAACACTATTGATACATTCACATTTTTAAAAAACTACCACAGAGCCACAGCATACAAAACAGTTAAAGGCAAAACAGTTCTGTTTTCCTGGGTTCCTTTGGGGCTTTCAGGGGACCTTGGAGAGTTAAGTTACATTGTTTGAAAAGCCCTGATTGACATAGCTTTCGGTTATCATTACGAGGTAAAATATACCAAATAAAATTACATAACACCACTCAAGTATTATGGTGGTGAGGTGCTTTTGTTTTTCGTATAGTAGGAACTAGTTCACTGCATTGAAAATCATTTGTGTTTAATGGGAAATGGTCTGAACAAACGCCCATTATGTAAAGATGCACACGGCATGAGAGCTGAGTTTTGGGAAGGTTTATTGCCTTATATTTACTGAAAAAGTGTATCATGAAGACAAAGATGACTTTTACTAAAAAGTGTATAAAGACTAAGTTAAGTAGAAAGGAGAGATTAAAATCTGTGGGCTGGTGAATTTCAAAGCAATATATTAAATAAAAACTACTGTATAAACCTGAATATAAGCAACCCTCAAATTAGGCAGTATCTTATTTTCTCAAGGAGGAAAAAGAATTTGAAAATAAACTTCTTGAAATACAGATAAAATAAAGAGAAGTATGTTAATATTTAGTTATATACACAAAATATGATATAAAACATATTAATTTGGAAAATCTGCAATTTTCTACCATCTTTGTGAACCAGTTATATTTAAACTCTGTGAGTGCTTCAATAACTTATTCATGACCAGAATCACTTTTTGGCTTTTCCTATAATTTCAGATCATAGCAGCTTCATTTTCATGTAACTTTTTAACTATGACCCTTTTAGAGTCTGTATAATGTCAAATTTACATTAACGCTCCAACTTTAATGTTTTTCAAATATAAATTTATATACAAAATTATTTGGAAAGATTAAAAATATATTGGCATTATATACAGGCATATATATACATATATATTCATACACCTGTGTGTGTGTATATGTATATATACTGGCAGATTGATGGATCGTGAATGTCATACATTATTGTTTGTATCTTTAATTCCCTCCTCTGCCATGTGACTTACATTGCATGAGGGCATTAATTCCTGCTCCACTGATGCTGGGATGGGCCTATAACCTATGTGAACAATGGAATTTAAGTGAATGTGATGCAAGCAGATGTCTTACATGGGCTGCGTTAAATGCAACTGGGCTCCCTTGAGTGCCCCTGTAGCTGTAGACTTTTCGGGCTGGATCCACAAAAGTCAGGTGGCTTAGCTGACCTGACTTTTACCCTGAGTAGGCAGGCTGATGGGATGCATCAGTCCACAACTACCTGTGGGCCAGGCAGATCGAATTTGACTGGTGCAGTTCACTAATAATGGTCTTGTTATGTTTTTTGTCTGGATTAGCAGAACTAGAAGTTGCACCCAAGATAGTTTACTTAGATAATATCTATATCACACATAACTTTGGGGATCATGACAATCTACCAAGGGCTAAATGAGTGTGCAGTAACCTGGGGTTCTTAACAGTAGGTGTTTTCAGGAATACGCCATACACCAAAACCAGATGTATGCAGTAAAAAATGTATTGCCAGACTCGAGTGCACTGTTCATTTTTCCAGTGAGACCTCCAAAGGGCCTATGAATAGAAGCCTGGACTTTTCCTTATAGATGACTCATTTTTGAGTACTGGATGAATAAAATTTTGTCTTTTTTGTTAGGTGAAGTCTCTGTATATACGTTCATTGAATTTCATAAGACACATGCACACACATACACAAACACCTTCCATATTTGTCTGTAGGTTTTAAGCATGTGTTTATGCATAGTCATCTGCTTGTGTTTAAATAAATTTCCTGCATATACTTTTAATCTCTGAAGAAAGAAAAGTAAACACTATTTGCACAAAAGTTGATATTTTAAAAAATTTTTTCTTAGCAGAAGAGTTTGATATAAAATATCTTACATCTCCATTTATCTCCTGCTTACCCAGGAGATTTAGATCCCCAAAGTAATGCCTTTAAAAATATCCAGGTTGTGCTACATCTTCCTAAGATACATTTAATTAACTAAATTTTGGCACCCCTCTTATTTTCATAATTCACTTTATTTCAAATGATTAATTTGTGTCTGAATGACGTAGCACTTTCAACAGCCCCAAAGCAAGACTTTGGCCTTTTTAATACTTCTCTATCCTGGTTTCACATCAGCCTAACATGGGGAGTTTTAAAAGATGGTGGTGTCCAGGCTCATTTGCCAGAGATTCTGGTTCAGTTGCTCTAGGGTGGGGCCTACGTCTCGTATTTATTAAAGCTTCCCGAGTGATTCTAAATGGTAGAGTTGACTACCAATGGCACAGATACAGCCTTCCTGCAAACTAAGCCATCCAGGTTAGAAATCTGTTTTACATGCAGGTTGTGCAGTTAGGTTATCTCTGTTGTTCAGCTCAACCTGATAATGCCAGGTCTTCTAGGAAATTGCCATTGTTTTGGAGTGGCTTTATTTATTTTCTATTTTCCACCTACTGCTCTTGGCCCTTTTTTGGTAGACTCGTGAAGGAAAATTAGTTGCATAAGTAAAGCCCTAATGCTCACCTGAGGATTGCTACTTTCCTTTATGACTCCATTCAGGCACTTGGGTAATTCTCAATGTTGCCTCCCAAATCACACCACCATAGTCAACTTTATAAAAATGGGTTTCACTGGTGGTGAACTTGTGTTCCCCATGGAGCGAAGCTCAATGGATTTGCTCAGGTGACCCCAGTTACACTGAGCACTGTAGAGCCTTGTTAAGGACCCAGGAGACAGCATCTCACATTTCCCTGCCAGATGCCATGGAAATAGTAAATGACAGGCCCCTGCGGAAGTTACAAAGACAAAGCCTTAGCATGTGTGCCTTAAAAAAAAACGCTGAAGTCCATAGAACTGGAACTGTGTTTTCTTCTACCATATAAGCCTATTTTAGAAGAGGGTAGGATTTTCTTTCTCTCCCACTTACTAAATATTTATCTTGTGGCTACAGGTTAACGACACGCCCATGAATTTCTTTTTGTCATATTTCAGGCAGCATCCACCAGTCTTCAGGACTCGTGTCACTGGAATTAGGGATAACGTGATGCATTGACTCTTTTTAGTTCATTCTTGCTCTTCTCTGAGGACCCTCACCAGCCTATGGGGAAGTTGATGATCATTTTCTTAAGACTGGATTTGTTGGGATTTGAATGACGACTTTTTGGATTTGAATTATGCCTTTACCACTTAATAACTTAGTGACTTAAGTTTTTTAAGACTTTACCTAGATCTTAAACCTTATTTTCTTCACCTACAAATTGTTAATCATTGTTACCCATCTCGTAGGGTGGAAGTAACTATTAAATGAGATCTTTTAAGCCTTTAAAACAGTTTCTGGTATTCTGCAAATGTTGGCTGCTGTGGCACAGTTATTACTAGTGTAATTGTTGGGTTGGCCAAAAAGTCTGCATGGTTTTTTCCCCTTAAAATAAAAGACACATTTTTCATTTTCACCAATAACTTTATTGATTTAGGTATTCTTAATATGTCCTGCTATTGGCTTCTAGCGGGTAGAGGTCAGGGGAGCTGCTGAACATCTTCCAATGCATAAGACAGGCCCACAGCAAAGAATTATTTGGCTAAAATGTCAATAGTACCAAGAAACTTTGCAAAGCACTTTTGACACATTCGACCAGTCACAGCACCTTTTCCACATGCCGCACAAATCTTTTTTGTGCGTGTTTTTCAGCTGCAGTTTTACCTTTCTTGAAATAATAAAGCATAATATGCTGAAAATGTGTATTTTTTCCATCTTCAGTATTAAAATGGCTGCGCAAAATATGTACCAATTTTGATAAGTTTTTTTAAATGTATGCTGATGTGACAGCTGTCACAATACAATCTAACAAAATTGTTTGAAACGAGATTAAAAGACAGCTAAGCACTACTAGAGCCATTGTACTGAAAAAACTAAATGAACTTTTTGGCCCACACCATAATACTGCTTTTCCTGGTATTGTCCCAGTTATTACTCTTTTACAGTATTATAAAGGATCAAGTAAACTGAGGTTATTGGTGACTTACTATGGAAAAGAAGCTGCTGCCTTCCCCTCGCCAAGTAGCTTAGTTACGTGGAGCGTTGTCCTGATTCGCCAAGTCAAGGTCCAATCCCCTGTCAGGGTACATACAAGAATCAACAGTGAATGCGTGGACGAGAGGAATGACAGATCAATGTTTTTTTTCTCTCCCTTACTTTCTAAAGTCAATAAATAAAAAACATTAAAAAATAATTCTGTTTAAAAAAGAGTCTGTAGTCTTTTCCTAGGCCTTCTTTTGTGGGTTCTTTTATGCAGTCTTACATTTCAGGAGTCAGAGGCTCATCTCCCTGTGGTTATAGGCACACTGCGGGCAGGAGTCTTTTTTATTCTACCAAAAACAAAAGAATCTTATCTTCCTTCCCAGTGGTTACAACATTTTTGTGTATCAGCTCTATTAAATATTGAGGCAATTAATATAAATATTGTGGTATATTCTATAGTCACAGGAATTTCATAAAGATTGGACAATGTTTATTTTTCATGACCCATTGACTTAAATATTTAAAAACAGCACGAAGTGGCTGAAAACCGGAGGCTGAATTTTTCAAGTTCATGTCTGTGTCACTAGTCACTGACTGGAAAGTCATCATTTCCTTTAACCAGAGGAATGTGCTGAAACAGTAGTAGGTGTTGGTTAAAATTAGAATCAACTATTTCCATAACCAGAACTCCAGACATGTTAAAAAAAGTAAAAGTGACAGAGCTCTACTGGTTTTTGCCTGTGGGTTCAAGAGGTTTTCAATCTAGTTCAGCTAACTACAGTTGGATTCTGTCCCTTGAACTTGGCACAGGCTATGCGTGGCAGGCTTCCTAGATCCAGGGATGGAAGCTCAGGACTCTTTCCATGGATGAATCCTCAAAAATTGTCTCCAGGAGCTGAACTGCAAATAGCAGAGCATACCACTCTCTTCTCATGCTGTTCACTTGTGCCCCCACCCCCATCCCATGCAGACCCCCAGGGAAGGGCTTACCATTGACTTTATTTGCACTTAATTGCTCATTCCTGTGTCCAGCTCTCCTTTACTAGCAAAGAATTTGCCAAGGCTCCAGTACGCATGTGTTTCTAGACTACAATAGAATTGTTCATCTCTTGAAGCTATTTATTAGTAGCTAATAGCTAGCATTTGACGTCTCATGAGAAATGCATACACAGTTGGTTTCCATGGAGAGCAAGGGAGAAAAACAGCCCACGATCCAGGCTCCTGTTTTTGTGTCAGGAAGATGCAGTTTGCATGATGTATTTGTACATGGTGCAGGCGTTAGTCAGTGGTATTTAGTATGTCTTCAGAGATGGGGCCAGCTACGGAATCTTCTAGACCGTCGTTTTCAGCCAGTGTGCCACGAGAATTTTAAACCCAGCGATACCTGACTCTTGGTCAGGGGCGCTGACAAGAGCCAGCATGGCAATAGCCATTCGGTGTGAATGAATCAAAATCATACCTATTTTTTCTGTCAGCCTGGCAAAAAATATAAGGTATTGTTTGAATTTTAGTAATTAGTTCATATGTGCTATGAGATGAGAAGGGTTGAGAATCACTGCTCCGTATTGGTCAGTTGTATTGAATCAAACTATTGCCAGAAGCTCCCGAGTAAGCACTTTTGAATGGTAATGGCTCCGAGCGCTTTGCATGCAGTTTATTTTGGCCCCTTTCCCCCTTCACATGCAGAATTATAACACTGCCACTGGTGTGCAGTTCCTGAGTTTTCTCAGTTTTTCCACCAGATACCTAACATTTATAGAATGACTTTAAATGTTTGCTGCAGTCCAAGGTCTTGGCACCCAGCATCATTTTTCTCACTTACATAATTTTGAAAGTCCATGTTGCCATTGTCTCAATGAACAAGTATAACTAAGAAGAGAGAATCAGTGGATTTAGGATTTGGCTGAAAGCCATGATGCGGAAGAGGTTTACTTCAGTGAAGGGGAGCAAGGGGTTCTTGGGGAATCTGGGGCCGCGTGCACCCATGCCTCACAGCTTGCAGAAAAGCTGGGTGTGGCAGTGTCTTGGGTTTTTCCTAGTAGCTCCTGGGTATGAGATACGGTTATTTTCAAGATTGCTCACCAGAGGTAGAAGAACAGTCTACATGGTGTTTGATGTTAGTTATTTTTTTTTTAAGTAAACTTATTTAGAATTTATTCTGATATGGGCAGTTTTCAATGTAAAAATGTGTGTGTATTTAGAAAATTTTTCTGTTGCTTGTTTGAAAACTGATAATATTTCCTCCATACCAATAACGTTCTAAATTTTTAGAAAAGCATATCTACCATAAGAGTGCTAAGAGTACTTCATGAAAGGGAACTCCAGTGACTCTTTTTGAATAAGAATATTGTTCTCTGCTGCGGGGTGGGCAGTCTCCATTTTGCCTGGGAATTGTAGCAGAAGAGAGACTACGCTCCTTCCCGTCCTACTGGGACAGCATAGTTTCAGAGGAAGCTTAGTGTCACAAAAAAGCTTTAAAAATGTGTATTTATTTATTTTTTGTTATACTAGACCCAGAATGTGTGGGGATATGGGAGGAGCATGCACCTTTTGAAAAAGAGTATTTAGAGGTAAGCTTTTATTGTATAATTGGCAAACATTTCCTCTTTGGGAATAATGGCCCGATTTCATTGAAAGAGCCAAACATGGATAGATCTTGAGGCCTAAGACAGACAGCAGCTGGCCGTCGTGGTGCCGGTGGTGACCAGGAGCCCGGCTCCAGTGGGTCACTCTCCTGAGTGCCCCTGTCCAGGTCTGCCTGCATCGCCTCTCAGCTGTTTTGTGTTTGCTCTCCTTGAACCCGCAGAAGAAATTGCTGTTAAATTAATCTCATTTGCAGGACGTTCCCCTGCCACACCGCATGCTTCTGTGTGTAGTCACAAGACTCAGGCTTCTTGCCGCCTTCTATTAAAGGAGAGCTTTTTAAGGTCTCAACAATATTCTGTTCTTTGGGGAGCTGTTTACATAGCCGGGGCTGGTTAATGGATGGGGACTGGGGACTCTAAGCTTTTTAACTCAGAAATAAGTTTTTGGCATTATTGTGAACTGCCCTGTGCAATACAACTTAGCTAGGATTGCTTGGAGAAAGGGCAGTTTCCGGTTAATTGAATTTTCTTTTGAATCGATGGTTAAACACTTTACCTTTTCTCATCCCTTATGAGTAGCTTTGGCATTGGGAATTCAAATGCGAGGATTTTGAAAATAATGTTTTTTCGAGTCAGTCCGTAACAGTGCTTTGGGACATGTTTACGAGTTAATGAATCTTGCTATTCAGCCTTTCTATAGGGGCTGTAGAGGCACAGGGTGTGGCTGCTGAGCTCTGTAGATTGTTTTGGGGGGAGAATAAATCTCTTTTTGTGGTATTTTGTTTTCTTGTATCTTTCTCGGATGCAGAATGAATCCCAGCGTCATTGGGCCCACTTATTTATATAATCCTGCTGTTTAAATAAGAGTTTATAGATATCCTAGAAAAATGTAGTGGCAGAAATGAGAAACTGCTGAAGATACTGATTTTTCTTCAGTGTGCGTTCAAGCCAGGTTGTATTTACTTTAATAGGCTATTGACCTGGCCCTTCTGCATAATCCAGACAGTGAGTGAATCCAAAAAAATATTAAGCACCTGCTCCATGCTCTTGTGTACTATGTCAGGCAGTTTTAATGTCAGTAATGATAAGACAGCATAGATGTATCAACCTTGGATAACCTCTGCAGAAATCTAACTTCCCAAAAGCAGGGGCCTTTATCCCTGAGGGGTTACAGCAGTTCTGTGTCCTGGTTTGAAACTAATGTTTATTAAGCTTATCTATGGCTGTACCACCCTGAATGTGCCTGATCTCATCTGAAATACTAAGCTTGCCAGCTTTTTTTTTGTACTCAATACTTAGAAATAAATAAATTTAATTCCAAAAGTTAAAATACTATACTATATACTTTAGTAGTTTCATACTAAATATAGTATGATTTTCATGAATCATAAATTATAGAGCACAAGAAATTTTTCCTGAATATAGGCAGAGAACTTAGGTGAAAGGATTGCTTTAATTTCATCTAAAAATCTAATACTGACTTTCAAATGAGTCATTAAGAGTTTAGGGTCTCCAAGGAAAGATAGAATTTACATCATCACCCATCAGTGATAACAGTGAGAGCTAAGAATATTAGTATGCAAGCTAAGGATAATAGTTTTTAGTCTAGATTTTGGCTTCAGTAAAAATAAAACCTACTTCCAACGGTTTCTCTGCCTAGATTTGGATCTAGCCATACTATGACTATCAAAAAATAATTGTTAGCCCTGACTGATGTGGCTCAGTGGATTGAGCACCGACCTGTGAACAGAAAGGTTGCCAGTTCGATTCTTGGTCAGGGCACATGCCTTGGTTGCAGGCTAGGTCCCCAGTTAGGGGCATGAGAAAGGCAACCAATCAGTGTTCCTTCACTCATCGATGTTTCTCTTCCTCTCCTCCCTCCCTTCCCCTCTCTCTGAAAATAAGTAAATAAAATCCTTAAAAATTTTTGTTAAAACATACCTGAAAAAATTCTGAAGGAAATGTGGCAAAGGTTAAGGTTTGATAAGAAGTATGCCTGGGTTCATGGGGAATGCAGTATAGTCTCAGTCCTTACGTGTATTTGAAATATAATAACACTTTTAGATGAATAAAAATTTTATTTTCTACATGTCTCCAAAAGTGTTTCATTTTTAGTACTGTGAAAGAAATAGACCCTGTGCTGGGTCTTGTTGGGGTTTGTGATTTATAGAAGTTGAAGTAAATTTCACACTTTCAAGATGAAGAAGCTGCCTACCTCTGTTGGGCTTTTATAAGGAGCTTGTCTATGGGTGGTAATATCAAGTGTCATCTTATTTGATAGCTTAGGTCAAGAGACAGGTGAGGCTATTATTGGTGGAATCCTTAGAGCTAACAAGTCAGCAAATGAACGTTTTAGCTGCTTAAACCTATTTCTTTTATTGGCATTGAAAGAGAAATGCAAGAGAAATGAATGGTACTAAGATAATCTTAGATAAGAACTGACTTACTGTGTATGCACTTCCAATCCAGAATGCCTGATATAATATTACACACACTCACATTTTTCCTCACAGTTCTTTTCATTCTTTGAATTTATGTAACTTGTCTCCAAAACTAATAGCCACATTAATGCCTGTAAGCTAAGTACCATTGGCTTGAATCAGTCTGTAAAGTCCTAGCACATGGTTCTGGTGTCAGTTGGAGAACAGGATGAGAGAATGTGGTTATTGTGGAATGATGTGTACGGCAGGTGTATTTGATATAATGCATACATTTAGGTAGGTTTATCACTTTTCCTTCCCATTGAAATGACAGGAAAGGCATAACTGTACAGGAAATAGGAAAGGAATCCTTAGTGGGCAAGAAATACTGAGGACTTTTTGGGAACTAGTTGGCAGCTGGGGTCAGAGGAATGCTATCAGGATATTCCTTCCCATAAGGAGATGAGGCCCGGGAAGAAGCAGGCAGCAGCTTCTTGTTGGATCCCCTGGCAGTGTGTGAGTTCAGACAGAGCACACCCGGGAGCGGGTAGGAGAGGTCCTGCACTGGGGTGGAGAGGATGCCTGAGGAGTCTTGGGAGCCCCTGCCTTCTAATACAAGGAGTTGTTGGCTGATACTTGCTCAAAGGCCAAAACCGTGAGAAGAACTCTAGCCAGGAGGAGTTTTGGGGGCTGGGGAGGAGTAGCAGGGGTTTCCTCCATGGCGGGAAATTGAAGGGAAAGACAAAGCAGCAGCAACAATAACAACAAGAAAAATAATAATAATTCCTGGCTGTTAAAACAGAGAAAGGCAGCACCCCTGAACAGAAGGAAATACTACACATGGAGCAAAGCCTTCTTTATTTAGCAATTCTGGAGCCCCAGCTTGTGTGTCCTCCTCTTTATGTCTCTCCATGTCACTTCAGAAGAGTCTGCTTCTGTGGAAATGCCTGACACTGCAGTGGGGGAAACTCACCTGCTGCGTGTACCAGTAAGGGATGTGACATTGAGGAAAATGAGTAGCATGAAAGCAGGACCAAGATGAATAGAACAGTTGACTCCAGAGCAGACAGCTTGTCTGCAGCCCCTCTGTGCTCACTGGATAGAAAATATAATATTTATACTGGTAGTAAGGGGCTTGGAGAAGGATGCCTGCTCTGCTTTTAAGAGTATTTTCCTCTGGAGAGAGGGATGGAGGAAGTGGAAACTAAATTTCTTACCCCTAAATGTTGATGCTATTTCACTGATTATAGCGAACATTTTAAACTTGAACAAGTTTTTTTAAAAATGCATGGTTTGCATATTGAGCTTAGGAGATGGTTTCCTGAAGCTGACCTGCCAAAGATTCCATTATCAGAAAAGTTGGCATGACTGATAGTTTTGGTAAAAACATTTGCCATTCAAAATATATAGAGAGTTTTAGTCATACTAACTGAACTGAAAGGGTTTAACTACTAGGGCTTAGAAAAAAATGGCACCTGTATTTTAGTGATAAACCACAAAGAATAGAATAGGTATTTAAGTAGCATCACGTGGCTACTTATGAATTAGCAAAGAGAATGTGTGACAGACCTCTTTAATTCTCCCCAGCTTAGGAAAACAGATGTTAGATTTCAAGTTTTGCCTGTTACTGGGGGAGATTTAAAGATCGTACTAAAAATGTCTTAAGGTGTTAACTTTCTCAGGCTGGGGTGACGAGGAAACTTGCCAAAAAGGGAGGGGGAGGAGCAGGCGCAGTGGAAGTAAACACGAAGCCTCAGTCCGGAATGAGTGTAAATGAGGGGTGAGGTAGGGAGGAGGCAAGGATTGGAGTGGATAGGGGAAAAGTAAAATGCAGGAATATAGTATTTATGTTCACTTTTTTTCCTTTGCAAACCGAAAACTGACACCACCGTGTTCAGGCTGATTCTGTGAGGACTTGATTTTACTGCCACAGTTTATGATGTACCCGAACGTAAACTTTCCTGGAAGTCTTTGGCCTTTGAGCTGACTTGTTGTCGGCTGTGTGTGAGCCAAGAATTTAGCAGTTCTGTTGCATGCTCGGGACACAGATGTTCCACTTCAGCTTTTGTGGTCGAGTGTGTGTGTGTGTGTTCAATAAACTTACAAAACCTGGTGTTTCCATGCCATGCCAATGAGCCACAGCTTAAACTTAAGAATCACATTCTGCTTTGCCTTACACACTGCATAAAACTGTATTTTCAGAAAACAGTTTATGGAGTTGAAGATAAGTAACCAAAAGGAAAATCATCAGGCAGCAAGCACGTTGTTTATGGACCAGTGTGTGAACAGAACATTTGATTAAAAGAAAAAAATTACAGATGGGTGGGGATGGAAAAGCGAATGTGTTTTGTAGCTGGCCAAGTACTATCTGGCTGTGTCAAAAAAAAGGAAAATAATAATCTTAAATACATTACATTCTTTTTATTCCTTCCATCTTGCTTGCCATTTGCCTCAAATAATGCTGCTGTTCCTCGAGCCTGTGTTACTTGGTTGTGCTGTTGACGGGGGCTGGGGGGTGGCGGGAAGGCCGGGTGGTGTGTGCTTGCCTCCTGCCGGCTCTTGCTGTTGTGATTTGAAAATTACTGGTATAGAGAATGTGTTTTTATCTCCTCCCCACCCCCATTGTCCTGTGGCAAAAAAAAAAAAAGCCATTAAAAAAATGGACATCTGGCAGAGAACCCATCCCGATTTAAGGAGGAAGTTTCCTGGATTTATGATCTCCCTTTTCTGCTCAAGTATAAACTGGAGACTAGCTGGGAACAGAACTTGCTGCTCAGTTATCCTGGGGTCAGGGGCGGGGTGGGGTGTGGGGGGTGTTGGGGTTGCTGCCTGGTCCGGAAAAACATTTCGTGTCAGCTGAGTGGCTGCTTGCTGGCCTGTCTGGGTGGTGATGTTTTCTCTCTCCATTTGCTTTTGTGAAAGGACAGTGGGTGCAAGTTATTGGCTGGAAGCTCTTGTCCTCTTGGTCACTAACCAGAGTTAAGCTAAATTGGCCACAGGAAAATTCAGTCTCTTAAAATCCCATTTGCTCACCATCTAATTTGCCTTATTTGCTTCCTTTCCCTGAAGTTACTTTAAATTGTAGGATGTATTTTAATTTATCTGCCCAATGACTATTAAAGATGATTTTAAAGATTAATTCTACAATGCAACAAAATGATACTGATTCAAAGTATATGTTTTTACTTAATTATACATATATACTGTGAAAAGCAATAAATTGATTTTTAAAACAATTTACTAATGTAGAATTGGGAAATAACAATATTCCTGTTGAAGGGGTTTTGTGGATCACAGACGTTTGGTAAATTCAGGTTTAGGTATAGTCCCATCTATTAAGCTCATGGTCATTGTGTAGTGACGTGTCTTCACTCTGTTCTCAATGCATTTTCCTTACTTCGTGTAATTTCTTGTTAGAGTAATGTCTTCCTCCAAAAGCAACTGGGATAGATTAAATCAAAGCTCATGATCAGCCTATAAAAACAGGAACTTCATTTCAGGGAAGATTTTTGTAAGATCAGTTGCTAAAATAGCATAATATCAGAAATATTTCAGTAATGCTTTTTAGCAAGGAAATTAGTTCAATATTTTTGGCTTTGTTATCTCACTATTCAATAATGGATATGCTCAGTTGTCATTACAGTTTTTGCTTTTATCAATTGGAGGATGATTTAGTTTAAGTGCTTTGAAATTACTAATTTTTTTCCATTTTATCTAATGCTTTATAAGTGGGACCCTCAAATATGGTGTGGAATTAGGAAAATCCTTGTTGCCTTATCTTTCATCATTTTCCATATTTGTGTTGAATTAATTAGCTTTGATTCAGATAAGAAACCAGTATTTTAAAAGATCTGATGTCTTAGCATTTTTGAGGGGTTAAATCATCCCTTGTTCCTTCTGACACTAAATTTTTCTTAGGACTTAAGCAGGTCAGATAGTCTGTCTTTTCGTTATTGCACTTTCTAATTGAAATTTGGCTTAACCAAGAGGCAGCTTTTATAGGTTGCTGGTAAACAGAAAATAGTTGATATGTAGTAATTGTTCTATATTTTTTCTTCCATATCATTTTATTGTGCCAGATTATTCCATTGCCTCTCTAAAAGTTTTCAGGAAAACAGAGTTAATAAATATTATGTACCCACTACTGCCCAGTATAAAACCAGCCATAATTATGAGGAAAAATAGGAGATGTCTGTTTCCTAGCTTGAAAGAATATAATCTAGTTAGGTCAACAAAAGGCACTCATGAAGCAAGTAATGATTAGAACGGGCATTGCAAGAATAAGTTCTAGATGGTATGGAGCAACGTGTAAGAACTGTAGGCATTTAAAGAAGCAAGAGATTGTGCAATTATGGAGAATGTTCTTGAGGAGGAACTTGGGTTGAGAGTTCAAACTCTTTGCTTACCAAACTTGTCCTCATTTTAAATTCAGGATTTGATAGGCTTGTAATTTAATATCTTTTCCCTCTTCACAAAATGCTCCAGAATTCTGAAAATGATCTTTATAGAGAAAGGTAGCAGAGTTCTTTGAAACGTAGATGTCCTACCTTTCTAGAAGGTCGTGGTCCTGTGGAAAGAAAGAAACGAGGTGCTGACAAAGTGAATGGTCTTCGTCACTTTTAATTGGGGCTGATAGGATAGCCTGCATTTCGGATGCTGTAGCTCTTCTTAGAAATCATAAAACTCCTTTTAGATATTACCAAACCATTTGGCTTACATATGTTCTTTCTTCATGAGGTCACAGGCTTAATTAAAAACAAAACACACACAATGTTGATTTATAAGAAAGCCAGCAGCATTTCCTGGTGGATCCTTCACCCATCTACCCTAGGAATGTACGCAGCACTTGGGTGAGTGAGCCTGAGGCCTCTGGGAGACTGAGGAATGAACAAGGGTCAGCCAGGAGGAAGGGGACCGTCTTCAGGAAGCTGTGAGCTTTTCCTTTTGTAGGGTGAGTGTTTGGTTGGACGAAAATTATGAAAGGCCTTTGACCTCTATGTTGTTGTACTTCCTATTTTACCCTCAGGATCCGACCCAAAATAACTAGTATCTTTTTCGTAACTAGGGACAAAGCTGACAAAAAAACCAGTTGAATTTAGAAGGAGTCTGACTGTAACTTGGGATTATAAACTGCACGAAGTGAGATGGGAACAGAATTTTTGAGGAAACTACCACCACAGTAATAATGCTGCAGTGCTTCCAGAGCTCATACGGAACTGTGTTTTTCATGTTTCAGTAGTGTTTATGTTTGACTTAAGCTCATGGCACTAAGTAAAACTTTTAAAATTTATTTTTAATATATTTTATTGATTATGCCATTACAGTTGTCTCATTCCCCACCCTTCAATCCCCTCCCCCCTGCACACCCCCCTTCCCCCTTTTTAGTTTATGTCCCTGTGTCACAAGTTCTTTAGATTCTATATTTCCCATACTATTCTTGCCCTCCCTCCCTGTCTATTTTCTTCCTACTGTCTATGCAACTTATTCTCTGTACCTTCTCCCCCCTTCTCTTCCTCCCACTCCCCTGTTGCTAACCCTCCATGTGATCTCCATTTCTATGTTTCTGCTCCCGATCTAGCTGTCTGCTTTTTTTGCTTTTGTTTTAGGTGTGGTTGTTATAACTGTGAGTTTGCTGTCCTTTCACTGTTCCTATTTTTTGTCTTCTTTTTCTTAGATAAGTCCCTTTAACATTTCATATAATAAGGGCTTGGTGATGATGAACTCCTTGAATTTGACCTTATCTGAGAAGCACTTTATCTGTCCTTCCATTCTAAATGAAAGTTTTGCTGGATAAAGCAATCTTGGCTGTAGGTCTTTGGATTTCATGACTTGGAATACTTCTTTCTAGCCCCTTCTTGCCTGCAAAGTCTCTTTGGGGAAATCAGCTGACAGTCTGATGGGAACTCCTTTGTGGGTGACTGTCTCCTTATCTCTTGCTGCTTCTAGAATTCTCTCCTTCATTTTCATCTTGGCTAATGTACTTATGATGTGCCTTGGTGTGTTCTTTCTTGGGTCCAACTTCTTTGGGACTCTCTGAGCTTCCTGGATTTCCTGGAAGTCTATTTCCTTTGCCAGAATGGGGAAGTTCTCCTTTATTATTTGTTCAAATAAGTTGTCCACTTGTTGCCATTCCTCTTCCCCTTCTAGTACTCTTATAATTCGGATGTTGGAACGTTTAAAGATGTCCTGGAGGTTCCTAAGCCTCTCCGTGGTTTTTTGAATTCTTGTTTCTTCATTCCTTTCTGGTTGGATGTTTTTTTCTTCCTTCTGGTCCACTCCCTTGATTTGAGTCCCAGTTTCCTTCCCATCACTATTGGTTTCCTGTGCATATCTCTTCATTTCAATTAGTTTAGCCTTCATTTGTTCCTCTAATTTGTAACTAAAATCAACCAGTTCTGTGAGCATCCTGATCACCAGTGTTTTGAACTGTGCATCTGACAGGTTGGCTATCTCTTGGTTGCTTAGATTTGTTAGCTCTGGGGCTTTGAGCTCTTCTTGAGCCATAATGTTTTGGTTTGCGCCCGTAACGTATGAGGGGCGGAGGCTTACGTGTTCACCAGGGTGGGGTGACCCAGGTCACTGGGTTGTGACACTATGTGTGGGGGTGGGGTCAGAGAGGGGCAGTGGCATTTGTTCTGTTCTCTCTCGGATTTCGGTCCCCTCTGCTGCTTCCCGAAACCAAACCGGGCCCCCCTAGTGCCAGCTCCCGGGTGTGTGGGCCTGTGCACCCTCCAGGACTCTGTGGGTCTCTCCAACAAACTCTGTGAGCCTAGGAGCCTCTCTGGGCACCTCAACCCCAGAAGTTTTTCCAATTGGTGCTTTTAGGCTTTAATTCATGTCGCTAGGGCCCTGGTTTGGGCAGTCTGTCTCACTGCTCGATCTTTGGCCTGGTTTATGTGAGTGTGAATGTGTGACCTCAGTCAGCCAGCCGCCTTGCACCCTCACTGGGTCCACCCATTGCCACCCCATGCCTGGGATCTGCCAACTGCCGCCTGCGTGCCTGGGTCTGTCTGGCCACTTGTTCCTGTGCGACCCTGGTCCACCAGCTGTTGACCCTGCCCCTCTTACCAGTTTGGTTTAATGGTTCGTTGTTGTCGGACTTCCATACAGTTCAATTTTCTGTGTTTTGGCTGCGTTTTTGTTACTGAAACTTTGTTGTCTTTAAACTTGGTTGCGCAAGGAGGCACAGTGTTTCCACCTATGCCTCCATCTTGGCCGGAAGTCCTGAATAAAGTTTTCTTAAATTCCTACTAGTTTCTTTCCTTTCAGAGAGAAACAATATTAATTTGATCTGAGAATTATCATTTTGGCTTAATTAGTAATTGTTTGAAAGATGTTAAGGACATTGTGGGTAAACTGTTTTTTCCGAAACAATTGCATGATAATTTCAGGTTCTTTAGATTTGATTTGAAGTAAAAAGTTCTCAGGTCTCTTGGCTGTTGTCAAAGTAAGCCCTAGGTTGTCAGCCTATTAAAAGTGACCCAGCACACTTTGGGACTGTTGGCTCTGAAAGCACATGATCAGGACTGCAGATTTTATTCATCTGACGAAACTTACGGTACATATATCACGTTGTTGAGAGTGTGTATGGACTCAAGTGGAGTCCACAGAGAAGCAAATGGAACACAGTTGGAACACGGGAGTCACCCCTACAAAGTCGGCTCCTTTGTTTTAGCTCAATTTAGTTTACAGAAGGGAAAAGTTTGCTCTCAAGACTATATATAACACTGGGCAGTTGTGCAGAGGAACACCATTTGGCTGTGCTGCCTGCTCACTACTTGTTTTATTCGGTATAGAGCCTGAAATGTAAAGGAGAATTCAGAGTTCTTTTAGGAAAAATTTTTATTAAAATTAGTAGGAGAGTCAGTCAGGGTTAAAGAATCCTTTGAGTTTTACTGTTATTTCAGGTAATTCCATTGCACAAATTTGTAGGCACATCCATATTTTTTTAAACCTCTTCCTTATATGAAGGATGGGATATTAGGTTTCTATTGCTGCAGAAAATGACCACAAACTTCATGGCTTAAAACAACACCAATCTATTATCTTAGTTTCCTTGGCTCCGCGGGTTATGCATGACTTAGGTGGTCCCTATGCACAGGGGTCCAGAATTCACCTCCTTCTTAGCTCACTGGCTGTTGGCAGAACTGAGTTCCTTGCAATTGTTGAACTGAAGCCCTCGTCTCTCAGGATATGCCCACCCTTCCTTGCCACACGGCTCTCTCAACAATACACAGTCTGTCTCTTCCAGATCAACGGTAGAGTGTCTCTGTCACTTTGAATTTATTCTCCTTTTATTTCTCTGACTTTAACACTCTTTTAGGGGCTTACCTGGCTAGATAAGATCCACCCAGGATAATCTCTCCTCACTCTTGCCATATGATGTAGCCTAATCACAGGAGTGAAATTGTACAATATTCCTGATTCCCACCCACACTGCGGATGAAGAGGTGATACAGGCCATGGGCACCAGGGCGCAGGAGTCTTGGGGACTGTCTCAGTTTTGCTTTCCCAGGGAGCATACAGTAGGTACTCTTTAGTACTTTATATAATGTAATGAAACGCTATGAAAAACTTGTCTTACTCACTATTTTTCTGTATGAGATGTATTATTTTTGTTTTTTAACGTATCAAAAAATTACTTTTGGTGCTTAGGAAGGTTTGAATTTCTGTCCTAGTGGTGACTTTTGCCCTTCAATGACAAGCTCTCAGCCACTGGTTTCTTATTTAACTTTTTATTATCTGGTTTGTCAGTTTTTAATTATAGTCTTTAACTCTTACCTATTTTCTGTATAACAGTCAATGAGCTTACTCTATTTTCCTCTTTCACACTCCCTTCTTCAATTTTTTAAGTTGTATTTGTTAATGTTAGAAACGTCCAGACCTGTAGAGACTTTAGAAGAGTTTATCTGAGCCAAGCTGATAACATGTGCTGGAAAGCAAGATCTTAAGTGCTCCAGAATATAATAGTTTGCAGTTTCTTTTATGCTTTTGGAATTAAGGAGGAAACTAAGAAAGACTACATGAAAGTGGGAGAAAGCCAGGGAGGGATTGGGTTACAGGATAGTTAAGGTCATGTGCTCTCTGGAGGGTGGTCGGGGTTTGGAAGGAGGGGCCTGAAAAGAGTCATTTTGGGAGGTGTGTTAACCTAGATGCAGAGAAACCGTGGACAAGGTTTGCAAAGATAAACCTTTTACGAAAAGTTTATGTGGATGACTACCCATCATTACCTGCCTAATTACAAATTTATGATCAGAGTACCCTGTGGTTACTTTCCAAAGAATCCCACTTTTTCATCCACAAGTTATTTCTATGTTGATACAACATTTAATATTATTACATGCCTTCCAGTCTGTGTTTCATTCTTTTCGTTAAAATTTTGCTGCTGGCATGGTTTTTGTGCGACCTATTGTTTCTTCTAATTGTTCTTCATAGTTTTTGGAATATATATTGCTGTTCTTATAGCAGGAGTGTTCCCCCCACACACAACCCCATCTTTTTCTTTAAATTCTTGAGAATGCTGAGTTTTGGAGGACTTCATGTAACTGGGCAGCATGGGGTCCAGCCACTTGACACCATGTATATGTATAACACGAATGTCTGTGTGGGAGGAAATAGGTTTTTAGTAAGAGGTTTCCCAATTTGGGGGATGGTGAGGACATTCCTACTCTGACGCTTTTTCTCTGCAAGACACAGAACCTCCCTTGCTCTGGAAAAGACTGTAAACCAAAGCCACGCCCAGAAGTTCCCCTGCTCATCAGTGCTTTTAAAGCTTAAGCTGGCCATGCAGACAAGCCTCCATCTTCTCTGGGGTATGCACTTGTGGGTTTCAGAGTCGCCATTGTCTCGTAGCAGCTCTCTCTCTCCCTCGGTTTGGGGTGCCCTGCCAGATCACTCCAGATGGTCGTGCAGGGGTAGCTCCATTAATGAGGAACGTCCCAGCCCATGCCCCCACATGCTGCTCTCAGCCTCGGTGTGCTGCTCTCAGGGTGAGACAGAGGAAGCAGTCCAGGACCCATGTGCTGTCCTGCACTGGCTCGTGGCATCCCAACGACTGGAGCCCGGTGAGGCACACATCCCAGTGTAGGATCCTGCCTCTGGGAAGCTGGCTTCCAGCCGTGTGGGGCAAAGCAGGAGCACAGGAGGCCAAGTGGCCAAGAGGCCAAAAGCCAAGAGTACCGAGGTTCTGCCCACCTTCTGTTTAAAAAGTCCTCTCCCAGAATTCTGTTCACTCTGGAAGCCAGTGGGAGAGCCCAGCTTTTCAACCAGTGAGAGCGTGTTGGTCATGTTTGCCTTTGTCTCCAGCTGGTTGCCATGTTTAGCAAGGGGGCCAAGTCTCGAAGCAGGCAAGCTCCCTCTGCCCCCTCTGGAACAGCTCCGTGGCCTTGGCAGTGCACGGCTTGTGTATGGTGAATAGCTGCCTTTGCTTGCAGTTTGCCTCAGCAGCCTTTCTGCTCTGGTGGCCCTCCCTTTGGAGGAGGCAGTGGTGGGCAGGGAGCAGCCTCTTGTGTGGGACTGGAGTTTCTTTGGACTGGGGTCCCCCCATTCTCAGTGATCTCTGGTCTGACCTATCCTGTTACCATCACAGAAAATATGGGTAAAATCGAATAGCAACAAATAAACTTCACTGAATGTTTAATGACCTTACCACTTATGTGAATTACTGAAAATCGGGCAAATAGCCCTTACTTCAGAAGGAAAAGGACTGGGTCTTTAATCAACTTACTCAGTGAAGGAATTTGGCATCTTTGTAAACATAAAGGGCTTGTATGGAAATATACGGCTTCCTGTAAGGAAATGCATGAGAGAAAAGGGGCCTTTAGTTATTTAGAACCTGAGCAGGATGGGAAGAGCTGATGGCATTCTTTAAATGGAAAGGTTGAAAGCTTTTCTTTTCTGGAAGCTTGGTAAGCTGTTTCCTGGCAAGCCTGTTTGGAGAGAAAGTCTGCCCAATGGAAAAGTATTAGTGATGAGAGTGCAGGTCCTAAAGATTCAGATGTCCCTTCAAACTTACTGGAATTCACAGCTGAAAAGATAGAGGAGCTCCAGGAAAATGAAGTGAAAAAATGAATGGTTAGAATTTTCATTGGCCTGATTTTTCTGGTGATGGTCAGGAGTCCCAAGAACGATGCTTTGAGCCTGGCCTCTCTTCGCAGGCCTTGTCTTTGTTGTTTGGGAGGATGGCTGAGTGTTGGGTTGTTGGCTTCCTGATGTTTAGGATTTTATATAACACAGCGCTAGAACTTTTCTTTTAAAAAAGATTTTGTTTATTTTTAGAGAGAGGGGAAGCGAGGGAGAAAGCGAGGGAGGCAAGCGTCAATGTAAGAGAGAAACATCAATTGTTGTCCTTTTGTATGCTCCGGGGAGTGAACCCCCAACCCAGGTATGTGTCCTGACTGGGAATCGAGCCAGTGACCTTTTGCTGTACAGGATGATGCCCAACCAACTGGCCACACTGGTCAGGGCCAGCCCTGAACTTTTCATAACCATGACTTAGTTAATAACCAAGACCACCTAAAATGTAAATGAAAGAAATCGATAGGTTGGAGAGAAGTGAGGAAATACCTAATTTGTGAAAGGATTACCTGGTGTAGTATTAGGTCACTCAGCATCTAGTACAGGCTTTTTAAAAGATATATATAAATTGCCCTGGTTGGTGTAGCTCAGTGGATTGAGCACAAGCCTGTGAAGCAAAGGGTCACTGGTTTGATTCCCAGTCAGGGCACATGCCTGGGTTGCAGGCCAGTTCCCAGTGGGGGACGCATGAGAGGCAACCACACATTGATGTTTCTCTCCCACTCTTTCTCCTTCCCTTCCCCTCTCACTAAAAATAAATAAATAAATTTTAATATATATATATATATATAATACATATATATATATGTATTTTATATATATATATATAAAATCTGAGTGGGTTCTAATCTACATGAGCAGTAGGTCTCACTGGCTGATAGTTGGCAGACTTGACCATCAGACTTTCACACTTGTGATTCTAACAAGATTCTCTTCTGTGGCACAAGCTTAGAACATTTATGATCCTCAAAAACACATTTGTGTGTTCACATGTTAGTTAGCAGCACACTGAGATATAAGTTTATTTTTGTTATTTTGGTAATATAGTCAGTCTTCTTGGTTCTCCTGTATTGGTTTCTGGAGAATTAAGTCATACTGCGTTGTCCCAAAGCCAACTTTAGGTTTATTAAAAATTTCATCTGAGTTTCACTCTCATGTTCCCTCCAGTTTGGAGGAAGTCTGTCTGCTTTCTCTTTTGCACAGTCGGGATGAGAACGCTGACCTCTGAAGCAATGTTGGGTTTATTTCAGTGGAGCTCACCCGGTGTTAAAAACAGCAGAACAGTGATTCAGACAGTGCTGATGTCAGAGCAGAAGGACTTGGGTGGGGACTGTCCGAAGATAACATGCTGTGATAGGCAACACCCGGAGGAAAATTGACAAACTGTGATAAGGATCATTGGATACTTCCGGCCCACCAAGAGAGTAGGAGAGTGAGAACTGAACTGTCTTTTCAAATAAACTTAGATTAAGAAATGAATCTGATTCTCATTCTACCACTTGACTTTTAGCAGAAAGAAAAACATTGGCCTTGTGAGCAGGGCGGGTAAAATATATTCTTCTGTGCCCTTCCTTGTTTCTGTGTGGGTTCTCACTCAGTACATGGTTAATTAAACCCTCAAAACCTTTTCTCTGAAACTACCTGGAATTTGTTCTGCTGAAGAACCAATAGCTGCTCACTGCTTCAAATAGGTGTACCCTTGGCCATAACCCAGGACCCTAATAATGCCTTAAAATGGATCAAAACTCAGATGTCTATTGGGTATATGATATGCCTGTTAAATTAGTAAAATCTGCCTGAATTTGAGACAGAAGGGAGTGAAGGGCCCTTGGTAATCCAGAGAGTAAATGCCCTGACTCAGGAGCAGGCAGGCACCGCTCAGGCCTGCACAGCTGGACTTTCTAGATTTTCACAAGAAGATGGTAAATTGGATTCTTATATGAAATTTTTAACACTTCATGACATTTCCGTTTTAAGAGCTTTTTTTAAAAAGATTTTATTTTATTTTATTTTTAGAGAGAGAGGAAGGGAGGGAGAAAGAGAGAGAAACATTAGTGTGTGGTTGCCTGTCACATGGCCCCCACCGGGGACCTGTCCTGCAACCCAGGCATGTGCCCTGACTGGGAATGGAACTGGTGACCCTTTGGTTTGCAGCCCACTTTCAATCCACTGAGCTACACCAGCCAGGGCTTGAGAGCTTTTTTGTAAATATTTTATTTATTTATTTCTAGAGAGGGGAAGGGAGGAAGAAAGACAGGGAGAGAGAGACATCTATGTGTGTGGTTGCCTCTCATGCGCCCCCTACTGGGAGCGTGCAACCTAGGCATGTGCCCTGGACTGGGAATCAAACCAGCAACCCTTTGGTTCCCAGTCTGGTGCTCAATCTATTGACCACACCAGCCAGGGCACAGTTTTAAGAATTTTGTGAGCAATAAAAACATTTTTTTAGGCCCTTGATGCCCCTGTAATAAAATCATGTAGGCCATTATTTCCTAAATAGAGGTGTCTGTGATGTGATACGCTTTTTCAAAGCTAAGTTTATTTACTTTAGGGATCGTCTTTTTATTCTGAGACTTTCATCCTTACTATATTATTGATACAAGAGTGTAATTGCTTTCATAAGATATTCAGGGATAGGATGGGGGGTAGAGGAAGAAGGTAGTTTTTATCTATATTCAGTGAAACTTGAAGGGTGATCTACCCAAATGGTAGCTTGGAAAATGAATCTTGGACTTTTTGAAAAGACATGTCTTATAACTGAAAAACAATTTTGTATGAGCTGATATCAAGAGCTCTAGGTGGGTTGATGGAAATGGTAACCAAAGCTCCATTTAATTGTAAAAATGATTTTGCGTGAGCAGCCAGTGTAGAAGATCCAGCCCCCATCAGTCAGCTTGCTCTGATGTCGGAGAAGCAAATTTCCTTGAGCTCTCCAGGGTTGTGAGTGAAAGGATTTTAGGAATATTGATATAGAAATGAGCAAAGAACCTGACTGTGTTTCTGGAATTAATTGCCAATATTCCTTTCTTTGAAAGGAAGATTACTGTGTGTGTGTCTTATGAATGTACATAATGTACTGTTTCTCAAATGGTGTCTGTGCACGCCACGGTGTAGATATCGGCAGCAAGGGATGCTAACAGTATGCACTTTGAATGTGATCCAAATGTTCTAGTTCATTTAAATGTCATGAATTATAGTTTCCTGGAAGAGAAACTGCCCACTGAGTGTACTGTGCGAGTATGGAAAGGAACATATGGTAATAGTTTCCACCATGGTGCCCACACCATTTACCAGTAAACCTGGGTAATTCTAAAATCAGCAAAGGCAAGAACATATTTAGTACCTTAACTTTTACCCCTTTGGTTCTCATACAAGGCTATGAGGTAAGTTCTTGTGGAGATGAATCTTTGGATTGTATCTCAGGTTTGCAGGGAGGTAGCAGCAGTGAGAATTTTTGTTTGAAGTATATGCTTATCTGATTCTCTATTCAAATATGGGTTTGATTGTTTTATCCTTGGAGCGCCTACTTGGAAACAGATATGATGGAAAGCTTAATATGAAAACAGCTACTATTTAGTGAATACTTTTTTTAAAAGACTTTATTTGTGTTTAGACAGAGGGGAAGAGAGGTAGAGAAACATCAGTGTGTGGTTGCCTTTCATATGTCCTGTACGGGGAACCTGGCCTGTACAACCCAGGCTTGTGCCATGACTGGGAATCAAACTGGTGACCCTGTGGTTCATAGGCTGGTGCTCAATCCACTGAGCCACACCAGCCAGGGCTTAGTGAATACTTTTAAATATACCATACATTTACAAACAGATTATATTGTAACATTTAGTTTTTACAACCACCCTGTGAATAAAGAATACAGGAGAGAATGGTATCCGAAGATAGGAAGAGATTCTTTGATTTTACTGTGAGGAGAGTGGAAGAGGAGGGTACAGATGTGTGTGGTAGGTTTGCAAGTTTCATAGCAGGAAGTGGGGAGATTCTGGTGTCAAGGTGTTCCTTTTCCTTGTGAGATATAAGGGGTGAGTCCAGCTTCAAGAGGGAGTAAGGAGAGGGGATGGAGGTTGGAGGTTAGAAGACACTGGAAAAACATGATGTAGTGTGTGTGCAGCGTGAGTTGATCGGAGAAATGAAGATGGTTATCTGGGTAGTGTCAAGGGATGTTTGAGATTAGTAATTGTCATTCTGAGGTAGACCAGTTGTCCTGTTGGCGGTACTCTGTAGCAGTGCTCAGCTGCTTACGTACCAGGATGAGCAGATTTGGTAACCAAGTCTGTCTAGGTTTGGAGGTTTGTCAAATGACTGTCCTGAAAAGAGAGAACAAGAAAGCTTAGTACATTATCAAGAGTACTATATGCCAGCGTCATATATTGTAAGCTTCATACGGAGGGAAATACAGGTAGGAATGAGTGGATGGGACAAATTTGGGAAAGATCAGACAAATTTGGGGAAAGTATTATAATGTAGAAGGAAAAATAATGAAAATAAGAGCCAAGATATTCCCTTACAACTGAGTTTGCTTTTGATAAATGACCCATTTTACATACTTTTCATAATAAGGAATATTTTGTCCATTTCTCATTTATACTTTCCCATGGTTCTTCCTACCCACATACAGAAAGACTTATTAAAGCTTTGACCAATATGTATTTCCCCTAAAATATTTATTACATTAGATTTTTAATATTTATAAGTATATATAATATATATATTCATACTCCAAATTATGATTAGTAATTGAGTTATTCCCTAAATGTAGGTCTCTTATAGACTATGGTATCTTTTAATTGGTAGATCTCAAATGTTATGTACATAAAGATTTTTCTTTTTCTTTTTTTTTTTTTTTAAAGATTTTATTTATTTATCTTTAGAGGGGAAGGGAAGGAGAGAGGGAGAGAAACATCAATGTATGGTTGCCTTTCGTGCATCCCCTGCTGGAATTTGGCCTGCAGGGAACTGGCCTGCAACCCAGGCATGTGCCCCGACTGAGAATCGANACCCACATACAGAAAGACTTATTAAAGCTTTGACCAATATGTATTTCCTCTAAAATATTTATCACATTAGGTTTTTAATATTTATAAGTATATATAATATATATATATTCATACTCCAAATTATGATTAGTAATTGAGTTATTCCCTAAATGTAGGTCTCTTATAGACGATGGTACCTTTTAATTGGTAGATCTCAAATGTTATGTACATAAAGATTTTTCGACAGATTTGTAAGACTTGTAGATTGATGGGCTCAGATCCCAGAGGTCTTGAGTCAGTCCTGCCAGGCTGGTGCCTAGGAATGTGCATATCTCATGTTACTCTCACATGGAGAAATGCTGTTGTCTTCACTTACATCTTAGGCCTTAACTGTAGAAAGTACTGATGTGTGGGAAAATGCAAGGGTGAAACCAGTGAATTTTGTCTTGAAATACCATCACATTTGAAGTATAGTTCCTCGGAAATTGAGTGAGGATATTGTATATTTAGCTTAAATTATTTGTAGTTCTTCTGGCTTGGATGTCATGGAAAGTCAGACATGAATGTGTTTTTCTTTCAGGAATTCTGTATTTGATTATGTCAGAAGATATCTTTATTTTCCCCCCTGAAGCATGGGAGGTTTTGAGAGAGAAAGAAAAAGAAAATCCTTGTGTCTTTCATTTTTAATAAACAAGAGACAGCATGAAAACTATATAGTTACTGAGTTTCTTAGAAAGAAAATAAAGTATTGGTATATAAGAAGTATGTTTTTGTATGAAAGAAAAACAATTGGAATTTGCTTCAGGGCAAGTTGGAAGGTTACAAGAAAAAAAATTGGTTGAATAAGTGAAAAGATCCAATTGTTGCTATTTTAAAATGAAATATGCCAAAACCTTTGAACAAATGAGAATTTGAAATGTGTTTCTTATAATATTTTCTTCTTTAAAGTAAGTAAATCAAGATTATTAGTTGGCTTATTATAATGAATTATTAACATACATGTGTTGGCTGTGAAACGGCACCAGGTGTTAGCCTAGTTCCATCGGACCACACCTCGGTTCAGCAACCTTGGGACCTGAGTTCTGGTTAAGAAAGAATTCAGAGCCAAGGCTCAGCCTATGAGAGAGTGTTTATTTAGAAAGTCACAGAGGTAGAAGAAGTGAGCCGTGAAAGAAATGGGCTCAGGAAACATGTACTGAGGCAAAAGAAGGGCACTTGTTGCTTAGGAGAAGGAGAGGCAAGGAAAATGCGCCTGGGGGAAGAGGGTGGGAAAGGCTCCAGATTCTCCGGACTGCAAACAGCACTGTGTCCTCTGTCTTGAGGGTATGTACCTGGAGGTCTTGGGGAGGTTCCCAGCAGAATATTTATCAGCTTTCCAGGTATGTCCTTTGAGGGTCATGGTCTCCACTGATTGGTTGGTTTCATGGCAGGGGGTCATTAGTGCAGCTGGTCCTGGCATCCCTGGTCTGGTTTTGCTGCTTTCCTGGGCATGGAGCTGAAACACTACTGATTCCCAGAAGTATTTGATATGAGTCAGAACCTCACTGTCCTGGGGGCTTAATGCTTCAGGGCTCTTCTCCTGGCCCCCTTGTTGGCTCCCTCTCTAAAAGGGTTTCTAACCTAAATGACCTGAATAAGCTGGGGGAGGAAGGGTTACCTACCCTAGAGGCAAAGTCCTTATCTTCTCTGTTTGCCCATTGCTAGGCACCCAGGGCTTTCCGCCCTAGTGACCTTTTGTACCTGGCCCACTGTCCTTGTTCGGCGCATGTCTGTCTAACTGCCTGCCACACGCACAGTAGTACAGAACCTGACGGAGTCATTAATAGCCTTGGCCACTAGAAGTGCTGACTCACTGTCTACTCCTAGTGACTTCAGAGTCACAAGACTGCAAGGTTAGAAGAAGGATATTAAGGGTCATCTGGTCCCCGCCTCCTCTTTGAGTGTCTGCTCATGAGTTTTAAAAACTGAAGCCCAGTATTGTAATTTTAATTCTTGCCTAGCTCCAAGTAGATACTCATATCTTAGTTTCTTCAGCACGTAATTGCCTTTTAAGTTAGGATGGCCATATAATCATCCAAATAGGAGTACTTTTAAGAGTACCATTCATAATTATGAAAGGACAACAGGTATTTGAGAATAATATTCTATCACAGAACTAAGTTTTAAAGCACAGTGTTTAGTTTAGCCTGAAAGATTTCTTTAGAAATTACATATGAGAAAAATTTATCTAAGCTGAAGTTTATTAGGTGACTGGAGTGCTGCATATTATGTGACATTTTGTTTACATAGAACTGCTAGAGAAATACCTTTTTTACGATAAAATTTTACTTATCTAGTTGAAAATATGTGTATGTTTTTTCAAATCGCCCTCATGAAGTTCTTTTAATAGCTTCTTATATGTGACCTAGAATGAAAGGTTAAAATTCTTTATAGAATTTTTTAAATTTTAGAATACTTCCAGAAAGCGTAAACACTGGGTGTTACAGGGGCAGAGAGGGGCAGGTGTCACCCACAGCTGATGTTTCCACACTTTTCTTGTTCTCATTTGCCCTTAGTGTCTCTGTATCTTTTCATGGTGCCCCAAGGTGGAAAGGAATACCTGTTTCATTTGTTAAGTATTTATGTCCAAACAGCTTAATATGCATTTATGTACTAATAACGTAGTGGCTGTGAAAAAATATTACACATAAATTGAAAGAAAGAATACTTTCAGTGTATTCTTTACAACAATCACAGTTATGTACATAAAGTGACTTGGGTACGTATTGGGTACTTCACAACTTCTCAGAACTTGAATTCAAATTTGTTATTATCACCTTCATTTCTTGTTGAATTTTTATTTTCTGTTACTTATTTTTTTTTATCACAGCAGCTGCTAAAAAAACTCAGCTTTGCAAAGGCAGGCCGTCATGGACAGGCGTATAGTGCAATGCAGCATTAAAACTGTGAACCAGCTTAGGGTAGTAGTTTGTATGGTGTCAGTAGATTTTGAGTTTCGTTGCTTCTTTCAAAACTTTAAAACAGTTCTGTGGTTTCCTCGTGAGTTCGTTGTAGTGTGGTGGGTACCTCAGCACTCAGTTCAGGAACCGCAGATCTAGACATTCCTTTCTCAGTTTATCTTTTGGACTATTGGCTAAATGTGCATTGTCTTCATAGCACCAGAGATCCTTCCACGTGTGTGTATTTGCAAAGTGCTTGAAGGCATTGCTAAAGCAGTTCGGATGCTCCTGTCTTCACCCCTCCTCTTTCCTGAGTTTGGTTGTGTTGAATTCTGGTACTCAAAAGCGGAAGTTTATTGAACCCTGACTGTCAGGCACCGAGCTCCATGAAACACCTTATGTGTGTTCATTTAATTTCTAATTTTTATGATAACCCTGCTGTATAAAGCCTCTACTATTAGACTCCTCCAGCTAGATCTGTCCTGGAGTAGATAGGGCCGTCATTTTACAGGTGAGGAAACTGAAATCAGAAAAAGTTAGGTGTCTTGTGAGTGAATCCACAGCAAGTAGTTTTAGTTCTAGGATATAAACTCAGTTTTTAAAAAACTCTGTCTGAACACTGATCTTCATCCCCAGCCCCAGGCTCTTCTGTAGACGCCACACTGCTGTCCAGGAGTCTCCTGCCGTGAGAGATGAAATGCATGTTTCATGGGAACGCCAATGGGTTATTCTTTTGTCCTCACTTTCAGATGAAGACACCAAGTCTCAGAAATTCAGTTTCTTGCCAAAATGAACTGCTAGTAACTGAAATTTGAACCCAGGCTTCAGTGATTCCAACCAAGAGGCTTACCATTGTTATTTATAGGGATGGCCAGAAGACATTGTAAAATTCTAGAGTTCATCAGAGTCATTAAAGAATAATTAAGTTGTGATAATGTGGCTTTTGTGTTAATGCATTTTGATACATCCTATTCATCTTAAAACCATGCATGATATGTATGGCACCTCTCTATTAAATAGTGTCTTTATTGCCCAAACATGTGGAATAACAGAATATATTGTTTACCATTTATAAATATATGTACAGATGAGAAGAAGGGGGAATGAATGGACCTGTTTGTCACTGGGCCAGCTGACTAGGATGGAATCTTGCAGGAGCACTAAGCCAACTGACCCCTGTGATCTGAAAGTGTGTGGAGGACTATTTCAGGGTCAGGTTTTATGCCCTGGCTGGTGTGGCTCAGTTAGTTGGGCATCACCCTGCAAAGTGAAGGGTCACCAGTTTGGTTACATTCAGGGCACATGCCTGCGGTTGTGGGTTCAGTCCTTGACTGGGGCATGTACAAGAGGCAACCTATTTGTGTTTCTCTCTCACATCAATATTTCTCTCCCTCCCTTCACCTCTCTCTAAAAACAAATAAATAAAATCCCCCCCCAAAGATTCCTCATAACTTTACAAAGAAGGTGTTAGAGATTCATTTAGGAAGCAGAGTAAGTACTAGGTAGTTTTTTAAATCACAAATTGGAAATTCTCTTGACCTGTCCTTTTTCTTAAAGCTTAACTCCTTAAAGATTTTATAAAAACTGACAAAAACAGGCAATAACTGACACTAAGAGCAAAATGATTCATCAACGTGAAGATCTTTTTGAGGAAACCACAGGTCACATTCTATTTTATTTATACTTGGAGTTGAATTTCTCTCTGGAAGAAGACAGATCCAAATCAGAGGCACACTTCAAGTTGGTACATTCTGGGTGGAGGTTACTGGATAAATTGTATCACATTATCCCAGGGGTTTTTAGGACTTGAACTTGCGATTGGGTCTGCAGTAGAAGAAATTGGTTTGTGAGCGTTGGGTATGGTTTATCTCTCAAGTGAGGAGAGTGGGGTTGTTATAAAATGTAAGAATGGGGAGATTAAATTGCTGCTGCAATATCTTGGCATTTTCCCCAATCCTTATAGCTCGCCTGGAGAAGCATAACACTGCTTTGTAGAAAACAGAAAAGTGTTTACATTCAGAACATATTGAGTGGATGTACTGAATTCAGCAGCCAAGGTCCTGTCCCCCCAGGCCGACTGTTGCGGTTTACCCAGCTGCGAAGCACAGGGAATCAATACAGTCCAAATCTGTCCCACCTGCCCCTTTCATCTCTCCCCTGCTTGCATGCTGTGCTTTCTTGTTCCTTTTTCTTGCACACAGAGGAGTGTAGCACTTAAAATTGAGTAGTACACACCCTTGGGGACTGCTTCCCAGAAATTTGTTGTCTCTCAATGTAGGTATTTGCTTCCCTGAAAAGTGTTTTGTTCTTGTTGCTTTGTTTGATGCGCACAGTGCAAGTGTGGACATTCCTCCTCATTTCAGACTGAGACCAGATCCCGCACGTAGGTAGCACTTTATGCCTAGAATACATCACTGTAGTATGAGAATATAAAACCAGGAATAATTCAAATGACATGGATTTTATTTCACACGAACTGTAATACTCTCCTAGATAGAAAAAACAAAGATTGAAAACCTACACCTCAAACAAAAGCTACCTCTTACTGAGGTGTTTAAGGGTTCAGGTTTGTAATATATGATTCATTACATATTAGTTAATATCTGTTAAGCAATGAGCCCCATTGCCCACTCCCCTCAGCCGCTGTCAGCTTCTAATCTGCTTTTATTTATTTATTTTTTTGTCTGTATGATTTTGCCTATTCTAGATATTTCATATGAGTAAAATCATAAAGCAAAATATTATTTTGTGAATGGCTTCTTTTACTTAACATGTTTCAAGGTTTGTCCATGTTGTGTTATGCATCAGAACTTCGTTTTTTTTTATGGTTGAATAATATTCTGTTGCACACATATACCACATTTTGTTTGTTCATTCATCTCTTGATAGACATTTGGGTTGTTTCCATCTTTTGACTATTATAAATACTATTGCTATGAATATTGGTGTACAGGTGTCTGTGTCAGTCTTTGGTTTTGATTCTTTTGTGGGATCTATGCCCATGAGTCGAATTGGGCGGGTCAAGTGTTAATTCTGTATTTAACTATTTGAAGACTGTTTTCCATAGTGGCTGCACCATTTTACGTTCCTAGCATCTGTGTATGAGAGACTTGATTTCTGTTTATTCTCACCAACACGTATTTTCTGTTTAAAAAATGCTGCTTCGTCCACTTTGAAGGGCAATTATGATCACATTGGTCCCACCCAGGTAGACTAGGATAATCTCCTAATCTCAATATTCTCTTTTTAATTGTTTTAAAAATTCTAATTTTTTTAGTTAAAAAAAAGCTCTATTATGTCTTTCCATTACCATTTAGTCCCTTTATAGCCTACCTCCCCTCAGCGGTCACCTCACGGCTGTCTATGAGTGCTTTTTCCTTTTCCCAATCTCAAAATTCTTAATCATATCTATAATAATCACGTCTTAATGTGGAAGGAAACATATTCACAGGTTCTTGGGATTAGGATGAGAACATCTTCGGGGCTACTATTCTGCCTATGACAACAAGCCTGCACTTGAAGCTGCAGCTATTTACGAACGAGGAGCTGTAGATTAGCTGTTACATTGTCCAGCCGTTACCTATAAAGCAGTTTTCTAGCACCTGGAGTGGCCTTATGTGTGACACCCCATGGAAGTGCACAGCGGTGTGCAGGGAGGCACGGCTTTTGGCACAGCGGTTGGCAGGCCTTTGGTAAAGAATTGTTTGAATTCCAGAACAGCTCAAGGAATCCGACATCTTGCCTCTAATGACAGTCAGGTATGAGATTTGGAATAAATTGAATGAGTGTTTCTTTTCATTATTCCCTTTGTGTTTGGGTATGATAAGAATCTGTATTTCAGGAGTTGGCATGACGGCCAGAAGAGGGCTGTGTGGTTTTGGCATCTGTTGGGTATTGAATCACTTAAGATGGTGATGGGCAGAGTGGTTGAACGTGGGGAATCTGACCGAGGCTACCATCTCTGTGACCTTCTGTTCTGTGGTTACGATGGCCTGCCCCACCCAGCCTTGCATATTGATGGTGATCTGGTCTTGCAATGCAGTGGAAACAATACAAGCATAAATATATCATGTAAACATAAATATGTAGATATGAAATCAACACTTGTTGATGCCCATTTGCAAAGGGCAGCCAAATAAGACTAACTTAAAGCAGTAGATAGTTTACATGAGACTTTGGGAAGTTTTTTACTTGGTTTGTGTTTATTGGTTAAAAATAAATGATAAGTTTCTAGAGGTTCAAAACCTCCCCCAAAATGAGTTGTTTTATGACTATAAAGACCCAAATTGAGAAGGAAGGATGGAGACGTTGGCAAGTGCTGGAACTTCTTTTGTGGTGTAAGAACACATATGTAGTCAGGAAATGATGGAGGTATCCTAAAAGAAAAGTGGGTAATAGTAATCCACATATTCCTTAAAATGAGGATAACAAGAGTAACTATCTAGCATGTACCGAGTGCTTAGTGGATGCAGGACTTTGTGTTAACTGCTATGCATGTGTTATCTGATTTGATTTGTCCAAGTATACATGGATGTGTTATGTGCACATACACACAACACATGTAACTGGGCCTTCTTTTGTGGTCATGGAGAAAGAGTCTGGCCTGGATTTTTTGTTCCACCCTAAATAACAACCCGTCACAAGAACGTGGACATGGCCTGCAGTTTTTGAGACCATTTGGTCACCTGTAAAAGAATAGGACTAAGGTGTCAAAAGCTTCTCTTCCAGCTCAGTACCTTCTGATTACTGAACGGGTGTGGAAGAGTCGTGTGTCTTTAGTTCAGTCCTTAAAGAAAGCCTGCCAAGGGAACAGGCTGTAGCTGAAGTTGTGAATGGGAGATGAGAGATATGAAGGAGAGATATGTCTCCTTCTCACGGGTTCCACAGAGGGGACAGCTTTCCAGTCGGATTTTATTTTAAAGGTGTAACTGGGTTAGGGAGCAGGCAGATTTCTCCTGCTGTGGGCTTCCCTGGCTCCAGCGAATGATATTAATACCCTCGGTGATTAAATAACAGGGACAGTGACCATGAAAGGTGACTGACTGATGATTCAGTTTGGGGAACTGTTTGGCTCTCTGCCTGAGTCCTGTGCCAGGAAAGCTGAATATATTTTAGCGGCATCTTCCAGATTAGGAGAATATTAAAATTTAGGGTGCCAGGTAGTTGCTTGGGACAAGAATGTAGATCATGGAAGGAAATGGCTTTGAGGTTAGCTGGACAGAGGGGTGGACCACATGTTGAATTTGCAGCCACTTGCCTGCTGTCCTCAGCTATTGCCATTTTAAAGTGAACTCACAGGGGAACTGGCACATTTATTCAGGACCAACCTGCTGTCCCAGTAATGGTATAAGGGAAAAATGGCAGCGTGGGAAGAATAAACAGAGAAGAAGCCCTTTACCTGTTGTGATTGAGGACCCTAGAGGCTTGCTTTTCCTAGACATTTCCTTGGCTGCTTCTCTGAGATTCGATTATATTACGTAATAGGCTCTGTTTTGTATTGGTGTACTTCTCTCCTTTTGCTTCACTGAAGCCTCAGTTTACCTCATGTTTGTATTTCCACCTTCACTTTTTTTAAATTGGGGTTTATTGACTATTCACTGAATCGAGAGAGTATCTAGCTATCTATAGATACGATATTCCAGTAACTTAGTTTTGGGCTCCAGTTCATATTTTTGAAGATATTGGAGATTACTGTTAAAATGCCATTATTTTGTCTGAAAACATCAATAGATTAAATAATACATGCATTTTCACTTTAATGTTGCATGCTAATGACTATGTGTGTTGGGTTATTCAAGTTGAACTGTGGGATTGCTTTGCTCAGATGGGTCATATTTTAGAAGCACTGCAGCCTAAGTGTCATGAAAAGAGCGTGCTCATGCAGACCTCTCTTTTAAGTCCTGGCTTTGCCGCCTATCTCATGCATGGAAGAGTCACTTACCTCCTTGTCGTTCAGTTTTCTTCTCTGTTAAGTGGAGAAGGTGATACCTACTTGTCAAGATTTAAAGCAGAATAAGTTGGATAATATGTGTAGAGAGCCTGTGCCTGATACCTATCAGACCATCAGTGAATGCTGTATCTTCTTTTTGACACTTAGTTTTGATTCTGAACTTCAGTTTTAAAATATGTCTTCAACTCTGAACTGTTTGTTCTTTTCAGTTTGCTTTTGATTCAAGTTGTGTGGCCCAAGAGCACCAGCAATAATTGTTAGATCAGGTTTGGAATCCAGCCTGTACAACTCCAGAGTCCAGCTAGTAAACCCCTGCCCCATGCTCCCTCGTTAGACCCCATTTCTTTCTGTGCTGCCCCAGCATCCAGTTACAACCATCACTTTCCTTTTTTTGTTTTTTGTTTTGGTAGCAAAGAGTCATGGCTCCCAGGAGGGAGAAATGAGGAGCTGTTTGGGTAGAGTTTCAGTTTTGCAAGATAAAAGCATTCTAGAGATATGTTATACAACACTATGAATATCGTTAACACAGTGTACACTTAAACATGGTTAAAAGGGCAAATTTTATATATTTTTCCACACACTAAAAAAAAAAGGAATGGCTCTTTTATCATTCAAGAACTAAAAGATTGAGTATTTCTCCTGAGACAAACTTTTCCCTGCTTCCACAAGCAAAACTGCTATGGAAGTGTGTGTCCCTCCTCCTTTCTGTGCAGGTGATTATGTAACAGGGGAGTTTATGTTATTGAGTCTGGTGACTTAATACTGGGAAGTTTTCGTTTGGAGATTACAAGAACAAAGGAGCTATATTGCATAAGGTGTTTGGGTAGGATTCACTTGCTCTGCTCTGTGTCTGCATATCACTGTGCGTTTCTCAACATGAGCCTTCAGCATATCAGGACAAAAGAAGGTTTTACCAGTTTTCATTATTCCCATGGACCTAGGACAAGAGCTGTTACTGTAAAACTATTCCTGGGACATGAGTTTATTTGGTTCTATATGAATCAGGTACCTTCATTTGGCTCTGTGTTATAGATGGTAATTAATCTGTATAGACTATCGTAGAATCTTTTAATCATAATTAATCTCTCTATGAAATACCCAGAAACTTGGGCATTTCATTATTCTTTACCTTTTATTTTCAAAGGTTCTGAGATGGAAATCACATTTCAAAACAATGTAAAATATTATAGTTAAGAATAAACAAACAAAAAAAGAATAAACCAGAATATGACTATAAAGTTAACAATCACTTTAGGTAAATTAATTGTTGTAATTGATACCAATTTGAATTTACTGGCAACCAAAACAAAACAAAATTCAGTTTCCATTATTTATTATTTGTGGAAGAAGATCATAACATCATCTTTCCTGAGAGAGATGTGCTAGAATTGAACTTGAAGATTTTCTCTTATGAATTCATGTTTGGGAGGGAGATAAATTGCTAGTGAGTAATAGACATTATCACTGACTAAAGTTTTCTAAGAAACAGATATTCTGAGTGTATAGGTTTTGTTAATACCTGAAATATAAATGCTGAATCAATGAAGTTATTTTTAGGTGCAGAGTATGACAAGCTTGCTTTTCAAGTGACTTGCATAGTACTTACTGTTTGCCACACACTCTGCCAGACATTACGGATTACCGAAGAAGTTGCCCTTGAAGTACTTAGTTGAGTGGGGAATTTGGGTAGGTAAACAGATTGTTAGGGTACAGTGTGCAAGTTTCTATAATGGAGATGTATACAGTGCCATTGGAGTCGTTGGGAAATTCCAATGATCAGTGACATTTGAGTTGATTCTTGAAAGTTTGCCAGGTTGAAAGGAAGTGAGGGATATTCCTTACAGAGAGCATAACCTTAGGTGGTCAAGTTTATTTTAGCTAAGAACTTGTACAATCTAGACGTAGATAATTAACATCCACAGACTTCTCAACTCAAATAGTGTGTCTTCAATGGACTTTTGGCATGCACTTGAATGCAGCTACTTCATGATTAAATTCCCTCCTGTGCCTTCAGATATTCTGCCACATGGTCAAATCCCAGTAGGTGTTGGATGGATAGATGGATGAAAGGAAGGAAAAGGGAACCCTGTGTTACAGATATCACCAAGTACGGGTGAGGTAGAGTTGTCGCTTTTAGAAAACTTGGAAGCTGATTTACATTTTCAGTCAAATAGAAGAGTTATTTATTTATTTTTTAATATTAATTTTTAAATTGATTTTTTAGACAGAAAGAGGAAGGGTGTTAGAGATAGAAACATTGATTTGCTGTTCCACTTATGTATGCATTCCTTGATTGATTCTTGTATGTGCTCTGACTGGGGATTGAACCCATAAGCTTGGTGTATGAGGATGATGCTCTCACCAATTGAGCTACCTGGCTGGGGTGAGCAATTTATTTTTATACTTCAAAGGGTCTAGAGGTACAGCCAGTGTTTTCCTCAGAAAATAGCTTGGACTCTTAATGAATTACCTGCACAAACATTTAGCTTGGACTCCAGAGTCCTGTCCTGTGCAGCATTAAAGGAATGAGTTCACTCTAAAAAAGTTTAAGGGCAGTTATTACCCACTAATCACAACATCCCTGAACTTTAGCCAGGCCTCTGCGGAGTGTCTGAATTTTAAATAGAGCTGCTTCCCCGAGGTCCCTGTAGAATTATTAAGCTGTGCAGTGTGTGCCTGAACAGTTCAGAGGGGTTGACGGTAGAGGGGTTATTTTAGATGAATGATGACCAAATGCAGTGTTAGTTTTGGTGTACAGATGTTGAGCAGTCCTTTTATTTCTCCCAACAATAACTAGTCATCATGCCAATAGACTTCTTAAGACTTCTCATTCAGAAGGATATGCTCCTTTCTTTCAACCTCTGGAATTGTGTATCCACGCTTGACTGTTCTCTTGGCTGTCTCACAGCTATCTCAGACTTCAACTGGCCCGTTTGTGAATGTTATTCTTCACCATCTGCCCCAGATCAGTGCCTTCTTTTGCTGTTATGTGACTCTCACAAAATGGATCACCATTTACCTAGTAACTCAAGGTAGAAGCAAGGTATTAGTTCTTGACATCCTTCCTCAGCTCTTAAGTCTAACCAGCCAATTTCCCTCAATATTCTGACATCCATCTCCCCTACTTCATCTGATGTGCCATCGGCCTTGTCCAAGCCATCATTGTTCATTGGAGGTACCACTCTGGCCTCCCTCCTTCTACTTTTGCTGTTTCTAATCAAGTCTCCATGTGGTATTTACGGTAGTTTTGTAAAACATTACTTGGTTGTGTCATCTCATGCTTACAAGCCTTCAGTGGCTGCCCATTGCACATTTTTTAATGTTTTAATTCAATGTTTTATTTATTTATGTATATATTTTTTCCATTGCCCTTTAGATGAAATATAAAGGATCTCTTCTGGCCTATATGGCTGGGCATGGCATATCCTTGACCTACCTCTCCAGCTTTCTGGCTTCCCCATTCCTTTGCTTTCACTTGCTCTCCAGCTGTGCTTACTCTCTTTCAGCTCTTCGAAGTGCCAAGCTGTTTCCGTCTTAGTGTGTTTTCTCTGTTTTCTTTGCCCAGAGTGCTGTTGTCCACACTTCACCTGGCTTACTTCTCATTTTTAGGACTCATCTTGTTACTCTTTCCTGAGAGGTCTTCCACATTGTCCAATCTAAAGTTGCCCTCTGATAATTTTTGTCAAAACTTATTGGAGTTTAAGATTAGTTTGTCTCACCTCTATCTCCCCGGATAATATGATGCTCCACAGAGACCATATCTGTGTGGTTCTGCACTGTGCTGGGTAGCACAGTGCTCATACGAGGGTGGTACTTCATAAATATTTGTTGAATGAAAGACTTTCATTAAAATAAAAGTAGATCTAGAAAGGAGAATCTTGGCTTTCTCCAGTAACCACAGGATGTGTCTAATTCCTATAGCAGGGTTTGCACACTGCTTCTGTGTGAGTGTAGAGTATGAACAGATAGTCAGTTATTTGCTATTTTGCCTTGCACCAAAAAAAAAAAAAAGAAAAGAAAAGAAAGAAGCTTGGTGGCCTTTTCAGTGTTTGTCACTGGGAATCCAAGAGACTAAGTTGAGATCCTATTTTCTTTTTTGTGTGTGGGAGGTTTTTATTTTTATTCTTATTTTTTGTCTAATCCCTTTACTTTTTTCACCTAGTCCCCTAACCCCTGCTCCTCTGACAGTTGTTGGTCTGTCTTCTGTTTGTGAGTCTGTTTCTGTTTAATTTCTTTACATTTTTTTAATTGTTGTTCAAGTACCGTTGCCTCCATTCCCCCCCCCCACTACTCCTCCCAACCCCGGCCATCCCACTTCCCCCCTTACTCTTGCCCCCTTTTGGTTTTATCCATGTGTCCTCCATCCATGTGTCCTTATCATGTGATCCTGAAAACCCTTCTGTAGCAGAAAGAGATCCTTTTTTTGCTCCTATAAAACTGTCTAATCTTGAGCAAGTTAAACCAAGCTCTCCCAGGTCTGTTTCCCCATGTATAAAGTGCAGAAAATTATATTCATCCTTGTTATGGCCTGTCATGAAGGTTTCATGAGATCATGTATACAAAGTACCTCATACAGCGTTTGGCACCTTGTAGTTCAGGCATTCTCTTTCTTATCCCCTTTATAGCACATGAGATTAATAAGGACTGTGAGAAAGAGTCATTCAACTTACCTCGTAAACTTATTGTTCTGATTTGATGCATAATGATACCCAGGAGCACTCACATGAGGTCAAAATCAGTTTAAGAGGAAGTAATTCATCTCTAGGGCACAAATAAACAATGATGGACTGGTCATTTAATAGCCAATAACATTGGCTCTCTCAGAAAGAAACTCACAGAATTCTTTACTTTATTCCAGGAGTGTTTATTTTTTTAACATTGTAAGATTAAAATAACAAGCACAAGTAGATATTTTTCATTCTGGTTCAAGTAGCCATGCTATGGAGATGGGCCACTAGACGATATTTTTCCCGTTTGAGTATTTCTGTGGTGGAGCCTGGGCGGAACCATTGAAAACCCTGGAGGCCAAAGCTCTTCTAATTATGTTGTCAGCTTAGGGGTAATTTAAAATTTTAATATTCTGAAGACAGTTAAATGGGTTAGATCCAAATTAGTAAGTGGTGTGTATCTACCGCCTACTCAGGCATTTCAGTCTGGATGCTACATTGTGTTTAAGGGAAAATGCTTGTGTTACATCTGTCAAAATCATTAAAGGTTAATTCCCTGCCTCTATTAAGTCAGAATAACTCACTGACCCTTTCCTCTAATAAATTTGTCTCACTGGATGACATATGACAGTACCGTGGCAAGGGGAATTGTTTTCTCTCTCTGGAGAGAGTGAGGGGCTTGAGCATTAAAAGCTCAAAGCCTATTTGTCTACTCAAATATCGATGCAGGAAGGCGCAATATTGTGTATTATGGGATAGGTATGATCTACAGCAGTGATTTTCAACTGGTGTGTCACAAGCATTTTTAAAACATGCAATACCTAACTATTCAGTAAGGGGCACTGACCTCTTCTCCCCTTTCAGGGGTGTCCAACCTGTGGCCTACGGGCCGCCTGCAGCCCAAGATGGCTGTGAGTGTGGCCCAACACAAAATCGTAAATTAACTTAAAACATTACAAGATGTTTTTGTGATCATGTGTCGCAATGTATTTAATTAATGCGTGGCCCAGTACAACTCTTCTTCCAGTGAGGCCCAGAGACAGCGACAGGCTGGAGACCATGCTTGTCAGATAAAAAAGTGACGGCAGCCAAAACAACAATACCCATCTGCTGTGCATGAATCAGCATCCTACCTATAGTTTTTGTCAAATTGGCAAAAAGTGTTTTTTGGTATGTGACAGAATTTTAGTAATTAGTTTCTGTGTGCCATGAGATGAAAAAGGTAAAAAATCGCTGGTCTGGAGTGTTGAGACAAGGGGGTAGACAGGACAATGAATGGCTGTGAGACACTGGCTACTTAGCTCAGTTGTTTAGAGCGTGGGAAATTTAGGGAGGCCAAGGGAACAGATATGACTTCTTTCTGGGACTCTCTCACTCTGCCATGTTCTGTAGCTAAAGATCTCACCTGAAACCCAAGCCAAGTTCTTGAAAATGTGTATGATTGGTTATTTGGGACATTAGACTAATAATATGTGAATGTACTAGACAAAAATCCATGGCCAACACTGCAGGAGGTGTGCTGTGTAGACACAGGAGGGGCTGTATGAGAATTGATGTCTAGACATTTCTTTTAGCTCATGGTCAGTTTCTCCCTGCAAGTTCAACTTCATAAACTAATCTGGCTAAACTAAGAATAGCAGTTGTTAATGCTACCATATACCCAGCATAATGTTAGCACGTGCTGTCGTCTTACAGAGATGGGGAAAACCAGTTGTGGTGTTTTCATTAAAGCAACAACAACAACCTGTTCTTTTACTCATAGGTGTCCCTCACAGTGAGTGAAAGTTGACATCATTTATCAGTGATTTTGGTCATTGAGTTTTCTTTTGGCGTTTTCTGTGTCTGGTGGGCTGCAGCGCCTTAAAACGAAGTTGGGGTAATACCTTCTCAACAATTCCTGACCTTTTGTGGAGAAGAATGAGAGCCCACTATTAAATGCAAGTCCGTAGTTCAAAACAGACTACCTCGATGTCCTCGCACAGGACTTCAGAGTCTCTGCCCTCCTATTGAGGTGATTTGATGTTTAAATGACTTCTTCAGTATGTTGCTCTTTAATGAGATGCTAGAAATCGAAAAGAGGTCATAAAAGAACCACAGTAATAGTCTTTGGTCTGCCAGGAGTTAGCCATGCGCAGTCTGTTGTGGAATGTGATGTAACTCTTCATTTCTTTTTTATATTTTCCAGAATGCTATGAACCTACCCCCTGACAAAGCCAGGTTACTGAGGCAGTATGACAATGAGAAAAAGTGGGAACTGATTTGTGATCAGGTAAGAAACAATGATGCTTTAATCAAGAAATGGTGAAAGAAGAAATTTCCTCCCTAAATATATTAGACTTTTTTGTCAGGAGATGTGTGGATTTCTGTTTTGTGACTCTTTGCCTTTCTGTTTCTTAGGCTCAAAGCAAAAGTTAGAAAATGACTTCTTTTATTCTTGCATGGTTTTGATTCTCTCCTTTATTTTCAAACTTTTTGTATTAGCTTCCTGGGAGATCCAGTCAAGTGGGCAAACCAAATTCAAACGGTCTGTTTTCCTGTTTACCGTACATAGTAGGTCATGCTGCTTGAACAATGCATGTCCTCTAGTTGGCTGTCCCATTCATGGGCATTGATGTCACATAAGAAGGTGAATTGTTTATGAAGAGACATTGTTTAGGCTGGTAAAAATTACTTCAGTTTTTAGCAATTCTTTTTATTTTATCATCTCATGACAAATTCAGATTCTTCAGGGGATATAAAATGAAAAGTGGAATTCTTCATTTTCTTGGTAGTCTTTTAATTGTACACCTTAGAGTTCCACTGGTAAGACTTTGATGTTTCCTTTCAGTTTGTGTTATTAAAAAAAAACAAAAAACAAGTAGCCCTGGCTGTCACGGCCCAGTTGGTTGGGCATTGTCCCGCAAGAAAAAAGTGTCTCATGTGCGAATCCTGGTCAGGGCCCATGCCTGGGTTGTGGGCCAGGTCCCAGATGGAGCACGTGTGAGAGGCAGCCAATTGATATTTCTCTCTCTTTTTTCCTGCCTTCTCCTCTCTCTAAGTAAATAAGTAAAATCTTTAAAAAACAAACAAACAAACATATAAATACATACCCACACTCTTCTGCATCTTGATACATTTGTCGGTTTATATGTCTCTACCTTATTCTTTGAAATGTTATGTAGTATTCCATTTCATTGCTCGTGTTTTGGGGGGAACTTTATGCCAAGGCTAGGTACAGGCTAGTTGTTTTAGAACTTAGAAGAGTCACTCTCTGAAGGTAAAGAGTTGGCTGTGTGTGAGATGTTTATTATCAGCTCTATCAGTTTGAGTTTTAGGGTGTTCGTGCATTTCCTTCATGCCACCCTGAAAATTTGGGGGAGTGTCGTAATTCTCCCTGATATTGCCCCCTTGGGGCTCTGTTGTAGGGG